>NC_133807.1:21177242-21805992 GCF_043250625.1 Sebastes fasciatus
CAACAGTGCTAACCACTGCAGCCCACACTCTGAATCTATACATTATATTTTACTGTCACTGTAGGATCTATAGAGACTTGCTTTGAGCAGTAAAGCTGTATACTGTGTGAGCACACTTGATATGAGAGGTGGCCTCTAGATGGCAGTCTTTGAGAGCTTATTTAGTAGTTGAAGGCACTCAAAAATGGCCCTATTCTCTTTGATGAGAGAAGAATCTGTATTGTATATTGCTGTTGATTGTATCTATGCGCATGCAGCGGTTTAAAAGAGCTGCCGTTCACACCCAAACCTCCAGTCATTGACATTCAAATGCTTCTGTTTGGACGCGCCCAGTTTGAGTAAATACACAATACAGCTCTCATGTGCTTCGGCTTCATATCAGAGCAAACAGAATGACTGAAATACAAACTTGGAAGCTGAATGTTTAATGCGGACAGATTATGATCAGACTCGTCCAGTTACTTTGCATGAGCTTTGTGTTGATCAGCAGAACCAGTTTTGTTGAGTGAGTCTGAAATATTAAAATGTTCTTGTAATTTGTTCATGCTCTGAAGAGACCCAGCCACTGTACAGTCTTGATAACAGGTGTCGATGACAACAGGGGAAGTAAATAGAGACTTCAAGTACAAAGAGAGGAGATGCATGCTGCTTGTTTGCTTCACTCTTCAGCCTTTTTCTATTCATAGCGTGGAAACTACAGTTCAACAGTGTGTTGACAAAACACAGGAAATACCAAGTGATAATGCTTTCAAAATTTAAAAGGGAGTTTCTTTGATATGGTAAAATCATGACAGTTTTTTTCTCACCTCTGCTCATCTTGCAGTGGCTTCAGCTGGAGCATCACTGTTGTTTTAGTGTGATCAGCTGTTTTTTTGTCACTTCGATGGTGCACCTGCACTCATCCACGTCCCTCTCCACTTAACATCCTGGAAGGGTTTTGACAGAAGCTTTTTACCATGACAAACAGCTAGATTCACTCCTGTTTAGTGGTAAATAGCATCAGTTTCCATCCACAAATGCTGAGCTTCTTAAGTTTATCTACACGGGAAAATACATTTTCCACATATCTTTTGTGTTTCCTGTTTAAGAAGTCTAATCCCACTCTGTTCTTGAATTCAGACTTCCTAAATATGAATCATATAATGCACAAAAGACATATCCAAAATATCCATGCATGTGCAAACACATCTACTGTACGTATACGCAGACACAAACACAAAAGTACTCCCTCACAACCACACACAGTGAACAATATACTACAAAACATGAAAGGAGACTTATTCGCAGGTATAGTAAACATAGAGGAGAGATTGAAAGGGAAAATCTGAAAGGAACGTGTGCAAATTTTAAAGCTGTGACAAACAAAAGTTTCTGCTTAGTGTCCCTCATCTGTTTATAGGGATCTTCCGATACACTACTCAACAATGCTTCAGGGATTGAGCCTAAACGGGCCTAGTTTATGCCTCTAGATTATGGATGGCTTTTATGCAAATGCAACGGTGACAGTGAGCAAAAACCTTTGATCTGGGCGTCTTTGTGGCTGAACAGTTAATGCAGCAAAAGCATCATGAATCTAACGGGAAAACAGAATCAACGAATGCAGCGTTGAGATACGGAATAAAACCGGGGGAACTTCACCTGCGATGTAAATTAACAGCTGACACGCTGTCCTGCTTAGAATACTATATTTTCCTGAGGTTAATGTGCTGTGCCATTACTGCCAAACAAGTTGTTAGATGATGAGATAACACGTCAAGATTGCAATTTCTCCCCAGTTAAAGAATTATAAAGCCTTTAGTAGGTGTGATGAGCTGCTGAGCAGTCACGATAATGGGGTCTCCACCTAAATGCATTCCTATACCTCATAGTAGTTCCTGCCAGAATCATAATTAAAAAAAAAAAAAGCAAATATCTATTCATTTTCTCCTTGAGTTTACTATGTGTTCTCAACAATAACCACATAACTGAAGAGATTTTAGTGTTCCCTCTGGTTATGCCAGGACGGCCAGCAATAAAAACCCTCTTTATCTCAAAATCTGAGTACAAATACTGTTCTACGGAGTCTCTTAAAAACACATTTTAATGACACAAGGTTTTATTTAGCCAAGAATTTACTGTTTGTTTTCATGTAGGTGTTCGTTGAGACATTATCTAGGATATATTTATTATTTTTTAAACTGATTTGTAGAGGTCAGTCTGCTCAGTCTGTTGTGTCCTTTCTACATTGTGCTATAGCTGCTTCACAACTCTATAATTTATCTGCAGGTTACTTATATATTTATAGAAATACACTACAGAACAGGTGCACAAATATTTCACAATCATATATGTTTTGAAAAACTGTGCTGAAGGTGTTAATTTTGAACAAAATGCCAAACATGTAATATATCATTTAAATATGATGCATGTTAAACCCAGCTCTATAAAGTCTTACATTTTCACATGATGTTTGGTGTACTGTAAATAGTGTTGGCAATGATGGATATGGGTGTGTCCCTACAGTATGCTGCTCTCATATGGAGAAAAACTGCACCCTTTGTCTCTTTTACAATCTAAATTCCACTTCAAAATATAGTTTGTATTCAAACATTTCAATCTTAATTATCTTTTTAAGCACTTTTCTGAACTCAATCATCACACATGCACACACAAATAGCTTCAGTAGAGAGGTTTATTTTATTTCTGAGATTACAGTGTGAAGGTAAATACAGACAAGCCCTCAGTGTGTTTTATTAAGCTCTCGTCCTCCGTGAGTCATCCTTTGATTTTCATTTCTAAAGATGCCATTTTAAAACTGGATGCTATAGAAGGAGACGGAGGCTTCGGCTATAAAGGGGGAGGTTATTGCCGCCTGGATTTATAAACAAACTAAACAATGATCTTAAGCTGATTTACTGAGGGGGTAATACACAGGGATACAGACACGTGTCAGCAACAATACATCTGTTAAATCATGTGTGCCGACGGCTTCAGGTGGAGGGAGGAATTCTGTTGATGGGACTCAAACTGGTTAGGAGGGGTCTCTAGTACGTCTGCTGCACGGGTGTAAAAAGCTTATCCCACACCTCCACCTTCATAATGGCATTTTCCAGGGGACTCATTGTGGCCTTGATATCTAGGTAGTTGCCCACATGATTGATTCCTGAACCAGTGGCCTCCTCCCTGACAAACCCATTCTCATGCTGTTTCTTCTCGTAGTACATTTGTTTGTACAATTCTTTATCACAGTTACGGCCGTTTTTATAGATGCCCACCGCAAACCAGTTCTTGTACAGGTTGTAGTCCCACGGAACGGAGAACATAATGGCCAGGTTTTCAATGAAGCCGTTCTTTGACCTCTCGAAAAGGTCGTAGGTCAGCACACCAATGCTGCCGGTTGCACCGCCGCCCTTTGCGAAAGTGCAGACCTCTGACTTTAGTGGCCGCACTGTGGGCTGAGGTGGGTTGTATGTCTCCCCATTCTCAAGGTAAACCCTGTACACAAACAGACACATATATATTAAACACATGTTCTAATACGTTTCAAACAAGCCTTAAAAATAAATGACAAAGCAGTCGGTGCTTACTTGGGGTTGATGAGGCAGTAGTTGTTAGTGAGATTTACGATTTCAATGGTAACACTTCTCTTGCTGTCCACATCGGCTGCTACAGATTCAGCTGTCTCCATTATGGTGGAATGGGTGTGTGAGATCCGCTTGTAAAACAAAAAGGTAATGTAAGTTTTAACCATCTGAACTGAACGACATCACAGCTGTGACTACAGCACTCCTCTCCGCCCCTGAACACACTGGGAATCATGAGAATTACTACGATATAAAACACCTCCCTGACCTCTGCTCAGCTGACATGCTGTATTGGCATTACATTGACCTTAAAAAGTGCACACGAATGATGCATTTCAAGAGGCTAATGAGATCTCAAAGCAGTTGTGAACAATCCGAGAGTAGCTGCAGACTCTCTTTGCCTCATTAGAGAGTGCACTTCTTCAATTACAGCACTAAGTAGCATGCAATAATGAAGTTAGAGTGAAAACACTAGAGAAGATGATCACCGCTTTTATCAACAAATATAAGATACAAATCAAACAAATGCCCCATCAGGCTTCTGTGTGCCTCTACAAATAGCTTTATGTTTAGCTAATGAGCCATTCTCTGTAGCTACTGCCTCGTATCAAGTTCTATTTAAAGTCTTTTTTCAAAAATGTTGTAAGTGACTTACCTGCTGAGAACCTCTGCTGGTGCCTCCAAATCTCAAAGTGGGAAAAGTTACCTGGAAGGGAGGTGCCGGTAGTTTTTTTTTTTTTTTTTTAAACGAGGGTGTATGCCATCACTCAGGAAACCCTCCCACTTGTAACACAACCCCCAAACAGCCTACACCCTCTTTCAACACACACAAAAAGAAGACCATGAGAACAAACACTGCTGTATTTTTCCCTCTGGGATAAAACTGACACACCCTAGCCTGTCTGTGGCAGAGTTAAACAGGTTCCAGCAGTTTCCTATTGGACCTGGCCTGTTAGGTAAACACACTAATTTACTCCTACTGGATTGCTAAATAACTGAGGTGGTTTGGTGATCTCATTCCTGTGGTATTGTGCAACAGAGACAAGTTGAGACGGACATCTCCGTAGATATTTCACTGTTATTTTCCGTTGGTCGAAACTCTAGCATTCCAAATGCCAAAAAATATTGACACGCTTTAGAGCAGTGATGCTCAAAGTAGGGTCAGTGGCACTCTGTCAGGGGGTCCACGAAATAATAATGAGCTTTAAATGATAAGATTGTGCTGCATCATTAAAAAGAGCTACAGATGGGGATCATTTGCACCAATAAAACAAAGCATATTGAGTCCATTACTCCCACCCACGTTAGCTTTGAGCCAACAGAAACTCTGATATGATTGTGACACACAGCAATTTATTCATTATTTTTAAGTAGGAGCACTAACTGAAAGTCTGCTTTAGACTGGTAATTATTAATATCTGGATTCATAAGGACTGTGTCAGTCTTGCTACTGTTCATTTTCTGAAAGCTTTTATGATCAATTACTTGAAATGTAGGCTATAAATGGTGCCAAGTTGAGTCCAAATGCAATTTGGATAAATTTGATAGATTTGGATGGTATTATTACACCATATTTGCTGAATACTCAAATCTGATTGGTAAATCATGGTGTTCTGAGGTCTATTATTTATTTATAGCAGACCGTTGCTATGTATAATAGACCGTTGCTATGGGCGCAGCTCAGATGTCAGACTCTGGCAGGCCGTTTTTATATCAAATTATTGATTTCTTAAATAAGTACCTGTGTAATAAGCGGGATAATGTACAGCTAGCAGGTCATTGTTGTGAAATAAACCCTGACAGGGTGATGCGGTGGACCCCGACACGAAGCCCTCTGTACATTATCCCTTACTTAACATTCAATAACATTGCAAACGTCCCCGCTTTGGGACTAATAAAGGATTATCCCATCTTATCTTAACATGATTCAAATTGAAATGTGTTTTATGTATTACTGTGAAACAGGTCTGAAGTATTTAGGTTGAAAAGTTTTAGAATACAAATAGTTCCAATGGCATCTAAGAGCACAAATGGTAGTAAACGTGTTTAATTGGTGTTACGATTAAGAGGGGGTCCTTGGAAAATGTTCTCCCCTGTAAGGGGTCCCCAAAAAGTTTAAGAACCTCTGCTTTAGAGCAAGATGGAGAGTATCACAGCCAGAGAAGAACAATATTGTTATCATGCTTATTAAAAAAACATCTATGCAGATATTCCATCTGTTGCTGCTCATTAAAATTGGACAGATCCAGCTAAGAGATTAAAAAATGATTACTGTTCATCAGTAATAATGAAAGCATACTGAGTGAAAACACAACACACACAACACAGGCATCGGGTCTGAATGTTTTATTACCATAATCAAAGAAAAAGGGAGTGTACAATACACATAAGCCCAAGAAATAAGCTAATGGAGAATCAATGAGCTGGCTGTCAGATATTGATATCTTTCAGTGGACACAAAATACAGATGACAGCAAAATCTGTCTTCCTCTCCTCTGTATGTGTCTCTGGATGTCAACATGCAGCAGTAGTCAAATCAAATCAAGTATATTTATTCTGTTGGGTACAAAACAAAGTACAAACTAACGACCCATTGTATCGTAGAGCTCCACTTTAACAATGGCTTTGCCAATAGAAGACATTGTAGCCCTCACATCAACGCTTTGAGTTTTAAACTCCACCCCAGTGCCGTGTGCCTCGGAGCGACTGAAGCCAGTGAGGTCTTTCCCATCATACATCTGCTCGTACAGATTTTTGTCGCAGGCACGGGAATGCTCCACCACGCCCACGGCCAGCCGGTTCTTGTAGATGTTGTGGTCATAGGGCACAGAGAACATGATGACCATGCGCTCGGAGGCTACCCTGTTCTGCATGTTGAAGAGGTCGTAGGTCAGCAGGCCGACGGAGCCAGTGGCGGTGTTGTCGTCCTTGTCGAAGGAGCACACTTCGGTCATTGAGGGGCGAACCGTAGGCTGGGGCGGGTGGTGGCTGTAGCCACTTGACATGTACACCCTACACAAGAGAGCAGGAGACAAATCCTCACCGTCACTACCAATCACTTTCATGTCACACTTCTCAGACTTTTGATGGAAAAACAAGAGTTTTGTAAGTTTTTCTGGAGATTGTCAGTGAACTTTCCAAGTGTTGGGCTTTCCAGGGTACCTGAACTACCTTATGCTGATGGATGGAGTGTGACTGTGCAAGCACTGCTGTGGACTTCTAAGCAACAGTGAGTGTACCTGCATGCGATGTGCAATGAGGCAGTGTGTGTCAGTGCATGATGGATAGGTGGATGTTCTCAGCAAAGTGATGTCACACGTGAAAACCACCCATCCAAGATACGGACGGTCCTGCCACGGCTAGATAAATGTATGGTAGAGATGCCAGTAGACGTGGGTCATTTCTATTTATGTTATTGTTTTGTTTTATTAATTTCTCACAGAAGTGGATGAAACTGACAGATGTCATTGTTGAGGAATGGGTTTAGTTTCTGGGGTTTCTATTAGAACATGTTTACATGCTTTAATGTTCAAAACACATTATTTTTCTCATACTGTCTGTCTGAATACACCTGTATTCACCCTCTGTCTGAAACGCTCCGTTTTAGCGCTTGTCTCTCGAAGAACCCCTCCCGAAAACGCCCAGTCTGCTCGGATTGGCTTAGCGAAAAAAATATGGTGCACCTTTGCACAAGCACTGAAAAAGTGAGTTTTTCACGATATATCCCCTTTAAAATTAAGACAGTATAACCACATTGAAGTAACACTGAGTTTTTACGCTGGAAAGCTGTTTTTTCTATGACTATTAGAGAGAAAAAAAGGTGTGGATGCTACATTTTTCTGAGAGGACTGCATACTAAATAGTATTAAGATGCTAATTCAGAGCTGTAATCAGGCATTGCAATCTTAAAGCACTTCAAAGAAATTCATTAAGCCTTTTGAAAGTGAATACTTCTCCTTGAAACCCATCAAACTTGTTGAGCACACACACAGGCCATGACACCATGCAGAAGCTTATTTCTAAGTGCAGAAAACAATGGTGATGTAGGTGACTAATAGACTTAACAAACATGCACTGAACTCCACTTTAGAGGTGCATTCAGAAAAAAAAAGCAAATACTTTTTTTTTCATCACATTATCTTTGCATGTATTAGGTCACTCATTCATACGAACCCTTTTCAGTAAACATTTTTGTGTATTTGATCTCAGATTTGATGTTCATCTCCATGTATTAAATTGGTAAATACAGTTACAGACTTACTTGGGGTTGATGAGGCAGTAGAATTTGCTGACATTGGATATTTCTACAGTGCAGTTTCTGTTGGTGGTGAGAGTGGCTGACACAGCTTCTGCTGTTTCTGGCATCTTGGCTGCAAGAGGAACAGGACTGAAAGCTTAGAGGAGTATATCCACAAACAGGTCACCATTCAGCAGGTATGGAGCAGAAAACATACTTTTCTTTTATATAAAAGACATAAAAAAAAGTATTTAAGTCTAAAGTCATATTTGGTCAAAGAAAAATACAAATCCTCTATTGTTGTAAAGGCAAATTATCCTTTTAAAAAAGGCAAAGAAGCTGATTTTCTTCCTCTCAATTACAAAACTCCTGAATTTATCAGTACGTTTTCTGCAGTAAATGTGAATGTAGCTTATACGAGAGCTGTAATTATCTGAGAGTACACGCTAACCAAGACATAGATCACAGTTAAGTTATAATCCTGCTATAAATATGAGTAACTATATTCACCTTTTGGAGTTAAACACACGAGTTGTGCTAGATAGCAGCAGCAGCAGCGTCAAGTTTCCTTTCTCTCAGATCGTGCAGAGAGGTGGAGGGAGTCTCCCTGGTGTGATTACACCTCCACAGGGCTCGTTCCAATACAAACACAGGCGTGTCCTCCGTGAAGTGAGCATCACACCATCCCTTACGGAAAGTTACATCTCAAAAAGAGGCACTTGGGCCACCTAATATCCCATGAACACAATATAGTAAACATCATCAATAATGCTAATTAGGTGAATGTTCAAACTTCTTCATGTATTAATTAGACAACATCTCTGTGTCAGCATATTTGCCTTCACGTCAGACATGGGTGGTATTGATATCACCTCTGTATGTTGGAGGATTAAGGACTTATGGTGATTTCAAGAAAATGTATTCTCATTTCAATTGTTGTTCTTCAGTTATTTTGTTGGTTTAAGGCGAGACACCCCACGCAAAAACTGTTTGTCATGCACAATTCAATTTTGAGATTTTGGGCTATTTTGCTTCCTTAACATGTCTTCCTGCAGACTGTCTATTTGCATCTGTAGACTAAAAGTTAGCATTAAATAATGCTTCATTTACATATGTAAACATAACATTTCAGAAAACTTGTAATACAAAAAAAATGCCTTAATACAACTGGGGAAGTTTACCCTATTCCCCTGAGTTGTCTTTAATTAAATAACTTTTCAATGAAGTCGCCCACCTCTGTGATCTTATGGGACCCTTTGCAGCTCAGTTCAGGTCTTGTATCTCATAAAGATCCATACGGAACCTTTCATGTTTTGACTCGCCCAGAATGTAACTCCAATCCCCCCCGGGCATTGCTCAAGATTACTAGTTGTTTTTGCAGGTGACGGCTTGCGACACATTCCTGTGGGAACCTCCCAGCAACAGTCACAAATTTCAACACACTGCGTGACTCTTATACCACTAATTCTTTTACTGCCGACTCTGCTCCCACCAGAGAGAAGAGCAGAAGGGGAGACACTCCCTTCTTCCATGTAGGAGCAACTTACAAAAACAATGCATTATGTAACACAGCATGGTACTGCAGTGTTATATTTATCCATAAGATATATATAGGGCCTGAGGGGCTCCCTAATTAAGTATGTTTCGCAAACTTAGTGTGTTTGGAGATTTGTTCATTATTCCACCAATCAATTCAAGCAATATCATGGCAGCTGTTCTATATCATACATCAGGCGCCCAGAACTTGATTTAAATCCTTCAACTCCGACGCTTGAAGTCACCAGATGGCACCAAACATGCATTTGCAAAAATGCATTTGCACTACACAGACTTTGTCAGTTAATGTTTGCTTTCTGATGGGTAGCCAGTGACCGTGGCAGGAAATCTCTGACAAACATTGCACATTCACCATGCCCTTCATTATGTCCTGTGAAAAGGGCATGGCTGCGTTTAAATAAACATAGGTGCGATACTGTATAAAAAGAGATATATACAGGTCTAATGGAAAAGAATGAAATAGAGTTGATATAAACAGGCTCATAATAGTCGGTCAAGAACAGATTTTTATGCTGAAATTTTTTGGATCACTAGTGGTAAAAATCTAGGAATAGTAAAGTTGACAATTTTTCATCCATCAGCCTCACAGGGCCACCAGAACCACAGAAAGGCAGGTCTTGAGTTGTGTCTTTTGAAATGCACTTTATGGATTTAAACGACAACAAAAAAATGAATATGTACTACAAGGCCTCCTCTATCCTGTAACACAGTCAGTAACACACATACAACCATCATCAATTGATTTATGTCAGAGTGGATTCAAACTTCCTCCTCATTTATTAAGCAGGTGTGTTAAGTTTGATCACGCTGTAGAGTTATCTTTGCCGTTTCTGAGAACAGTTGGTAAGAGGCAATTAAGAAGGCGGCATAAAATCTGAATGTTGGTGTGTAATCTATATTCATAGGCTACTGAGGCTTTTAAAGTGTTATGGTGACAAAGATAAATGTATGCTGAAAATTAAACCATATTTAACTAGAGAGCATCTTGCGATGGGATCACACCAACCGCAACGGCATATCGGGCCAGGGGCATAAATTGAGGGCAAAAAGTATAGAAGCAAAGAGACGACACTCAGGTGCTTTTAACAACAGACGCTAGATGGCGCTGTGGTAGCGCTGCCGCCATTTTGGACTGAAAACACCAATGAGGCCATGGATGTATAAAGAGACGTCTGTAAATCAGAGGATAGTTTTTTTCAAGGTGAATCAACTTCCCAGTACGAACAATTAAATAGCCCTCATCTAAATCATTATATCCTAAAAGTTGTAAAATTAACTAATAGCTGAATCTAGAGTTATTTTCCTCTGCATAATGAACGTGCATCAAAAAAGTTTAATAAATAAGTAAGTAAATAGTTATAATAGTATGCATATTTATAATTTTTTTATTGTTCAACACAGATCATTTTGGTAGAGACATTAAAATGATCACAAAACAATAGAAATACTTTTGTTTTACTTTTGTACGGCACTTTGTAGGCGGATGTTTTACTGGCGTCCGGTAGTCGCTTTCAGTCCAAAATGCCGGAAGTGTAGCTTTGCTGCTTTGCGCTGATGTTGCAGTGAAACATACAATTGACGTTCACTTCTTGGCAGTATACGTTCTTTGGTGAGGGGGCCCCCTTCCACTCTTCCTACCTCCTACTTCTGGCACCCTTGCTCGGACCACACCCACCTTCAAACTTGACCTTCATTTTGATCTCAACAACACACCTGTAAAGTTTCGTGACAGCATCCTGCACGGTTGCAACACTATTGCGGTGAAAAAATCTGTCTGCAGAAATAAAATCCCGTGGCAGGTGTCCCCAGGACCACAACGCCATGATGACACACACACACAGACTCACAAGGTGAAAACAACACCAGCGTTTCTGTCTCGGCTGGTAATTATAGTGACTGCGGTATCACTACAGTATCTCAACCTCATGTCACTCAACGTTAAGACACGTTTACATCCCTCTCTCAGTCTCTTTATCTGAGGAAAGTAAGTGTCAGGTTAATGGCTTGTTGAAACTGAATCATGTAGATTATTGCCGACCTGATTTTAGTTAACATGCCCACACACATGAAGTCACAGACAGTGAACCGTGTGCAATCTCACAGATATCTTTGACAATTATTGACTCAAAACTGAACTTTTAAGAAAATTGTGAAGCCAGTGTTTGAGGAAACTGTATTCCCACATCAACTAAACCATGATGACCTCATTCTATTGTGCTTTTATTGAATCGATTTTATCTTTTTCCTTCGTGTCATGGTTTGTAAACCTATCTTTAAAGAACAGAAACTCTCAGATTCAAATTGTTATGGTCCAGTAGGCTGATTGGTAACCCAGGGTCTCCGTACGTACAGCAGACAGTTACAGCGGATAACCGGCTCAATTCCCATCCTTTGCACAGTGAATTTCAGCCTCTTCCTTCTGGACGGAGCTTTATAGTCCCAAGGTGTAGAGTAAAGCGATGTAAAACCAGCTTTGTTCCAGCAGCCATCACTTAGATGAACAAGTCATAGCAACATTGCACAGATGCTATAGAAGCAACACTTATTTATCCATTTGTATTTAGTATTTTCACCATGTTATATTGTCTGTGTTGTTTGTAAAATGTGTGTCAAGAGCGATGCCTCGTCTGTCACTGCAAATCTACCTACAGGTACAAATAAAGGAATCTGAACCTGTGGATAGATTAACCCCAAATCTGAGATAAAGCTGAATAACCACAATATTTAATATTACTGAACACTCGGTTTCCATTAGATTGCTTGTTTATACTCTGTTGTGTATTCAGCCCTGATTAAACTGTAAAGTGAAATGTTATGTCAGCGTGTTGTCACCAGTGAAGGCTCTGAAAATAGCTGAGCTGTGGACTACAAGTTCATTTGCACAACAGTATCATTTGCATCGCAATCAACACCTTGATAGTATTACAATGTTTCTGTTGGCTTTATAACCTCTATGTGTGATAAATACAGCACAGCTTAGTAACAATCAAAGACGAGGCTTGAACCCATAAGCACACCTTTTGGAAGGGCTGGCAGGGTGAAAACAGCATTTACTTTGTCGAATGCAAGCTTTAAAGGGAGCAATACTAAGTTTAGAAGACAAACGGCAGCGAATAGGTCATCAGCACTAACGATGAAACACCAAGACGACAAACAGAATCTGGAGTAAAGGAGTAAGGTGGCGGTCGGCGAACGGGGGATATACTGTATTATAAAATTTAAGTTAGTTTGCGGCATTGATCCTTACGAATTAAGAGGATCTTGACAGCTAGCCACTCATTATGGTCACTGATGTGTTTTGGCGTTAGAGCCTACACCTGTCAGCAATTTAAAAAATGAAAATCTTTGGAGGCCGATGTCAAATTTACAAATGATTGGGTTCAGGACCTATCCAAGCCGATTGACACAATCATCCAAAAAAAGATAATGTAGTGGCTATCTTTAGTCTTCATTGTTCTCAACTTAATATTATATCAATAACCACATTTCAAGGACGACATGAGACCGATTTACGCGTTGAGTTGGCTCGGTAGCAACGCCAACAGCAACGGTTAAACAACCGTGTTGCTCTGCCATCCACTCGTTTAATTACACAACAGAACACTTGTACATCTTATTCACTGTGTAGTGTTTTGTGTTAGTTCAGCAGTTTTTTTGACACTTACAGTAAACAGCCAGCGGACGGCACTCTCACCCTCTACCCTCCCAAAATGTCCTACTTGCTGTCGATGACGTCACATTCCCGTTCTCATTCCCTATAGCTGGCCTTGGCGGGCTATCGCTATCGTCAGTCGCAATAGCACCCTGAGCTTCTCTCAGTTTTCTCTCTACTGTTCCGTTTACTTCCAACACCGGCATTTTGTTCAGCATTGCACACCATTTTATTCAATAAAAGTTATAGAAGAGGGAAAATAAAACCTGCAAATGGTCAGTTAGCAATCTTCTTAGCTTAGCTTGGTTGGTAACAGGACAATAAGTTCAAACAGGCGTATTTGTACTCCTGTTTCATAATTCTCTGCAAACCATTCCTCTGTTGTGGAACAAGTTTTACTTCGACAGAGGAGGATAAACACTAAAAGTGATGGAGAGATCCCTTACCTCCATTTTGTGCTCTTCAGCTCTCCGTCCCCTCAGTGAGAAGCAGCTGTGCAGGCAGGTGATGCATCAGGTGACCGACTGAGGACACCTGGTGGGCAGGTGTGGAATAGCATGTCTGGAAAAACATGAAAAGGAGATGTTGGTAAACAGCAAAAATGAAATCAGACGAAGAGGAGCAGGGATGAGGAGGATGGAGCAGCTGTTGCCATGACAACGTCAGTAAATCATTCAGAAATAAATATGATAGCATGTAATAACATGTGTAGAAATATGAGACTGTCACAGGCTTTTCTAATCTGGTTTGTGATATTTGTCTTCTTGTCAGAAATGTTCATGACTGATTCACAGCACAAAGAAGAAGCCTCAACAAAAACAGGAGTCCAGCCTCCACAGAGAAATCAAATAATATATGTACCTAACATACCACTGAGAAATGTTGGATTTTGGAGCATCCTTATTTTAATACCCAAAGGTGATAATTTGCACCCACGCCGATTCACAGCAGGAGATTAATTCAGTTTCACAGAATTATTTCATCATCCGTAATTTTCAATTTACATGCTTACAACTTGACCCTGTGGCGTTTATTAGAGCGTTCATTTTTACAGCATATTAAACAATAAAAGAAACAAATACCACAAATGCACAAATCTGCAGGAATGCCCTGCTGACACTTGATAAGAGGCAGCATAATTAAGAAGTCTGATATTTCATAAACAATTTCACATTTTAGTACAATGACAATTTCATGTGTTGTTATGTGTGTGTGTAGCCTCCAGTATGTGCATTTGTTTTTCATGTGGATGCCTCCCAGCTCTTATGTCCATTATCAGACACACAGTCTTCTCATGTAATGCTTGATGTCTGTTTTTTTTTTCTCTACTTTTTCCCAGAAACACTATTTCACTAGCAAATGTGCTATCGACATTATGGAGTTCTGGGACGTAGAATTGGCCACTTAGGACGTGTGAAAACAACCATGATCGTAAATTGCTCCTCTGGCGCGAGCTTAGGCAGATGTGCCGCCAGACCGATTTTAGATTGATATGACTTTGTACTACATGTATTGTCTGACTGTCTGGAGACAAACCAGTGCAAGGTTTACACAGCGACCCTTTGTTATATTAAAGATTTAAATTTTTTAAATCTAGTAATTCAAAAGTGAGTTTTGCTTTAGTTTAACACTAATGTCTTATGATTCATGTTCCATACCATTCAAACCTGCATATGAAGTCAATCACGTTGCAGCTCTAAATAGTGCAAAGAAATAAATAGCAGATGGATATACATAGACTGGATGATTATGTACAGTATGCAAATGTGAAGGTGTCTATATACTGTATGTACACTAAGTAGGATTTATATTTACAGTGACAGGTATGTATATATTACAATATGTACATAAAGTGACAGATGATATGTACATATTGCAAAAGAGTTTGCATTAAAGACTGTAAGTTATAATTTAAAAATGTGCATTAAAGACTGTAAGAATATAATCTATAACAGCAGCAGTGGATATTTGGTATTAAAGGGTTATTGACCGTGTATGACTGATTAAGGTTTCATCAGAGTGACGGCTCATTCTAAGGTAACAAGAACACAACAATTCTTATTTTCAGGTGATTATACACTAAAGAAAACATATTTATTAATATGATATTCCATTTCTGCCAATAGATCCCCCTAATAGTTACACACTGGTCCTTTAAGGAACTCCAGCTCGTCGGGTGTCAATGCTTTTTCCTACATTTTTTATGTTTATTTAATATTCTACGTTGTGTCCATAACAACACACGATGTGCGTATGTAACAACAAGACACAAACACAAAACAGTTTTGCCTTTGTTATGCTTTTGTTCAGAATACTGTTTACTGATTTGAATTATTATCATTCCATTTGCATAATGGCATGAGAGGAACATACTGTATAGTACCTGATGAAAAGGGCATGTCACTGTGGTTTGTTTGTTTCAAGGATGCAGTATTACTTTCTATTTTGGTTTCAAAGATCTGAGGTAGACATAATATAACATAACATTATTAAAATGTGTAATATTGTTGCTATAATAACCTTGCCAGGTTAATTAGTATGAAATTGAGATATGGTTACCCCAGTAACTGTAAGACGGAGAAATATTAATTTTATAAGAGATGATGCCCTTTACTTTTAATCCTCCTATTTAGCATTTATAGAAGAGTAGGTAAAAATTAAATAAAATATCATGCATACAACTACATTATAGTCTGTTATAAACCATTTAAGTGTTTATTAGTATTTGTCAACAATCATAACTTCTCCTATGAAGACATATTTTATATTATTCCAACTTTGTTTTACTATATTGACACTCGTTATCTGTTTATACACCAGCCTCTGCTTATGGGTGCCCACAGGAGGAGTTATATCTGTTTACACCTACATTATGTGTGTTATAAACCACTGCTAAATAGGGAGCCAATATTATACAGGTGCGGAGGCATGAATGTTTTAAATATCTTTTATTAGTTAATTTCTTTTAAGTAATTTAACTGAGACCAGATGCAATTTTTCTCATTAGTAAGTGGGAGCAGCAGCTATTTTAAGTTATTTTAATACTTAGTTAAGTAAGCAAATAAATGACTCATATACATGACTGTTCTGTGTTGCGCTTCAAGACTAAAGAAGTACTGTTCATTTATGGTTCAATAAAAGTACTGTTGATGTGATCTGTTATCTATTGTGTTTGCATTTGGGAAGGACAAATGTGTTCTGCCCAAACAGGCTAAAGCCCTGCAATTACACTGGGCTACAATTCAAAGGGGGCTTGTTTCATTTAGATACACTCCATTATATTTTATTTATTCTATTGTGTTTTATTTATGTTATTCATCTGGTGAGTTAATTTGACTTTATTTCACTACCATGCTCTGCTCATATAGCCTGGTGTAGAACGAGGCAAAGACGCTTCTGTTTGAGGCCTCTCTTTATGTGATTAGATGTAACAAGGTCATATTTATTGTGATTCACTTGCATTTATATTGTTATCTATAGTAGATTTATGACAAAGGAATGTACACATTTTAATGTAAACTATGAAATAGAAAAGTTCAGTCTTCATTGGGGAATCAGACAATTCTAATATTGAGTAAACTGACGACCCCTAAGTGACATTTTACGGATATTTCATATTATATTCAATGCATAACAATAACGGTACAGAACAACTGATAAACTGTACAATTAACCAAAATAATGAACACAGTAACTGCAGGAAGTTTGTGTAAAATAAGCGATTTTAATGAATTTTGAGCAGATTACTTCCTGTGAATATTGCATCACAGATGTTTTCCTGCTATTGTTAGGAACGTTTAATACAAATTTCTGTATTACGTGTTTTTTTTTCTTTTTCTAAACAATCATAGATACTTAATAGGCTTCTGTTTTTTTGACAAATTCCTCCCTGACGCTTGTCCATTGTTACATTAGTCGTAGTTTTTAAGTTTATACCTTAAATAACAAGCCAAACTTTGAAAATAACAATTTAATTTAGTTTTCTTCACAGAAATGAATGAAATGCTGAGATTTAGGACAACTGTATGTCTTTTTTAAAGGGTGTCTTACACCCTTTAAAATCAAGAAGGCCTCATGACCCTATGTGAAGCTTTGGCGACCTCTAGTGGGGGTCGGGAGCCCCAGGTTGGGAACCAGTGCAGTTTCCAAATCGTAACCAATTAATGCACAGTTAGACGTTCTCCCAACACACTCTTGTTTATACTGCTAGTCCTGTATAATATGTCTAAAACAAACAAGCAAACAAACAATGAGTTGTGTACATTAACATTTACAGCTATTGCACATTTAACAGCGGCACATTGTCCATGTGAACATTTCATTTCAGCAGGTTCTTTTGAGTTTGAGAATATGTAGCAATAATCAGAAGAAGAAAAATTAATTTCATTCAATTGGATCCTTTCATTTATTTCCTACATGACCACTTCAGATTGTCTGATGAAATGCTGAGACAGACTCACGGTTTCGAGGCTGCGTTGCTCAGGATTTTATGATGTACAGTTTTCTAAAAAGTAGAAATGTAAAATTCCAGACAATCAGTTAAGCTAGATCTAATCACTGAATATAAATACCCTTTTTTTTTTATACATTATATTACCGCCGCAAAAACTCTTACAATTTCATCAGCCTTGAGAAAGGGGAGATTCTGATTAATCCCTTCAGTCATCAGAACGGTCTTCAAAGGTAAAGGTTCTCAAACGCGGGGTAATGGGTGGGGGGAAGCGGCGGGGGATTATGCAAACTTCACAGTGATTAATTTTGGCCTGAGACGTATCTCCACTGATGGTAGCCGGGAGAGGAGCATATTGATTGATTGCTGCAGGGGGCGCGAGGTTCTGCACATTTACTTTTTGATAAATAGGCTGTCAGGGACACGAACAACCAAATATGGCTCCGTAAATGAATGTTTAAGCGATTATGGTATAAGTGTAAATATTACACATCCATTAAGGAGGATTACATTTGGTGCCACTTTGAAGAGGGGAGGAAATAAAAGGGACAAGCCCGCAGAACATCCCACAGCAGAGGAGGTGCGTGGAGAAATGTGCTTTTAATCTGCATGTATAATGTTTTAGAATCCTAAATAGGAAAGTCTTTGACATTAATCTGTGCGTCCGCGAGTGTCTGAGCATGCATGTGTGTATGTTTATGGAGGCTGGTGTGTGTGTTTTCAAGAGGGCAAGGACTGAAGACGGGGGCTTTAAGTTGACAGAGCATGCCAGCGCATCCACAAACTCAAATTACCACGCGATAAAACGCATCCGGGGTGTTGCACTTGGAGGTGAGAGTGGGAATAAACGCCTGCCTCAAAGATGATTTGTGCTCACCGCGGATTAATTCTCCCACCTAAGAACAATCAATAGTGCCGTGTGCAATAGGAATACATTTGTGTCACCTCTTGGGGACGAGGAAGTGAAAACACAGTTCAGAGGGTTTAGACAATACACATCAAACTGACTAAAACCCAGCCAACAACTAAACTGGTTAGAAGGCTCATTCTGGAGAGCCGCCAGTAATTAAGGACTCTCTCGCTTTGTCTCTCAGGATCTCTCTCCATCTCCATCTCAATGTGAATTAAATACAGTTTTCCAAAATAGCACTTGTGTAATCTTTAACTTTTGAAGCTTCGGCATTTGATCACTCAAAATATGCAAATATATTCATCATTCATTGTTCAAGTTTCCATCTCGTTTTCGTCATGCAATCCCTTACTGTACATTCGACCATTGTATCAGGAATCTATTTAAATGGAAGACGCACTTTTTGGCTTCATTTATAACCATTTTTTTGGAGAAAACACTGTGCGTTATGTACATAAACTCACACCCAGATGCCCGCTGTTCACGAATGCACAGAAAACATACGCATCATGTGCAACATAAAGAGATTCTGATTTCAAACACAAGCTGAAATTCCACTGGGAGAAACCCAGTGTTTTATTTTCTCAACAGCATGTCAACTGACTGAAATGAAAACAAATCTGTTTTCCTCATTGTGGGCTCATTCTGCCACAATTCTGCTAATTAACACATGTGAATATTTAACAGCTTGCTATGTTTTCTGAAAAACATCTCGACTTTTGCCCTCTGCGGCCACGTTTTTCTTTCAAAGACATTTTGGGACAATATCTGCATCGTGCAAACACGCTGTATCGCAGAGTTGGCTTCTCATTTCCATATCCCCAGACAGAACGTCCTCATCCTCGCATTGACTAAATGATAAACACCAGGGCCTCTGTTTGCCACTGATCTTCTGAAGAGAAGACGGACAGGAGATCAATAAGCTCCCCACCCTCTATCCCATCTGTAGGCATTGGCTTTCCTTCTGTTCAACCCCCTCCACCTCTCTCTTTCCCCAAATCGTCGCTCTGTCATCACATCCTCCAACAGCCCTCGTGCAGCCTCTCTTGACGGCTCGATCCTCTGCCTTTCACTCACACACCCGCAACCCTGTGCCGCCCTTCCTGCCGCCCCCACCTTCCTCTGCTCCGTCCTGCTTTATAAGAAATATAATCCCATTGATCCGAAACCCGATGGGAAGCGTTGATCTGTAAACAGACGAGTGCTCAATAAGAGCTGTCCGGTCCTCTGGAGAGGAGATGGAGGGGTGGTGTGTGTTGGGGTGGAGGTTGTTCTAGCTGGTTCTGGAGAGGTGTGCTTGTGAGGAGGGCTGCTGTGAGAGGGGAGAAGGTGGTGGTGGTGGTGGGGTCTTAGTAGCTGTGTGTCTTGGCATCATTTATCAGTTTTATTGCTTTCTTGTCTTGTTGCTGGCTGCCATCGCCCCTCACCTGGCCCTCTTGTTTCTGGTAAACCTCGCTCCCATCCCTGCACGCCGCAGCCTCACTTCGATCAAACTATGTTCTGCCCGTGCAATTAAAAGTCCGGGTGAACAGATGAAAGGTGTGACATTTTGCTTTTGACTGACGATGAATTCAGAGTGACGGGCCGGACGGACGCATCCAGGCATGGATATAGATTTATTTTTCTTCCCTTATGTTCCCACACTCTCCCCCACAACCCCTCCTCCTGCCTCCCCTGCTGTCTTATTTTGCCTCTTCCTGAGGTGATGGGGCCGAGCTGTAAGGGATTGTGCCCCACACCCCACCTCATCCTAAATCATTACTTGACAGTTTAAAAGGGCACAAAGCAATGGATGGCTTTTTTTCTCTGTGTTTCCATGGTTATTTTCTTTCTCTTAACCCTTTCTCTTTTGTGCGTTTGATTAAGTGACTATCTGTACTTACACTGCTGCTGTGGGTCAAGGTCATTTGTCACTGAGAGAGAGTGAAGCACAGACCCTCTAGACTGATGGAGGGGTTTTTCACTGGCTGATGTGGGAGAGGCACAAAATTAGGATTGTTTTCGGCTATTATATTTTTAGTAGTCGGAGGTGTCATTTCAGTCCCTCTGTTCTGCAACACAGGATTTACCTCTTCCATCTAAACTGAACTCGGGTTAACCCGGACCATCTCCAGCCACAGGTGGGGGACGTCAGGCAGTAATGGCTTCCTGTGGTCAGGCTATTGATCTAGAGCATCCCCGGCTTTAGAGGACGCTTCAGAAGTGTGACTTGAATGATCATAGTTTAAAAAACAAAAATGGAAACATTCAGTAATGACCATAAAAAGCTGGAGAAAAAGCTGACATCCAAGTGAGTCATTACTTGAAAATTAAAAATCCCAGAACTCACATAATAATTTGCATACTAACTGGGCATTAAAGGGACAGAGTGTAGGATATGGCAGCATCTTCAGTGAGGTTTCAGATTGCAACCAAATTAAACTTCTCCCGTGTGCAAAGCGTGTAGGAGAATCACGGTGACTGATGCGAAAACGCGAATGGCCCTCTCTAGAGCTAGGATATATTAGGATATAATAGGTACAGTATGGTGTACCAATAGTACCTAAACATATTATTTTGATGAACAATCTAGAAAGTTTATCTTTATTAATTGAACACCCACAAATCTGCAGGAAAAAAAAAGTGGAGGCCAGCAACAGTGACCTGTAGACCTCAGATGTCGGCACATTGATGGACACGCCTACAGTATTGATCGGAACAGTCCACAGAACCGACAGAGGCCTTAAGGTCAAAGGCACAGTCTTGCTAATGACCCGTAAAACAAACTGTATAGTTAAAAGGTGGCATCAATACTGACACCTTGAACTCTTCTAATGCAGGTCTCTAAAAGAGAGTGGATCCACCTCTGGAATCCACCTCTGGATTCTTTAATCCAAAACCAATCAGACCTCAAATGCAGTAAACACGTCAAACCAGGATGTACACAGCGCTGCTTGAAAACATCATTACAATGACACTCAGCAGCTACGAGGAGACATGAGAGAAGCTCTGTTCCCACGTATATCTGCACACCTCTCTACATCTGCTGGACTAGAATATAATCAGCTGACTGTGTGTACACTCTTGCTTTAACACTTATGTCTGTTATGACTGTGTGTGTTGTAATCTGAGTATCTCCGTGCTTTGTTAACATATCTGGGCTGGCCGCGCGTACATTTAAGTCCATGTGAGCGTGCCCCACTGGCTTACTCACGGCCGCCGCTCTGCACTGCTCTCATACAGCAGCTACAGTTGATAACGTCATCCCGACTGATGGCGTTGTTGCGGAACCATAGCACCCACCCTCCAATTCCCCTCATGTTAACATGGTTAGCTCTGTCAGCACTGTTGATGTTGTCTGCACTGTTAGCGCTGTTAGCACTGTTTGCTGCAAGCCGCCGGCTCAGCCATGGCCATTTATGAGAGCCGTGCGGAGGCACTAGATATGCTCCCAATCTCGCATTTAGCACCTTAAAAGGTACAGTGTGTAGGATTTGGCGGCATCTAGCGGTGTGGTTGCAGATTGCAACCAACTGAGTACCCCTCTGCTCACTCCTCCCTTTCCAAGACTGCGGTAACGTGAGCTGCAGAGTTCAAAACCGCTGTAACACTGTTCACCTCGCTCAGAGGTCATCCTTACCATAATAACAACTTTAGGAGCAACGGAAGTCAGACTGCAGCTGGCGGTACCACGGTTTTGCACTCTACAGCTCAGGTTGCCGCAGTTTCACAAGCGTGTCAGAGAACTAAGGTGGCCTTCAGGTAACGTAAAAACATGTTAGGCTCTCTCTAGAGCCAGCGTTTTATTTTGTCCGGTCTGGGCTACTGTAGAAACATGGCGGACTCTGTGAAGAGGACCCGCTCCCTATGTAGATATCAAGGGCTCATTCTAAGATAACGAAAACAAAACGATTCTAAGCATCAGGTGATTATACACTGATGAAAACATAGTTATGAATATTACATTCCATATCTGCTAATGGATCCCCCTTCTCCTTTAAGCATGCCTTCAACACCAACAGCTAATCCACACATTCAGCCCAACTCTTCCTACTAGTCCTACTCTGGCTCCTCGCTTCTTGAAATGTCACAAATACACCAAACATACTGCACACACAGAGATCAGCGGGTCTCATTCTGCTGTAAAACAGGTTTAGCTGTGGTCCAAGGTGCGTGCTGTGCACACATGGAGAGAGTTGTTGTTTCCAGTTTGACCCATGACACGACACACAACGGGCAAGAAGAAGCTTTTTGAGTCACAATTAAGCAGAGATTAAAACAATCTCCTTCTTGGTATACACATGACACACGCAGAATGATGATAGTTGTATGCAAGAATAGTTTGTCAATTGAATTAATGGACAAATCACAAGTGGCAAGCCATCCATCAGACACCAACATGACCAGACAGGACCATTGATCTACCAATGTTCCCAGTCAGCAATAATCAGATCCAGACACACTGCCCCACTTTCTGACGGTAACAGAAATTAATTTCCATATGGGCAGAGAATAGCAGAAAAATATCTTTTAACAGAGGCAAAAGGTTGTAAATACAGTATATCGCTCCAAGAAGAGCTGGCAAAACACAAAGCTGACTCATCAAACAAATGTGCAGTACTATTATCACATTAATTAGAACAACAACACATTATCATTTTATGGGAGAGGTTTATCAAACATGTGTTTTGTTTGTTTTGAAAATGACGAGAGTTAAGCTAAGATTATCTCACATTAGAGCAGAAGCCAAAAAAATAAATATTAAACAGATTTTCTCTCAAATCTGAGCTGGATTGGATAATTCATTATTGTTGGTATTGAGCCAGCTGTAACCTGCCTCTATTGCTGCTTATTGTGCTGTCTCAGATAATATTGTTTTTCTGCTATTACAAGTATGACGTATTGATATGTCGCTTGCAATTTTTTTGACACTTTCTTACTGGCTGTCCTGCATTTGGTGTGTGGAAATCAGCCCATTTGTATGCCTTTTGTGTGTCTCTGTTTTCTTTTTTGTAGTTTTTTTGTGGTTTATTTGGTGAGCAAGCATACGCCTTTTTTATTTCTTTTATCATGAAACATTTAATATATATATTTTTTTTCAAGTTATTTTTTTGGGGGCATTTTTCCATTTTTATTGAGGACAGTGGATAGAGTCTTGAAAGGGGGGAGAGAGAGAGTGGATGCGGAAAGGGCCACAGGCCGAATTCGAA
This sequence comes from Sebastes fasciatus, assembly GCF_043250625.1. Classification (NCBI taxonomy): domain Eukaryota; kingdom Metazoa; phylum Chordata; class Actinopteri; order Perciformes; family Sebastidae; genus Sebastes; species Sebastes fasciatus. Next base: position 21,200,801 of record NC_133807.1, read on the forward strand.
CCCGGGCCGCCGCGGTCAGGACCAAGCCTTGATACATGGACGCCCGCTCTACCAACTGAGCTAACCCAGGCGCCCTCATTTAATATATTTTAACTCAAATAGGCACAATGGTGATCAGTCCAAAAATGCAATCATAATGTAACTGCCTTTTAGTGCCATCATCATTTCAATCTGCCTATATAGCTGGTAGGATGTGGCAGACTTGGGTCTATTAGAGAGTCAGCCGCAGTTAGCAGCTAGCTTTGGTCCAGTGTTGGCCCTGGCATTGATCTCAAGTATAGTCAATATACTGTACCCAAACTTTTATTTCCCACGGTGACATTCAGTGCAATGAATCTGGTCAATTCCTGTCAATTAAAAGGAGTTTTGTCAACAACAAAAACACCCTCCATTCGCCTCTTCTTCAATGTATGTTCACATTTTTATCCTCCGCAAAATGTGACATCTGTGGCTTTTCTGTCGTGTCATAACTTTAAAACAGGAACTTTCTTGTTATTGCACCAAACATGCCAACACCAAAACCACGTGTATGAGAACTAAAACTGAGGGATTATTCCTGCATGCATGATCTCCTTGATAATCACCTACTTGTCATCAACAAATGACTTCAACTGCCAGGCAGACCCCAGAGTCAACTTAGCCAGTAGACAGATGGCTGGGGCAGAGAAATCGTGGTCGTGCAATATTCATACATATTAATTGGTGGGTATGTGGTTTGAACTGGATATGAGTTATTCTAGTAACAAACAGGCTGCTACTGCGATGACTCTTAGCCCAGTTTTGTTTGTGTGCATTTCTCTGTAAGACTTGCAAGCTGATGAGGCGTGGTGAGGGAAGATATTTGAATCTGGATCAGTCCGGCACACTGGCTGAGTTCCCAGATGAAGGATGGAGAACACCGTATGTCAATGAGCTTCAACTCTAAGTCTGTAGTTACATGTAAAGTTCAAGGGCTACTGTGGTACTTTGAAAACACCGCGATGGACGAGGAGCGGCTGATTGGTGAAGTTGAGGAGTTATCTATATGATACCTCCTCATCATATACTCCTCATCAAAAAGTTTCCTTTTTGCTGTTGGCTATATGTCATTTCCAATAAATATCACAATATAAAACGTGTGTTTTCTGTTTGAAATGTACAAATGTAGGAAGATAGCAAGTATCACCCATCTTTTAATTCCAGTCTGATATTGAGCACACGGCTGATAAGAACATGGTTTGTTTGAAAGTGCATATTTAACAGATTCGGTGTGGAGAGCTCCGATGTTATTAGGCCTATAACTAAATAAAAAGACCACAAATATATCTTATTATCTTCTTGGTTTCTTATTTTGGCAATAAGAAGACACATCGAGGTTTATGGTAATCATCATTACAATAAATAAGTAATTCTGTTCTGTGTGTCTACATGCATTTTTTTTGCTACAGACACCAGGGTGTTCAGTGAGCCCCCTGAACCAACGAAAACTATGCCTGTGCTTTAAATCCCTTGTGACCTCACCAGAAGAAAGCACCAAGAAGAAACTTAATTGTTAGCTTAAACTGAATGTATTAAGAAAACAACCGCCCCAAATAACATCAAAAGAAAGTGAACTGGATTAATGTCCACTGGATTGTCCACACGATTTGTTAAAAAAGTAAAAAAAAAAAAACTTCTTTAATTCCTAAACCAAATCAGCCAACAAAAAAAAGGTTCAATGTCCTCCCTTCAAAACGCAAAAATATAAACCAGGAAAAAGCAATGCAATGCAAAAAAATCTTTAAGAAGGAATAAAACTCACCGGATGTCGGGTTGGTTTGCTGCTCAATCTTTATGGTCCTCAGTACATGCTGGTTTCCCTACATCATTGCGAAGGTAAATAAACAGGCTTTCCAACGATGTAAAATACAATGACCATTAGCATTGTAACAACAGAGAAATAATCCACCAAACACAAGTTTCCGAACTTTGTTTTTCCAGTTTATATAAATCCCCACTTGGGCTGGTTCCTTCTTATCTGTGTACATACATGTGTAAAAAACTAAATCAATAAGGCCTGTGCTCTCACAATATTCTACAGATGTTGGTCCCTGAGGCTAGAACAGAAATAAGCAAACAAACGATTAAATACGCTGCTCCTTCTTCCTGGAACAATGTAGAGAAGGAGCTGATTACTACTTTATGGGAGAATTTAAGTCCATTTTAAAGAATCGAGAAAATAACATTCTTATTCAGTGTGATTGCTCTGACATTTTTCATTCAAATAATTTTAAAATCGACCTGTTTTATGCATTATAACTGCTTTTTTGTATTGCATATTGACTGGATAATGTGCTCATTCACTTGTGACAGTTGTTTTTGTCTGCTAGCATTGTTTGTGTTTACTGTTGTAACTGTTTAGTCTGCCCTCTTGGCCGTCACTCTTAAAAATTTAAATACAGCAAATAAAGGATATATTATATAATTACTTTCCTGTGCCTTCAGGCATGTTTCACTTGAGTATGGCTGCAAGAAATTTAAGCTATAGGTATTTCCAAAAAGAGGACAAAACCAGTATTGGAGAGACAAACAGGGAGAGGCAGACACTGCTGTTGTTATTAGTGATCGATTGGCTATTGATTACAGTAGAAGGTCTGCTAGCGGAGAGTGAATGTGACATTGGCACAAGAAGTACAACTGGACTAAATTTGCCATTATGTAAAAATTCATTGTCAATTAGTCTTGAGAAATGCAATATATGAATTTGCATTAGTTTCCGTCCCTTGGTTTCCTAGAAATGACCTACTGTAGAAGGGACTTCTTCTTATAATGATATCTTTTGATTGAAGAGATTATGCCATTACATAGTAACTGTTGAAAAAATACAGATTGTCTCACAGAAAGCCACAAGATAAAATTGAATATTAAATACATATAAGAAGGGAAAGGTCAGTTTGGTCGTGATCATAAAAAGCTGTCAGTTTTGTAAAAAGAACTTGAACTTAATCTGTGAACTCTTCTAAACAATGTGCTTACATTCTTATCAAATGTACCTTTATGCATTTTCACAACAACTAGTCCATCTTTCCTCAGCCCTTTCCCAGGAATCCTTGGACGAAATAAAATCTCCGTTGCTTTTGGGACGGATAAACTGTAACTGCAACATCACTTCCACTGATGATTGAGATTGAGAAGTTTCACAGGTCTTTAGCCTCTATTCACAGCAGGTGCTCGTGGTGGAGAACAAAGGTGTTGAACAAAGAACATGAGGAGATCCCTCAGAGGTAACCTCTCAACACAAATGCCCGAGGCTAGAGAATAAATACGCGGTGCCTTTTTACTCGCTTGCCTTTTGATTTCTTTGATTGTCTTCAGTCTCCACTCCGCCTCCCTACAGGCTCCTGAGCTTTAACTGAAGGACTTTGATGCTGCCGACTTTACTTAATTGTTTTGTTCACTTCAGAAAAATCATTAAGTGTGTGTATGTGTGAAAGAGAGAGTGAGTGGACGGGCCATCTTTTCAGCCAAAGGAACCTGGGGAATAATCTCAGATTGATCCATAGACATCCAGTAGAACTCACAGGCTGTTTTGGCACCTGTGCAGATGGCAGACCTTAAAATATCGTCATCGTCACAGAGGTGAGAGCTTGAGAAAGTGAAGCACTGGGTTCCATAATAAAACTCATACAGACACATTGTCAAAGGAGAGCGAGAACAATATGTGCAATGTGGTGCCCTAATATACTGCAGTATGAACAGAATCATCACATAGAATAGTTGGAAAATAGAAATAGTCATATCCTTAATATTTACTGTAAGTTCATTATTGTTGTCCAAACATTTTATAGCCATGACAACGCATGTTAAAGGTTGTCTGCTGGTTCTGTAAGACACTCTGTATACTTTATTGTTTCTATTATACATACATCTACTGTATGTACATTCTTTATCATATTCAAGCGACCATAAAGAGAAACGTTCAAGGCAGTTCTGTTTCAATATTTATGTAAAGAGAGACATAAAGATGTTTCAGGACAGACACATAACAGAAAGATTGAGTTTGAGGGAAACTGATGTTGTAACAGAAATGTGTAGAGGATGTAATATCTATCTAACTCAGTGAGCAACTTCGCGGTCTGGAAAAGAGAAGCCAATGGTAAAGTGCCTTAAACTTGCATTCTTTCTAACAGCCAGCAGGGGGCGACTCCTCTGGTTGCAAAAAGAAGTCTGATTGTATAGAAGTCTATGAGAAAATGAGTCTACTTCTCACTTGATTTATTACCTCAGTAAACATTGTAAACATGAGTTTATGGTCTCAATCGCTAGTTTCAAGTGTTCTTCAATACAGCATGATGTTCATTTAGTAAATGATGGTCCCATTTAGAGTCAAATAGACCATAAAGCAGATGGATGCTTTAGGGCGTAGCTACCTTGTGATTGATTTCAGTTCATGAAAGTCAATTATAACCTTTTAGGTCGCCTAAAAATGTCTTATTCAGTGTTCGGCTGTACTTAGCTCCTCCCTCTCGTGTCACTTTTTTCAAAAAGAGAATAAAAGCAACGAAATGAAAACTCTGGCGTTTTTTGACAACAGACGCTGCCGCCATTTTGGACTGAAAACGCCTATTATATTTATAATATTTTTATTGTTCAACACAGGCCATTTCGATAGGATATGACAATAGAATGGATTTTTTTTTTTTTTTTTTACTTTTGTACGGCACTTTGTAGTCGGACGTTTAACTGGCATCCGGTAGTTGCTTTCAGTCCAAAATGACGCTGATGTTGCAATGGAACAAACAATTTCACTTCTTGGCAATATACGTTCGCGACGGCCAAAAAACTAAGATGGCGACGGCCAAAAAGGCCGAACTCGAGGCTTCAAAACGGCAGTCCACAAACCAATGGGTGACGTCACGCTGACTACGTCCACTTCTTATATACAGTCTATGATCTAACTATGTTCAGTAGCATGGAATCAGTCCTATATCACCCACCTTCGTTACTAAGTCAATGCACTGTGAACAGGACAAACCTGTATGAAAGATACAAATAAAGTATTGGTCAGATCAGATTATTATGTGCGTGTAAAATAAACAAAGTCTTCATCACATCTTACCAAAAGGGAGCAGTAGGAGTAAATGTACATGTTAGTGGAGTCTCTGCTCTCTCCTCAGCTGTGTGGTGGTATTATTGCAGGAGGGGGCGGCGCTGCAGACTCTGGCCTGTGTTTGACATCAGAGATACATTGCTGTGAATTGTCCTCTGCCATCAGCCTCAGACACCTTACTTGGCTCCCACTCCATCCTTCCTATTCAGGTCTAATAGGCAATATGTCTGTCCCTACTATCTTCACCCTTGTGATGGGCAGCTAATTAATCTCAATTGTGCTGTGCTGTTTTTTAAATTCCTCCACCTTCCACCCCTTTGTCCATGTGTTGTCTTCTTTCTAACCGCAGAAGTGAGGTAGCTCTGGGGAGAGCAACGTTTCTCTGCCACCCTGTCAGTCCAGCCCAGTCGCCAGGAAAACATGTTGGAATTGTACGTTTCTGCAAATCACGGATACGTCGAATGATGGCGTTTTTAGTTTTTTTTGCATTCGGTCAGCGCATGTGATGTAGTATATTGAGCCACCGTTATTGAAAGTTAGGTGTTATAATAACGAGTGTAACAAGCAAGAAAGTCCACTAAGGGCAGGTGGGAGTGGGGACGGATTGGTCAAACAAACATAGGACTTTCACCCAGGAGACTGCTGTTTGTGTCCCACGTGAAAGTAAATGTTGACTTTACGCGTTCTACTTAACGTTACGTAAGAAAGTCCGCTAAGGGCAGTTGTTATTTATTTATGGTAGTTATGTTGTCACGGTTGTTACGTTATTATTTTGACACAAACCATCTTTTTTCTAACCGTATCCAAGTAGTTTTGTTGCCTAAACCTAACCAATCATTTCTTCCCAACTGCAGTCGTTCTCACCAACAAAGCTGACTCAGACTTTTATATCCCCTGGACAATAAATTTTGCACATCCCTGCACAACTGTACATTTTAAAAACAGACACTTTAATAACAGATTTTTATGTATTCTTATAGTTTTTCATATGTCTTTATACTTTTACACTGCGTTTGTTGTTATACCCCAAATCACAAAGTCAAATCCCTTGTAAGTGCAAACCTACTTGGCAACAAACCTTTTTCTGATTGTGATTGCCAACGTTAACCACGTGGCATTGTGCATTTCTGCAAGCGTGATATGAGGCTAATATGAAATGTATTTATGAATTTTATATTCAGAAACTTCGACATTCAACATATCCCGTGGTTTGCAGAAACCGTTACGTACAATGCCAACATTTTTTTCTGGGGATTGGGTTGGTCAGTCGCTCTGTCCACCCGATTCAACTGTTATCAGGCCGTTAAATAGACGTTATCGGTCGTTAGAAGCACCATAGCTGTGGGTCATTAGGGGCCTACTAAGCCTACTACATTGTAAAAGTGAAGGCAAAACTTAAAAGGGACATGTCGTTCCAACACTTTGGTACAGAGTGAAATATCTCAATAACTATTTGATGGATTGCCATGGAATTTGGTGCACCCATTTGTAGTCCCTAGAGAAGGATCCTATTAATTTGGTGATCCTCTGATTTCTCATCAACAGGTCAAAATGTACACTTGTCCAACATGTAATTTCAGAACAGGATACCTCATGTCTCACATCTAATTTGTGCATTTCTTTAAACAAAAAAACGCAACACTTCCTGTTTTCATTTCACATTACACATTCTTGTGTGATTACGCAAGGGTGAATCTATCAACAAATTATCATTATTTAGTACTCTTGATGTGTGCATTGGCTGTACTGTATGTGTGATTTAGGTGTGCAGAGGTAATAATGCTTTGATTACTGAGGTAATTTCAGTTTGATAGTATTTTCTTACTGAGAATCAGCAGCGTGATGTTTGTGATTGAAATGAAAGTGACACAGGACAGACAGCCAGGCCGCCTGTGTGACAGAAAAAGAGAGGAAGAGGATGGCAAATAGCAGAAAGAGAGAGAGAGAAAGCGGGAGGCGGGTGGAGGCAGGGAAGAAAAAGATGGGCAGATGAAATTACACCTGCAGGTCTGTTAGCTTTAGCAGCCGGAGTCTAGCAGTGTGGTGTCCCACAACATACCCCAAGGGTCCGTAAGGAATAAAGAGTGAGTAAACCTCACATATCAAAGTTTCTTTTCTCTCACACTCCTGTTATTGCTCCTGTGCCTCTCCTTGACAGCCCCGTGATTCATTTCCTCCTGCCTGAAAGACGGGAAATGAATAGAAAGCTTGGATATTGTCAGCCGCTAAATGGGAAAGCAGTTGCTCTGGAGACACAATGCAGGTGCAGGTGAGAATGGTGAGTTCAGTTTAAAATGCCACTCAGTCCCACTACACGGCACATAGCAGCACCTGTCTCGCATGGCAGGAGAAAAAAGGAGGGCCGGTTGATTGGGTGTAGAACATTCACCCATCAGCACGGTTTATGTTTGAGTGGGATATTCATCTCTTTGCTGTCAGACCGCAGGATCCTGACACTTTGTTAAACACCTGCACTTTGGAACGAGGGGGGCGTTTCACATTTGCATATAACAAAAAAAGATTACAAATGACCTTGAAGTTTAACCTCTTTTGATAAAAAACAAACTGGCAACTGGTCAAGACCGGGCTCTGCCTGCAAGAGAAATCTGTGGAGATTTTGCATAGTGCGTGTGGGTTGAGCATACCCACAACACCTTTGATGTTTCTTTAGCACTCAGTGCTGCAAACACACACCGTGTTTGCTCACATGCTGACAATTTCTCATACAGTATGGGGAATGAATATCACATGAATGAGGAACAAAACTGAAATGTATATAATAGCTTTGCATCGAGGGATGAGTTATTTCAGAGGTCCAAGGTTTTCTGGACAATTTATTTTCTGCATGGGCGCTGAGAGATGAACCTCCAAGGCCTGGATCGGCTTGAAACTCTGATCATTACAAGAGATGAAAATACCTGATTCTGTGATAAAAAGGTGAAAGGTAAATGCCTGTTTACATGAAGACGTAAGAAGCATCCAGGTCGGGTAACACTTCATAATATAGGTCCGCAAATTTCATCGTAATTAGGTGATAATTAAACCGTAACCTATTTGAAATTTCGAAGGAATTACTGCCAGATTACCCCAATATTTACCTCAAAATTTATCGAAAATGACTTTATTATAAACATTATTCACAATTATATTCTGCTATATCCCAATAACTGGTAACTTATTTAATACATTTCCAGGAAAATAATACAAAGATAAATAATGGATAGATAATAATTAGCAAATAACTTAGCAAATTTCTTAAAAAAACTCCCTGAATCATTACATAAGCTACCAGGTTACATTTGTGTAGACAATGAGTGAGATTTGTGCCTGATCAGAAGTGTCTTCTATTAGTTTTGGTTTTCCACCTCCGATGAAGAGAAGCCGCTTCTCAAGCCTAAGGGCCCTATTTTAACCAGTATATGCTATTTTAGCATATAATTATTAAATAATGTTTATAATAAAGTAATTTTCGATACATTTTGAGGTAAATTTTGGGGTAATTTGGCAGTAATTCCAAAGATATTTCAAATAGGTTACTTGCTAATTATCACCTAATTACCATGAAATTTGTGGATATGTAAAATGAAGCGTTACCGATATGTTTATGTTCAAGTGACAAAGCTCTCAAGCAGCCGTAGTAATTATTACAACAGTAACGGAGGAAGTAAGGTGACATTATTATATATGATGTTATATATAAGTATATAATCTAAAGAAAGAACACTATAGTGGACATGTGTTTATTGTATGAAAAGAATGAAAGTTCAAGGTTTCAATGTGGCTCAAAGCTGTAATGACTCCGCTCAAGGCTTCTATACTTGAGGAGCCTACTTGAAGACATTGAGCCCTGTGATGTGTCTGAGTAGGGTTTTAATCCAAGCAGTTTCCCTGAAGTACATCTGAGATAATCAGGATTAACACGTCAAATTCAGGGAAAACACTGCTGATAAGTATGGCAGAGATATGGACGCATGCTCTCGAGCCTTGAATAACAGATTTCATGTGACTTAAATGCCTCCATACATTTTCATTAGAGTGAGCGTACGGCCACACAGCGGCAGGATGACGGTAATATACCCAGACAGGCACGGAGAGACCAGAATCTGAACCAGGGGCAGCTCTACGAGATGTGGTCTCACACAGGCTGGATGATGCTGTTTGTGTAGAGCTGGTTCAGATCGGTTCGTGACCTTCTCTCCACACATGTGCTCCATGGGGCCTCACTCTTTGTTTGCGATGGCATTGGATTGGTCTTCCTGGGGCGCGCTGCTCAGCGTGTCTGTGCATGCCGGAGGTGGCTACCCGCTGGGATTTGGACTCTTCCAGATGTGAGGGAGTGAAATGATTGTTTGTTAAGATAAAAACAACCTGCTTTTTCCTCTTCTTCATCATATTCCACCGATGGTTGAGCACTGAAAGATGAGATAACCTATGTGCTGTTTTGTTCCTTTGCGTATCTAACCGCGTTCGCTGCTGAATTTTAATTCTGATCTAGCTATGTGGATGAATGCATATGTTTGCACGGAGTGGTTGGGCTCATGACTATACTTTGAAAGATGGGGAATGGATTTAGATCAGAGATACAAGCCGTATTTCCGTCATAAAACACAATTCAGTGGACAAAGCTATTTTTGTTCCATAAAAAACTGATAATACATACATGTGGTAATTATTTACAACAAAATATACTCTAATGTTACTGACTTTAGCCAACCTGGATATTTAAAGAGCTTTGTGGTTAAAAAGTTATAATGTCTAATTCCTGGCAGTATGGCTGATGTTTCTCACTGATTTGGAGCAGTACATCTCTTCTTGTTCACTAATCCTTCATTTTCCTTTCAGCTATCTATTGGTTGCAAAATAAAGTTTTATTGTGACCATTCAAATCAGGCAATGCTTACAGCTGTACGATTTTGAAAAAATATCTAAATGCGGGGAACTGCACCAAACAAAGATGTTTTCTTAAGTCTGTGGAATATGATGTGTATATGCCAGGACATCTCTGTAGCACCACATTATTTAATTTAAAATGGTATTTTGGCACAAATATTACACCTCCTGACATTTGAAAATTGCCGCAGGCCATATCGGGATTTCATTAAAATTTGGATTAATTGTGCAGCCCTCGCTCTGCTTTGAGTAAAGTTGGCACATTTTGAAATACATGTTGACCCTTAGAGTGTCGATTAAGGCTGTCATGGTCACCACAGTCGGTTTTGTGGACGAGTTTAGTTTACTTTGAATTGTTAGATTAGTCCATTAGAGACTTTGTGTTGTGATTATTGTGTCCTTAAAATTACTTTATTTGCAAAGGCTTTAAAAAGAAACAAATGGGATGGCCTTTGTGACCTTTTTTTGTGTTATCTTGTAAAATAAAATGCAATAATGTTTTAAAAATGCAATTAAAGTGGCAGTAGGCAGAATGTTTTTGGCATCATTGGGCAAAAAATCCATAATTACCTTTCAGTGTATTGTAATTCAAGTCTTCTGAGAGAAAACTCTCATCATGGCTCTGTTTTCAGGCTTTAAAAAATCTCTCCTCAAATGTTTCCAGAACGTCTTGTAGTGTACTGTTTAGCCGTAAAATGAGAACGTTTGCTCCGGCTGGTGGGCGGTGCTTGGTATTTCCTCAACTGATCTCAACATTGCTGCCGGGTCACAAACTTTCTCATTTTACAGCTAAACAGTACACTACAAGATGATTCTGAAAACATTTCAGGCGAGAAAAAGGCATTACAGTATTGTTTTGCATCAATATTGCAAGGATTGCAAACTTTTACCAATATTACAGTAATATGTTAACTGATTTAACTGTACGATAATTGATTCCTGGAGGATTGTTAAATGTCTCATGGCTGTGATGAAGACAGAGAAATTGGGAAACGAGTTGAGTGATTCATTGAAATGGGAGCTCTGTTCAAGACAATACGCTGAGAGATGGAGACCAGAGAAAGAGCACGCAGGGAATGGATGCAGCAAGCATGACAAAAGCTTCCTGTAATGATGTCGTTCTCGATTACCAACCCCTGTCGCCCTTGGGTGTCATGGACGGGTTTTCACCCTGAACAAAAGAACTCAAGTGGGCAAGATCAATCAGAGAGATGCATGACTGAACTGGGCTGATTTCACTGCCGCTGTGTCGCTAACTGTGTTATCGACATTTGTTTGTTGCATTTTTAATCAAATGAAATGCGTATTTACTACAGTATACTGGAGTGTGCATTGCTTCATGTTCAGCACTTTCAAACTACTGTACTGCACTGTGGGAGAGAGCGTGCATTATTGTTTGCGACACTGGGGATTACAAGTAAATCTTGTCTGTGCCAGAGCCTGCTGCTGCAGAGCCGGGCCGACACTAGATTTAAAAGTCTTCATGCCGGGATGCTGAATTAAACATTGCATGCATGCCATCCTCAATCTGCGCCCCTTCAAACAATCCAAGAGTGCGTAATTAGTCACACAGTGCTGTCTTCTGAACACACACGAGGCCAAAGTCGGGATTAACGCATATGGACAAAGTGTCCCACAAAGAGGAAGGACAATTATGACAGCTTAAATCCCACAGCATGTCCCCACGGCGGCCGTCACTTGTCCAAGACATTTTCTCACTTTCTGCTGCTGCTTTTCGACAATCAAGCCACACGTCAATTACAGTAATAAACTCAGGCAGGTGCAGGGAGATGACAGCGTATCCAGTAGAGACGCTGCAAAAAATACATTCTGTTTCAACCAGGATGCATGGTGGTATGGATTCATGACAACCGTCTGAAGAAGAGAGATCAAGATCTGTGCTTCTGGTGCCACGGAGTCAGAAGAGTCAAGTAGCCCCCCGTAGACAAGCCATATGGCCTAGGAAGAGTTTCATGGGTGGCAGCTAGCACCATGCCAGTCCCTCTGCTGATTTCTCATTATCGAGGAATAAATAGAACAAGACAACAAAACAGTGGCCCTGTTGTGTCATACCCATTCTGACTTCGGTGTGAGACAGATGGTACAAACTAAATGGCAAAGATTTGAATAGTTGGGAAACTGGGCAGCAGCACTAAGCACAACAAACAACAAAACTGTGATGAAGAGAGAGGATGCGATTCTTCCCCCTTTCTCAGCATTTTGTGAATAACACATATTTTCATTCTTTGTCACCTGTTTTGTGCTGCAAGTGTCACTTTTAACAGCAATCAGAATGACTGCACTGGTTCCTGCTTTATTGCCTGTGCAAGCAGAGAGTGTGGCAGTGGCGTGGGAGGCTGTAGGGGAGTCACAGGGAACAGCAGATGCCAGGTCTCCTCCAAGGTGGCTGACGGGCGGGCAAGGCAGACAAGCACAGGATGCAAAAAGCTGAGGCAGAGAGGCCACCTGTAAATATAGCACAGCAGCTCAGAAGCTTCGGTTTCCATTAAATAGCCATGTATTTCCCAGCTCCTGGCTTTATTGCACCGTTGCTCCGGGAGTGGGAGCCCAGGAGGCTCTTCAACATTATTAGCAGCTCACAGTACATAATCCCACAGCAGATTCTCGTCTATCTTCAGACCAGACTGAGATATATACAGAGAGAGATGAGAGGAGGGAGGGGCGGTGGCGGTTGCCAGTCTTTGTGAGTCCAAGTCATTGACGCAAAAGGACAGAAAGAGAGGCAGACATGCCTTGTAAAGCCTCCATGTTTCTCGTCATGGTGTCAAGCTAGTTCAATGACAGACACCAGATGGTGGCCTGTCTCCAGAGGTCCCATGTGTCTCACTAAGTCATGAGGCCAGACACTGTGCCAATGCCCTCGTCTGCCATTCCTTTAGAAGGGGATATGAAGCCACCTCATTCGGCCTCCCCGATGCCTCGGCACGGCTCCAAGCCTGACGCTGCTGGACACTCTCAGGACACTCTCAGGAAAATGAGAGGTGTGAAAAGAGGCAAATTTGAAAAAACGAAACATTAGTTCCTGCTTATTGGGGGGGAAAAAATCCCATAGCTTTAACATCTTCATGTCAGAAAAAGAAACACAATGGCTTTAATTCATCATGTTCAAGGATTGCACAGTGAAACTGGCATCGCAGACCAGACACTGACTCATCATCGTTTATGCAATATGGGAGAAACCAGGCGGCAACCTCCAGTTCTGAGAAGAGAAGTCAATGCTGAAGTGCTTTAAACTTGCATTCTTTCTAATAGCCAGCAGGGGGCGACTCCTCTGGTTGCAGAAAGGAGTCCGATTGAATAGAAGTCTATGAGAAAATGAGCCTACTTCTCACTTGGTTTTATTACCTCGGGCGGCTGTAGTTCAGTGGGTAGAGTGGTCGTCCTTTAACCGCAAGGTTGGCAGTTTGATACCTGGTTCCTACTGTCTGCATGTCAAAGTGTCCTTAAGCGAGACACTGCTCCTACGGATGGGTTAAATGTAAAGGTCAAATTTCATGTATGTACCTGTATGTGTATGACGAATCTAATAAAGTTTAAGTTTTTAAACATTGTAAATATGAGTTTATGGTCTCAATCGCTAGTTTCAAGTCTTCTTTAACACATCATGATGTTCATTTAGTGAATTATGGTCCCATTTAGAGTCAAATAGACCATAAAGCAGGGTTTGCTTTAGGGCGTGGCTACCTTGTGATTGACAGGTTGCTAATACAGCGCTGTGAGTTGTCCGTGTTCTCGTCTATAAATGTTAACCCTTTCACAGTGTGTTTTCAGTTCATGAAAGTTAATTGAAACCTTTTAGGTTGCCTAAAAATGTCTTATTCAGCGTTCGGTTGTACTTTGCTCCACCCTCTCGTGTCATTTCTGGTTGCAAATAACCAAGATAGCGAGGCCAAAACGCCGACCTCAAGACTTCAAAACGGCAGTCCACAAACCAATGGGTGACGTCACGGTGACTACATCCACTTCTTATATACAGTCTATAGGAGAAACACACTACCAACATATGCAAGACAAAAACATTCATACTGATCTATTCAGTGTTACTTATTTTCTATTGATTACTAGGGGGCAGGTGGACTATACTGTACGTGAATTAATGAACAATTTAATAAATAGTCTAATGGTTTAATGGTCTCTGGATGCAGGAGGTGCTTCATCACCAACAGAGACCTCAGAGATTTGACCAAAAGAAGACATTTTTGTGAGGTATTTCTTCTCCACTCACAAGGAGGTGACGGAATAAAACAAGATCCATCCAGCAAACGAACACTAAGCATTACTTCTAAAGATGCTGAGGCCACAAAGACATGTTGAGGCTTTTTTGTTCCATTTTTTTGAAAGATCAAAAATAAGTGTGCTTATTGTTTTAAACAAAACGGCTGTCTGGTGCTGAATAAAAGCCACTAAAACAGTATAAACTTTAACATAAGTATTGTGTTTTTGAGAGAAAAGACAAAAGCTAGAAGAGGAAAATATAAAATACACAAGCTGGAAGTCAAAGCTACAGAGTTACACGAGTACGTGGTATGTTCTTCAAACAGACGAGCCATCAGGACGCCGGCATCCACAATTACACACTGTACACACCGGCTCATCACACACTGCGCCGTTGACATCCAGTGTCACAAGGTGCAGATACAATCTTAATATCCTTCAGCGAAATGTCTCATTAACATTGTTAACTTATGTGGGTAGTCACGACGCGTGGCAGCAGCCTGTTAGATAATCACCAGATTAGAAACAGCGAGGGACAGAACAAACACGGCATCACAACATCCCTCATAATAACGCCGGCCATGCTGATGTGTCGGATGAAGAGACATGTGTTGCTATGGCACCAAAAGCACCTCATCATCCTGACAGGACTTTCTGTTGCACTCTGTGATTATAGGCCATCGACGGCACAAATAAACAGTGTCAAACCATCTAATCATCCCACTTGTCTGACTGTTTTAGTATGTCATGTAGAACCTGTAATCTTGCCCTCAGGGTTCGCGCTTTTGTTCTGCGAATCTTCAGAAAATTAAAGCGATCTGACTTTAAGATCCAGACGTTTGTGGAAGTACTGTTTATTTTGTCACCGATGTCGAAAGCAGAGGTTCAAATGGGTAGACTTCTTCATTTGTGATATAATGTATGTGAGAAGGAAGAAGGGAAAGTGACTCTTATCCAATCATATAACTACATCTATTAATAATAAAAACAAATAAACAAGCAAAATGTCATCACAATCATAGACTATTTATAACAAGTGGATGTAGTCACCGTGACGTCCCCCATTGGATTTTGGACTGCCGTTTTGAAGCCTCAAGTTTGGCATTTTGTCCGTCGCCATCTGGGTTTTGCTGGGTTTTGAGGGTGGAGCTAAGTACAACCGAACGATGAATAAGATGTTTTCAGATGACCAAAAAGGTTATAATTAACTTTCATGAACTGAAAACACACTGTGAAATGATTAAAGTCGTAAGACGAAAACGTGGACAACTCCCAGACCGGACAACGCCGTGGTAGTGACCTGTCAATCACAAGGTAGCCACACCCTAAAGCATCCCCTGCTTTATGGTCTATTTGACTCTAAATGGGACCATAAGTTACTAAATGAACATCATGCTGTATTGAAGAAGACTTGAAACTAGCGATTGAGACCATAGACTCATGTTTACAATGTTTACTGAGGTAATAAATCAAGTGAGAAGTAGGGTCATTTTCTCATAGACTTCTATACAATCAGACTTCTTTTTACAACCAGAGGAGTCGCCCCCTGCTGGCTATTAGAAAGAATGCAAGTTTAAGGCACTTCAGCATTGGCTTCACTTTTCAGACCCTGAAGTTACCCACTATTCACAATCCATACTGTACTCTCATAGTGATCACTTTATCTTACGTCAGTACCAAAGATAATTATAGAAAATCAATAATTTTGTAATTTTTTTTAAACAACTCTAAAGCATGAAAGTTGTTTATATGCACTTTGGATAATGACAGCAGTGAAAGTGCATTAAGGCTGCTGTATGTGCATGTCATTGCTTTACATGTACTGTGCCCCCCAACTCCCCCGAGGCAAAGCCCCCAGCTGCCTTGCTGCTCTGCTTGGCAAGATCACCATCACCTATCACCACTTAGCATCTGCCCAGTAGCATCATTCTCAGCACATCTTCCCCCCCACTTATCCACCTTCTCCTCCTCCTTCCGACTCACTTTACCCGCCCCTCCACTCACCCCTTCTCTTGCACTCTGCAGCCGCCTCTCCGCCGGCTGCCGTGACATTTGCCATTCAGACGAGGGAAGAGAGACAAACCCTTATCCAATCTCTGACCTTTCCCCCTCTCTCCCTCTCTGGCGTCACTGACGCATTCACTGCCAATTTCACTGACAATGAATTTCAGAGACTAAAAATAAAATTCAAAATAACACTTTAGTTGCATATATTGTATTTACTTTGCCTGTGTTTTGGGTTTGTTTGAGTTTCTATCCAATGATATTTACCCGATAACCTGTCTGAACACTGTACCTAACTGCCTTACTTAATGCAGGTAACTGCAGCAGCAGTAAAGGTTAATGAATGCTCATTGAATGCCACATGCCATGGGCCGCTTTGGGGCATTATGTATTCAGCTTATTCAGAGGTTGGCCTACTGATGATCTACAGTACTGTACATTTTCTGTCCACAGCAGAGCTACTAGAAATATCCTCTGGAGACGGTATAAATATCTCATTATGTCCACATGTAAAGGACAAGTGCTTAAAGTTTAGGGTGTTGCTTTTTATCAACTTTACTGCCAGAGCTGTTAAAGTTATAATCAGCCGTTACACAACAGGTTACCGGTAATTGAAGTGGTAGAAGGGCTCCAGAATCCAGAAGTGTTTGTCAGGATGAGGCTTACCTGACATGTCAAAGCAAGAACCATCCAACAATCACCTTGTCAAAGCTGTGATCTCCCTCTGCTTCCCTCCAGCAGCAGCAGCCGCAGCAGCAGGGTGCTGGTGACACATATGGCCAATTATAGGTGGAAGTGGAGAAGATGATGTGAGCTGAAAGCTTGTTCACACGTGGCGGGTGTCCAGACGGCCAGGGGCGGCGTGGTGGAGGGCCGTGGGAGAGAGAAACTCATCAATACATGAGCTCACCTCTCTTCTCTTCTTCCTCTCCTCTTTGACTTCTCTCTTGTCCTCTTCTCTCCTCTTCCTCTCCTCTCCTCTTCGTCTCATCTCCTCTCCTCTTCCTCTCATCTTGTCTCCTCTTTGTCTCCTCTTCGTCTACGTCCCCCCGTCTTTGTCTTCTCTCCTCTTTTATCCTCTCCTCTTCGTCTCCTCTCCTCTTCCTCTCATCTTGTCTCCTCTTTGTCTTCTCTCCTCTTCATCTCCTCTCAGACTTCTCTCCTCACCCCTTCGTCTCCTCTCCTCTTCATCTCCTCTCGGTCTCCTCTTCGTCTTCGTCCCCTCTTCGTCTTCTGTCCTCTTCTCTCGTCTCCCCTTCATCTTCTCTCCTCTCCTCTTCGTATTCTTTCCTCTCCTGTTCATCTCCTCTCTTCTCTTCTCCTGTTCACCTTGTCTCGTCTGCTCTCCTCTTCATTTCCTCTTCCTCTGCTCTTCAAATCGTCTCCTCTTCATTTCCTCTTCCGCTCCTCTTCAAATCGTCTCCACTTCATTTCCTCTTCCTCTCCTCTCCTCTCTTCTTCGCTTCCTCTTCTCTCGTCTCCTGTTCTCTTTGTCTCCTTTGCTCTCCTCTTCATCTCTTCTCCTCTTCATCTCCTCTCCTCTTCATCTCCTCTCCCCTTCCTCTCTTCTCCGTTCATCCGCAGGTCCGTGGCAAATCAAAGACTACTTTTTAGCCGATCAATACTGCCCCTTAACTTCCCTTTATTACTCCGCAGCCAGAGTAAGGGTTCGAGAGGGAGATGCAATATTCAGTTCATAAATCATGCAGTAAAAAAATGTCAGGGGGGTAATTGTGGTTTTCTAACACCCTTTAAAGGGAGGCAGGTTTTATTAGTGGGTTAACTACGCCGGGCGACCCTCATTCCTTCTCATTATGGGCTCATGGAGGCATCATCAAACCTTAAACGTTACAACACTTCTCAGCGGACCCTGGCCTCATTCCTCAGATACACACCTCTGCTGAACATGCAGATACACAAACAACGTGAGTGGCACTAAACACGATGTACTCTGTTTGTAATACATGACAGGATTGTCTTGGTCATTGTCTGGGCTTTTTTTTTTTTTAAATTCCTAATCATTGATTTGTTTTGTGTATTACTTTCTACACTGCTAGTTTCCTGAGCAAATAAAAAGCCTCCTTTCTTCGCGCAAATACATAGAGTAGCACAAATAACTGGAATGATTGCCTCATTAAGGTGCTACCGAGTCCTGCTTCACTTCCCCCCCTCTCTCTTACTCTTCCCTCTCTCTCCAATGAATTTCAATTGGCCAATAATTTTCCACCATATCCCCCAGTTACAGCGTTTTTGTCACATCTCTTAGTGATTAAATGGATCGATTTCTGTTCTCTGTGGGTGATTAATCCCACAGGGTTAGAGAGATTACAGAGGGGGAGCAACAGAGAAGCCTTCTTAATGGATTCACACAGAGAGCCTTCCATTCATAGGGCTAATGAGATTGGATTACAGGACCGCGGCTTCAGAGAGGAGAGGGAAAACTCACAAGAGGAAACTCACATTCAGTGGAATACAAAAGAAAAGGGGTTTTATGATGAGAAACATTTCGGTGCGTGCAAAGAATGACCTCGCCTGGCGTGCTGTCCGAGTGACCCTCCTTGCTGTTTTTTTTTCTGCTTGGGACTGAAAGACTACAACACCTGCTTGGCCGGTGGGGGTTCATACCTCAGCGCTTACCTCGTGTGATATTCTCGCAGTGGAGTCTCACATATGATTGATCATAGTCATTATTAGTCAGTGGGACGGGTGAGCGGTGCAAGGGATCATTGCAGCGAGCCACTGCAGCCGCTTGGGTGTCCCACATAGCCCAGCTGTTTAAGGCTTGAGGGAGCTGGTGGTGCTGAGGCAGCGAGGGGGGTGTGTGGATACTGGTGACAGTGGGTGGGGCCTTAAAGTCAGAGGTTCATATCTGTCCTCCACAGCTGGGCATGGAAGCGAGAGGGGATGCCGTGACTCTTGTGGTTCAGAGGAGTGGAACTCTCCCTCAGCCGGGGCGATCTGTGTCACGGCCCACAGCTTCAAACCTCCTCTAAAAGCTGGATGGACTAGAGGGGAAGGTGCAGGAAGGAAAGCGTGTCGTTGAGTTTTAAAACACATGTATGACCCACAGGGGGGGATCAGAGGCCCCAATCACAGCTGGAGGTCATCCGTGTTATGGGAGGAAATGAGAGGCGGAGCTGGCTGGAGCCGGTTACTCCAGGTCACCGCACAAGCTATAGCCCCATTTCATCTGGAGTGTATAGACTAAATGTGTAACCTATTACAGAGCGGAAAGCACACTCTTTAATCTTTCTCTGGCCTCTCAATGGATCCATAGGTTTTGACGAAATGGTGTGTGTGTGTCTGTCTGTTTTTCATAAACACAACAGCTGTTTGTTACAACTAGAAAGGTATCACTTCACACTGAGCAATAAATGGAAGGAAGCTGTTTATCACAGATTTGTTAGCAGAAGGTCATAAATAAATCAAATCCCAAAGTTTGTATACTTGATTAATATTTAATATTGTTGTAAAACTGAAAGAGATACACTACACACACTCGCTGTGCTGTATTTCCACAAGGCAAGATTGTTTTCTATTTACGAGCATGAGCTATCTAAACAGATCATAGGACAAATTTATTTGCTGAGACTTCGGTGCATGTTTTGTATCGGTCAGGTACTCAAATGAGTAGTGACAGGTCATGAGGGGGCAATGAAGAAGCAAACAAGGCCCTGAGGTGCTATGCCTCATCCCAGAGCAAAGGGCGCCGCTGACAGGAAACTGTGAACCAACTAAAAAAGATAACAAGCGACCCGCTGCCCTCGGTCACATACTGTCCCCAACCCAACCTGTCTGCTGCAGCCTGACCAGGATACCCCCGACATCACTGGGGGACATCACTGTGTGAAGCACGTGCTTACACACACATACACACGCACACGCTTGGTCTATGTCAGAGGTTTTCAAACTGTGAAGCGCACCTCCTCAGGGGGGCGCGAGCTGCAATTTGCGTCACAATTCCTACTCCTTCTTTGAGTCATAACTCGGTTGAATCAGAACACACAGACATGATACACATATTTATAGATTCAGCGTAATTTAGACTTTCCAAGGATTTATCATGAATAAATATCCATAAATCCACAAAAAAAGAAGCGTCTTATAACTCCAGAACTTGCCTGAGAATCGTCGAGCATTTAGGTTTTCTTCAGTAACAAAGTAATGCAGGCATAGTTGTATGTACATCCATGGCAAACAGGAACGCCTGAGAGTTAACTCTGCATACTTTTAATGGTGCCAGTTTGCCAAAAGGTAAACAAATATCGTCAAAAAAGGGGCTCAAAAGGGGACTTTGAAAACCCCTGGTCTACTTCATAAAACTACACTTGTATGCTAATGTATGAATGTGTTTTTAAAAAATTGGGCTTGTTGTGTAAATCCAATGCCTCAATAATGCCCCACTTGATAAGTACCTGCACTTAAAGGTGCAGTGTGGCGGCATCTAACTTAAACTTCTCGCTTGTGCAAAGCGCGTTGGAGAAATACGGTACCTATAGGTACCTACTATGTTCCTATCTAGAGCCGGTGTTTGGTTTGTCCGTTCTGGGCTTCTGTAGAAACTAGTAGTCGACTGATAGTAGATATTTAAAGGCCGATATAATAACGATAGTTTAGAGCAGGAAAAATCGGCCAATATCTTCTTTACTTCTGCAGCAGCCTAATCGGTTATTTTTGCATACGTCATTTTTAATAACTGATTTTTTTGTCACTCCGAATTTGTAACATTTTGGTTGCCTAAAAATGTCTTATTCAATAATCGGTTGTACTCAGCTCCACCCTCTCGTGTCACTTCTGGTTGCAAATAACCAAGATGGCGACGGACAAAATGCCGAACTCGAGGCTTCAAAAATCGGCAGTCCACAATGGTTGACATCACGGTGACTACGTCCACTTCCTATATGCAGTCTATGGAAATAACATAACAATGTTTCAACTTTGGCAGAAAATAGTGTTTTCATGTAGGAACCCATCAGTCATAACTGAATGAGAAAATATGTTTTCAGTGCCTTCAAATCTCAAATATACTCTTCCAGTTATTGTTTCGTTCGTACTGTGGTTGATAGTTTGTTTTTTGCCATTAAAAAGTAAATAGTGACTTCAACAAGATGAGTAATGATGGAAGTAAAATAGAGGAAAAATCTATTCTAGCTAGATTATACTGTTTTAAAATCATACTGCTGTAATATTTTCTCATACTCAAATGAATAATCCATATTAATGTTGCAAGTGGTTGCCATTTTTTTTTACTGACTGCTAGACTTTAAATAATTCCACAGTTATACTTTCTTTGAAAAAAAAGAGTGTTTGAATATTACTAAAAAAACACACAAAGAAAACATTTGCTGTGAAATAATCCCCCCAAAAAAACTTAAACTCCCCGAGGTACTACCACTTTGAGTATAAGAAAATAAATACACAGAAGCTTTTATGACTCACATGAGTCACAAATCTGGGTGAGCTGCTCGTGCGCTAACCCAGGGTGATTTTTTGGAATCCAGTCCAAGGTTAGTTTGGTTTCACACACTTCTGACGTCAGACGGTTGCAG
The DNA here is from genome assembly GCF_043250625.1 of Sebastes fasciatus. Classification (NCBI taxonomy): domain Eukaryota; kingdom Metazoa; phylum Chordata; class Actinopteri; order Perciformes; family Sebastidae; genus Sebastes; species Sebastes fasciatus. The sequence continues at coordinate 21,222,548 of NC_133807.1, forward strand.
TTATGGGGGCTAATTATGGACCAGCACAGGGGGATCTCTGCCTCCAGTGAAAGCTGCTCGCGTAGAGGGGTTAGTCGTGCTGCTGACTCTTTCAAAAACTGTCTGTCTGAGTGAAGCATTCATATATACAGCATATATATATATATATACACACTCCATACACACAAACCAAGATAGCCTATATTTTTTGCAGTGCAGAAAGTCTCCAGGTAGAGAGGCGAGAGTTTTCCCTCAGTGCAGAAGCCATTAGTCAGAATGGAGGTGATTTATGGGTTGTCTCCTTGCAGAATTTAAATTAACTGCCATGCTGTACAGAAGGAGGAGGGAGGGCACCAATGCTTTTTGGGCTGCTCCCCTTTGCACTCCACCTCGCACACTCTCTCTCTCTCAATCTCACGGGAGAAATTTTGAACGTTTTTTGGATCCAGGTGTGTTGTCAGGTGGTCAGCTCGCTCAAGGATCTCAGAAGATTTCATCGTAAAATATGCTCAGCCAGGCCAAAAACATTTTTTTTTTTCTTAAAGGAAATTAAGCGGAATCATAAAAAGACACATACAAGGTCAAGGTCAGCTACTCTGCAGAAAGGTGCTGCGTCTTATGGACGAGCATCCCGATACAGCTGTCCAGACTGCTGCAGTAAAAGCTCAAATATATAATTTATATTTAATATAAATGTGGTTTAACATATACACAACGCTTCCCACACTTATTTTTGAATGATTAATAATAAATGTGTGCTGAAATGTGGAGATACAGCATTACTAATCATGGGTTTCTCATTATTTCAGGATGTGCTCTCCCTGCTCCCAGATCCATATTAATGATTTTCATATTAATGATGTTTTGTACTGTACTCTCTCCCTCCCTGATGGCTATATGATATATAACCGAGCTGGGAGTCAGGCCTGCAGTGTGACATGGGAGTTTAAGGGACAGGATCTTCATCAGGGTTCATCAGAAATTCCCTCCGTGTTGATGCATAGCGATTCATTATATACATAAATGCATACTTATTGCATAATACTTGCTGTGTGGATGGTGCTGTGCTGTGAGATGGAGGCTGCAGGGTGGGGCGGGTGGCTGGCAGGGGGTCGTAGGTTGGAGGTCAGGGTGCCCACAGTGCGAGGGGGTGGATGGTGGAGGACGAAGGGGTGAGGATGACTCCATATGACATCGTACTGTAAAGAGAGTTGTATATGACCGTTTTATTTTCAGTTAATTTTCTAGATAGAGTCAACATTTACTTTTGCTGTATTAATCCCTCTTTGCTGATGAGAAGATGCTTCACCAGCAGCTTTATTGCTTCGACCCCCAAAACACACACACACACATACTGCACCAACACAGCCCTCCTGATTCCCTCCTGCAGCCTCACAGTGAAATATGTGGTGATTTCATTATGCATCTGTTTCCCGTATAAGGAGCCTTGACCTTTTATGTACTTGTGCAGTTTTGTTGCTGCACAGCTAAAGCAGGGATGCAATTATTACCTTGTAACTTAGTGATTTTAATATTAATGGTCACTACAAGGCAATGCATTCATCATTCTGAGTTATTAAGTATATAATAATAATGAATGTAAAGCAACGGACTGTATTTTGCCCAAGATAAATTTCCCCTCTGGATGACAATAAAGTTCACTCTATCTTCATCTATCTCTACTTACAGGTTCACAGGGTTTTATTCAAGGATGCTATTTAAGGAGTGGGGCAACACAGCAAGACAATACAAAGCATAACAAAAAAAAAAGAACCTGGACTTCATATATGTAAATACATTTCGTAGTCCGAACCAAAACGTCAAATTGTATTATTCCTTTTGACCTTGACAAAGGCAGCGCATCCTTCCGTTCTTACCTTTCACAATAAAAACATAGACGTATGTACTGCATAGCTGTTTACCAGAGGCAAATTCACTCAGAGCATTTAGATAAAAGGAAACGCAATAAAATAGCTTACAGTAGTTTAGACTATACAACAATTTACCTCGGATAGACTACCAGATGCTCTGGGTCAATAGGATCCCGGTAGCTATATTACGAATCCTGCTATAGCGAAAGGCATGACCCGCCCTACTCTGCCTCTGATTGGCTTGTACTCGTCGCCTTCGTTGATTGGATTGGTTCGGTTTAGGCACGAGTAGTGAGATTGGTTATAGGTTTAGGCTGAGAATATCATGGTAAGCCGATCAGAGGCAGAGTAGGGCGGATCATGCCTTCGCTGTAGTAGGATTGGTAACATCGCATCCCAGTAGTTGGTCCTCTGGCTGTGCGAATCTATTTGAATCTTTTCTTGAAAGTGTTGCAACTATCGCAAATTTCGCTTCGCTGCTGGTATGAATAGTTTTGATGCAAAACATTTGCAGGCAAGTTTTTCGCATTTCTGTGTCATTTATGCATCACCCCCCCCCCCCCCCCCCCCCCCGGTGTGTAAAGACCTTAAATCACAAAAACAAGAGCATTGTTTCCGTCACAACATCATGACAAGTGGCATGTTTATCATATAAGATGGAAAATATAAGATAAAGGGAAAATGCATGAATCAATGCATCAATCTAGCAATTCATTTAGATTGGTAAAATATGCTAAAATTGGCTTTCTTGCCAAGAGTTGAGAAGATTGAGCCGGCAAACTTAGCTTAGCATAAAGACTGGAAACAAGGGGAAACAGCTGCCCTGGCTCTGTCCAAAGGTACAAAGACCGCTCTTCTGAAGCACTTCTGAAGCTCAAGAATTAACATGTTGTATCTCCTTTTAATCCGTACAGAAACAAAAGGGTAACAGTTCACCAATGGTTGCAAGGCGAGTGATCCTGGCCAAAAAACTGTTTTGTACAAAACCCCCAGAAAGAGAATAAGTGTATTTCCCAGAACTATTCCTTTAGGCTTACAATCATATTATTGAGATAATAGTTTTAATTACCACAGTATTGCTTCACTACACACAATATATAATTATGTTTTTATGTGATAATTACATAGACACAGAGAAATAACACCTCCCTCCTAATACTCTTCATCTCCTCCCTTCATCTCACCTCTGGGGAAGTTGTCTATTCCACAGAAGCATGATCCCCTTCCCCGAGGACAGACTATTCCTCTGTGGTTTCTGTGCTACAGCCCTGCCATGCTGGGAGCAAGAGCAGGCCACAGAGAGCCTTCACTGGGCTCCAGCTGAGGTTTTGACAGGCTCTTGTCTTCAATGCCTCCATGAAGGAAACCACCCTGAGACTTCACCTGGGTCAGACAAGAAGGACAACAAACACACAAAGAGAGAGTAACACAAAAAAATCCTCACTTATCTCCACCAAATATCGCTCAAAGAAAGAAATATTTATCACTCAGGTTTCTATACAAATTCTACAGTGATGTGTCTGTTCAGTAACAGTTATTCAGCATTATTCTCTCAGGGTTAAAACATAGACTGTATATAAAGATGGATGACATGACAGCTCCCCTAAAGTGAAGCCAAAACATCTTGATCGCCCCCTAGTGGCTGGCTGCAGTATAGGTCATAAATCCCCCCCCCCTACATGTTAGCGGATCAACGTATTCTCATACAACGGTTCGCATGATATCTCAAGAAAAAATGATTCCTCCTTTTTCGTTCGTTCTCCAATGAATGTCCAGCAACACCTGTCAGATTCTCGTTACATGCATACCGTTTTTTCAAAATAAACTTCACAGGAAACAACTTCGTTAGGTTTAAGAAAAGATCGTGGTTCGGCTTAAAAAAACTCCCGAAGTGGCGTTATTTAAGTACGTAACTTACGTGACAAATAAATCAACATAGACTTCTGGTTTTACACGGGACACTAACGCCGGTTTCCTGGGCGAAAGTCCGGTATTTTTTGACCCACCAATCCACCCCGACTTCCTCCCTACGCGGCGTTCGACGCTATTTATATTTCCTGGTTCACGATCGCATTAATTACATGCAAAGTGATTTTGTGGGATATACACTGATTACAGTGCATTACTTTTCATTGGTATAGCTACGAACAGTGTATGTGACCAGCCTGAGCGGATGGGACATGGGCCAAAAAAAAACAAAGTAAAAGTACATTTTTATCTTATCAAGCTGATGTATGTTCAAGTGTTCATTTTTCCGATTAGTTTGATTTTAATTAGTTATTTGATGCTATAAAAAGGGGGTGATATGTCATGATTGACAGCTGCTTTGAGTGAAGTAGTCATGCAGCTGGAGGCCCAGGAATTATTCGAGAGAGGAGATGTAACTTTAACTTTCCATAACCGTGATTGTCTGTTTCAAACAGACTGTATATTTATAAGGATATTTATATACAGTCTCTGGTTCATACAGTCACTGACCGTGTCGCTAGCTAACGTTGCAACATTTCCACTGATAGCCAGCGCTGTTGGACCGTTGTGTGTGTTCATATCAGACACGAAGATAACGTTTTTAAAACACGACTCACAAGTCTGTGTAAAAGAACATATGTCAATTTGATCATCAATGAAGTTATAGAGATATTATGGTTAGTTGTTGTGCCTTTCTAGCCAAACAGCTACTGTGGTGCTAACGTAGCAGCTAGGTGTCTCACGCCAACAAGCTGCGGCCGTGCTCGGCTCGTGATCGGCTCGGGCGGGTGTGTGGGCGGGACCTCGATACCACGGCTCCAGCCCCCCGATCACATGGATGTATTTGTGTGCACTACATTTTTACATACATGCTAAAATCTGAACTAAAATCAAAGCACTAGTAACACCTGCCAGATGTTCATACCTGTCGACATACGGCCCACAGTCATCACTCATCCACAGACAACACACACATGAATATATGTACAAACTTTGAATATCATGACCTTGAAGCAATATGGAGGATCAGGTCAGAGAAGCGAGGGAAAGGTAGGAATCAAAACACATTTATTACTACTTTACGTTTTACGCTATTTGTTTCAGTCTTTACAAAGAAACAACATGTTTCACTGAAAATAGATATTTATATGTGTCCAGTTAGGATGAGTAGAATCCTGCTATCCAGAGTAAAGTACTGTGCGAGTAAAATGAAATTCCTGAGTACCCTGCTCTGCTTACATGACAAATGGTAATGGTTGTATGTGGTGCTATAAATATTGCAAATATGATGGATCCCAAGACTATAGAATTCTGACCTTTCGTGTAAAGCCGGATTCAAATCAGATGCAAGTGGAGGAGGAAGGCAGAGTTGAGAGCGATGCGAAGTGTTTAGCGAGGAGATGAGTTTCCAGTTCACGCTGCGAGTGACGCTGCAGTCCTGGCCGAGGTGGAAAGGTCATCCCATCATTTGGGAGCCTGGAGGGAGAGGAGTCAAGACCGAGTGAAGCAACGACCAGCTCGCCGCAGGCAAGGCAGACTGAGGCAACGCACACATGAATCACACACACACACATCAGCACATTCATTATGATACCTGGATATATTAGCCAGCCCTGCAGCAGGTCAGTCAAAGAGCAAGTCTGCCATTTCTCACTTCTCTTCATTCTGCAGATTGGAGGACAAAGAGTTAAACAACATTTTCCCCCGGAGCTCTGCTGCTCAGTCAAGGAAAAAAAGAGACTAAAGACCAAGCCATGTTCAAGGGTGACAAAATGCAGCTGAACATCTTCATTAAATTGTGTGTACAGTATCCTACTCTTGGCTGATAGCATGTCTGTGTAATCAGCTAATAAGTATTTCATACACAGCACGCAACTGTAATCAGCTCATTGCACTGAAAAGTGCGTGTGATAAGCGAATATGACTGCACATAACGTGCAAAGTGGTTACAACGTGTCATAATCGCTTTGGTATCAGGATCAAACACGGACCCCCGAGCGTGAAGAAACACCAGGCTGACTCACCTTTAAGTGGATGAGCTCTGGTCTGCAAAGTCAGAGTTATTATGTCTTGTAAAAAAGCAACGCTGTCACATGCTTTAGTAAACAGGGCAGACGTCAGGCTTCATAGAAGCATGGCTGCTGTAGTGAGGAGGAACACATGGCCTCAGGGTATTCGGTGTGTGTTTCCTCTGGAGTCATGTCCTTCACTGTTTCTGCATTCACCTGGATATTCTGTGCATTATAGAGCGCGTCAGCAAGAACTCACTGAGGCAGGGAAGGCTTAAAGCAAATACATATTAATTTTCTCTGCACATATATAAAACAACTCCTCCCCAGACTCGCAGATCGCCCTCCTCTCCGTTCTCTCCCTGTCATGAACAAAAACACACTCTTATTCCACAGACAGAAGCAGAAGCCGTAAGCAATTCCCCTCCAAACTCAGCCCTTTTTGCTCTCCCATTTTCCTTTAAATGCACCATCTCCCCTTCACTCACCATCTTCAATTTTTGACTTCCTCTGCCTTGCCTTCTTTGTCTTGAAGCCCCCCATCTCCCCGTCGTCCTCCCCATCTCCAAACCACCTCAGTGGGTGCCAAGCAGTCACAGCAGTGGCTTGATCCTGGCACTTATGAAAGGAGCTCTTTGATAAGCCTCGGCCAGGAGCAACACAAGGGAAGCAATCAGAGACACAAACTCAACTAGAGATGAGGCATCTACTGTGTTTGCTTGTGTGTTTGTGATGTTGTTTTGTCTCTGTGACCTGTTAAACTTTTCTCTTGAAAAAAAAAAAATCAAATCCTTGAAAGTCTTTTTTTTTTGTTTTACTCTTCCATGTTTTCCCTTGTGCACTTCTGAAACATTTGGAGACACAATTGTTCTGCCTCCCCATCTCTTTGTATCCAGGGAGAAGTACAAAGTGATTAGAAGCGTTTGAGGTGTGTTTGGATGTGGCTGATGCCTGGACACGGTGCTATTGAGGTTGTGGTATCCTGTTCTTGTCTCGTGCTCGCATCCGCTCACTTATTGTATTTCAAAAGCGTCATCTGTCATCACAGTCCCATCAGCTGTGCTAAACAAGAGTAAATGCCAAAAAAGATCCATTGTAGGAGTGGCCATCATTTCTATTGGTTACAATAATATTTTAAAGATTCATAGCATATCTATTGCCTCCACACGGCTCTCAACATGGCAACGGCTGAGCCGGCACCTAGCAGCTAACGGTGCTAAAAGCGGAAACAATAGCAACAATGCTGACAAAGCTAACAGTGTTAACTTGATGGGGAACCGAAGGATGGGTGCTACGCTTCCATGACAACGCCATTGGTCGCAGTGCAGAGCGATGGCTGTGAGTTAGCCAGTGGGGCATACTCACCTCACATGCACTAACATGCACTAAAAGGCACTCGAGGCCGGCCATGCTATGTAAAGAAAGCACAGAAAAGCTCTGATTACAATTATGGCTGTCAATCGATTAAAATATTTACTCACGATAAATCGCATGATTGTCCATAGTTAATCGCAAATTAATCACATTTTTTTATCTGTTCAAAATGTACCTTAAAGGGAGATTTGTCAAGTATTTAATACTCTTCTCAACATGGAAGTGGTCAAATATGCTGCTTTATGCAAATGTATGTATATATTTATTATTGGAAATCAATTAACACAAAACTATGACAAATATTGTCCAGAAACCCTCACAGGTACTGCATTTAGCATAAAAAATATGCTCAAATCATACAGGCAACAACAGCTGTCAATGTGACAGTGTGCTGACTTGACTATGACTTGCCCCATTTGCATGTGATTATAATAAAGTGGTCTGTAAAGGGGAGACTCGTGGGTACCCATAGAACCCATTTTCATTCACATATCTTGAGGTCAGAGGTCAAGGGACCCCTTTGAAAATGGCCATGCCAGTTTGGAGCGTTATTTAGCCTCTATTGCGAAAAGATATAGTATGACATGGTTGGTACCAATGGATTAGTGATTAGGGTTTCTGGTTTCATATGATACCAGTATTTTCACTATAGATTTTAAACTGAGCCCGTTACAACATAAAAATCACAAGTTGTTAAAACGTTAAAGAAATTAGTGACGTTAAAACAAATTTGCGTTAACGCGTTATTATCACGTTAACTTTGACAGCTGTAATTACAACACACGGAGTGACTTCATTCTCTGCTCATGTAGACATTACTCCTCTTTATCTTTACATAGCAAATAGTTGTATGATGCTATATTAATGCTCTGGATATCGTATTTAGCACCTTTAAAAGCTAGTAATACTCTTATGTGATTATATATTTCAACTTCAATGCGTCTTCACCTAACGCTGACCAAGACATGTACAGATGAATTTTAGAGTCTGACATGCACCAATAAGGTGTTCTGGTTAGGTGAGGTCACAGTGACCTTGACCTTTTACCACCAAAATCGAATCAGTTCATCCTTCAGCCCAAGTGGATGTTTGTGCCAAATTTGAAGAAACTCGCTCAAGGTGTTCCTGAGATATCATGTTCACGAGAATGGGTCGGACAGACAGACGGATGGACGAGCAAACAACCCAAAAACATAATGCCTCTGGCCACGGAGTTGCTCGTAACTGCCGGATGTGTGCTGTTTGCTCACCATATCAATTTAAAAGGTGATGCTATGTCAATGTTATGTTCACAGCATCTGGCCAAATAAACAGTCTAAAGCATTGACACAGGATCAATTACCAAAACAATTACCACACCTGCAAAGTTAAAACCATACAAGGACAAATTATTCATGTATTTTAAAATTTCCCTTTTTTCCTATTTTGTAATTCCTAATCCCTGAACACATGTGTGTCAGACTATCGCCCCAGTTCTACTCCCCATTGAGCGGTACCACAACCAACCAGAGCAACAAAAGGCTGAGAACCTTTCTGGTTGCCAACAATGCCAGATGTTTTCGCTGGAACGCATCACGCCTGAGGTGCCACTACTCAACCTCTGTGGAGTTAAAACTCTGCACCACTCATGTGACCCCCTAACTGTTTAAAAAAAATCTGACATCTATAAGAAATATCAAAAAATGCAACCTAGATCATGGTAATCTCTCTCTACCACATGCAGCAATTCAAGGTTTCATAACACGTCACCTCTATTAAAATACGTGTTACCACAACAGTCAGCGACACTCATGGATCCTCTCCCTATATGCTCCAACAAATCAAGCAAAACAAACCAGCTCCACTGATATGAGGCTCAGCTGTCACGGCAGTTAACTCCCTCTCCATGTTGCACCCTCTTGCTCCCCTTCTGCCTCTCTATTGCTTGTCTCCCCATCTTTCTCATCTCTCTTTCATCGCTACCTCTCTCTGTTTGTCCTCTCCTGTGTGCATTGATCTCTGTGGTTCAGAGATTTAGAGATTTGGGGCACAGTGATCTCACTGGCAGTTACAGCCGACAGGTGTGAAGAACAAACAATGGCCCCCTAAACAAACCCCAAAACCAATTTAGGGTTTGTGTGCTCCCTCATATAGGCAAACTCCATGTCTGTTATGAGGAATAAAACAAAACAGGCAAATATGCATTGCAGGTACACCTGGTGTGCCAGTTATTTGGGTATGTCTCTCAGCTCACAGTGATAAATTAGACAACCAACTGGTGATGCCATAAGTTTGCAACTGAAGTTTAATGATGATGAAGAGAGAGAAATGCAGCAGAATAACTGGTGATATGTCAAGTGTAGTGGTGACAAATGGTCAGGCATCCTGCTCATTGATCCATCTCAATCCGTCACAAGAGCTCCGTCCAGCTCAGGCACAAACAGTCCTTTCTAAGCCAAGAATGAGTCACCATGTGAAAGCCAAGAATCTGCAGACTTTTATAACAACCAATGACTACACCATCTGATTTTACTGACTAGCACAACTTTAGAGGGGACATATCACAAAAAACTGCACATACATTTGGGTATCTGGAGTACCAACCCACAAACTGTGAAATAAACAACCCAGTCAGTTTTTTTTGTGGGCTGCCTCAGAAAACATTTGATTCAACAAGCCATTCAGATTCAGCTCCCCTTCCTATGTCACATGCAAGTTCATTAGAATATATCACCCCCCATCTGAGTATCTCCACCCACAGCTTGAGAAGTACCTTTGCAAAGGTGCTCCAAATTTTCCTCACAAGCCATTCAGAGCAGACTGGGCTTATTCTCGAGGGGGGCTTAAAGAGACAGGCATTAAAATGGAGCGTTTTAGAGGGTGAATATATGTATACTCAGACAGACACTGAGAAAAATAATGTGTTTTTTGAACATTATGTAAACTAGGGCTGTCAAAGTTAATGCGATAATAACGCGTTAATGCAAATTTGTTTTAACGCCATTCTTTTCTTTAACGCATAAACACAACTTAGGATTTTTAGGTTGTAGCTCAGTTTAAAAGCTAGAGTGAAGATACTGGTATCATATCAAACTAGAAAATCTAAGGAATCCATTGGTACCAACCATGTCATACTAGCTTGTAGAGAAGGAGGCTAAATAATGCTCCAAACTTCCGCTTATGTTTGAGGAGGAAAAACTGTCATGTCCATTTTCAAAGGGGTCCCTTGACCTCTGACCTCAAGATATGTGAATGTAAATGGGTTCTATGGGTACCCACGAGTCTCCCCTTTACAGACATGCCCACTTTATGATAATCACATGCAGTTTGGGGCAAGTCATAGTCAAGTCAGCACACTGACACACTGACAGCTGTTGTTGCCTGTTGGGCTGCAGTTTGCCATGTTATGATTTGAGCATATGTTTTATGCTAAATGCAGTACCTGTGAGGGTTTCTGGACAATATTTGTCATTGTTTTGTGTTGTTGATTGATTTCCAATACTAAATATATACATACATTTGCATAAAGGAAGCATCTTTGACCACTTCCATGTTGATAAGAGTATTAAATACTTGACAAATCTCCCTTTAAGATACATTTTGAACAGATACAAAATTTGATTAATTTGCGTTTAATCGTGATTCAATATTTTAATCGATTGACAGCCCTAATGTAAACATGTTCTAGTAGAAACCCAAAATACAAGTATGACGCTCAAAATGAGCACGATATGTCCCCTTTAAATAGAGAGGTGGAACTGATAAGTGAAAACATCGACCTGTAGACTCTTAGTCCTCGAAGGCACGACGGCCCGTTTATCCAAAAATGTGTTGAAGAAAGCTGAAGAAAAGACGAACAACTACACCTTCGAAGCATTCACATCTAAAATATATACTGCAGTTTCCTAATGAATTTCACATCTACCATGAACAAACTGCACCAGATTCTCACTTTTCAGACATGATTTTAAAAGACTGAAACTGATCATTTAGATCGTCGTGACCTTGAACTGCACATCACTGGATTGTGTGTGGTGTTGAGCTACCAGCTGTACTGGCTTCAGTTCTGTGATTCAAAGCCAGAGATATCAGTGCAAATCCGCCCCTGCTGTTTTTACCATTGCCTCTGTCAGGCTGACATGAACACTCTTTTTTTTTTTAACCAATCGGCAGCTCATATTGACACGGACGTGCCATATTCTCTCCATCCAACTTGATTTATTTGTCCATTTCGTGTTCTGAACTGCATCAAGACCCCAAGAACACTGAAGACTGACCTCTCCTCTCCGCAAACGCAACACATTGCACATGATGACTATGTTTGTTAGCCGTCTACACACCTTGTTTGATTTGCTTTCATACTTTACCATTCATCACTCTAAGGGATGAAAATGTCAAACGAATGACATCACTGCTGCATATAGATTTTTTTTCTCCCAACCAGGACCCTTGATTTGATAAAAACCATGAAATCAATACCTAAAAAAAGACACCAATAAGAAACGTTGTCAGCGCGTTCAGGTGGAGAAACAGGGTTATTGACACGGGGGAAAGACAAAGAGGGGAATAAAACAACAGCAGAAGAGTGTCAGTGTCGGTGGTCCTTAGCGGAAGGATAGATTGGCTGCTTTTACCCTTAAAAAAGTGATGTGATGTGCCACTAAGATCTAAAGTTTCAAATAGTTCTACATGTGCAATGTTTAATTTCTATTACACAGGTCAATCTTTTTGGCTCATGAATTCATTTCTTGGCATTAACTTTTGTAATTAGCACCTTTTTTTTTTCTTTGAGAAGCTGCTAGCGTTTCCTGGCATAGCAGATTAAGTGTTATCTTGTGTCTGTGCATATATATGCATGAATCTCTAGAACCCACCTCCAGGAAAAGAAGAAAAAAAAGATTGTCTTTCCACAGCTCCATCTTTATTTTTAGAGTCTGGATGCTGAAGAGAGAGAGAGGAGAAAAGCAAGGGAGTGAGAAACGGCATCAAAAGTGGGGAGAAGGAGGGAGAGAGAGCGAGGGGGAGAAGAAAAGAGAGGGATGAAAGAGGGGGAGCAGGATGGTCAGAGGGGGGTTGTGTTGGTTTCTCGGTGGTTTCAGGAGAGTGGTAGAAAGACATGCAGTGTGATGAGAGTCCTTCCTCTGAGTGAGCCGTAGAGAGAGAAGGGGACGCAACCACACCAACCTCTCACTCGATGGGGGAGCGAAGGGGAGGAGAAGGGGAGGAGAAGAGGAGGGGGGGGGCTCCACTGCTACTGCCGTATAAAAAGCCAAGCCTGAGAATCCGCCACCACAAACTCACCACACATACACACACACACACACACACACACACGCACACACACAGATCCAGTGGCTGCTCTGTATCTCTCACACTCACCCACTCTCATCACTTTCTCTCTTTCTCTCTCTCTCTCTCTCTCTCTCTCTCTGTCTCGCTCCCTCCGTCTCTCACTCCACTCCTCTGGGATCTGCATCCTTCTTGCTTCTTCTCACAAGTCAGATTGTGTTTGTAAGTACAGGCTGAATGTCTCCCTGTGTATGCTCGGGTTTCCTTGGGTCTTTTTGTATGGGTGAGTGACTGGTTGGCTACTTCAGTGTGACTGAGCAGAGCAGTGAGGAGTATCAAGTGTATGTGGGTCTCTGTCTCATCCTCACACACTCGCCGGTCCTCTCGCAACTCTTCTCGGGGTCTCGGGATCCCTTTCGACGGTGACAGACTCCCCACACCAAGCAGTCACCATTTCCGCCCCCGGGAGACCCACGCTGGCAGCTCAGCCCCTTCCCCGACTCAGCATCGGGAGGAAGACCCTGGTGGCGGCTGCCGTAGGGGTTATGCTGGTCCTGGTGCTGGTGGTCCTCATACCCGTGCTCGTCAGCTCTGTGGGTACAGACGCCAGCCACTATGAGATGCTTGGCACCTGTCGTATGGTGTGCGACCCCTACCTGAACAAGGGCACGCCGGCCAGCAGCACCAGCTCCACCGGTCTCCAGGCTGAGGCGGAGGCGCTGAGCGACCACGGCAACGTGCTTCCACCTTCCACCTTACTGCAGGGCCCACAGGGGAAGCCTGGCAGGCCAGGCAAGCCCGGACCACCCGGAGCACCGGGAGAACCGGGGCCACCGGGACCAGCGGGGCCTCCTGGCGACAGAGGGGATCAGGGAAGGACTGGGATTTTGGGTTTGGGGGGGAACGGAGCTATCAGCACAGCCACCTACAGCACGGTGCCCAGGGTGGCCTTCTACGCAGGGCTTAAGAACCCCCACGAAGGCTACGAGATCCTCAAGTTTGACGACGTGGTCACCAACCTGGGCAACAACTATGATGGCATTTCGGGCAAGTTCATCTGCAGTATACCGGGTACCTACTTCTTCATCTACCATGTGCTGATGAGAGGAGGCGATGGCACCAGCATGTGGGCAGACCTCTGCAAGAATGGACAGGTTAGTAGTGCTTTGAAACTTTTTTTTATGAGTTAAACCTGACTCTCACTCTCATCCTCTGTGCTGCTCTCTCATAAAAATCCACAACTGTACAGTGATTTTTATACAAAAAAGCCAGTGAATAAAAAGTGACATTGTGCACATCTGCCGTCTCGAGCGTCTCCAAAAGCCCAGAGCGCACAGCTGTGGCACTGAGCGCGCCTGGAGATAAAGATGTGTTGACTGGTTGCAACCCGCGTCCGTCTTCTCTCTGCATGATGCATGATGCGCTCTGACATTGCAAAGGACGGGCACAGTTTGGGCTGGACTGACGAGCAGTCTTGTGCGCGCAGATCTTTTTTTTGCCTTTTACGCAGTAAAAAAACTGGAAACCGATTCCGCTTTTTTTTCCTGAATTAGGAATTTAATGGCAGCTTGTGTCGGAGTGTGTTGGCATTTAGAGCGATGATGAAAAAGAATCTGCTGTGAAAATGTTTTAATGTGTCTCTAATGAGGCATTTCATTTTTATTATTGAAGAGTATTTTTATGAGTTATATTGTATTTCCAGTTAATTATTATAATAAGTGTTATTATTATAAAAGCCGATTTCTTTTATTACAAATGTCTCATATATAACTTTTAGACTTGTCTGCGCTGGAGGTGTAAAGAGGAGGAAGAGGAGATATTAGATATTTCGCTGACATTATTGGGACCATACCTGTCTGTGTGTTAAAACCCGCCGGATTGTGCTGACTGTCCACCGCTGCACCCATCCGTCTTCTCCGTGGTGTTAAATGCATTAGGACGTCTACATGATCTATTCTCAGCTTCTTTGATGCATCGTTTTAATGGGGCTCTAATTGTATTTTGCGCCCCCCGGAGGGGTCTCCTCTTCTCAGGTTGGTTAATGTGCAGCTTCCGATCAGCCGTCACATCTCTGATCTCTTATAAGTTATTGCTCCGAAACACTGTAAAAAGATGGATATTGTTTGCTTTGTTTGCTGCAAACTGCGTCTCTTTCATATAGTTTGTTGTCAGCATTATGACAAACATGAAAAAAGGGAAATGTATTAAAGTTAAGAAAAAAAAAGCAATCCCTAATTTTTAATCTTTCACATTTGATCCTGCAAAACCAATTTCAGTGACAACACATTGCAATATTTCAGTTCTGTGTTAAAGTTAAAGTTGTCTTAAAGGTGTCTCGCATTGCTCTAATTTAATAACTGCTCAGCTGCATTTTATTTCTTGCCACACAAAGTGAAGTGAACACATGGAGAAGACACACCGAAACACTGTAAAAAGATGGATGTTGCTGCAGATAGTGTTTGCTTTGTTTGCTGCAAACTGCATCTCTTTCATAGAGTTTGTTGCCAGCATTATGGCAAACATGAAAAAAATGGAAATGTATTAAAGTTAAGAAAAAAAAGAAGCAACCTTTCATTTGAAATCTTTCACATTTGATCCTGCAAAACCAATTTCAGTGCATGCAACATTTCAATACTTCAGTTACTGTGTTAAAGTTAAGTTTGCATTGCTCTAATTTTATAACTGCTCAGCTGCACTTTATTTCTTGCCACACAAAGTGAAGTGAACTCATGGAGACACAGTATTGTAATGAGATCTGCTGCTGCTGCTGCTAGTGACAGACATTTGTTTTCTTACTGCACACAATAAGTGAGATCACACTTACCACAGGGCTCAGGGAATGCATCACTTGTAGTCTATTTCAAGAACATTTTGGGGTTTCTGATTCACCGTCATCAGCTTGTTCTACAGTCAGAAACACAGAGATGAGATGAATAATAAATACAAGTTTAAAAAAAACACCAAATCTGATCCTCCAAACTGTCATTTCACATCACGTCCCAGCAGCCTCTCTGACCTGTTTCACATCTGCTGACTATAGAAATCATTTTATTTTCTTAAGTTTTGAATGTTTCTGCCAAGTGGAATATATTAAAAAATCATTGATTATTAACGCTGAAATCTGCTATATTATAAGTACATATGTGCAGCACGGAGAGGAAATAACAGCTGGCATCAAGGGTGAACCTGCAGTCTCTTAAGGCAGCCAGAGGTTAATTCCTTTACCCTCGCCAAGTTCACACCCAGGAAGGAAAAAGAGTTACAGCAATCGCCTCCTATATATAATGTCTCACTCAACAGTAATGTTTATGGGTGGGCGTAAAAGCATTGATATATAATGGGGGGAAAGAAGAACATATGTTCCTATAAAACGCCTTCTGCTCCCGCTTCGTTGTGCTCTCAAGAGAGGAGGGTGTGGAGGTACTTAAGTTAGACGCACACAGTGTGCATCTCCAGAGACCCCGCGCAATGTTTATAAAGTGGTAACGGCGTCTCTTTCTCTGTAGCTGGTACATAAACACGCTGTCCTCTTGCTGTGCTGTTTATTTGTTTTTTTGCGTGTTGTTGGGCTGATGGAGAAGGCCCCAGAGCCTCAGTGTGTGTAAATGACTGTGAATGGTTATAAATGTTGGGGCCAACTTTATGCTACATCATTGATGAAGTGCTGAGAGTCAAACCGAAGCTCCTACAGTCACACCGGTGCTTTCCTCAGCTCATTAAGGCTGCAAAAAGCTACACTGCGAGCTGGGACAGAGGAGGCCGGGGGAATTGAAGACAATACTAGTATTTTATCATCTTTTGGCTTTAGTGAAGCAGCGGGTTTCCAGGCCCTGCAGTGCTGCCTCACTCCAGCAATGTGCTCCTCCCACTCCAGGGGTTCTCACAAGCTGTGTTGAGCATCAGCAACCATTCTTCTCCTCTACTTCCACTTCAGAACCAGAATCCCAACACTGTCCCCACACAACTTTGACACTTTCCAAACCCCAAAAAAGTGAGCTTCCTGGTAAACAAACAAATAAGAAATCTATTTTCAGCACAGTATCCGCTTTCCAAGTTCCCCTCTCTCTCCACACACACACACACACACACACACACACACACACTCTTTTGGCTTCTTCGTCGCCTGCTCTTTTTACCCGCGTGCCAAAAAACTCTCTCCAGTAAATCAATGCTTTGCTCTAACCTGTCTTGGACGCATCCTGAGAGACACGGCAGAGACAATGACGACAAGTTCAATGGATGCAGAAAAAGAGGACAGAAAAGAGACAGAGTTATTTAGCTATTGTGCCATCGAGTCTATTTAATTGTAATTAAAAAGCTTGAACCAGATCCAGGACGTGTTTGCGCTTCTCCTCTCCATTCCCCTCTTAATATTGTTATTAATCCGCAAAACCGTTTCAGAGTTAATTAAAAGCAATGACTTGAGCGTCAGTCTCTCAAGAGGACCATAGTGAATAATCACTCTGTCTCCTCCTTTAATAAGCTTCAACGTCCTTCGTGCACATGGCTCTTCCTTAGCAATTACCGCCGCAGTCTCCTCCTCTCACACACACACACACGTACGCGCATGCTTGCCCCCCTCCTCTTCTTCATCTCCACACACCCCCCTCCTAACCCGCTGCCTCAACCCACCCCAACTGTGCACTGCCCTCCATCTCTCCTCTATGTCAGGTCTGCAGGAGCTCACTTCTCCAAAAAAGGAGCAGAAAGTTTTCATCTTAAAAAGGAAAACTTCTTTCAAAAAAAAAAAGAAAAAAAGCAGCAAAACAGAATCCAGATTGCGGTATCACAGAAT
Organism: Sebastes fasciatus; assembly: GCF_043250625.1. Classification (NCBI taxonomy): domain Eukaryota; kingdom Metazoa; phylum Chordata; class Actinopteri; order Perciformes; family Sebastidae; genus Sebastes; species Sebastes fasciatus. The sequence goes on from NC_133807.1 coordinate 21,239,812, forward strand.
CGATTTGCTAACACACAACGCCATCAATATTCTTCATTGCTCTCAAGTGATGCATTGCACTATAACAGAATGAGTTAGAGCGTGCCATCCTTTTCTTAGATTTTGTTTTTTTGCGCTCGCTTCAAAGTGTTGCTCAAGTTCAGTTCGGTCGCGTGTCATTTCCCTCTCACACCATTCCCTCTCATAGACACCTCCTCCAAACGGAGGGGGTCTTCAGCTCTGGTGCACAGGAGACTGTTTATCCTGTTGCTGTGCATCCAGGTGAAACCCACGCATTGTGTTTAGCATGTGGTGTCACTCCCGACATTAAACACAGGAACGGAGCCATCTGGATGAGGGGCTGCTCTGTTTGATTAGGTTAGAGGCTCTAAAGGAAGGTGTGAATAACAAAAAGACATTCTGGCTATTGATTTTGTATTTTTCAGTCTAAAAATCAAAGAAAAATTGTGATTTTGGGAGGTATCTCCACGCTCATACAGGAATACTTGATTGATTTTAACATTCTGGTAATGTTCAGACCTGCTATTCTTCATCGTGGTCTGACTCCGGCACTGAGAGGCCTCTGTGTGTCTGCCCGGTGTAACAGAGAGACTCTGTCTGAAACAGACAGACAGGGTTTGAGAGAGCCACCCTCAGTCCCTCAGCCTCTTTGCCTGCGGTATTGATCCCCTCTATGTGTGTGTGTGTGCGTGTGTGTCTCTTTCCTTCTTCTGACAGACCCATTTCTTTCTGCGTGATGCATACCATGGCATATCTTCTATAATCAGCCCGAGAGGTAGTGGAGGCGGACCTTTGGCCTTGATCTGCTGTGTAATTGGACATTGGATTTGACACTCTGCCGAGTGGAACATTAGAGCTGGTCTAATTAGGTGCGAGGGCTATCAAATGAAGATTGGCCCATGTTGTTAGGAAATACCACACAGATTGGAAATGTCAAGATGACACCGGGCTGTCATCTGCGAGCACGGGGAGGAAAATCTATCATTTTATTGGTGAAGTTTCAAAACTTCAGCTCGAAAACTGCCCACCACTTGTCTGTAATAATTCTGTTCCTTTAGAACATTTTACACTGAGCTCCTCCAATAGAGAGCCATTAGAGCCATTAGTGCTCTCGGATTATAGCTCATGAAATATAGTTATAATATCTTGTGTATTTGCAAAAAAACATACGGTCTAAAATAGGCTGTGGATGGTCTCCTGTGGCTGGCTGACTCAAGGAGGCTATGCTGTTGACTCATAGGACTTCTTCATTATAATGAGGGCCATATGGGAGATAGACAAGTGCCCCTGGCCCTCTTATGCAAACATCTCTCCCCACGCCCCTGACATTTAGCCGTCCCCCGAATTCAGTCTTCAGTGATACCCACAATTATCCTCTCCCTCTTCAGCAGCAAAGTCAATGGCTTCAAATGACTCACAGTCTGCTAAATAAATCAGTGTGTTTAACACCTTCTGCACCCCTCCTCTTAAAAATGAAAATGGGTAACAGTAAGAGAGGATGAATCGGCGGCTACTGTATGAAAAATGCATGTCATGGCAAAGCTGCCAGTCTGCCTCTCATCCAACACTTGTACAGAAGCTCTCATTTTAGAGGAGTCTTTTTCCATTTAAGAAAAAAAAGGGAACATCTCGGCGCCTCAGGGTTACTAGGAAGCACACCGGGGGGGAAAAAACAGGCTTAGTGTGAACAAAGGTTGAAAATTTTGCTGTAAAAGTCTCTTTCCAGACAATGCCGGGAGCGGTGATTGTGGGTTTGGTGTTGGGGGCTACAGAAGCAGACAGTGCTGTGTTATCTCAGTAATTAACTGAGCATGATGAGTCAGACACAAAGGAAGAAAAGAGTGGCTGGATTGCAGGTCAAAGGTGATGCCTCCTTTTCCCCGCCACTGTTTTCCTCTTTCAGTTCAGGAGAAGCTGTGTTGATTTCATCCTCTTTGTCGGCACTGCTACAATTCCGGCCTCTAGAAGGTTTCTCCACCTACTTGTCAACCCTCCTGATTTCCCCATGAGACTCACGTTTTTCATTGCCCTCTCCCGGGGTCACAATTTCTTCCATATTTCTCCCAATTTATGACAAATATTCACACCCTTTTTCCCTTTTCCACCCTGTTTCTGGCACTGTACAGCATGTACAAGCCCTACTGTTTCCACCTGGACCACAAAAGAGCAACACCAAATGTCGTTTCCCAACGCGGTTTGAGCTGCGCTCGCCGCACATCACAGCGTGCAGCGCCCAAAGTTGGGCTTTGCTCGACGCAGCGAAAAGTCGTTGTGGTGTGGTGCAAGCCATTCAGGATAATGGGTTTTGGAGTGCAGTGGTGCCGTTGTCACTTTGTGTCTGAAAGGACCTTCAGTGAGTGAGAGAAGGAGAGAGAAATGGAGAGTACTAAGAGACCGAGATACTTAAGCAGGGGCAAAAAATTAATGAATGGAAAACGATGAATATCAGTTTATGCAAGAGATTCACACAGATTCACGCCAGAGGGGAAAATTATTCAGTTTTCTTTCCTGAGAATTAAAAGTAAAATTAAAAGAAGGCCTTTTCAACATAAAGATGCTGTTGCAGTGTACTTAATATTTTGCTATTTTTACCACGATGCAGGAAACAAAGTCTCTGAAACTCAAATTTTGACCCCGCGCTATGTTTTTGAAATCCTGCCTATTGTTGAGGTCTCAAGGTTGGCAAGTTTGTTTCTACAACATTTGGATCGCGTATCGGTGATGCATGTGATAAACTAATGAACTAACACCCGACACCAGACTCCCCTTTAGCATTAGTGTAAGCAATTTCATAAACAGCGAGAGGTTTGTGCAGCAAAGTCATTCTGTTTCAAAGGAGGCTGAGCAGGTACAAAGAGAACAGCTGGTGAAATTAATTCAGGAAGCCTTTTCCTACTCTCGTCTGACAGATGGCAAATCTCCTGTTACCATTTCATTCCTCTTATCATGTTTTCACTTAGGTTCCTCCGAACAAATAAACCTGTGACACATGGGAGACCCGGCGCTTTCTGACACCACAATTCTCTTGTAGTTTCCTGCTCTCATTATTTCAGTAAAATTGCATATTGTGTGTGTGTATGCGAGTGCACATAATATGCATGTGGATGTCTCTCCTTCACCCTGTGAGTGTGTTTGTGCAGGGAAATGTTGGACCGCGCTCAATAGCGGTGGCAAGCTATCTAAGCTGCCATTAAGCATGCAGTTCACGGCTGGAATGTTCAAACACAATTAGGCGGCAGTACACTTTGATTTAAAGAGGACCAATAGACTCGTTGATCCAAAATGGAGGCTCAACATCAAGTCAACAAATCCCTGTCAGAGGAGCCGCGAGACATGTCCTTGTCACAGTGACAAAGCCTCTTGTAAGATGTCCCGGTGGGACGTTGCCTGCTCCTCCTGCACCAGACACAACAGATAAAACTTCAAAATTGTCAAGCTTTTCATAAACAGCCTTCTAATAGGGATTTAGAAGAGAAGCGCGCTACAGCCGCTGGATGGAAAACATGTAAAACGCCTTTTCAATAGAGGTGGATTGTAAAAGACACACCACTTTATCGTGGAGCGGTGACAGTCCGTAGTTTAAAATGTGCACTTAAACACCTGTATTATTCATAACTGTGATGTTCATATTCACAGTTATACCGCGCACAAGTTAAGAGAGTCCACACTTCACGCATTACTGTATCTATTAAGCCTGAGCACGGCCTTGAATTTTCTGCGTCTCCACTCAGAATATTATTCAATCAAAGCCATCACGTTGACGATATGACGGATGCAAACACGCACGAGCAGCCACGAGGAAGACAACATCGCCTGACACCTCATTTGCCATCGCCGGAGCCGGCGCTTGCAGCCTCATGCTTTGTTTGCCTTGTCAAAGTTCCTCTACATATTCTGCGTCAAGGTCACGCGCTGCCAGTCGGCTGTTTGTCCTGCTCATCTCTCGCTATACATCCGCCATAGCCTGCATTTGAACCTCATATCCCTAAGTTCCTGTGTGCGCTGGAGAGAGAGGGAGAGAGAAAAAAAAGCAGCTCCAATAGGAGCTCCCTGATCATTATTTCAAAAATAGTGAGGTTTTATTCATGCGTGCTTATCATTGAAAGCAAACGAAGGAGGCCTAGACTGCGGCAGTTAGTCTCAGAAGGGGATAAAAACCATTAGAGCAAAGAAACAAAACAAGACAAAAATATCATTGTGGAAGAACTGGAAGCATTTCAGGGAAGTGTGCTTTCACCAGGGCTTTACTCATTCTGTCTCCGCAAAAGGAAAATGTTATATTTATAACATGCACATGAAGACGACTTAAATTTCGTCAAGAGCAAATGAAGAGAATAATTTAAAGGTATTACACATCTGTGACTTTGCCAGAGGTTCCCCGGGTCCTGTGTGAACACCTGGAGAGCAAATATTTTGATAAAGTTTCATTAAAACCCCAACTGACAAATCCTCCTGAGCCGTCATCACCCACTCCCTCGCCAACCCAAGGCGCTAACCCTCTAATAGGATGGTGTTGACTTTGCACGCTCAGGGCGCATCATATCATATTAATATGCTCTGGACGCCGGCGTCCCAGAATCAGAACAGGAGGCTTTGTTTGCACATCGATATGAGCTGTGCTGGATTTAATCAGGAGGATAAACAATAAAAAAGTACAATATTCCATATATTACTCCTGCATCTTAAAACCTCTCCTCCGGATTTAATTATTCAGATTAGCCTTTACAGCACTCGCACATTTCATAACAACGTGATTTTCACTGTTGATGGCATGTTGTTGAAAAGTTTGAGACACCCTCCAAACCTCCTCTTGAAACATAAAGAAGGTGAAGATAAAGTCTGAAACGTTGCTTCTGAACAAAGATTACTTTAATGTTGTGCCCACTCTTGATGCTCTTTTAAATTCATCTGGCTCACTATAAAAGTGTTGTAAAGCCCATTCTTTGTTCATTTCACCTTCCATTACAAAACAGAGCTTTTATTTTAAAACATTGACAAACAGTCTGTTGAGAATGGCCGAAGAAGTGTCGACCTCGCTCCTCTCCGCTTCGTCACTCAATGCGGTGGGTTGAAGGCAACGCAGGAAACAATTCCCTCTTTGAAAATCATTCACCAGAAATCCAGCAAAATATTAGCCTATGACTAAAAGCTGAACAATGAAGATGATTTGAAGGCGGTTATGAGCAAGTAATTAAAATTGTACATTTTTATTATGGTGAAACGTTTGAGAACCATTTTGCAGTCCGTGCTTCTGTATTTAATATTGAAAATCAGTGTTAATATTGGTTATACATAGTTGTATAATGTAATGTAACAAAGTACACTTACTCAAGTACAATGTTTAGGTCCCAGAGTACTTCCATTATACGCTACTTTATACTTCTACTCCACTACATCTCAGAGAGAAATATTGTACTTTTTACTGCACTACATTTCGCTGACAGCTTTAGTTACTTTACATATTAATATTTTGTATAAATAATCTAAATCTACTTATAAATTACGATATATATTACTGTAAATTAAGCTGCTCAGCAGGTAAGTATTTAAAGTTTGCCACACCATAACCAGCTTCAATATTAATGCGATGTATACAGTAATAAATTAATAATTATAATCCAACAATATAATATATATTATTCTGAAATGGGCCATTCTGCATAATAAGTACTTTCACTTTTGATACTTTGAAGTATTCAATTCAATTCAAACGTTATTTCAGACACACAGGAGGGTCCATAGCAATAAAAGAAAAAGAAACAAGAAACATACAAGATAAGACCACAGCAGTTCATCAGTATGTTTTGATTCTAACACTTTTGTACTTTTATTCAAGTATGATTTTGAATGCAGGACTTTTACTTGTAAGAGAGTTTTTTTACACTGTGGTATTACTACTTTTACTTCATTAAAAGCTCTGAGTACTTCTTCCACCACGGTGTTCTTCTCACTGTGGCAGCGCTCACAATATTGATTTATGTGTGGATATTAGCAGAAATGTTTTCCCACCTAAGATGAAGAAATGTTCTGTAATAAGTTACCAACATCACACAGCCTGGTTTAGCCAGGTTCAATATAAGGTGTCACAGATACGGCACCTTATACCACTTAAATGCGTTTCACAGAAAAGACTCAGTCTAGCCTCTAGTGTGACTTTGTCAGTTTGTCATTGTGTTGCTCTGGAGAAAAGCACTTAAGACACTTTTATGCTTCTCTTAAAAAACGTTCTGGTTTCTATCACAGGCTTTTAACTCTTGTACCATCAACTTAAAAATATACAAAATGTAAGGAATACTCTCCCGTTTCTCTAGTCTATCACAGTGATTCAAACTACTGAATATCCAGTTCTTTTTGCACACCTCTGCACACTTTTATGTTTCAAATGGCAGGTTGTTAAAAATCAATCGAGGATGAGCTGAGGGTTTAGCAGCAACAGCGACAGCTATTATGGCAGAAAAGGTAATAAGAAGAAGATCCTTAATGAAACTTAGCTTCATGAACAGAATCCTTAGAAAAAGGCGAAACACAGTGATTGACTGATGAGTCACATCTGGGAAGTGTAGAGTGAAAACACCACTCAACAAACTCTGTCTTCAAACCACTGAATATATAATTTAATACATCTAAATGTCAGGAGAACCTGTCCCTGTTAGGTTTGGCAACAGCGCTGCTTTCTGTGCAGGAGATCTCCGTCAGTAGCTGGCCTCTCCTCACATTTGTCAATACGCCTGTTGTGCATACTCCTTAAATAGGCCAACTAATTATTGGGCATCCTCTATGCCGCCTGTTGGGCCAGCTTGTCGACACCCCGCTCGAAAAGCCACGATTTAAAGCTGTGTGGACAAACACCGAGCCAAGGAAGACCCGATAATGAGCCACAAGAAAATACTTCAAAAGCACGTAAACTATTGATTTTGATTCAACCTTACTGACCGGACTAAGTGACTAATTGGCTTATTCAACCAATGGATGCTTTAAAGGATGTACAGTGCTTTCTTTTTTCATCTGGAGAGAAAATAATGATCTTTTTGTTCGATTGTATTTAAGTTACGACTGATGCAGTTCTCCTTGTTAGTAAATGTTTAATAGCACTGAGATACTGCGTAGCATTTGGAGAGTGGCACATTCTTGCTTGTTTTGCTCTAAAACAATGCCCATTAGGTTAAAGTACCAACTTTAAGTTTTAATTTAGCATCTATATTTGGTGGAGAGTTTAGGAATTATAACCAAAGTTACATGGTAGATTAACATTCAATTCAATTTATTTTTATATAGCGTCAAATCATAACAGAAGTTATCTCGAGACACTTTTTATATAGAGCAGGTCTAGACCGTACTCTATAGTTTAGAGAACCAACAAGAGATCCCCCAAGAGCATTGCATTGATATGCAATGAATGTAAATGTTTAGTTCTGAACCTTTGCAGTCAATTACTATCAGCAGTTTAGGACCCATGTAGACCCACAGACGTGGAGCTACTCAGATTTACTTCTTGCTTGTTTTGGGGGCTTTTTGCCTTCAGTCTGGTCTTCTGGTCTCTTAACTATAGACTGTTTATAGAAAGTGGACGTAGTCACTGTGATGTGTTTTGAACATCACACGGCATCTTGTTTTTAGGCAACCCAAAAGTGACACAAGAGGGCGGAGCTAAGTACAACCGAACGCTGAATAAGACAGGCAACCCAAAATTTACAATTAACTTTCATGAACTGAAAACTCACTGTGAAAGGGTTAAAGTTGTAAGACAAAAACACGGACAATGCCGTAGTAGCAACCTGTCAATCACAAGGTAGCCACGCCCAAAGGCGTCCCCTGCTTTATGATCTATTTGACTCTAAATGGGACCATAATTTACAAAATGAACATCATGCTGTATTGAAGAAGACTTGAAACTAGCGATTGAGACCCTAAACTCATGTTTACAATGTTTACTGAGGTAATAAATCAAGCGAGAAGTAGGCTCATTTTCTCATAGACTTCTATTCAATCAGACTTCTTTTTGCAACCAGAGGAGTCGCCCCCTGCTGGCTATTAGAAAGAATGCAGGCTTAAGGCTTCACTCTTCAGACCCGGATGTGCCCACTGCTCTTAGCACATGCTAAGTTGGACTGAGATCAGTGATGTCAGTTGAGGGAAGGACCGCTGTAGCTCGCTCCTGAGGTTGAGTTGCATTGTGGGTAATGTAGGCGCCAGATTTTGACAAGGAAGAAGAATGCATGGAATAAAAAAAGATGATATTTTGATCATTCTCAGTTCTTTATGTCTGTCCAAATACTAAACACTTTACAGAATAAGGTTTAGGTTTATGTCTGTGGTGGAGGATCGTATTTAATGAGGCCCCAGCAGACAAAGGCGCACACTCTATGCTGGCAACATCCAGTCTATGACCTTCATTGTATGTCACTGCTGGTTTCCAACTTTCTGCTCACCCTCCTTAGATTTTATTTGTATTCGGCAAAGAGAAGGCTACAAAATGTTCTTAAAAATTGCAACTAGACAGCATTTTGTAATAGACATTCCTGTTGATGACATGTACAATTAGTCTCTCTGTCACACACACACACACACACACACACACACACACACACACACACACACACACACACGCCCCCACACTCGCGCTTGAAAACACAGCTATTGTTTCAGCGCCCATTTGGCACCGCAGCTCCTTCCTCCCGAGAGAGAGAGAGCATGTTTGTGGTGGAAGTCTTAATTAGCCAGGACAGGTTATTTAGAAACCGCTCCAAATGTCCTATAGCCAGACAGGCAGGAAACACACACACACGCACATGCACATGCACATGCACATGCACACACACAGGCACACACTCACTCAGACAAAGGCAAATACAGAGATCAAAAATATCCTCTATGATATGCAAAGTAATTCCAAATATCCTTGCCACTCCTCTCTGTGCGTTATGAAATATTTCTGCTTACATTCAGTGGGCGTCCTTCGTGTTTCTTTTATTATATTTCTCAGTAATATTTCCACCACATTGAGAAGCCCACAGAGCCAGCCTTGTTGTTGAGTTTCTGAGACTTTCTCTTTCTGTGGACCTTTTGTTCCAAGGTTGGGCGTTAGGTCTTCTGTGGAAGACCGCTGGCGTGATTGAACCCATAAATCTGCTTGACAGAAAGGCCTGAGGTTTGACTGACCCTCTGGTTGCTCCTGTAGCTATAATATCAATATGAAGCACTATTTGTGCCATTGTTGTGTCCAGTAATTCATTTAACTTCAAAATGAAATTGACATTTGACATTTAGTATTTCAAAAAATATACTGAAAATCTGAGTTTTTCTTATTTTGGTAGATACATTCTCCCTCTGTGCAACAAATGTTTCTCTCTGGTGGTGCAGCAGCACGGTGATTTGTCAGACTGTTTGCCTCCTCATTACTGACATTACTCAGAAGAAACGCTGTTTTTCTGTTTTGCTTTTTTAAACCATTTGGGTCTTATTTGTTTGTTTGCTTGATAACATTTTTATGTAGACGAATAATTAAAAAACATCGCTTTTAGAAAGAAGCAGAATAAAAGGGTAGCTTTTTCCTATAAATTAAAACTAAATTGTTATAACTGCGTATTAATCATTTTACAAATTTTGGCAGGTCCGAAATGAATGTTTTGTTTATATCTGTGGAAGATATCCGACGTTTGGTTCCCACTTCTAACAAAGCTTGTGAGCCAATAGTAAAACAACATTGGCATCACGTTCTACAGATCAAGTTGATAGTTAGAGTTTGACGGTAAGCGCCCGGCTTCACTCCGGTACCAATCCCAAGTGCTCAGCGACAAAAGGAGGCTGCCCCTGCCACCCCTTGCCGCACTGACACGGGTCTCTCCATCAGGATGCAGAATACATGAATAGTTACCGTGGCAACAAGTGACAACTGACGTTAGCACATATTAGCTGTCTTAACAAAAATAACCCATAACATTACAATTTGGCATATTTAAAGAAAACCAACAATAACTACCAACAACCATAGTCCTTACAAACCTTAACTAATGTGTTGTCACCGTTTTAAATTGTCAAAATGAGAGACAGCTTCAATCCCCGAGGAGCTACGTTAGCATTTTAGCATTAGTGACGGTTGCCTCCAGTCCAGTTGCACTACACCACTGCTTATTACACGGCTTTGTTGAATACTCAATTCTAATTGGTTAATAACGGTGTTCTGTGGTCTGTTATTTCTTTATAACAGACCGTTGCTATGTATAACAGACCGTTGCTATGGGCGCAGTTCTAATATCGGACTCTGGCAGACCGTTTTTGTGTCAAATTATTGATTTCTTAAGTAAGTAGTCGTGTAATAAGCGGGATAATGTACAGCTAGTGGGTCATTGTTGTGAAATAAACCCCTTCAGGGTGATGCTGCATCCCGACGTGAAGCAGAGGGGTGGACCTCGAGCCCTGTCGGGGTTTATTACTCAACAATGACCGGCTCGCTGTACATTATCCCTCACTTAGATGACAAGCTAAATGTTGCCTAAAACTAAATAGCCATATCATCATAAATCATAACTCTATAGCTAATGTATAGCTACATGCTGCAAAATGACTTCTTTACCATGAAACATGACTGTCTGTCTTAGTCATTCCACTCAACCACAACAGGCTGTGCCACGAACTGGTAACCGTTTGTTGAATGCAGTGGAGCGGGGGAGGGAGAGCACCACCATTAGCAAAATATCTCATAACCATATCAATAGATATCAATACAATTGTGTGGATCTTTAGGCCGTGGAAGAAGGGAGACTAGTTGTTGGTGGAGATCTGAATCCAGGCATGGCTTCGGGAATTTTCTAAAGGATTTGTTTTTATCATTGTGAAATAGGGCATTTTTGAATATGTTCACTATTCCCTCATAAACTCCTGCACTTCATTGAACAGAAGAAAAACAATCAATAAAAACTCTGGCGCTCGTATCGACTGATTTCCTGTAAATGCACATATTGATCTTTGAAAAATTCAGATCATTTTCTATCATTAAAATAACAAATGTAGAAGACTGTGCAGCCTTGGTGGAGATATACAAGTTCTTTAAAGGAAATACTCACTTTTTCAGTGCTTGTGCTCATAAATTTTGGTATCTGGAGTGCCTAACAACCCACAAACTGTGAAATAAGACAACCCAGTCAGATTTTTGTGGGCTGTCTAGATCAGAAAACGTGATTCAATGAGCCATTTCGATTTGGCTCCCCTTCCTATGTCACATGCAGGCTCATTAGAGGGTGATTACAGGTATATTCAGACAGACAGTATGAGAAAAATAATGTGTTTTTTAAACATTAAAGCATGTAAACCTGTTCTAGTAGAAGCCCAAAATACAAGTATGGACCTGGAAATGAGCATGATATGTCCCCTTTAAGGTCTGATTTACAATAATGGTAACAGTGAATACAATATCTGTCTACCTGTGTGAGGAGTATGAGAAAATTACAACTTATTTGGGGATTTTCCTAAATGAATGAAGTTACTGTCCTAATTTGTACTGTAGCTAACAAGCCTAACCGTTCTCCTACATGTTTGTCTGTCCCTGTTCTTCCAGGTTCGTGCCAGCGCCATCGCCCAAGACGCCGACCAGAACTATGACTACGCCTCCAACAGCGTCATACTCCATCTGGACGCAGGGGACGAGGTTTACATCAAACTGGACGGAGGCAAAGCCCACGGAGGAAACAACAACAAGTACAGCACCTTCTCTGGCTTCATCCTCTACGCAGACTGAGAACAGACAGACACAAGAGACAGTCAGACAGACAGGAACAGGAAGAGATTGAGCGAAAGAGTTGGGGGGTTGGGGGGTGAGTGTGTGTTAAAAGCTGGAATGCTTTCTAGTTTTCCTAATTCTCTCCATCATCACGGACACCTCTGCTTCGTATTCATCAGCCAAGACATCCAGGCTCTGTAGCCGAGCCTGGATGCAAAGCTCCTGAGGACACACTGAGGGGGGCCGGGCGGGAGGAGTGGGACGTGGGGTGGAGGTGGAGGCGGGCTGGTTTTTTTCTACACTCCTCACCGCAATGTGTCAGAAGCTCCTCGCTTTCAGTGTCTCTCCTCTTCAGCCCTGCTCCATTGCACAGAAATATCAACAACAAAAATGAAAACCCTGCAAAAGTGGATGACCTCACCTCTTCTCTCCACGGCGGCAAACAGTCGGCCGTGCCGTCAGTGGACTCGATTGACTGAAACTCGTAGTGTTGTTCCGTGCAATTTTACCTTAGAGTGTTTTTATTTTGTAGACATGCATAATATTCTACACAGATGAGATTTAAAAAAAAAAAAAAGAATATATTTGTCCCTTGTGAAGATATCCTGTTTGACTGAGAGATCGGATTTGTGAGATGTTATTTGTGATGCAGCGCAGACATCTAACAGCTGGAAAAGAAATCTTTACGACTGCTAGTATTTCATGGCAGTGGGTGTTTTTCTTCATCGCTGGGTACAGCAAGGTAACTATATAATGTTCATGTGGAGAATAATAATACATTCTGCACTGTACCTTCTGAAAATGAAACATCTCATATAGACCACGAACCACCTCACACTGTTGGCGCACACACAACGATGTCCCGCTGCTGTTCGGATTAAAAGTTCAAATCGTCTCCTCGATGTTCTAGTTTTATGTAGACGCTCTACTCGGCACCACCAGCCATGCGCTGAAGCAAACATCTTCAGATTCAAGAGGCAACCTAGTTGAAAAGTTTCTTCTTCTTTGCTGTGCTGACCTCCGAGCCTTTTTAGGCTGTAAAAAAAAAAGTGGCTTCTGAAGTGGAGGACGAGGTGGGGGAGAAAGTCACAAAGATGGAGAGAGAAGTGAGTGAGATTGTGGGGAGGCGGCGGGGGCGTTCAAGCACAGTAACAGTGAGTGGGCGACTTTTTCTGTTTCAGTGTCTCTGAGCTTCACTGGATGTCATCCATTCATTAGCTGCATTCTCACTGACACACAGGCATTATGGTAATATTTACTCAACATGGCGGCCTGACAGCTTGCTTGAGAATGAAATTGATTGGGTGAGTGACTTGGGTCAATCATGACTGCACGTTTGTGTGTACGTGTGCACGTGTGAGTGTGTCTGTGCATACCAGTGAGTGTCTGCATTTTAGCATGTTGCCGTGCCATCGTTCTTTTCCAGAGTTATTCTGTGCTACAGCCAATGACGGATATTTTCCTCAGCAGCCAATGAGATTGTGCTCTGTAGGGTGGGGAGCCTCTATACAGTAGATATGATGAGAAGAACAAACAGCTTGTAAATGAAATCTATGACATGTTTGTCTATCTTATCTTTTGGAATTGTTGAATACATTTAAATAATAAATGGGATTTTTTGAGTGACTTGTCTAGAATTCTTGTATCCCAAATACGCTAATTAGGGGAAAATGATTTGTGAGGGATCTCATTTTGCTCTGCGAGACTAACTAACTGCAGTGCAAACAACATGACTGCAAGTGTGTTTCTTCTGTTTAAAATAAGAGTTTTAACATTGGCCTGTCAGTGCAAACATTAAAAAAAAAAAAAAAAAAGATTTCATCAGCAAGTCCCTCATCTCTCTTTTCTCTCCAAAAGCGAAAGTATATTTAGGGAGATGGGTGTCGAGGGAAAGATGTCTGTGTTTATGCTCCTAAAGTGATCCTGCGGAGCTTCTCTCCATCTGTAAAGGTGCGCTCGGAGATAAAGACCCTCCAACTTTAGCAACATCCACCGGCGGAGTAAAACGCCGTTCTTGAATGCTGATGAGTCCTCAAGGAAATGCGGGCTATTCCTCAATCGGCAATCACGGCGTCTTTTCACAGATTCTCATCAACAGAGGCATGATATACCCGGTGAAGAAGTGTGGACGGAGGAGGAAAAAGACAGGGGGGAGGAAAGATTGAGCGAGATAGAAGAGGAGCGGAATATGGTTTGACAAAGACAGATGGAGACGCAAGAGAAAAGAGTAGGCCACAGAGAGAAGTAATGGGGAAGGGATAGATAGGGAGGGAGAGGGTAAAGAGAAATATAAGGAAGACAGACAGAAGGAGAGGGGGGATGCTGCTGATTTGGGGAGGAGAGGGAGGAGGGTGGATTGTTTTCAGGGTAGAGTGATTCCCTGTCGGGGCTGTGTGAGGTGTCAGGAGAGATTAGCCGGCGTGAAGCTGGAGGAGAAAGCTTGAGATAGCCTGGATTGGACAAGTGTCAAGGACTGGACATTCCTCAGATCTGGCAGGAATGGGATGTGACACTGGCTGCTATGTTGGTCCGCACTACTCTGCTCTTAAGGGAGCCAGTCACCCCTCTCTGTATCATCTTATCCATTTCCCTCTAGCATTATAACAAGCTAATGCACGCTGGTGGGAATGAGAACGTCTTGTTGAACGGCAGTAACATCTGTAAATCGTTTCCACAGTCATTTTAAAGACATTATTACTAAAAAAACATGACCCATCGCTGAAAAGAAGCATCCACCAGCTGCATTTTAGTGTTTTGACACCAGGTCAGATTCTGTTTGAAACGCTCTGCTTTACACAAACCGGCACACAGTGCGAAGTGGCTGCTCTTCAACACAAATGGACTTGAAGCTGTCAGCGCTTCTTGCAAACGCAGATGGTGAAAGAAGTAAAGGGGCAAAAGGAAAATTGATTTCCTGTTCATCTTCGTCTTTTGAGGAAAAAAAGCATCCGCTTTGAAAAAAGGGAGCAACATTGGAAAAAGTGGGTCTCGCATTGTCGCAGCTCGGCTTTTAGAATAAAGAATAATAGAGTGTGTGTGTGTGCCAAAAATAACCAGAAACCATAACTATGTTGTGTGTTTAGAGAGGAGCTCTCTATTGGCCTGAATGCTGACCCAGTCTTACACAAAGTTTATGAGTTGACATTACTTTTTCATGCAGTACAACCCCCCCTTGCCACCACTGTGTGGCAAAACACACTCACCATGGATGCAATGAGGAAAAGAGAAACACACACCAGAATGGATAATGATCTGCATGAGACAGCCAGTGATCTGTAGACGTTGTGGCCAGAAACAACTTTCCTGACACTAAAAATCAACATAGAAGAGTTGAAAAGCTTTCAAGACAAAGGCTGGAGTATCCCAAAAAGAAAATCACACTCATACCTGGATGAAAGGAAAGAATTGTTTTCACTAAGATAGGGTGATCCATTTGTTTCTCTAACATCTGGCTATTGTCTTTAGTGCTAATTTTCACTACTGTATGTGATGCGCATTTAAGTGAATATATAATAAATAAAATCAGCAGGGATGTAGATAGCTATTAGAATTTATTATCATATAAAACGTACAATTAATATGCTCTCCTCAAAGCCACCAGACTCCAGTCAGACAACAGTCATTTTACCTCCCTGATCAGCGAAACACACTTTATTCAAACTCGACAAAATAAAAATCATCCAAACCATCTCGGTTAGCCTTTCCACTGTTCCAACAATCACCAACTCTGGTTTGGTCGCAATAAACCCTTAATTCACTGAGTTATATGTGAAAAGAAACAGACGTTCTATGAACTCCTCAAAGCCACCAGACTCCATTGACAGAAACAGTAATTTAACCTCGCTGATCGTCGTAAAACACACTTCATTCAGACTCGACAGCAACAAAATAAAACTCATCAAAAACCGTCTTTGTTAGTCTTTCCACTGTTCCAACGATCACCAACTCTGGTTTGAGTTTGAAAGAGAGACTGAATAAGTAACAGAAGTAACCACCGTAACATTTTCACTGTTTACTAACCCTGTTTTCTGGTGTGTTCATGACGTCGAACATGACTCATACACCAGGAAAAAAACAGAAAGGCATACTTGTCTACTGGCAATAGGAAAAGAGTCTATATCTTTTATTTTCTCCTGTGGTTATAGAACTGCATATACGTGCTAGAAAGGCCTAAATTCTCTCTAAATCTCTCTCAAACAGCTCCTTAACATATCAGAAGTGTTTTCAGTGTTTTTCCTGTGAAGTCACCTGGCAGATATTGAACGTTTGCTTGTTTTGCCACTCAAGAAAGGAGTGTCTGTAGTGACTTCTGGGTTATTTATGTCACCTGCTTATCCTCATGAAAGAAAACTGGGCCCAGGTGTGTCAACTTTACACCTGTCAATGATAACGCGGATTTAGTGTCTAAAATTTCAATTTACTGCTCAATGTAGACACTGCATGTCTTGTCATGTTTTTTTTATAGTTAAATTAAGTTAGGTGTGAGAAATAATCCTCTAAATCCTGGTCTCTCATTTGTTATACTGATTAAATTAAGGTGTTGATTAATGTGATTTGGATGGTTATATTTAATTGTGTTAAGCATCTTGTTAAAGATGGTCGTGTGGGAAAGAAAAAGAACCAATCAGAGCCGAGGATTATCTACAGCAGTCAATCACTGCTTGCGAAGCTGGTGAACTCCGATTAAACGGTCAAACTAGGCAGCGCTGATCACATATGAATCAATATTCTGTTACTGTAAAGCCTATTTCTCGCCTATGATGTTTTCAGAAACATCTTGTAGTGTACTGTTTAGCGAGTCACAAACTTTTTCATTTTACAGCTTAATAGTACACTAATTGTTTTTTTCGAATCATGCTTTTTATTGTTTGCTGAAGAAAAATGACCTAAACCATAACAAGTAAAGTGATATGTACATATAACTAGGGCTGTCAATTGATTAAAATATTTCATCACGATTAATCGCATGATTGTCCATAGTTAATCGCTATTAATCGCAAATTAATCACAGATGTTTTATCTGTTCAAAATGTACCTGAAGGGGAGACAGCTGTCAGTGTGTCGGTGTTTTGACTTGACTATGACTTTCCCCAAACTGCATTTGATTATCATAAAGTGTGCATGTCTGTAAAGGGGAGACTTGTGGGTATCCATAGAACCCATTTTCAGGTCAAGGGACCCCTTTGAAAATGGCCATGCCAGTTTCCTGACAAGCTAGTATGACACGGTTGGCACCAATGGATTCCTTAGGTTTTCTAGTTTCATATCAGTATCTTCACTCTAGCTTTAAAACTGCGTTTACAGTTTTAACTTTGACAGCCCTAATAACTTTGAAAGCCCTAATAACAGATAGTAACTGTAAATTGAAAAATAAAGCATTCAAAAAACACGGGGGAAAAAATTATAATAATTAGTTAAATAAATACATACTAAATAAGAAATATATAAAAATATAATACATTTAAAATAAAAAATAATAATCAAATAAATATAAACAAATAAAAATAAATAAATTAGTAAAATAAATGCACACATCAGATTGCCAGCACTTACCCCCGTAGTCCCGCCCCTACAATAATTCTCTCACACAGGTTAGATACAGAGTACATACTGTGACTAAAATATGTTTCTGAAAACATTTTAGGCGAGAAGTAGGCATTACAGTAACAGAATATTGATTCATATTTGATCAGCGCTGTCTATTGACCGTTTGAATTGAGTCCACAAGCTTTGCGAGCAGTGATTGATCTGCTTTAGAGACTCCTCGACTCCGATTGGTTGTTTTTCTTCAGGCGCAGCAGAAACTTGCAAATGCCATTAGGAGCACTAAAAGGAGGCAGTATCTGTCTCGTACTACTGTCCACGTATAGTGACAGTTTGAGCAAATATGACAAAAAGTTATTTATTATTAAAGTTACCGACTGTAGCTTTAAGGTTTACAAAAGGTTTCCATCCACAGTGATAACTTTATAGTTGCACTCACTCTATATGTAGCACCATCATTTTCTTTCTATGTTCAAATCTGACCTTTTCCCTCTCACTTCCTTTTTTCACCTATTTTCTTTTCTCCTTACTGTGTCCTGCCTTTAACCTGGTATGACAAACACAAAGGTTAGAAAAGCAGACAGCTGTTAGCAGACCGGCCTCCTCCTGCCGCCCCAGAGCCTCTCCTATACGCACACACACATAAACATATACACACAGACACCTCTGCATGATAACGCAGTCACACATTAACACTGTCAACCTTGCTCTGTTTGCTCCTACGACTCGCACATGATTCCCTTTGTCAGTTTGGGTAGCGGCCGAGGTGGAAGCCTTTCCCAGTTGTCCCTGGATGGTCTGAAGCTGCCAGGCCAGGTGTACTCTGCAGTCACTCCCTGCGCCGGGGGAGGCGGCCGAGCTGAGCGCCCGGGCTCTTATCTGCAGGCTCGCCCTCGGACCGTGTGACACCGTGACCCCCACCCTCGCCGCTCCACTGCCTTGTATACAGTCCTTTAACACTGCAACAACATATTCCTGTCCACAACAGAACGAAAGTTAACTCGCAGAACTTCAGACACCTCTGACCCTCATTATTTTTTCTGACTTTAACTTGCCACAACTGCTGTCTTGCGCTCTAAACCCCTTGTACTTTTGTTCTTTGTAAATGTCTGATCACGGCCTGCGCTGGCCCCTACACGCTGCAGGCAGAAACAGACAGGATGCAATTCGGTAAATGTTTCTCTCATTCGGCATCTCCTCCTCTCTCACAGTGAAAACACCATGCTATCCTCACATGTTCTAGTGCCGCATCTCCAGAGAACTCACTGTAAAGAGAGATAAAAAAGCACAAACAAACATCCAACATGCCTTTTTTTCCCTTCAGCAGGCTGCGTGCATTAGTGACCTTTTAAAGTGCTGCCTCCCTAGCGCTGTGCACACACCCCAAAGAAGAACAAACTACTAATAGGGCTAAAAAGCTGACACACTTTAAACAAAGATCAAACCATTTCTTGGCTGTGAGGCAGCGCCTGCTACATTAATGGTATTCAATTATGTAGCTAAGACAAACAAACATCTTTGTAGGCAAACAGCAGCCAAAGTTTGTGCAGAATGAGGACCACAAATATGTAAAAATACTGTTTTGCTTTTTATATACAGTATTAAGTGCTCTGGTTATTGTTCCATCATTTTGATAATGTTGTAGATCTGTTCCATTATCTAAAACAACATCCACGACTTCACCTGCTTCACATTTCACTTCTCATACAAATTGGAAATAAAAGGACGCAGAGGAAAACAACAGCGATGGGGAAAGATGAGGACACTGAATACAGTATAAAACAGATTAAATGTACTGTTTGGTTCAAGGAAAAGACGGGGTTGTGGAGTGCATTCGAAATGTTCAACTTGCAGAAATGTAAGTATTTGTTTTTCTTCATCTACAAAATGACCTTATTGGTTAGAATCGTGGGAGGCAGTAAGCTCACACCATATGACTCTAATTGCAGCGAATCTGTATGTGTGCGCGTGTGTGCGGAGAGCAGTGGTGTTTGCGTGAGCGGACATCAGACAGAGCTACAGGGCCTGCGGCGAGGTGGATAAGGTCAGAATTGCAGAAGGCAGATGTCAAAGAGGAGATATTACCCTCCACATTACTCCCACTCAGCCAGGATAGGCCATTACACGGTGTATTTCAGACATTAGCATGCAGATAAAATAAATATTGACAAGTAAGAGAAGCAGTCACCTTAGCTGGCGAATTAAGATATTGTGAATAATACACAAACACTTTCCAAGACATCTGAGCGAGACAGTGCAACCGGGAAACACGTAACCGTGCCAAACTTCTGATGAAATATAAAAGCCACCAGATTCTTGCATAACTTTTGAGCAGTCTGCTTGTACTGAGTAATAGCTCCCCAAATTTAACTCAGTTCGCTCTCTCCTGCTGCTTCTCGCAGCCTGATGGATGTGTGGCATGCTAGTCATGCCGCCTTGTGTCACCTGTGTTGCGCTCGCTCCGGGCAGGGAGGCAGGGAGAGAGCCATGGGAGGTCTGGAGGCCAGAGAGGGGGAGAAATAGACATCTGTGATTAACACATACAGACACGTGTCAGTGTGGAGCATTGGCTGCGAGGCGCGCTGGGAGACGCTCACACACAACCTGCTCCCGACAGCACAAGTTTGCCTAAATAAAGACACGGAGGAAGCCGCGATGAGCCCGCCAACACATTCACATACAAACGTGAGCTCTTGCACGACATGAGTAGAAATGAACTAATAGATAGATAAAACACATTTCAGGCTGAAGTGAAAGGCATGCAGCTGTCTGCACAAGTGCATGTGCACAAACATTCGCTCACACACAGAGCCACATGCCTACATGCATCTCACACCTCCCTTTGTGCTATAACAATGAATTGTTTGTAGTGTTATTTAGAGGCGTGAAAGGACCTCTGGAGACGTGCCAATTTAAGAGGGTTTGGGGGTTTGGAACGACAATTCCATTATTCTTTTCTAATACCATATGTTCAGATAACACACAGTCCTCTCTCTCTCTCTCTCTTTGTGTCTCTCTCAACAAGTTAATTGCTGAGATCTGGAAAAGAGACGACATGAAGAACTACAACATGAGCATCCACGTTTTAGACAAACCCCATTATTAAGTGAAAACGAAGGCAAATGCCCAAAATGTCCGTTGTAAACATCCATCCATCACCAACATTTCATTCACTTTCAGTTTGACCCTCCAAATAAAGTGGTTTAGATAATCTGGCCAAAGAGTTGGCTGGTTCACAACCTGTCTGATCATCTGATGGCTCATGTTTCTTGCCCTGTACATAGGACTATGTTGTCATGATGTTCCAGATTTCAGAACATAGAAATGATCGACTAAGACTATTAACACAAAACTAAGAACCAAGTTGCGATACATCAGAAATATCCCAATTACTAGATGTTACGATACATTATTTTCCTTCCTGATACCGATTCCGATACCTGAACTTGCAGTATCTTTATCTTTATTCTCGCTGTTATTATTATCATTTAACAGCTCTTTATTACTGACCATGTAAAGATGTGATATGATTCCTATCTTTGTTGTATGGCCAAGCTCAGGTAAAGCATGAACAAATACATTTTTGATTTCTGGTTAAACAAGTTGATTTTTTTCTAGGTTAATAAATAATGGTATTGGATCGGTGCATAGACTGGCGTACTCACCAATACCTGATCTTGAATTTTGGGCAGTATTGGACGCATATCTGATACTGGTATCGATATCGGAACAACTCTACCAATTACATAACCCGAACCCTTAACCTAAACCACAGACTGTATAGAAGAAGTAGACGTAGTCACCGTGACCCATTGGTTTGTGGACTGACGTTTTGAAGCCTCGAGTTCGGCATTTTGGCCGTTGCCATCTTGTTTTTTTGCAACCAGATGTGACTCGAGAGGGTGGAGCCAAGTACAACCAAACGCTGAATAACATATTTTTAGGCGACAATTAACTTTCATGAACTGAAAACACACTGTGAAAGAGTTAAAGTTGTAAGACGAAAACACGGACAACTCCCAGACCGGACAACGCCGTGGTAGTGACCTGTCAATCACAAGGTAGCCACGCCCTAAAGCATACCCTGCTTTACGGTCTATTTGACTCTAAATGAACATCATGCTGTATTGGAGAAGACTTGAAACCAGCAATTGAGACCATAAACTCATGTTTACAATGTTTACTGAGGTAATAAATCAAGTGAGAAGTAGGGTCATTTTCTCTTAGACTTATATACAATCAGACTTCTTTTTGCAACCAGAGGAGTCGCCCCCTGCTGGCTATTAGAAAGAATGCAAGTTTAAAGCACTTCTGTATTGGCTTCACTTTTCCGAACTGGAGGCTAAACCTAATTCTTACCTCACAAGTTCTAAAACTCAAATTCACAATGCAAGAAATACAAGAGCACACCTGCACAAGAGGACATGGTTGAACTGTTTTCTAACTGGGGATAATCTGAATAGATGGGCTGCTTTCACAGATACTGAACACAAGTACATTTGCAGAGGCAACAACAAATGTCCAATGACATCTCCTCAACTGAATACATTAACCTGGAGATTGGCTGGGAATAAGACAACCTTTCAAATAAACAGACGAAATAACCTGCAAGGTGAAGGAGACCACGGGGGAGGCAAACAAATAAACCAACAACAATACCCCTCACCTGTATCTGGCTTCCAACTTCCAGTGCTGATCCTGATGTAAACTTGAGTCGTTAAGAGGACGCTTTGAGGAGTCTTTGTCTCCGAGGACTTACACAAGCAGAAATACACACACTCTCACACACACACTTAAGGGAATGGTTCCACGGAGAGATTCAGTGAGCCATCTGCCAAATTAGGCCATGAGCCATGAGCCAACAACTTCACTGTTCTATTCAATTTTCAATTACTGGGCTGGAGGCTTAAGCACAAGGTCTGCATACACGCATACGAACACATTAATAGAATAGATATTTTTTTCACACATGGATCCAATATGAGATAAGATGAATCATTCAAACGCGACTGAGTTATTCATAATGTTTCCATAATGGATAACTTACATGGTACAACTATTTATTCAGATTTTTTTTATTTTTTTTTATTCAACACTTGGCATGAAAATGCAACTGCTTAAGTGAAAAATTAGCTCCAAAGGGGACAACTCACATGTCATCATTGATCTACATACATGAGCGAACAAACATACAATAAATCTTGTTCATTAACAAACACATACAGACACCAACAGAGGCTCCTAAGCCAGCAGCAGAGCAGCTTCTGTATCCAGTGCCAGCTACATCCCTTCCAAAATGTCAGAGGCGTACATAGCAGGGAGGGTGTGAGGTGATAAACGCACCCGACTGAAAATGTCAGAGTGTCACCCGTTGCCATGACAGCCGGCAAAGTTTGGCAAGGACTAGAGTGCTTCAGCCAAAGGCCAGCTTATTTGCTACAGCTAATTGAGCTAAATATACAGAAGTGTGCTCTAAAAAAAAGGCTCTGTATTGAGACAATAACACTCCTACATATCTTAATTAGACTCTGCCAGTGACTGTGATCATTCAGTATATATGAATAAGAAACACCAAACTAAGCAAACGATCTGAAACATATTTCAGAACCAGGTTGTTGGTGAGGATTCGAGAGTTGTTCAGAAAGTAACCTGAGGGAAGTGGGCAGATGGAAGGAGGTGAAAGCTATTTAAGGGAACATTCGGGGTCTCTGTGGTCTTTCCTGTTGATCAGTCAACAGTGAGCCCACCCTAAGGCCGCAGTTACATGTAAAACCTTTCAGTGCAGCTTGGTTGGTCCAACCAAGGTCAAACAAAGTGGCAGTATTGACACTCTAGCAAAGTTGAAACTGGCAGTTAGGTTCAATTACATTGGATCCATCTACCTCATGCTGAGGGACCTGAAATATAGAAGCACTTGTATGATATAATCACAGGGTGCATTCCAAACGCCTTGTAGTTCCCTGCGAAGTGGACTGCACAAGGTATTCAGTCATGTTAAGTAAGATTCCTACTGTAGGGAGTAAAAATGCTCAGTTCAAAGGGAATTGTCAACTGTGTATGGAAGAACTGAATATTAATATATAATGTATATATAATATTAGCTGCTGTAAGCACTCATGCTGCAGCCGGCGTTGCGGTCTGGAGACATTCGCTCGCTGCTGAGGTTAACGATAATGTTATTGATATCTAACTATTAATTCAGGGTCCCGGCAGGAGATGTTCAATATTTTATTTCAGTAGTGTAAAATTTCAACAGTAGCAGCGACAGGTATCTGAGCAGTTTAAGTTAGCATACCAACGCACGGAAGAAGTGATGTCAGCGTTGGTGACGTTGCAGGGTTTTCCGAATGGAGGAATTTTGTCGAGGGAAGTTCCCTTAACTGACGTTCCCTGAACAGGGAGTGCGGGATCGACGCTGTCGCGACGTGCAAGCGTTCCCAAGCACGTATTTTTCACGGCGTGACGGCTGCAAGATAAAAATACTGTTGTCATGTAACGTCATGTGACGAGGAACAACCAATCACAGCCCGCAGCTATCTTTTCTTTCTTCCGTAAATATATTACATATATAAATATATATTTATGTATGGTAAATATATGGAGAAGTTTATCATTTTAGTGTAGGGCTACCCAAAAAAATCAGGCCCGACCACATGAACCTGCAAAGTTTCTGTCCAAGCACGATTGAAAAACAGAATAAATAAAAAAAAAAAATGAATAATATATATATATATATACATATATATATATATATATTATAAGCTTAAGTGCAGTAAGTGTAAGTGTAAGTGTGACACGATCTCCGACATGCTCCTTCTCCCACCAAATGTTCAGCACTGCCCAAAAACTGTCATATATATATACTGTATATATATTATATATTAAATGGAGATTGCATAACATTTCTCCTCATTAATGAGAGGCGGGAGTCAGGAGTACCAGGGAGTCGGGTCCGGTTGGGCCCAATCGGGTTCGGGCAGAGAATCGAAGCTCTACTGTCTACGGTCACAGTAACAACAATCAGGCAAACCGGTCACAATAGATGGATGAACATCAAAGACGCTTTTTTACTACAAATTGCTTATTGCAGATTTAATTATAACTGTGAGACACATTTACACATCTACACCATCTGGCTTCTTAAACATTTGTATTCTTTAATGCGAGCAGTGGGACTTTTCTGTGTGGAGTGTGTATGTCATCCCTGTGTCTGTTACCTGTCTATATGTGTTAGTCCTGTGAGTGGACTTCTCAACCACTGCATGCTCCACAACCCCGATGTGTGAACTTTTACATTTTACTTCCACCAATGATAAAGAGAGCTTGGTTCAATCATCTCCAGATTATTATTATCATGTATCATCTTTACAGAGAGAACAGCCGCATGTTTCTCTGATGTGGGGCCCTAAAGCTGCAAACGGAGGTAATGAATCTTCATTAATTGGCCAAGCGCCTTTTACAGTAATATACTGTACGTCCCTGGACACAAACATATCCGCATAGGTAGAAAAGGTTATTGCTTTTGCTGCGTCCTCTTTGTTTCTATAAAGTGAAATGATAACACTATCAAAGCCCCAATCTGTAACTTATTTTTCTCTTTAATTGTAAAGATACATGAAAGTCCTGAGAGAGTGTGAACTGTGAAGACAAACCTTGTTCTGCAGCTTTCACAAGCCAATTGGAAACATTAGCAATAAAGAATGTAAACAGCCACAAAATGTAAGGCTTTTAATGGAAGAAGTAATGGAGCAGTTATTCGCCTGATGTTTTGTCTTAAGAAAATGCACTCCTCATTCAATGAATATTTATATTAAAGATGTGGCATGTGAAAGGGGAAATGTCATGAAAAACTTACTTTTCAGTGCTTGTGCACATACCTTTGGGTATCTGGAGTGCCTACTAACCCACAAACTGTGAAAGAAGACAACCCAGTCAGTTTTTTTGTGGGCTGCCTAGATCAGAAGCCATTCAGATTTGGCTCCCTTTCCTATGTCACATGCAGGCTCATTAGAATAGATCACCCACAGCTTGAGATCTACCTTTGCAAAGGTGCACCATATTTTTCTCGCAATCAGAGCAGACTGGGCTTTTTCAGGAGGGGTTCTTAAAGAGACAGGCGCTAAAATGCAGTATTTTAGGGCGCTTTCACAAGCCAACATTTAGTTTGTTTTAATCAAACTCTGGTGCGGTTCGTTTGGGCAGTTGTGAACGCAGTAATCGTACTCTGATGCCGACCAAAAGAACCAGTCTGAGACCGCTTGCGATGAATGAGGGCATTTGTTGAGATGGACACAGGTAAACGACAGGTTAACAGGAGTGAGAGAGGACAGACCTGGACCGAAGAGATCGTACAGAATATGCTAAATAAAGTCCAACAATATAGTGACGTTTATAAAGTCATTGGAGATAAACTGGAGGAGAAGGGATTCATGCGCACAGTAGATCAGTGCCGAGTCAAAGTGAAAACACTGACATAAATATATCAAAGGCCGCGATTCCCTGCACAGAAGTGGCAACTCTCGAGATGAAAAAAGATGAATTTGCTTCTTCATAAACGCCCCTCAGCAAATATTTGTTTTCATTTTGTAGGTTTTAATTTGTGCACTGTGAAACCGACTAAATAGAAAACAAACCAACAGAATAAATTTCACTCTGATTCGCTCTTAGACAGAGGGTGAATACAGGTATATTCAGACAGACAGTATGAGAAAAATAATGTGTTTTTCAAACATTAAATCATTTAAACATGTTCTAGTAAAAACCCCAAATACAAGTATGAACCTGAAAATGAGCAGAAAATGAGGTTTGTAGTTCAAACAGGAATAAGTACCTCACTTTAACGTCTTTGTTGAAATATCTAAAACAGATCAAATGTAGATGTAGACTAGTTTTTATCTATCAAGGAATTAGTTGGTTGCTGCTCTGTGATTCAGTCAACATTAACCTTTCAGTGCTTCACATGAAAAGTCTCCAAACGTTTAATGTGAAGCAGCCTCGAGAGATGACAGACAGACAGACGTTAACACTTTTTTTGGTTTCTTTCACTTTTTTGAAGCAAAGCAGAGCAGGTCAGAGCAGAGAGGCTCCTGTCTGTTATAAAAACATGAGCAGTGATACAAAACGATGGAAAACTGACCAAACTGACTTTTTCTTTTTAAATTGCACACCCTCACCAGTCCGAACACGGTGAGTGGGCTATATATTTCTTTCTGCTCAGGGGAGAGAAGTCTGAATGTTTGACAGAACATTAGAGGGTACTTTTCTTCTGCTTTATGTTTTATTTCAGCCGTACCTTGCAGAGTTGTGAGCAGTGAACCAGCACATTAACTCTTGAACCTTTTCACTTACAAACACATTTATTTTTCCCCCCTCACTTCCTTGGGTCTTAAGTCCAACAAATATACCTGCCGTATGTTCAACTTCATTTCAAGGTCATTTGTCCACAATCTTGCTCGTATTGTCAGATGTTTTATCTCCGATCACAATGACAGAAAGTCATGCTGACAAGATGTACAAAAAGCACGTCTTTTATCCCTCAAATCCTTCTCTGTTGTTTACTCATTATTTGATATGAGTTGACTCAGCCCAAATAGAATCAATTATGAGGATTTGTTTGCTTTGTTTACTTTGTTCTTGGAGAACAGACAAATGCTCAAAGCTCCGCCACTCCCCCGGCTAATACGGGTCAGCGTTAGTGTAAAGACTGAGCCTGTATAAATCCAGAGGTTATGAAAACCCTCACACACACAGAGACGAGCAAACAGATGACTGATATTCTGACGTCTGGCGGTAATTCTGACAGTGTGCATCTCACACACTCTGACAACACACTAGTTAACACAATCACCTCCTGATCCGCAAAAGGCCAAGTGTTGACTTTGACAAAGGCCAAATCGCTTCTCACTCTCTTCTAATTCCCCTCTTTCCTGTCTTCCTCTTTTCACCTTGCTACCTGATGGTTTTTCCTTTTTTAATAGATGTGTCGTAGGTGCAAATTCCCGATTGTACATTGTAATGCTGCAACTAACGCATGTTGCTTAATTTCACATTATTTTCTTGATTAATCATTCAGTTTATAAAATGTCAGAGAATTGTGAAAAATCCCAGTTTCCAAGAGTCCAAAGTCACGTCCCAGATGCCTCGTTTTGTCCAACCAAAAGTCCAAAACCCGAAGATATTCAATTTATAATGACGCATAGCAGAGAAAAACAGGAAATCTTCATAATTTAGAGACTGAAAACAGCAATTTGTTTTGACATATTTGCTTGAAAAATGACTTAAATCCAGACTCTATGTAAGAAGTGGACGTTGTCACTGTGACTTCACTCATTGGTTTAAGGACTGTCATTTTGAAGCCTCAAGTTCGGCATTGTGGTCTTCGCCATCTTGTGTTTTTGTAACCAGAAGTGACGTACAACAGAACGCTGAATAAGACATTCTTAGGTGACCAAAATGTTACAATTAACTTCCATGAACTCAAAACACGCTGTTCCGTCTATGAAAGCCATCACTTGCGAACTCCGACCAAACGGTCAAACTAGGCAGCGCGGATCAAACATGAATCAGGATCATCTTGTAGTGTACTGTTTAGCTGTAAAATGAGAGAGTTTGTGACCCGGCAGCCATGTTGAGATCAGTTGAAGAAATACCAAGCACCGCCCACCAGCCGGAGCACAGCCAATAGGAACGCTCTCTCAATGACATGACCTGTGATTGGTCAAAGTCTCCCGTCACGGGCTAGAATATCTTAAGCCTGTAAACATGAGGAGGTGCAGAAGTCTAGTTTTCTCTCAGAACGCTTGAATTACAATATGTTGAAAGGTTATTATGGAATTTTCCCCCAATGATGCCAAAAACGTTCTGCCTATTGCAGCTTTAAATCATTAATCACTTGATAAAAAAAATTTATTAGATGCCAATTTCTTTACACCTTACTGTGGTAAATGTACCGCGTTGTGTTTGGGCTATTCCAGTATAGATCTTTTCATTGCCATTCTGTTGCTAGGGCAACAGTTTTGGTCCAAGTTCACTTCCTGTCAGCTACTACATTAACAAAGAGGAAATACAAAGGGGCCCTTAATACAATGTTTATGTTGTCACATTTAAAAAGGTCTAACAGGGATCTGGTGGCTAGACAAGATGAAAACACGTGTTGGCATCAAAGTCTCCAGGGGATAAATGTCCAGCGTACCTGACGCTCTCACTCGGCCTGGCTTTTACCAGCCTGTGTCTCTGTCCAGGCCACTGGATTCTTCCAGGATAAAATCTTTTCTCTCTCTGTCAGTCTCTCCAGGGCTGTTTCTCTGTGGCGCCACAGGGGAACAGTGAGACCAAGAGTGAGCCTCCGAGAGCAAATTATGTACATTTAAATGAACCGTTTCCTTGAGTCTGCTCATCTCAGCGCTGAGAAAGAGTTCAGACGGAACGGAGCTGGAACAGGAGGTTGAGAGGATGTGCGTGTGTGTGTGTGTGTGTGTGTGTGTGAGAGAGAGTGTATCAGGGATACATACGGTGCAGCCCTGAGTAGGAGTGTAAAACTTGAGTGGACCCCAGGCCCTCGCTTAGCCTTAATAGCTTTCCTGTCCACCTCCTCCTGCTGCATTAGAGTTACATTTCCACTCTGGGGGGACGTTCCTTCTTTTATATATTTATTTATTCTATTTTCTATCCTTGCCCAAATGCACCGGCTTCAGCCACGCAGTCACTTCACAGAGCTGGTGCTGCAGGGCTCACTTCAAAAGCCACCTAAACGCTCCTGCAGGGGTTTGGCAGCGATGGAGAGACAAGGAAAGTTCCAGCAACCATCAGTCCTGCTCACACACACACACACATATATACACACACACACACACACGCACACACACACACACACACCTGTGGCTTTGATTCACATTCAGACAATGCATCATGGAGCCTCCTTTGTTTGTCAGGCTGTTCCATTATTTACCTCCTCTCCTTCCCCATCCACCTGGGCCTTCGGATGCCATTTATCATCCCTGAGAAACCTTGCGTCCGCTACAACTTGAAAACCTGATGAATAAGTAAACTAGTTCCTCCACACTGCCACACACTTCCTGTCCTTTTCACAGGAACAAAGACAAAGAGCCGGGGTGCAGTGCTGCAGTCACAGCCCTGAGTGGACTCCACACAAACCAGACTGAACAGGCTTTCGCTTCTCCTCTCCCCCCCATAAAAAAAAATACTCCCTGACCTCGAAAAAGCTTTTCTTTGATTCTTCTCGAAGCCTTTTAAATGCTTTCAGAATTTTTCTACAAGTCATTAAAGTCGTTAAGCTACATGATAAGAAGAACTCAGAAATGGTGGTAAATCGGCCCCTTGCGAGATTACGCCGCCTCTTGCCTTATCCGCTGCTCTTATACTATCTGTGCTGTAGCTTAGTCTACAAGTAGAACCCACCGTCAGCTCCGGCTTTCTCCATACAGTCCGCTGTTTGCCAGTCTGCCATGCAGGCAGCGCTGTCTAAGCATTCCTGTCTATCCAATGAGCTGGAGTCAGCCAAATATCTGATCTGCTGTTAGTTATTCAATTACTCCACCCGGCTGGCCTCCGCACCCTGGGGCTGCTGGTGGGGGGCACCAGGGAAGATGTCCTGTGTAGAGCTGTGGGGGGGTGGGAGCGAGAGGCTGTATCACGCTCATTTCCCACATTAAAAGAACAGCTCCGATTTAGCCAATTAGAAAAACAAGAATCAGTTGTCATTTCCCTAACTGCTGCCAACCTGTTTCCTCTGTCTTGCGGTGAATGTGTGTGTGAATCGCCTGCGAGTGCCCGTGTGTGTTTGAAGTAATTGATATTGTGAAAGTATTCCCATGTGGTCTGTAAGCTCCCAATAACTTTTAGGCGTACTAATACCAACAAGGCTCTAAGCCGCAAACATACCCTGGATGAAATATTTGCTGTGTCTGCCAGGAGACCAATCTATTCTCTACTCTCTGTAAAATACTGTCTATGCGGCAATATCTTATTTGTAGGCTGAGACCATAGTCTCACAGGGACCAATTGAAGCTAGCTCTTTCCATCCCTGTGCTTTGTGTGCTAATTACAAGGGTCAGAAAGACTGATGGCTTAACAGAGAAGGTTATAAGATGAAGCTATCACTGTCTGGCTCCCTCTCTTCTTCCTTTATTCCCCCACTTTTTTGTCTTTATTTCAGGCTTTCCTGCTTCTCCACGGGGCGCTCATGGATGAGTGGACCACTTCGGCTGACTAGAAAGATCGAATCCATGAGCTGCCATAAATGATAACGTCTGACATGAGTGAATTTCCATATCCTCTGGACGCCATGCCAATGTTTGTGCTCCAGGTAGCACCATCGGATGTATACGGAGGTCATGTGAAGGATCTGCCTTCTCTCTCCCGCTACCCTTCTGCCCCTTCAGGGGTTTCTCCCTCGCCATGTCTCTCTCTCTCTGCTTCATGCTCTCTCCATCTTTCTCTATATGTTGACACACGAGTCAAGCCCCCTCTTGTGCTGCCCCTCTAGAGATGAGAAAGCCAGCGGTAAAGGGACAAGCTGAGCGGGGATAAAATGCATCGCATGGAGTGTCATCTCCCTTCATGTGGCTGCTCATTTAACTCCCCGCACATTAACTGAGTAAAAACTTCACCCAGCATGTCACAAATTCAAGTCAGCCGTCACATTACGGCTTCCTTAAATTTACAACCTTCTCTTAACCTTGTGCATATGAGAGAGGAGGGTTAGAGAAGAGAGACAAAGAGACAGATCTTCACACTCCTGACTTCACAGATGTTTCTGCCTCTGCTGTCTAAACGCGTTTCACAGTTTTTTTTCTTCGTCTTTGAGAAATCTGAGAAATGACTGTGTGTCAGCAAACATGGTGCGGTGTAATATACAGTCTATCCCACCAATTATACTGTGAGAATTTTAAAGCTGAGATATGCAGATTGCCTCCTCCAGGACCTGAATGGAACATTTACCCTACACACACAATAACACTATGTATTTTCACTCAGCCGTGCAGAATAAATGTGACTCAATATTCATCATCTCAAAGAGCACATATTAAACCATTAAAACAATGCACGCCCTCGCCCGCCCTCCGAATAACCTAATTAGTCTTCAAATGAGATGTCTGCTGGTCTCTCATATTGTCTCATTTCACAGAAATCAGGGGGGGAATCCACCGAGACAAGAGGAATAGCGCAGCTGTCTTCAGAAGTGCTTAACTAGACCTCAGCACCGTGACGATTCACAAGGGATCATTCACAAACACGTACACACATACTGATGAACATGCATTGCTCATGAGCAACCGTAATGTAAGCAAACACGTACATGCGGCCGGCACACACGCCAACACGCACGCCACTCGCCCCAGGTCCTAAATGCACAGGCTGTGTGGGTGGCTGGGTGGGGGGGTTTTCCCAGTCTCCGGAGTAGAGCCAGCACCCTCAGGTGATAATTAGCGCTGCGGTTCAGTGACCTTGCTGAGGCTGGACCACGAGAAGAAAGAGCCTTGAAAGTTTCAGTCCCACATATTGTTTCCCACATACAAACTAAAGAAAGATAGAGTTACAGAATATGGTTTGTTGTTGATTATAGCAGACAACAGAGAAATAAAGCAAAGACGAAGTGAAACAGCATTTCATATCAATAGAGAGTCAAACCCAACAACAGACTGCTCGGCTGTGGGAGACTTTTGTTTTAATTCCAATTGCGCAGCAGTAGGGCTGTGTGTTGGCAAGGATCTGGCGTTACAATACGCATCTTGATACAGGGGTTACGATTCCATATATTGCGATACTGTAAGCAGAGAGATATATTGGGATTTTTATAATCTAATTTTAGGAAAATTGTCATAGTCTGTTCTTTATACTATGAATACTATGACAGTACCATATGCATAAAAGCTATAAGACGTTGATTTTTTTATGCAATCAGAACAGTAGGATCTGCATTTGCATTTATCACAGGCCCTGTAACATCCAATAGCGTAGCACTACTTTTTGTGCAATCTGAGCAAAGGAATTAACATTTGCCAATATCTATACTTGCTTGCAGGATTCTTTAGGTAAACAAATTAAGTATATAGACAGTGTTATATATATTCTGTATATACTGTATACAGATACTGTATCCCTTTACTTTTAATTAAAAATCAATAGTGTATCACAAAACATAAGTGTATCGATATTTTCTTACACCTCTACACAGCAGACACTTGTTTAAATAAGAAGGACAGGATTATTGGGGCTACAACTGTTTTTTTTATATTTATTATTGTTTTATTATTTTATTAATAATAAGATTTCTCAGGGCAAAGTAATGTTACTAATTACTTCATTTGTACAAACCAAAACTCAAAAACTCCAACATATTCAGCGGACAATGATATAAAACTGACAAAAGCAGAAACATTGTCTGTTTGTCTGTTCTGACTAATTGACTAATAATTTCAGCACTAAAGAATATCAACCATATGATTCCAGTAACATCCTTCTTGTTTATATGTAACCAGGCATCAGCTTTTGGTTGCCGAAACTGAAAATATGCTTGCCATTTTTAGTCACCTTATATTTTGAGTAATTCAGATACTATGTTGTTATAGATCAGCTTAATAATGAAAATGTGACATGAAAGAATAAAAGCTTTATTACAGTAACTGAACAAAATAATTTTTAGTTTATGTTTTATCAAAACGCAAAGTATAATTTTCTGTCCAGCTCAAAGATGCCGGGATACTTCGCCTCCCAAGACTTCAGACTTGAGAAGCTGGAACCAGTGAATCTTTGTCATTTTCTTTTTTCGTAATAAATGACAATTATTATAATTAGAGTTATTAAAATTGTCTATTCTGACTAATCGACTAAAACTTTCGGCACTGAAGCGTATGAAACATATAATGCCAGTAACATCCTTCTTGTTATCTGTAACTTATCTGTAATGTGACAATGTGATGCTACATGCATCAATTAACATCTGGCAGAAAATATACAACATTTAAAATTGAGAACCTGCAAAATCTTTCAATAGATTTATGTATATATTTACATAATCCAGCCATTAAATGGCTAATATGCAGGGCTTGTTTCTTATTGTCTACAGTCTATCAACTACTTCATAAATCAGTAATGTTGTTTAATAGAAAAAGCAGCGCTCCATCAGTGAACCAGTGAGCATAAGTCCAGAGCTGCTGGATGATCGACCATCAGAAACCATCACTATCACTGCCGATCGCCAGCGGCCAACGCTGCAACTGAGCATGTGTGTCGCCAACAACACCCCGAATCCCTCAGGGTCACCTCCACCTCCACCCACCTCTCCTCTCCACCACAGAGGCTGCTGCCATGGGAGCATCTATTTCTGCGCAGGCCTTGATCTATGGGTGACTTCACACTCAACCCTGAGTCTCTGATCAGATGTGCCAAACATCAGCTGCAGGATCTCGAGGGAGTGCAGCCCCGGGTTGAGGAGTGGGAGTGGGCCTCTACGGGGCAGAGCTTCGGGTCGGGGAGAGCTTGAGATCAACCGCACAGGTCCTCTGACCGAACGTCGTGAAGAAATGCAAGTATAACCCAACTTTCTGACCAGCGAGGATTGAGAATTGCTTATGAAAATGACTCCATAATAAAGAGGATGGAGCTGCTAGCTCACTCAGACAACAGGATTACCAATTCAACCCTAAATTACCCTCTCCAACACCGTTCTCCTTTTCTCAGTGAGTCACCATCCCTCATCTTCAGCAAACACACACACACACACACACACACACACACACACACACACACACATACACACACACTGGCACACACAAATGATCAAACTCAAAGTGTTATTGCAGATGTCCCACCCTCTACAGGCGGATAATTACAGTGTTAGTGATGGGGTGAGGTGGAGGGTGGGGTGCGGGACAGACTGGGGGAGAGGAGGAGGGGTTAGGGAGCGAGCGGAGCGGCACAATGATTCATCACCACAGTGCTCAACGCACACCCCTCCTCGGCAACATGCCCGCTCCAACCCCCCGCCAGCAGTTTGGCGGCGTGCCCGAGAGTGACAAGGTGACACTGGCTCTTTTTTCATGTGCCGCAGCTCCACGCCACTCCAATCAAACCGCGAGCAGCACCTCTGCTTCACAACAACACGCCAGCCGCTGACTGGCAGAAGGAGAGGCAAACCGGAGCTGCGAACGGACATAAATCATTCGCTGGTTGACAACTGCCGCCAAATGTTGATTGCTTTCTGGTTATCTTCAAACCCCTTGTTTCATTGTGATAGTGGCGACATATGTTGAGCGTAAAACAGAAATGTGTAAATAGAAGTGTTCACAGGCTTGGTGGCTCAAATGAATAAACCTATACAGCAACACAACATACTGTAATTGAAGTTTTGCGCATAATAAGCACGTATTGTAATGTGAAATATCATATTCATACTACTTTTACCGGAGAGGATGCTATGCATAAGGAATAAAAACACAATCCAGGTAAAAAAGTGTGTAGCTTTAATGCCCATTGTGTCTGAATAATCAAGAGCAGTCTGTGTTACCACTCATTACCTCAACGCTCTCATAGCTGCTGTTCAGATAGTTCAACAATGACCATCATGGACCGTTTCAATTTATGTTTGCCTATTCAACGATCAAAACCAAAGCACAGCTCCATTGAAAAGAGAGCTGGCCCCATTTCCTGTAATTCAAACTGCAAACACATGGGACAGCTGGGCATTCATTAACACTCTACAATATGTGGAAGTGTTAGTTTCTGGGCTCCACAGTCTGCGATTCAAAAAGGGAGGAACAGTTTTTTAGACAAAAAATCATTCACCAGAGACAGGCAATTACTTACAGTCTTATTTCATACATTTTAACTAATGCATGATTTAACTGGCAGGTCTAGTCAATGTATTTTATTGTCTTCTTACCCAAGGTGACACTCTGGATCTACAAGAACAATAACAACAACATCAGCACTGTAATGTGTTTTAAATACTAGAGTTCCTAATATGACATTCACCGCGACTCCCTAATGATTCTCTCTAATGTGTCTCTGAAATGCACCTATTGACGACAGCGCTGTCACTTTACCATGAGTTGTTTCAGGGTTGACCCGGTACTGAACTTAGCGTCTCCATATGGCCTCTTGACAGCTGTATCTCTCTTAAATGTGCATCACGATAATGGTCAAACAACTGGAGACCACATCTCTTATGAAGAATGATTGCTTATGCTTGAAGGATCATTTTCATAGCCAGACGTGGCAGAATTATTCACTTGAATTAGCAGCGCTGATGTTGAACGGTGCATGTTGGAGCTCCACACTCTGCAGTGCTAACACAGCACTAAGTGTTTGACTAACCTCGACGAACGCAGGGGTTATATTCTTTAAAAACAGAACCAGTGTTGAAAATGCACTGAACGGCTTTTTTTTGTCTCTCAGCAGATGAGGAGACGCACTTTAAAATATAAAGTAACTTAGATTAGAGGTTCTCAATCTTTTTTCATCCAAGGATCCCTTATTAGATAGAGCATATACCGGCGGGGACCCTCATGTATGTCCCTTGAAATAGTTTGACGTAGCCTATTTGTTACACCTCTATATGTGAAAGAACAACACAAGAGAAATGTGTTAGAAAGATATTAGACCTGTATTCAAAATATTTACAGATTCTAGGAGTTATGGATTTGTTAGATTAGAATGTAATCTATGAACTATTATAGATCTGAATATTTAAATAATGAACTATGAAGCCTTTTGTAAAACACAAAAAATTATATCATGATAATTTAAATGAAAGAATCTGAAAACACGGACTCACTGGCAGAGTGCCACGGACCCCACTGACTTAGATTACCCTGCTGAAGTGTCACTGACATCACAGCCTCAAATTGAACTGATACAACCCATGCTGAACCAGTGAACCTCAACATGTACCAACCACAGTTAATACGGCAAAACGTACACTCACCGGCCACTTTATTAGGTACATGGTGTACCTAATAAAGTGGCCGGTGCTAGTACCGGGTGGTCTTCTGCTGCTGTAGCCCATCTGCTTCAAGGTTGGACGTGTTGTGCGTTCAGAGATGGTATTCTGCATACCTTGGTTGTAACGAGTGGTTATTTGAGTTACTGTTGCCTTTCTATCATCTCGAACCACTCTGCCCATTCTCCTCTGACCTCTGACATCAACAAGGCATTTCTGTCCACACAACTGCCGCTCACTGGATATTTTCTCTTTTTCGGACCATTCTCTGTAAACCCTAGAGATGGTTGTGCGTGAAAATCCCAGTAGATCAGCAGTTTTTGAAATACTCAGACCAGCCCATCTGGCACCAACAACCATGCCACGTTCAAAGTCACTTAAATCCCCTTTCTTCCCCATTCTGATGCTCGGTTTGAACTTCAGCAAGTCGTCTTCACCACGTCTAGATGCCTAAATGCATTGAGTTGCTGCCATGTGATTGGCTGATTAGCCATTTGTGTTACCAAGCAATTGAACAGGTGTGCCTAATAAAGTGGCCGGTGAGTGTATGTGGCTATTGGTAAATTACTATGAGATACAAAACTACAGTGGTAGTAATTATGATGGGAGCAAAGGAGGAAGTAAGTAAGTATATGGTGACAAAATCTGCTACGATGCTTACCCTAACCTTAACAAAGTACATATTCTAACCCAAACCACCTTTCCCTAAACGTAACCCAGGGCTCAACACTTACTTTTAAAAGTGTCAACCAGGCATCAGCTTTTGGTTGCCATTTCTAGTCACCTTATATTTTGAGAAATTAAGATACCATGCAGTTATATGTCAGCTTAATAATGAAAATGTGACATGAACGAATAAAAGCTTTGCAGAATCATTTTCCGTGCAGCTCAGAGATATCTGGATACTTCGCCTCCCAAGACTTCACAAATGTCCTTTTTGTTGTGTCCTCCAGGTTCATCTGGTTCTTTGTCGGTTGAATCAGTTTGAGCATTTGTCTGTGATGTTGACAGGTTCGTCAAACTTTTCATCCCGCAGTCAAATAATTAAATGTGCTTCGCTATTGTCTCTAAAACAGATGCCAGTGTGTACGCAAGTAAACGCACCAACGTACGTGAAGCGCTGTCTGGTTCCGGTTCTGACTGTAAATATATAAAACATTAAAAAATAATTTATTTCGGGGTGCACGTTTTGCTGTTCACTGTCCCTATTTTTAATGTGTTAGAAAGGCCGAGAATTGGTTTCCATTTTCCCCAAATGGTTACCAATGGCAACCTGGCAACCGTTACTGTTGAGCCCTGGCTTAACTAAGTCATTTTTGTGCCTAAATCCAACCATACGTTAACCACAGTGTTGACACATGATAAAATTGATTTATTTTTCAACATTGATTTGTAATGGTTTAAGAAGGCTCAAACGAATAGCATTGTTCTGCCGATAAGGCCGCCAGATCAGAAAACGCTTGTGTGTGCCGCTCTAGGACATTGACGTATTTTGTCATTTAATTTGGAGGACTTGTTGTGCTGGAGAGATGCAGGAAAGAACTGGAGGTAAGTGAGCTTCACTAGGGGGAAAAGAAGTAAGTGATCATATGTTACGTTTTAAATGCATCATTAGGCTTTTTTACAAACTCCTCATGTGATCCACACAGTAAATAGCTAGTTCAGGACCACTGCAGAGTTAATGTGGGTTGTGTTATGAGGATGTGAACTTGTACGACCAGATAATCTGTTCCCACATTCACTCCTCCTCCTGATGACATCTGGAATTCCTGCTGCCCTGTGTAATATGCCACGTTCTTACTGTATGCTGCTGGATAGTGACTGACTGTCTTTCTTGTTAAACAAATGTGTGTGTCCATTGATTCCAACAGAGGCATCTTTGTTAAAACGAAAGAGTTCCAGTACTTATGGTGCTATAGCAGATTTAATAAAAACTAATAGTCCACATCACTCAGAGAACACTGTATTAGCCTAGGGGTTTCAAACACTGGAGTCTACCATTAACTTCTCAAATGTCACAGACCAAGATGCCTCATGATCAAATCACCAACCCGAGCGTCTGAAACTAGCTTTGGTTGCCGCACGAGCCTTTGCAGAAAGCTCACATGAGAAGTGATGCTCAGATCTGTTTGTCACTGCACAATTTACACAAACTGTAATGAATTTCAGAGAACTTAGTGAGCCAAGAAGCGAAGCACATCCATGCAGGCAGGCCTCTAGTAAACACTGTTCAGTCTAATGAATCAGTATAGAGGTAATGCACAATGCAGAATATCAAAAGCAAAATATAGCGTAGTCATTGGAAACTCACTAAAAAGGAAACTATATGACACACATAGATAATGAATGAATGAGAATGAAAATAAAAGAAGTCTGCCTGTATAGTGGACATAATGCCATGATTTGAAATGCCGATATTATTCAGGTTTTAGGAGCATTCATTGGACATGTATACAGCACATTCAGAGTCTCAGTTGGGGTTTTTACAGCAGTTTGCGACACGCGGCACCTTGCCTGTTTGCGGCCAGCTCTGTGCGTTGTACACAAACCAATTAGCCGACAGTTTGCAGAGATGCATGCCCAAAAGAAAAGCCCACACCATCTGGTCAGAAGGAGAAACACACCTACTTTTAAACATCATGAAAGACTTGGATATCAACAGGTTTTTGAATATGCGCAAATATCGCAACACTGACCTTTCCAAGCAGATGGTTGAAGGAATGACCCAGCGCCATTGGTTTCGTTAATCGGAGTATGCACGGCTGCATGTAATCGGGAATATTAGTGGAATATTCATTTTCATTAGCCATGTAAACAGCTTAGTAGGAATATTGTCTTTTTTGGGGAAAATATAGAGTATATATATACACATAGTATATATAAAGGGATAATGTACAGCTAGCGGGTCATTGCTGCGAAATAAACCCCTTCAAGGCTCTTTGTGTTGGGGTGCCGCATTGCCCTGTCTTGCATTGCCTTGAAGGGGTTTATTTCACAACAATGACCCGCTAGCTCAACATTATCTGCCTTATTAGACGGCTACTTACTTAAGAAATCAATAATTTGACACAAAAACTGAATTAAATGTCCTGTCATGTATTTACAGCATGCATACAGTATAATCCTTTAACAGATCATTTCTCCTCTCATCACAACGTCCCCCGAGCACAATTGGTCAAATATAAAGGTGTTCACTAGGCTCCTCGTTACATTACAAACCTTACAGGGGTTCAGTTAGTTTTCAGCTGTATACAGCCTTTTAGAAACTGAGAAAAAAGCTTAACGCATTTCAAACAATAAGCACAATTTAAATGTACAGTATAAGCAGGAGGAGAAAAAAAACTCCTTCTGCCTGTTGAAAACTTCTAACAAATGCAGAAGAGTCTCAACTAGACGCTCTCTTAAATGCTCAAGGACAGTGTGTCTGCGTGTGCGTCTGTGTGTGCGTGTGTGTGTGTGTGTGTGTGTGTGTGTGTGTGTGTGTGTGTGTGTGTGTGTGTGCATTCCTTCAGATCTCAAACAGAGCAAACTACTTCATTCCCACCCCGGGATATACAATAACAAAGGTTAAAGCCTTCCGAGGCTATCAGATACTGCAGCTCCTCCACCATAAGTGGACACTGCAGTAATGCAGGACAGATTGATTTCTACGTATCGAAGACAAACAGTGTTACCTTGTGGGAGGCATTGTTTTTCTCCGGGCTGATGTTGATTAAAAAGCGTAGAAAGAGAGAGGATCAATTTGCATCTGACAACCCGGAGGTAAGCAGAAAATGATAATGAAGGATTTAATTGAACCCCTGTGCACGGGAGAGGAAATAGATAAGGAGTATGGGAAACAATGCTGTATGGAGCGGAGGGCTGGAATCAAAGTGCAGGGCATCATTCTTATAATTAATACACTTGGTCCTACTTTTATTGTCTAAACGGTAACCCTTTTGAGTGGGAAATGTAATTTAGCTTCCTAAATAACACACACACACAACAGACATGGAAAGCCAAATCTGCGCAAACAGTGGGAGGTGTTGTAACAGTTTGCCAACAGGAGACATTCACGCTTCGGTGCATCTGGAAGGGTGCTAGCTAACGCCCATTACTTCCTATCCCACATGAGAATTGTGGATGACTTTGTTTGTCATTAGCCATTCGCACAAACCACCGGCTCTGCATGTGAGCCACTGCTCCTCCGTCTCCCACTGAGATCTCCTCCTCCTCGCGTCTAGACTCACACCTTTATTCTCTCTCCTATCAAACCCACACATCATGACACAGTGTGTGACCACATGAGATGTCATCTGCCGATATACCTCTGTTGTCACAGGCAGCAGGTGCTGATTACTAAGGATGTCACCCATTGTGCCCCGTGATATCACACAAAGGTCTGTGATCATGTCGAGTGCAGAAACTCGCTGTGTGTGTGTGCGCAATCCTACTGGGTGAGGGAAAGTTCTGGCACAGAGACGCTTAATTGACAGCCTGCAAATCAGGTATTACTGCGTGCTAATTGTTTGCCTTTATGTCTGACTGAACAGTGTGTGATGTGTAACGTATGGAAAAGTTCCTTTAAACTCCTGACATATAAAAAAAGCAAAGGGGAGTTTGTCAGAGCAAAAAGTGGCACAGCTAAAATTATTTTTGCCTCCTCGCAAAATAGGTGGTGCTGGAAGCTTGATGGTGTAGAGACTATACTGGGAGGACCGGCAGCAGCTACCACAGTTTGTGGAAAGAGGACATTTCTATTTGTGTCACAGAAAAGGGATGCACTGTGTAAATTTGGAATGGTGCGACAGTTAATAGGATAGCTTTCTCCATATTTGTTGTCTCAATCGGCTCGGCTGTCGACCTGGTTGAACAACTTGAACACCACACAGATTTACAAACAAATCCAGTGATTGTGGCGAGACAACTGAAATCAATAAACTTCAATCATGAAATGTTGCTGTTAGAAATGCTCGTGTGACCTCAGAGAAAGTGAGAGGGCAATTATACCCACCAGTGGGATGTTGTTCACAAAAGACCTGATCACAACCAGGCGACAACCTCCGGGTCTGAAAAGTGAAGCCAATGCTGAGGTGCCTTAAACTTGCATTCTTTCTAACAGCCAGCAGGGGGCGACTCCTCTGGTTGCAGAAAGAAGTCTGATTGTATAGAAGTCTATGAGAAAATGAGCCTACTTCTCACTTGATTTATTACCTCAGTAAACATTGTAAACATGAGTTTATGGTCTCAATCACTAGTTTCAAGTCTTCTTCAATACAGCATGATGTTCATTTAGTAAATTATGGTCCCATTTAGAGTCAAATAGACCATAAAGCAGGGTGTGCTTTAGGGCGGGGCTACCTTGTGATTGACAGGTCACTACCACGGCGTTGTCCGGTCTGGGAGTTGTCCATGTTTTCATCTTACAACTTTAACCCTTTCACAGTGTGTTTTCAGTTCATGAAAGTTAATTATAACCTTTTTGGTCACCTAAAAATGTCTTATCCAGCGTTCGGTTGCACTTAATTCCACTCTCTCGTGTTACTTCTGGTTGCAAAAAAACAAGATGGTGATGCCCAAAATACTGAACTTCAGGTTTAAAAACCACAGTCCACAAACCAGTGGGTGACGTCACGGTGAATACGTCCATTTCTTATATACAACTCTGAAACTCACAAGAAAAATAAATAATTCCTGTCTGTTTTCTGAACAAATGATGATTTATTCTGTCCCATTTATTTTCAACCTCTTCCTGTGACATCTAGTTACGTCTTTAACAGCCCAAACCTACAGCACACATGTCGTTTTTTGTGCGGATAATCATGGTGAATGATAACTCTAAGCAAGTAAAGCAAAAATAAAATTGTAGAGAAGACAGGTGTGCTAGAGGAAGAGCACAGGCAGCCCTCACTGACGTGCAATGAAGAAAATGGCTCAATATTGGTGCTCTTTGGAGCTTAAATTAAAAGTAGGACAGGTATCTTTATCAGCAAATTAATATACAAAGGATTTAAAAACATCTGTTTCATGACATATTATGATATCATTATAAAATAGGTCATGACACATGAATAGTGGTCAACATTTCTATTGAAATATACTGAACCTCACATCAAGAAAACAAAGTCTGTACTGCAGAGCGTTCAATGCAAAACATTTATCCAGAGCAACTGGGATGTAGTTGGCCTGATTACCTTTTCATTTGCATCTGCCATGTATGTGCAAGAAAAACTGCTGCCATGCTGAGTCTAACAGCTTTCCAGGCGCTAAATCTTTGACTAGACAGCACACCACAGATTAAATGTGACAGCGTTACATCCAGTCGCTATAAAGCAATGTCTACAACAAACACGTGCTGTAATAAATATAGGATATGGTGGCAACGAGAAAAGAGCAGAGATAAATATCCTTTGAGTGGGACAAAACTTTGTAAGTGAGAAAGTTGTGTGACACCAGCAGGGGTGTGCTCGGCACCATTGCACATGGAGCAGCCAGTGCAGTCGACTGTGGCAGGAAGCAGAGAACTCTGCAGAGCGGTCTGATGAAGCTATCCACGGCATCGTTGGCTGTCACCGAAGAAAAGTGGGCGGCTGCTGTCCTTTTATAAGGTCAGAACCCCGAAGGGTTGAAGAGGCTCATTGTGACTGTCTGAGCATGAGCACCTGAGTGGCTATAAGCCCTGTTAGAGGGAGACGCTTGTGTAAAAATAGAACAAAGAGATCATTATAGATAGACATTAGACTAGATTTTTAGACGTTATTATAAATTATATAGATTTGACTTTTGTTTTTTTTACCATTCTCCCTTCAAACTCTCCTTCTATCCTGTTCTCTGCTCAATGGAGTCTATGGTTTTTTAGGGCGCTTTCACACGTCAATGTTTAGTCTGTTTTAATCAAACTCTGGTGCAGTTCAGTTGTGAATGCAATAATCGCACTCTGGTGTGGATCAAAACAACCGGTCCAAGACCGTTTCTAAACAAACCCTTGTACGGTTTGATTGCAGTGAGAACATAATCTGACTCAATTGCAAGAAGTGAGCCAAAACGCAGGCTGCGTGTGCGAGCATTTGTTGAGATGGACACAGGTAAACGACAGGCTAACATGAGTGAGGACTGACTTGGACAGAATATGCTAAATAAAGTCCACAAAAATAGTGACGTTTATGAAGTCAGTGCCGAGTCAAAGTGAAAAAACCTTGGCCCTGCTCCTTCGTACACGCTCCTCCTCAGCAAATTCATTTTTTCATTTGCTCCGCTTTAATTTGTGCAACTGTGAAACCAAACCAGACTAAATAGAAAACAAACCAAAAGTATAAATTTCACTCTGATTCGGACTAGCCAAACGGGCTATGGCTTATGAAAGTGCCCTTAGACCCAGTCATGTGAGTCTAAGGGTGCTT
The DNA here is from genome assembly GCF_043250625.1 of Sebastes fasciatus. Taxonomy (NCBI): domain Eukaryota; kingdom Metazoa; phylum Chordata; class Actinopteri; order Perciformes; family Sebastidae; genus Sebastes; species Sebastes fasciatus. The sequence continues at coordinate 21,283,412 of NC_133807.1, forward strand.
TCACACCTAACCTGTTTGGTTTGGTTAAATCCTGATTAATAGTACAAAAGTTGGTAAAACTTGCTTGTATCCGACTCTGTGTACTTTGTCAGTTCATTAACTCCAATAAAAAGTGTGTGACAGCGGTCCCACAGTTATACACACTATGCTTTCGCACCAGTCATCGTGGAAGGGGGCTTTTGTACAGTCCTGTCTCTACCATTATTCATCATTTTATGCGGTTGATTTGCAGTCTAATAATACTAATAAAGTTATTAATCAAAGAACATAAATATACACATCAGACGCATTAAAGTGCTGCATAAAGTCAGTCACCGGAACTTGATTTCCCCACATGGGTCCTGATGATGCAGGACGCCAAAAACTGTCCAATCAACGAGTTACCTGTCAGTCTGTATAACTTCATATTTACTCCTCTTGGTTCATTTCTTCCCCTGGTTCAGACCAAATGAACCGAACCACAGGTGTGAAAGCAACCTAAATCTCTGAAGTACGAACGTCTAATCAGCGATGACATGTAAACATTACCTTTTGTTTTGCAGCCGTTGTGCTAAAACTGACTCGTGCGTGTGTGTTCTCAGGTGTGGATAAAGACTGACATCACTCATCAAGCGCTCTGTATTGTGATACAGACTCGGGCCAATTGCAGTCTTTTTACTCTGTCCAACAGACTTAGCCAAATGTCACTGCAAAATCCTCAGCAGCTGATGCCATACGGCTGTTTGTCCAGGCATCAGAGGGAAGTTTAGACACACAAAAGTCACATCACATCTGTTTTATTATAAATTACTTATAAGGAAGACAGTGGTTTATTACTTTGATTTGACTGTGAGATATTGGATATAGTTGTATCCATATATTAGTCTCTCCTGATTTATATATTTTATTTAATAACCTAAAATTCAAACCACGTTGACTATCTCTGAAATATGTGGAGCCTCTTGTCAGCTGCTTCTTTGAACCGATTTTCACCTCTTTGATCACACGCTATTATATACTTAACTTGAGGAAAACCAAAGAGCAATTGCATAATCAAGTGTACAGATGAGGATCTCTGCATGTTTGAGTCTGAACTGTAATGCCCATTTCTGCAGTCAAATCTTGGCTGAAGCGCTGGAGCTCAAATTCCCCAAACACAGAAGCCTCCGCACTCTGACAACCAAACAATTCCTACATTTTATTAAGTTTTGATTTCAAGTGGCAGAGCTGTAGATATTGAGGTTTATCGCCGTTATTCATGAGAGGAGAATGTATGTAGCGCGGCCCCCTCCGTCGAGCGCAGAGAAAACAAGAGACAGAAATAGAGGGCCAAGAGTGAGGGCCCGTTTTCATTTTAATCAGTCAGCTTGTTGGTTCAGTTGACTCTGAGCACTCTACAAACAAAACCAAATGGCAGCTCCTGGCACTGGCTGAGGCACAGAGACTTTGGGCAGAATGATGAGAGAAGAAACATACAGAGAGGGAGTTTGGGAAATCAAGGTTTCATTAAGCTGGCCAAACACAGTAAAACTCAGCCGTGATCAGGCACTCTGTTGAAGACAGAAGACTGACCAAAACTGGACATTTCTCTTCTTTGAGCCCTACAGCCTCTGTAACAATGGCTAAACGCAATGCTGGATTTAAAGGAAAGGACAGAAGAGACAGGAAGAGAAGTGTTTCAATACCCTGAATGCAGAACTCAGATAAGGCAGGTTCCTCACCGTCTATTTGAATTGGTCCATATGGTCAATAACAGGGGTGTAACGGATCTATGAATGACATGTTTAGAGTCATAATGAAGATAAATGGACTCCTTCAAGAAACCACTCATGTCTGATAACCTCCTGTATTGATAACAGCTTCATTATCCCTCCTCAGCTCCTCATTTTAAACACCCACAGGTTCTTCTTTACATGTGTATAAGTGCTGAACTGGAGGCTGGTGAAGTTCATGGTGTAGACAGCCCGGGGGGACGTCGGTGTCAATCACCACGCTGTGATCTACAGAGCGCGCGTGGGGGTCATGCAACTCGCCCGTTCAACTACATGTTAAACAATTAGGGAAAAAGCTGCCTTTGCACACGAGCTTAATTGGGAAAACGTCAAGCTCCCCAGCTGAGAGCAGCCTGACATATTACGCAGATTACTGTCTCACTTGAAGGCTTTCCCATTACCTAAGGCATGTCTCCCCGTCTCTTTGCTCCTTCCTTTCACTCTCCTTCTCTATCTTTTCCTTCTTTCAACTATCTTACTCCTCCACTCGGAGATCACTCTTTGCTTCTCCATGTCACGACTGGCCTTTTATATACCTGAGAAGCAAAGATAGCAAACTGAAGAAATGTATCCATGTCACTCCTAGCCCCCTGATACCTTAAGTGAATTATGGACGCGACTGAACGACAGATGTGTTCCCTTTGCTTTTTGGGAAATTATTTGGGAACACAGCCTGTCACACATTAAAGGTGCTAAATTCCAAATTCAGAGCATATCTATGATTGAGGGATTGCCTCCGCACAGCTCTCAACATGGCGACGGCGAGCAGCTAACGGTGCTAACAGCACGAACAGTGCAAACAAATGCGACAGTGGTAACCGGGAGGGAGGGCGTTGAGCTTCCGCGACGACGCCGTGGGTCGGGATGGTGTTATCGGCGGTAACCGCCATGTGAGTGCAGTGCATAGCAGCGGTGATTAGCTCGCCAGTGGAGCACACATACAGGGACCCACATGCACTAACATGGACTGTCTGTGTCGACAAAAAACAGACAAACTCGGATTACAACACACACAGAGGGAGAGTGACTTCATTCTCTGCTCAGGATGCCATTAATCCACGATATCTTTATCACTCTTTTGTTGTAATGAGTAACGTAATGCGTTACTTTGCAATTCAAATCAGTTATTTAGTTACGTTTTCAACTCAGAGGTTGAGTTGAGAGTTGCTTTAACTCAGAGGGAAATTAACAAGCTTGTAGCTGGTTACATGGTGGAGGAGATGCTACCAATATCAACTGTAGAGTCTCCTTCTTTTAGTAAGATCATTAATAAAATCCCTATGATGCGTAACATGGCAAGAAAACTAAAATTCTGCTGGCTAACTCGATATAGTAAAGAGCTGTAAAAGGGATATTGTGTCTCTCATTCCTGCCTGCAGAGTCACAGATGCCGTAGACGAGGTTATGTGATGACGGTAGAGTCAATAGGTTCAAGAGGTTGGCGTACAGTAGGCTACGGACAATATAACCAACATGCACAAGGAATCCTAAAGGGGTCTTAATTTTTGGTAACGCAAACATACTCTAAAAGTTACGTTCCTGAGTAGGTAGCGCTGTAACGTAACAAGTAACTAATTTAGCACCTTTAAAAGACATTTGGGAAATATGCTCATTTGCTTTCTCGCCGTGTATTACATTAGATGTCATCTTTAATGTCACGGCTCTGTCCAAAGGGAACAAAATCCACCTACTAGAACCTCTAAAGCTCATTTACATCTCATCTGTTTAATCAGTGTAGAAGCAATGAGTGTTTTATGAGGAAGGAAATGCATTCATCACGTTTGCTAGACCTCAAGCAATGTAACACTGAATGTAAAAATAACTTTTGCTTGTTTACAAGATAAAAACATTGTGCAGTGAATCGGCAGAAAAGCTATAGGCATTTATTTAATTAAGTGGCTCCTATAGCGCAGTTATTCTGCCTTCCTATTCTGAGTTCAAGGCCGTCAAGTGTAAAACACAATGGGACAAAAGTGTGGATTTAGCCGGCCATGAGTTATGCACTATTCACTTCTTTAATCCAACAAATGATCACAGACACATACTAGCGCAGTAACTCAAACTGCTTCATGATGATTTGATTCTCATGCTCATTTCATCATTTTTGCAAAAACAACAAACAAGCCGAGTGCTGTAGCCGCCGTGGGTTTATTTACATTATCCGCTGCCCTATCAGACGTCCGATCTCACCCTAACCACACAGTGCTGCTATCAGAAGTGATGTCCCGCCATGATAAACAATTTCAGACTTTGAACTCTTTGATAAGCAGCAGCACAGCCTCTGAAGCCTGATAGGCATTTCTGTAACAGAGTGTAACATGAAAAGAATTGCAGGGACAGCTGCATAAAATCTGTGCTGATGAAGACGAGGCAAAAACGCAGATACTCCTCTGCTGATTAGATAGGATTGTTTCATGCTATAACGTGATATCCTGCCAGCTGTTTTCACCCAACTCCCTCAATACTTTTGATGCTGCCGCTATAAACTAATAAACGTCATGTCTTGCATGTTCACAATAAATGGAGCATGCAAACAAAGGTCTCACCTGCCTTGATACTGTACTAACTAACATAGCTCACAGCTCAATGTCATGCTGCTCAAGCGGCTTCAAACATCTATTATCAATGTTCAAGGTTTTAATTTAATTCAAAGGCTTGAGCACTCGGGGCTGAGGACAAATAACTGCATACAGAAGATCAGGGACACGCTCCACAAAAAAATAGATGATACTTAGCAAGTACTTACATCTATTGAGCTTTCAGACGAGGCCACACAGAGAGGCTGAAAGGACCTTCGCTCCCTTGGTTTAGCTGAACTTGTTAAATGAGGGGCCTTTTCATGCTCCTGGTAACTCTTTGTCAGATTCAGTAAATGTAATGTTTGGACTGATATGAAATTAATTTATACAATTTTAAATTGATTAAACTACAGAAATAGGAGGTGAACGGACATTCCCATTCAAATCAAAATAGCAGGATGGTCAGAGCGGCGGACAATTTTATGTGTACCAGTGCAAAGAACGTAGCAGGCTGCTAAATTACGAATCCTGGTCACGGTCGTGTCAAGAAGGTAACACACAAATTGCGCAAACTCTGCGACAATCTCTCCTAACCTTAACTATTCACGGTCATTGCCTTACCTTAACCACCTCATGAGAGTTTCGCAATTTGCGTATTACCTTCTAGACACGACCGTGAGATCAGTTGGGTTAGAGTAAGAATATCATATTAAGCCAATCAGAGGAGGAGTAGAACGGGTCATGCTTTCGCCACAGTAGGAAAAAATACCCGCTAGCGGGCTCGAGCGGGCAACTTCTATATAAACTTGCCTATAAACCGTTTTGCAGCAAGTCGCAGACTCACCGGGTCTCACTTATGGCGGCGTGACGTGTAACACAACAGCGTCGGCGTCTAGTGTGTGTGCGCGTGTAGTCCCGCCATGCCGGCTGTCCCTTTAAACATCGTCTGTTTCTCAATTCAGCGGCAGATTGGGCTCTGTGACTACCTGCCAGAGACAATTCAGAAAGGAGAGGCCGCACTGAGAGTCATTTTCCTGTATCTGTACAGGAAGTGTTTTTCAAACCTGTTGGTGGAGCTTGTAATGCGTCATCTTTGTTATAGAGCATCTTTGCCTCCGCAAATATCAAATCAGAAATGTGCCATTCCTTGCTTGCTATTTATTGATATCCTATTGACAACAGCAGACACTGATGGTTGGTGATATTGTCAATACATTTCTGTGTGATAAGAAAATCATAATATGCTAAAATAAATATATATGTTAAAGCTTCTGCAATAGAGTAGAACCAGTATCTGCAAAGGAAATGCTCAAACATATGACGATTATTTCTACATCATCTCTTCATCCATCGATACTTAAATTGTTTATCCTTATCGCAGCTTTCCCTCATCAATTATCAGATATCGACAGGCTAACATAACTCAATGAACACTGTTTTCATTCTCAATTTTGTTTTCTTTATTCTCTTCTGTCGCATGCGATCTTGGGGGAGAATAAAGACTACCATTTAATAAATCTTCCTTAGGCTACAACTACTCACTCAGTAAACTCTCAACTGTCTAAAGCAACTTTTTACTGACTTGACACTTTGAAGGGAGGCGAGCAGATAAAGGATAGGAAAGGCTGGAGGCTGAGGCACAGACAGACAGTTGACTGACACGTCTTAACCCCTCAGGGACTCGCTGCATTTGTCTACTTCAGCTTGTTGTACAAGTCATTGCTTTTTAATCTTGAAGTCAGACCTAATGTGGTTTCCTTCAAACACATCAGGAACTTCAACCTAATGTTTTCACACATGGACACATTGGTCATGATGAGCTCGGGTCCCAAAACATCTGAAACATCATTGAAAAGACAATTTTAGGGCAACGAGGGGGAACCAGAAGCAGATAAGGTCATAAATACACATTTATACACACACACACATATATATATATATATGATGTATGTATTTGTCTTTAAACCTCCTCCTATACAAATAATGTACACCATGAATAACAAATGAACCTTCAGGAATAGAAAGAGGTGGATAGATGATAATGATAATTTATCTGGGTTAACTAGTAGAGGGAAGAAAATTGTTTGCCCCTGCTGTGTAGTTTTTGGGGCATGAAGAGTGGGATCATGATATCTTGACAGTCAAAGACTCTCTCCAATAATTAGAAATCAGTGCAATAATGCATTGGCTATGGTAAACACGAAACATAAGACTTATCTAAAGAGTTCCTGTCTGACATGCTTATTCAGATCCAAATATGGAGAAAGCTATCCTATTAACTGTTGCACCATCCGCATCACTTTTCAGACCCAGAGGTTGCCCACTGGTTATAACAAAAGGTTGGACACAAATATCAATACACAGGTTTTCATATATGAACTATATTATTTCAGATATTAAAACCTCTATTTGTATATTTTTCCCCACATGTAAACATGTTTTTATTTATAAAAAGTATTGTTCCGGTCCTTGATTATGATTGGCTGCGTTTGAACACGTTGTAAAATACTCTACAAACACACAGCTTCCCTATCACAGAGAGTACTTAGAGCAGATGGAAGTCAAGCCCTGAATAAATGTCAAACTCTGAACATTTTCTTTGCATTACCCACTGACCCATAGAGAAGCCCCTCTCCCAAACATTTCCCTGTAATGTAGCGTTCAGCCTTTCGCAGGAGCTGCCTTTAGAGAGTGGGACTGTTAACATACTGGAATGAACATCAGATTCCTTTTAGGGACTCTAAAAACCGCCATAAAGACCTGTCCTTTTTTAATGACTATCTGAATCTATTTCTAAGTATTACCTTCACAGGGAATAAGTGGTGAGTAAACCGAGCCCAGTGTCGGAAACAGTTCAACACGGAGCTCCAATCATTTTCCTGCAGAGTTTCTTCATGCACAAGTGTGAAGGACTTTGGCTAATGAGTTTAGTGAGGGTGTAAAACGTGTATCCTCCTCCAACAGAAAAGGGCAAGACCGGGCCTAGCATCTGTACAATCTGCCCGCAGATCCAAGCAGCACCTTATGGTATCATTCATGTAAGTTCACCAATTAAGAACTTCCCTCGTAAGACACAGAGAAAGCCGGCACATTTCTCCTACGCCTTATCTTCTTGTTGTTAGAGTGGCAGATTGGCAGAGTTACTAGAAGCAGCAGGTTTGTAAGTTGGCTTAATTAATATGAGGAAATGGCTGTGGCGGGTAAGGAGGGATTTGCACAAGCACACGTTCCTCCTCAGCCAATAACCCCTCTTTGCTTTGACAGCCAGCCAAGAACAAACACATTATGGTTTGTAGTCTATGTGAAATTATTTTTCCTTGTGAATATCAGAGGATCCAGTATGTGCTCTGAGACGTCCATGTAACTGACCTGGCTTTTAGGGCGTTTATACACATATCAGGCTAGCGGTGATAATATATAACATCAAGTTTTATCATGTGAAAGATTTCTAAATGTCTTCAGAAAGATATTCCAATGATGTCTATCACAGGGAGTGGCAATCGTTAAAGGGGAACCATAAACTGTATATAAGAAGAGGACGTAGTCACCGTGACGCCCCTCGTTGCGACCCGTTCTCACTCCCAACTTGTCAAATACCGCCGATTAGGGCTCTGACCAAGCGGCGGTATTTGATGTGTCGCCCATTGGTTTGTGGACTGCCGTTTTGAAGCCTCAGGTTCGGCATTTTGGCCGTCAGCATCTTGTTTTTTTTGCAACAGGAGTGACACGAGAGGGTTGAGCTAAGCACAACCGGAAGCTGAATAAGACATTTTTAGACGACCAAAATGTTACAATTAACTTTCATGAACTGAAAACACACTGTGAAAGAGTTAAAGTTGTAAGATGAAAACACATACAACTCCCAGACTGTACAACACCGTGGTAGCGACCTGTCAATCACAAGCCACGCCCTAAAGCAAACCCTGCTTTATGGTCTATTTGACTCTAAATGGGACCATAATTTACTAAATGAACATCATGCTGTATTGAAGAAGACTTGAAACTAGCGATTGAGACCATAAACTCATGTTTACAATGTTTACTGAGGTAATAAATCAAGTGAGAAGTAGGGTCATTTTCTCACAGACTTCTATACAATCAGACTTCTTTTTGCAACCAGAGGAGTCGCCCCCTGCTGGCTATTAGAGAGAATGCAAGTTTAAGGCACTTCAGCATTGGCTTCACTTCTCAGCCCACTGAGGGGAACAACGGCCAAAATAGATTGAGAAAGTGACAGCATTTCTATTTATATTGCAAATGTTGTTATAATTCTGTGCTCTATTCATATCTCCACTGGCAGGCAGTTACTGTTTACCGTGATGACGCTGCCACCTCGTGGTTTCCCAGAGCGCCCTCACAATATGTGCGTACTGTACATGAGCAGGTTTGTAGTATTTATTTTCTATCATGTTATATAGCCTCCAGAATAATACCAATGTTTTAAAAATGTCTGTTGTTCTCTTTCAGGCTAATTTTTAGCTCAATCTCCAAGGCAACACAAGATCACAGTAACAGCAGTGTTTTTATTGGCTACATACAAACAGAGCATAGAATTAGTAATGGAAAATAACTGTGTGTGCACTAATTTATCATCGGGCAGCGGGGACTAAAATCTATTACCGTATGTTGCTCTTGAACAGCAGGGATGAATTTCATCACTGCGACTGAGCAGCGCATAGCAGGATAATGTGGGTGCTTGACAGCAAGTAGAGAAACCAGTAATCAAAGTGAAGTCAACACCGCAGACTACAGACTGACATTGTTGTAAATATAGCCAATGCGTAGGTGGTCAAAACTGCTTGCAAATGAATAACAAGCACAGACATGACCCAGGAGAATCACAGAAACAGCATGGGGCTGCCGGAGCATGAAACATGGTACTGTAACGGTCAGCGAGTGTACTGTAGGGGGCGTGTACGAACAACACTCTCGTCTATGAAGTGTCTCCGGAAAAGATGGAAAAACAGGAAACAAAGCTGATAACAAACAGAGAACTTTGTTGGTGGGATCCCCTTGTGGGCAATGGCATCACTCAACCATTTAATTGGATGGGACTGACATTTGCAGAGCAGGGTGTCGTAGCATTTGTGTCAGCGCAGAGACACAACTTGCTGCCGTACACATGCATCACGCTCCACCGACTCAGGAGGGGCTGTGTTTTTTTTTTATTTCCTCGGAAAAGAAAACTCGCTGTCACACTCGGCAGAAACACATATGCTCACACATTTCAGTTAATGGGCAACTTGTGGAAACGTCGAGGAGCGGCTCGGATAAAAATCAATGAGCGCGATCAATCGGCCTGCACATTTTCATCCGCCAACGTTAGAAGATATTCTTGACTATAAACTTCACACAAATGTCACAAGGCCCATTAATCAACTGAAATAGATATTTAAGTGCCCTTGACTTATCTGCTGCATCATTCTGTAATTAGAATCCAAGATGAGAGGGAGAAAATGGCAAATGCTCACAATCTGCGCCTCCGTTATTCTAATCAAACAGACCAGATGACATTTTGCTCCATTATTTAAAAGGTACCTCCGTATAGCATCAACGTTTAACCAGGAGAAACAAAATGCATGGACAATTTTTATTTCTTACGCTTGACATACACCAAAAAGCCTCGACAGAAACAATGGTCAATCCTATGGTTTGAGGTATGTTAAGAGTGTTTTTTACATCCCCCGATTGGCTCGGAAGTCCATCCTGGTCGCACTGATTTCAAATCATAAATATTGAACATGTTCAATATTTACGATCGGATATCCTCTTGTGTGTGGGGAAGCACACAAAACGGCTGTGGCTAATGCATGAGCTAATGCAAAATGTGAAGCATAAAGTAGTAGGAATATGGACCACAGAAATGGAGGACAAACTTGTTAACTTGTGGCAACAATGCAAGTGTTTATTTAGCGTGTCTCCATGACTTCATCCATCCTTCCTCAATTTTCAGTACAAAGTAGTGCCAAAACTAACATCGCCAATTCTTCTTGTCCGTCGTCCGCCACGTTTGTTTACACTAAAGTCACGTTTGATCGCGAGATACTTTACGAGATTTCCATTTTTTTAGTCAGGACTTGTTGTTCGTGAATGGATTCTGTTAGTGTGTGTTGTGCTGTTTTGGCCAAATCGTTGCTCTCCACACACTGTAGGAACAAAACTGTTGAATTTAACATACCATGTCGTTATGTGTGGGGTCTCTCACATTTTCAACATTTGTTAAGATTTGAAAGATCTTTTAGTGTGGTCCAGCCTTAAGAAGAAATGCTGGTGATGAAAAAGCTATATTTTCAAATGTAAAAAACAAAATGACATTAATTGCTGCACCCTAACAGCATGATCTTCAGCCAAGAACACTCATTATGCCTTGATTTGGTAATAAGTTCTGAAGGAGCTCTCTTTGTCTTTGTCTCCGTGAGACAAAATGTATTCTTGATGAACGACTTCTTGTCAAAAAGTGTAAACAGATCATTAAATGATGACAAGGATGCAATCTAACACTGTCAAAAAAGCATGTAGCGTACAGTTTTGGAACCAACATAAGACAATCATATTTTGCAGCGCCTGCTTTTGTATAAAGAATTTGAAATATAATAGATCACATTAAATAAAGCTATAAAAGAAAATTATAGTTTCCAATTTATAACATATACTCCTGGTGTTTCTAATGTTACAATCTCAAGCGAATCAGCATTAACCAGTGGATTAGCATTTTAAGTAATGGAAGCAGCCGGTCGAGTTAAATCCAGGTAACAACTCCCTCATGACTTCTGCTATTCTGATCTCCTCTAGAGGAGAGAATAAAACAATAGAGAGAAAGAGAAGAGAGAGAGAGAGGCAGGGGGAGGCAGCGCTACAGAGACACAGATAGCAGCCGTCAGAGAGACACACTGTGAAATAGTGTTAAATACGTAATGACATTTATGTGTAGTCCGCGAATATAAGATGACCCCGCGTTTTCATGTGTAATTTACTGAGAGAAAACACTGTTATATTGGGGCCTGTGAGATATAGCACACAGATGTATGATGTGAGAGAAACTTTAATGTTGTGCACTTTTCCTTGTTGTTGTTGTCTATAACTACAACATCCTCCATGCATGAGACCAAGACCCTCATGCTCTCTCTCTCGATGTGGCGTCAGGGGTGCTCTGGTGGTCTACGGGTTTAAGGAGCTGACCATGAATCATTTGAGGCTTAGAGTGAAATATACTGACCATTAAATATTGTCTGGAATGACACACATTCCTGTCGCCCTCAGGATAAACTGTAATCATAATTCTTTCACTTTCCATATTGACAGTCTGCAGCGGAAGTGGGAGTGTTTCACATTGTGTAGAATAAAGGGACAATTCACCCCAAAATCAAAAAATTCACGACAGAGAGGCCGTCCTTTGTCTCTGAAATGATGTGCACATAACCAGTAGTGGGTTTGATTTTGAGTCTTGTGTGAACCGCTGGAAAACCGGGCTATTTATGACAACAGTTTCACACCAGGCGCAGCTGAGCTGTGCTTCTGCTGCGATGCGGTTGCCGGAGCTGATCGCGGCACTAGACAATGCTTGTGAGATTCCACCAGACGCACTGCAGCGTGTATCGCACCTAGTCCATTTTTAACGGAGGCGTTGCGTGATGCAGTGTCTCCTTTGCTGGTTGAGGGGATTCACCCCCCCACTAGTATTTCAAGTAGGAGAAGAAATGTGAAATGATCATAATAATAGAATGAGTGTATTTTTAACAACTAAAACACAGTCACAACTCTTTGATCCATGTTGACAACAGGACTTTTAACGGTTTTAACTTTGTCCGTAGGCTACAACACAACAAAGTAGGAAATAACAACAATAAACAACTTATAAATATTAGTAATTTGTAAATTATTTTGTGAAATAAACAGCTTTTGTAATTAATTAATTAATTTTTATATTTATTTCACTGATAGTTATATTATATATAAAATCATCCTTAGCCCTTAATTCATTATTTCTGTGGACTTAACATCATTGTTTTATTTGATGATCTTGCTGCCCTGGTATTTGAAAAGGCCAAGTGGCCTTGCCCCTAAAATGAGGAAATTCCAGTCCTGGTTGGAGATATATATCGGCCGTAGAGATGTCTGCCTTCTCTCCAATACAATGGAACTAGATGGCATTCAACTTTAGGTCCTTTAAGCACCAAAAAAACATGTCTCTTTCCAGAAATGATGAACTGGTTATTCAAGATAATCCGAGAGGCTTGTGCTTGTATACTGCTAGCTCACCTGAGCTAGGTAACGTTACAGCTCAGATGAGGAGGACGGCATTAATGTTTACATCTTACGCTGTCACGAGCACGAGCCCCTCGTCTCTGAGTAGATGCACGCTTCCTCCTGCGCAGTGATACGACTGGTGGGTGTAGTTTGGTAGAAAGAAAATAGTTCCTACATGAAACTTCTCACAACAAGGTCTGTGGATTATCTTGAGTAACCGGGTCACGATTTCTGGAGAGAGACAGGAATTCTTCTGGCGCTTTTAGTCAAGGCAAGAGGAAAAATAAGTATTTTTGATTTTGGGGTGAACTGTCCCTTTAACAGCTGGTGCTTGTGACCACCTTAGCAAATATATGACCACCAGTTTCACATAATAACGTACAGTGTTATTTGTTTCCACAGCAGTATTATAAGTATTATTATGATGTGTAAATTACCTCAGAGATCTCTCCAGGTGCTCAGAACGACGTTTTAACTGGATGAAAACTGATTTTGTGACGTCATCAAATGGATATTGAAAGGATTTTATCAGCCTATCAGGTTAAAGAATGATCTGATGGTCATCACGGACTGTAAAAACATATTAAATCACCAAACTTTCAGACACACGGTTTTCATCCCACAGTAACTGTAATAAGAAATATGCAGGTTTAGATGTATATGTATTTTTGAGTGTATGTGTGTGTTTGTAGTTGCTTGACTGTCTCAGGCTGTGTGATTACATAAAGTCTGCGCGCCAGCTGTAACCGGCATCGCTTTATGCCCGGATCTAATAAAGCCAAGCTCATAGGCTCAGTGTGTTTCCTCTAGCATGCAGTGTACCAGGGTGTGTATAATACCTTCTGTACAAGCACCAAATGCTTCTCCTTCCTCCCTGATCCCACATCACCTCGACTGAACTCCCCAACTCTGAAAAGTTGGCCTCATGAGAGCGTGTTCACACCACAGTGAGACGAGAGGGGTGGCCGCCACACAAGTACGCTCACTTCCAGGACTGTAACCAGGATTTAAAAAAATACAGGAGGTCATGAGTGCATACCTGACAAATTAATATTTATTTATTTTTATTTTATCAACAGTTAATTCTCATACGTTTATATTTTCTGTACATTTTGCATGAAAGTGTACAAGAAATGTTTCAAAGCCTTCTCCAGACCAAGAAAAAATTGCCAGGAAAATACTGAATATTTCTATTTAGATTTGTTTTTTTAAGTAGTCAATTTAAAGATATGTGTAACAGGGTTTCTGCAGTGTTCACAAAATTAAATTGACGACTTTTTAATAAAACATAGAATGCAATTCAAGACCTGTTTCACGGTCATATTGGTCAAATAAGGATGGAAAACTCGTAGGGAATATTAGTTAATTACCTATTAAGTAAATCTATTTATTGACATTCATATCACCTTTTTGCCAGTACTTCCCAACTATAATTCCTAGTAATGAATGAATCAATTGACCTGACCTGTACCCAGATAAATGACATGCAATTGATGGATTGATTAAGGAATGACTAAATAAGTTAATTTAAGTTTTTGCTAGTCGATGGGCTTAGCTATTCTGAGAGATGCTGCCTTCAAATAAAACCTGTGAGCTTGTGTTTACAACATGGGAAGACGTGCACACAATGAATCGTCGTGAATAACAAAAGATATATGGATTCTTCTCATGAACACGAAAAACACGACCCCATTTCAAGGCAGCGAATGTTTACTACAGGTCTGCTCAAACACTGAAACTGCACAAAAAAGGAATAAACAGCTTCCTGCATGCAACCATCACACAAGTATCAGCTGTAGTTTATACGTGTATAACGTCTCCCGACAGCCCGCAAAACCACATGCAATAAAAAGTTTTATCTTTGTTACTGTCTGCTCCAGCAAGAAAAAATATTCAAGACCTTTGTGAATGAATTTTAGGACTTTTTAATACCTTAAAGCAGTAGTTCTCCACCAGGGGTCCTTGACGGAGTTCCAGGGGGATCCCCAGAAAAATGGGGAACAGTTTATTTTTCTCAATTTAATTGTCTATAGAAGTGAACCCAAACAATGTGAGTAAGAGTCATAAGAGTGATTATTGTGATCTTAGATTTCACTTCCTCCTCGGTTGTCTCTTCAACTGTAGTTGACAACTATAGAAATCATATTTAACATCCAAAATGTTTTAAGATGGAGGAGGTCCCTGAAGAAAATCGTATCAAATGGGGGTCCGTGACCTAATGTGTATCAATTTTGGGGTCCTTGGCACGAAAAAGGTTGAGAACCATTGACTTAGGGCCGTGATATGTAAACTCTAAAATGCAAAAAGTCCAGAAAAATATGAAGCACATGATCTTGATATGGAGATTCAAATCAAATCCACTCCCTCAACATACTGTATGGCTTTCTCAAAAGATAAAAAATCCTCTTCTTAGTCCTCCCTGTCATCATATGGGCATGCACCTGCCTTTCATCCTTTACTCTTCCTCCAGGCCAAACACATAAGCAGGTGGAGATGATCCTATTGAGGGATGACAGACAGCCTGTCCCCTCCAAGCAACCGGTCCCTTGTCAAAGTGCTGCTCTGTTCATTGTATGTAATGAAGCATAACCTGCAGTGCTACTGACTGAACAGGGTACAATGTAAGAAAAAAAAAAAGGCAGAGACGTGTAGATGTTTGTCATAGTTGACGGTGTGCACTGCTTTCATGCACACTATTCAATGTAAACAAGACAATACAGAAAAACACATCCTTCCCTCAGTAGTGACTGAGAAGCCCAGAGGGAATACGGGAAAAAGGAAATGAATAATAGTGCGGTTATTGTAACCAAACAAGCCAAGTGGAAGATATGGGAGTTCCATGATTTATAAATAAAGATGTGTACTTTCTCACTTTCTAAATGGAGGGCCGGAGGACGGCTGGGGAGGGAAATGCAGGCGAGAGAGCGGGAGGGAGAGTGCTACAAACGTTTATCCCTTCGTAAACATGGAGTTTCACTCAGCTCACACATGTGGCGCTGCCTCTCTGGACAGTCAGGCGCACTGATGGAGATAAACCAAAGTGACATCACAGCTACATTTGCGACAGCTCAACATTTCTCCTCCATCTCTTTTCTCGTCCTCTCTCCGTCTTTCTCCGTCTCCTTCCTCTCAAGGGCACCTTGCCTCTGTGAATAGAGAGACACCGCTATTGTTCTCCCTCTTCCTCTCTCTCTCACCTCCATATCTTGTTGTCCCTCCACTGATTATCAATGCAACACCTCTAATAAGATCCATCAGCCCACCGCTTTCCCGCCCTCTCACACCCACTTCATTTACACGGGGAGTGAGAATCAAAGACGGCGAGTAATTTGGGATAAAAAGAAGATGGATGTGCCTCGGTGTGAACAACGTGCTCAAGAGCCCCACTGCAGACAGTAGACGGAGAGGAGAGGACCTCTGGGTGAGGGGCTTGTTAGAGCCTTTTGCCATCTCCATCTTCATTTAGCAAACATTACCTTAAAGGATGGGGGTGTTACCTCTTCGCGCAGTGTTGCTAAAAAGCCTCTACTCCTACGGAATAGGCAATTACCATCACCAATTATCAACAGCACAAAACGGATGCTATCAGAAACTATCAGAAAATCATTACCTGGAGACAACAACACTGTCTTTGCGATAAAAAGCCAGTGGGGAAATGTAGGATGTGTTGGAAATGTTTCTGGGAAATATGTTTCTAATTATGTGTAATATCCGCACTCAACAAAAATAATAAATAAACTACTCACTTTTTCTCTAAACGGCCGGTGTGTAGAGCTGCAACGATTAATTGATTAGTTGTCAACTATTGAATTAATCGACAACTATTTTGATAATTGATTAATCGATTTGAGTAATTTTTTAAGGAACAAAAAGTCAAAATTCTCTGATTCCAGCTTCTTAAATGTGAATATTTACTGGTTTCTTTACTCCTCTATGACAGTAAACTGAATATCTTTGAGTTGTGGACAAAACGATTTGGATTGAATGATTTTTCAACATTTTCTGACATTTTATAGACAAAAAAACATCTAATCGATTAATCGAGAAAATAATCAACAATGAAAATAATCGTTAGTTGCAGCCCTACTCACATTTCAGGGGATCTATTAGCAGAAATGGAATAAATATTCATAACTATGTTTTCGTGTATAATCACCTGAAACTAAACTTAGCTTAGAATGAGCCCTTCATATCTACATAGGGAGCGGGTCCTCTTCACAGAGTCCGCCACGTTGCTCAGCCATGTTTCTACAGTAGCACAGAATGGACAAACCAAACACTGGCTCTCCGACACGTTTGTGAAACTGCGGTAACGTGAGCCACAGAGTGCAAAACTGTGGTATCGCCAGCCGACGTCTGACTTCCGTTACTCCTGAAGTAGTGTTATTATGGTATGGATAGCCTCTGAGCGAGGCAAATGGCGTTACCTTGGTTATGCACTCGGCAGCTCACGTTACCACTTGGAAAGGCAGGAGTGAGCGGAGGGGTATTTCAGTTGGTTGCAATCTGCAACCACACCACTAGATGTCACCAAATCCTACACACTGTCCCTTTAAGAATCTGTATATATTGCACCTGATCTCGTGACCCTCACGCCCAGATCTAACAGTATACAGCATTAAATTTGTGTTTTCCCACAACTGAAAGCCCTGAAATGGCTCGGATTTTTTAATGTTGTTCCGACATGAACATCTGTATTCTTTCACCTGCATTTGCAGCGATGCAAAATGACCACATGGCAAGTACATGAGCCAGGTGGACAATGATGACAAACAACATTTCTCTCCTCTCTATCGATGAGAAGACAGGAGGGTTGGAGACGTTTCTCAGCGTAGAGCCCAAAGATCCCAAAAATGACACGCCGCGATGGCTCAGTGTCACCCTTTGTGGGACTATTTTTAACACAGCATGGCAAGCAGTGAGAAACATTGTAGAGATCTCCTCCTGCTGCCACCAGCATTCAAAAAAGGGAGGAAAAAAGCTTGCCACTGTGGCAACTAATCTGTCTTATTGTCAGTGTGAACACATCAGTACACACTGATAAACATGCAGTGACAGCTATCAAGAGATGTCTGAATATCTGCACTATTTCTCCTTTAAAAAAATAATATCTCTCATTGTCCCACAGCCTATGTCCTTACATGCACTATATATAGTGAAAGACCTCTGGCTTCGATCATTATAAAATTAATTCAAAAAGGTGCTATAACAGGTGACAGGAATTCTTTGTTCTCCCAGCCTGCAGATGAATCACACAGCCTACAGTAAGCCATTGTTATATGAGCTGGAAGCTCGAACAAAAGGCACTGAGTAACATCAAGGCTGGGGATATTTGGGCTGTTTTCTCTTTCACAAGGCTCCGCTTCAACGTATGCACGTATGAAATAGGCTGTGGCGTGTACACACTCAAGTGCAAATAAATAATATACATCTGGAGTGAAGGTTATCATAAATAGAGCGACTACAGTTGTTGGGTCTGCCATGATGGGTCTTGCGGTGAAAAGTGCATCCCCCACAAGACCCTGTGACATGGACAACTGCTGAAGGGCTGTCCCCAACAATCACATCTTCCTGCAAAAGGTCCGGGCTAGGGAACTGAATAACACAAGGGGCAACAGCGTAAAAATAATTACCAAGCCTGTGGAGATTCCCCACTAAATATAGACGCCATGAATGATGAAAATCATCAAGGCTTCAGATAGGAATGTGATACAAATACAACACATATCCAAATCTGATTTGTTTTTAATGTGTTATTGCTAGGGCTGCCCACTCTTCGTCAATAAGTCGAGTAATCAGTCGTTTTGGTCTTAGTCGACTAAGATATCTTTAGATGATTAGTTGTTTTTCATGCTGAATGACTTGGCCAATGACGAAACTCCAACACTGAGCCGACCAATCGTGTAACTTCATCACTCAGTCAGTCACGCATTTGCATTCCTCTGAGGTCCAGCTAAACATTACTCAAAAAAATTAATCGATTATCAAAATAGTTAATTTAATAGTTGACAACTATTTGATTAATTGTTGCAGCTCTAAAATCAACTCATCATTAGTCGACTAAGAACTTCTTTAGTCCAGGACAGCCCTAGTTGTCTGTTCTCCAATCAGGCGTCCTCTTCATTAGAAACATCATTTTCAAGCCTCTTAAACAACCAGTGCTTTGGAAAACTAGTCAAAAAACTATCTGTACAGCCTCCCGTGGGCTACACTCGCTATCTTCATTTCTCTCACACTATCTTCTCAACATCCACCCCCAACACACACATCCTGTATATCCCCCCCATATAACCTACCCTCCTGTGTTTGCCCGTGGACACTTATCATCGATGCACACAACATCTTTTCCTGCATCCCCATCGATCCCGTTATTGAAACAAGCCTCATTTGCAGTCTCCTTCTTGACATTTTTTCCTCTCCTGTCTCTTTCTTTTCCAAACTCTGACAGGCTGTGCAGATTTTGGCAGTTTGCTGTTCTCCCCTAATCCTTCGCCAGACTTTCCTCCTTCACAAATATACAAGGATTTCAGAGGAAATGCAGTCAGACATCAGATGGCCACAAAGACATTCCAGCTTGTGATATACATTTTTTTAAATTGTAAGTCAGCTACTTCACTTGCTGTTACTGAGGTGAGATTTAAATGATGTCGGATAACAAGGTGTCCTGATATTGAAAAATAATGGAAAAGCCAAGCCTGTTATGTTCTGTATTGTGACACATTGGAGTACTACTGTATGTATTATCCCTCAAGAAACAAGAAAGAACCCAATATTCAATATTAATAGGTGTAAATCACAAGTTTCATCACAATACAATATTATATTGATTCTTTGGACAACGGTACGATATTTGCTGATATCACAAAGTTTGCCAGGATACCATTTTGATTTGATTCCATTCAGGAGTCTGCGATCGATATGAGATTATATGTAACGCAATCAGTTACATTTGTATCATCTCACAAAAAGCAACTAAAATATGATTTGACAATTTTATTACGGAGTTCTTCCAGACATTTAAATGAGAAAAACAATTTATTCTTTTTAATAAAAAGAATAAATATAATGTGTAAATTTCAAAATAAAGGCAAACCTTAAAGATGATGATATGTATCGATATCATTACTTTGCATCGATGATACTGAATCACTGATCATTGAAGCAATATATCGATCCAGATCGATTTATAATTACACCCCTAAATATTGGTAGTGTCTAGAAAGGAACTCGGAAGTTGGGGAAACTCTTGCGAGATGGTTACGGTTAAGCGCTGATCTCGAATAGTTAAGGTCAGGATAAGTCGTCGGGCAGCGAGTCTTGCGAGAGTTTTTGCAAGTTTTTGCAGATCTCAGATCAGATTTCGCAATTTGCGGGTTACCTTCTAGACACTACCCTAAATATTAATAGTCATTTGACGGCCAGTATTTCCGAGGCTATGGTAATGTGCAGGGGTAACGCAGTTGTTCCCGACATGGGGGTCAGGACTCCCACCACCAGGAAGACCGTCAGGCTTTGTAGCAAATTTTCATAGTGGCCAACGGCGGTACTACAACTTTCATGTTCGTTACGTGATGCCATTGGGCCCAAAAATACTTTTTCCCATAGACTTATATTGGGGAAAAGACGTCTGTAAATCAGCGGATAATTTTCTTTTTGAGGTAAATCAACTTTCCAGTATGAACACTTGAATAGCCCAACAAAAGTTGTAAAATACACTAATAGCTGAATCCAGAGTTATTTCCCTTCCTTCGTTCATGTGAATGAAACCCAGACCGAGGCTGGACCGAGGGCTTGGAGGCGGAGTTAAAGGAAACGCTACTGCGCCTGCTCTATGGGCCAAATGGATGCGGAAGAACGCTGGATGATCCGGGTACTTTATCGCTCAGCAGTCGAGCCATTTTGGCATCATGGGCCACTGAGCAACTCTCATAGGAATGAATGGGAGCCCGCCTCCAACGCTGCATCCTGTTCTCTTTATACATCCATGACTCCCACAAGGGGCCACAAGACAAATCTAAAAGGGTCACACGATGATTAACAGGATGGGAATGTAACAGTAAATGTTCAGCTCCTGTTCAGTTTCTCAGAAAATAAACGCTACAGCTTCTCAAGAACCAAGCAGAGTTCAGAGATTTGTTTACAACTGAGCTCTGGAGCAGCTCTGAAGTCTCCTGCTGTTCCCTGACCAGAGTCTGGAGGCTGAAACGGGTTATTTCAGTTATTTAATACTATAAAAATAACGTCACTCCATATATTAGAAGATCCCGCTGATGCAGTGAAATTAAAGAAGCCATAAAAGTTTTATTCAGATAAATTTATGATATTAATTTCATAGTCGCAACGGATATACAGAATATCTGTATAGGATCTACCGATAAACCTTATAAATATACATAATATATATATTATATCATATATATAAGATAAATATTAACGATAACCATGATTATTAAAAATTAAATATTGATATCATGTTAATTATAATACACATATGATAATATTGTGTAAATAATCCAGGACCTCTTAAATAATGTTATATGGTCAGTTCTGGTTACAGACTCTCTCCAACCCCCCACACTCATATTTTGAGAGTATTTTATGCCAATAAAAGACACAGATTGTCGAGGGAACCCAAGCTGATGCTAACTTCCTGGTTGGCCTACAAAAATACGTCGTCCCTGCACCACTCTATTAAATTAATCGCCAACTATTTTGATAATCGATTAATTGGTTTGAGTAATTTTTTAAGAAGAAAAAAATGTCAACATTCTCTAATTCCAGCTTCTTAAATGTGAATATTTTCTGGTTTCTTTACTCTTCTATGACAGTAAACTGAATATCTTTGAGTTGTGGACAAAACAAGACATTTGCGGACGTCGTCTTGGGCTTTAGGAAACATTGATCGTCATTTTTCACCATTTTCTGATATTTCACAGACCAAACAACTAATTGATTAATCGAGAAAATAATCGACAGATTAATTGACAATGAAAATAACTGTTAGTTGCAGCCCTACTTTTAACTCTGCTTTCAGTCTCCACCAACTCTTGAGGGAAATCTCTGGCTCTTCAGCTGCTAAATGCTCCGCTGTGTTAAGTTGCTAAACAATGAGCTGAACGACGCTATAAAGCTCTGCAGAGTCGTGAGGAACTGCAGAGTCAGGTAACAATCGTCTGTGGGTTCATCACTACGGGCAAAACCGTTTACAATAAAGTAGTAATGTGATCCGTAATATTGATTATAGCTTCTTTAAAGACATGGTTGCACGATGATAAAACATATTTGGATATTGTGCATAAGCAGAACAAAAAGAAAGACAGTGTGTAGCAGGAACACACAATAATAAACTCAAAGGTAAAATCTCTCCCTTATTTGTAATCTTAAACTACAGCATCATGGATTCCCTAAGAGAAGGGGAATTGGAGAAAGCACTAATCTGCAAGCTGACACACATTGTCTAACATCCATAAGTCCTACTGCCAAGTCAACCAAGATACTTCCTCCGAGGATAAAAGAGGTTTTTTTGTTGCACAAACTCCACAGTTGAGATCCCGCACTCAGAGCAGCAGTGTCCTCCCTTTTCCTCTTCCTCCTTGCCTTCACTCTAATCCACAAAATGCATATTCAGCCAGAGGAAACAAAAGGGCAGAAGAAGAGAGACGGAGAGAGTGAGCGTAAGAGAGAGAGAGAGAGAGAGAGACTGAGCGGGTCCTGCATCTCAAGCCCTCCAGAGATCAATTGTACAAACTTCTCCATGAGTGCTCTCCCTTGCCCCTGTACTCTCTGAACTAGCCAAATCAATGCCCAGGCATGTGTGTATGCATGTGTGTGTGCATGTGCATGTTATTTAGACAGGAAAGGGAGCAAGGGAGGACAACTCTAAGGGTGGAAGAGAAGGAGAGAGAGAGAGAGAAGGAAAAGGAGAAGCAGCAGTAAACGATAAGAAATTCCTCAGATCAGATATTCTTAAATGTCACCGAGCTGAAGTGTCTCTCGATGGTGTTGTGTGGAATATAAAGGCATCTCGGCAGCGGGGACGGCTCTCGTTGCATTCGGCGCTGTGTTTCACTCTGGGTATTACTCCTGAACATGCCACAAAAAAAATCCCATCATGTGTCCTCTAGTTCCAATGATTACGTCCTAGTTATGGCTTTTATTTTGCAAAACCAAACCCAGACACTGGAAACATGAACGCCGTCAAGTTCCTGCATGGCGCCTCAACCAGCATTAACATTTCAACACATCCATCACATACCTCTCACAACTGTATTGTTACTGTAACATTCCCACTCACTTATAACACCATCATCTTCAGTGATTTATGTCTTATGAGTTAGTAATGATGATGGGACTATTTATTTCTGCTGTGCCTCTCAAAAGGAGGCTGCAACTCCTAAATGCATGCTTTTGTTGGTTTTTACTCTTTGATTAAATACTGCTAGAGAAAGAACATGCAAGATGTATATGTTGCATACTCTTCTTTGTGATTTTTACAACTTTTTTCACTGAAGAGAGCAGACGACGGAGCAGAGTGTCTCCATTATTAAGGCCCCTCACACTGGGTCTTAGTGGGAGATTTTGGCTTCACGCCTTCCTGCCACGGTTTTAGTAAATCGGCTTTCTGTGGCCATGACAGTCATTAGCCTTGCCCCTGGCAGTAATCCTCCAGTTTCTGTCTCTAATGGAAGCAGGAAGGGTTAGTAGCATTCACTCCGTTACTGCTTCTGCTGCTGGGCCCCATAGGGGACCTACAGGCTGCACAAAGCCAAAGCCTGACGCACCTCCAGCTACACGCTACGAACAAACACCTCAAAACACCACAGGCCTCTCTCACACTTGACACAAGTAGTTGTTAACACAAGTTCTGGACAAAGACACCGATGGACAGTGATGGAAGAACTGCACTTAAAAATGTTGTACTTTTTACTGTACTACATTTATTTGACAGATACAGTTACTACTTTGAACGTTACAGACGTGTTTTGAAGTGGAGTTGAGGTACTTATCCATAGTGTATTACCTACAGATGGCAGTCGGCACATCCCCAGCTTATAGAAACAGGCACCATGCTGGTACTCCTGTCTGTTTCTCCAAACTGGGGGTGTGCCGACAGCAGTCTGCTGTAGGTAATACACTGACAAGGACCTCATACAACCCCACTTCAAAACACCCAAACTATCCCTTTAATATTCCCTTTATTGATGCCGCCAAATAGAACGAAAAATAGATCTTCGAGGTTTTTACTTTAAGTGAAGGATCTGACTACTTCTTCCACCACTGCCTTTTGAAAACTAATGAGGAGTCCATTAAACACACTCCACGTCTCAAATGTGTCTCAGGTGTATTTGATGAATGGCAAATGTTCTGGTGATAACCATCATTGGACATCTTCGAAAACCCACAGAAAAAAAGTGACAAATGTAGAGCACCTCTAGGTGACAAATGGAAACCAGCCCCAAAAAATATATAATTTTTTACAGTGTAAGCAGTAAAGTGACAACAACTGAGAAAAATGACTGATCCAAGAAAGTGCTGATGCTGTAACATTAGAGGCACAACTTTTAAAATTAAGAAATAGTTTGACCTCAAGTTAGAACGTAAGAAATGTTGACAAGGACTCAAAACAGGTTCACTAACTGTTGTTTATGAGCTATAGATGGACGGCCGAGTACATTGTCAACATCAGAGTCAGACACTGATTTAATTTGAGCAGCATATCCATCAGACCTAAGGCTATATACTGATGGTGTTGATTTGAATTGTAGCACATGACAGGACCTTTCTTGTCTGCAGTGTCCAAGCGAGTCCACCAGCTGCCCATGAAACCTACAGAGCACTCGGTGACAGAGTGAAAATTAGATGCAAGAGAGGGGTCCAAGAGAGGGTCAGGGCTGTCATCAGCCATGTGATCATCTATCGCCTAGATATATGTAAACCTGCCAGCTGGGTATGTAATGAACTTTCTCTATCAGCTTCTTACTATTAGTAATGAGAACCTACATGAACACACTAACTAGCAGAACACTTTCTATGATGTCCATCTTTATAATGCATTAAAAACATACTTGGCATGTGTTATAATCTGCTTATAGCACTGTATACTTATAGTTATAAGCACTCAGAAATATACATAATGCTTTATAACAACAATGATAACACATTATAAAGCATTTTACAATGACTTATAAGGTCAAGTCTCATAATACTTCATAATTGCTGGTCAATTGCAAGGATCATGATGTATTATAATTTCCATAGTTGTAATATATTATAATCGTTTTTAAAATGCATTATAATCACTGTTGTAATGCATTATAATGTGATTATAAGTTACTCTAAGTGATCCTTGTTTGCTTTAAGTAAATTGAAAAAAATATCATTAAATCTATGCAAGAACATAAAATGTTGTAAAATGAATTTTCACTTTACTTAAAGCAAACAATGACCACTTAGAGTAATGTATAATATCATTATAATACATTATAATAGTCATTATAATGTATCACAACTATGGGAATTAAAATACATTATGATCATTGAAAACAAGGATGATCCCAGAAACAAGTTGTGAACACAACATTGACATATCATCACCTTTAAATTGATATGGCGAACTTGTTAGCAGTTGGTTGCTTACATCCAGGAGTTACGGAGCAATATTAGCATTCATTTCTGGTCACCTGGAGAATGTACTATATTTTAGCTCTGTTTTTGGTCTCTACCACCTGCAAGCACATTGTCATTTTGTCATTTAATACATTTGTGAAATCACAAGTCCCTAACCCACCTGCAGGCATGGTATAGAATGCACACTTGACTAAACCACTCCCCCGTAGGTTATATAAGTCTGCCCTCCAGGCCTGAACCCTCCCTTTTCCCTCCAAACAATTCCAGGCAGAACAAAGAGAGAGTGATGTGAGTTTAATGTGGCTTTTGTGCCTTTATAATTTATTTGGTTGAAATGAGATATATATTGTTTGAAAGTTAACAGATTGTTTTGTGTTATGTTAGATACCTGAGTTTAATATGTGAAGGAGAAAAGGCAAATTCCAGATTGTGGATGCATAAAGATGTAAGTTAAAATGAATTGACTTATTAATTGTAATCTGTATTATATTTATGAGATTTATAATATCATCTGTTAATGTCCTTTCTTAATAGAAAAAATCATCCACCAACTGCCATCCAACTTCACACCTTGACTTTAATAAATTGTTGGAACGGCTCCCTGGATCCTGTGTTTAAATGTGCACCACATCAGATGTTTTATGAACCAACACCACCACAAGCAACATAGCTTCTTCAACATTGTTATTATGAAAATATTGATTATAGCTTTTATGCTATGGAGAAATACGTACGATTTGAAGTCACTTTTTCAGGGCCTTTACTTTCCATTCAGTCAGGGGAAAAATGACCAATGTGCCTTCTACTGTATCTCCAGATTTATTCTTATCAAGTCGCATGATGCCGTGTTGTTCTGCAGCAGTACATTGTGGCATCTGCCTGCTCAACAGGAATCCACGTTGAGGAGGTGTCATAGAATGAATGCATGTTTATAATAAGCACCTAAGAGACTCAAAGAGTGTGTTTTAATGTAAAGGTGTCCTGTCTTATGTGCTCTTTTGACTCTTTTTGATTTGTGTCTGTTCCACAGCAGAATATGTGATATATTACGGTGCCACCTTCATAAAATCATCCACCCCGTTTGGGAGTGTGTGTGGCTGACAGGTGGCTGTGATATGCAGCCCACTCACACACATTTCTCTCTGGACTGTCCAGGAAGAGAAGAGCAGACAGCACCAGGACATTTTGCAGGATTTTTACAGAGATCCTGGCAAATTTCAGAAACAGTAAATCACATCATGAGTGATTCTTCGCTGTGATTCTCAGCCCCTAAAGAGTCAGTTTCCTCTCTGCTCAAGGCCGCTCAACATAACAGCATACTGTACGCAACACTGACAGCTTTGAATGCATGCTCTTGGGTCTTTATATCACAACGTACCCCCTGAATCAGTTTAACACGTGTATCCAAGAGATCAGCAAAGTAAGGCAAACATAATAATTCAGAAATTCAACTGAGTCATTTTTTGCTTTTTAATGCTCAATTTAAAGGGCAGAAAGGTACCATGTGCAAATGTTTTCATTCCATGTTGACTTTTCAAAGTGGAAAGAAAGTCAACTAGGGCTTGGCACCAAAACCCAATGCCAACATGGTATTTATCAAAACGAATGGCAACGCAGATTTCGGATGTTACAGGTAACAGAAGCGTTACCACACTTCACGTGCCATCACTAGTTAACACTGCACTCGCTCGCAGTGGCAGCAGGTAGCGTACCGTTAACTCGTAGCTAGATTAAAGTCTAAACACAGTTAAAATGCCTAAAGCTAAGCGGTCTAAAGAGTGGCTGTATTTCACTCGAAAGAACAGTGTCAGTTCAGGCACCGTTTAGGCATCGGTACTGTTTTAAAAGTATCGTTTTAGCACCGGTATCGGAAAAAAACCAACAGATACCCACCCTAAAGACAACACAAGCTTTACTATTTATAGGCTACTTAAGGCAATAGCAAATCAAGGTACAGACCAAATGCCTTCTCACTGGCCAACATGCAGCACACAAAACACATCTGATAGAATCAATTGGCAAATAATTCCAGGAAGCAAAAGTATTTCTTCAACATATATTGAAGCAACCTTGACCGGAGTTATGATTGAAAAAAGCAAAAAGCAAAAAGGAATATGTTTCCATTAAAGAAAGCATGTCTTGTCGATTCCCTCATTTAGACTCTAACAGAAGGGCTTCTGCAGCATATTGGCACAAGTAGGATTACAATACAATTTCTTTAATAACGTAATGGTGCATGAGATTTTTTTGAGTCTTTAACAGATATGCATGAACATGTATTCAGTGTTTGTGTTGATTCTTTAATCTTGAAAGCACCTACGGCAGCTTTAGGATATTTATTAGCAAAACACAACGTTTGTGCCTCGCCAACTGCTTCTGACATTTCCCTGTGAGACATGTTGAGCAGACAGAGCGCATGTTCCTGTTTTATCCCCAATTTGACGAGCGATTAGACAAAGCCTTTAACTGTCAAGATGCTCATCCTGCCCTTTACGCAACCAAAGGAGGGGAGTGAACCTTTATTTTGAATGGAGATTCTGTCTATGGAGACGACCGACAAGCAGATTGTGACTGATACAGCACACACACTCCATTCATTAATTCATTTATTTGTTCATTTAATTCTTTGTTTGCTGCTTTGTGTTTCTTGGCTCGTTTGTTCTTTTGTTTGTTAATCCATTTGTTCCCTGTTTGTTTTATTGTTAATTCATTTATCTGTTTATCCGTCCTGAAACAACACTAATCAGATTTTAATGAAACTTGAAAAATGACTGTGACGCTTTTAAGCTTTGTGTGTTGGTCATAGTACCCCAAACGTCCCCCAACCGTCCCCCAACCGTCCCCCAAACGTCTACCAACCGTACCCCAACTGTCCCCCAACCGTCCCCCAACTGTCCCCCAACCGTCCCCCAACCGTCCCCCAAACGTCCACCAACCGTACCCCAACTGTCCCCCAACCGTCCCCCAACCGTCCCCCAACTGTCCCCCAAACGTCCCCCAACCGTCCCCCAAACGTCCACCAACCGTCCCCCAACCGTCCCCCAACTGTCCCCCAATCTCAGTCTTCTAGAATTAGAATTAATTATCGGCCCAGTGGGACAGTCTATCATTTGTAAGGCTGGGACGATTCACCTGTCTCCCGATTCAATACTATTATGATACTTGGGTGCCGATTCCATATGTATTGCGATTTTTAAGTATTGCAATTCGATATTACGACTTACTGCGATTTTGGTTAACTTTTTCAACATTAGACCATGGGGAAAAAGTTAAATCATATAATCATACACTTCTAGGGACTTTTACTTTGGAAAATATCTACATTAATACAGTAAAACTGTTTGATTTTCAGCATGTATGTTGTTAGAGATGTTCTGAAATCAAATATATCAGTCATTGTCAGGCATTATTTATAAAAAAAAAATTCCAGCAACCCAAAAATCAAAGAAGAAAGACATTTCCCTCATAAATTAGTGGTATTTTCTATTTAATCTATATCTGGATTATATTCTGGTGAATATAATCCAATCAATTTCCATATATGTATTTTGTATATACGGTTCCACCTTATTTTGAAAACCGGACGTAATCACACGTGTATACTTCCACTAATTTTGCCAAGTCCTTTGCTAGCTCTCCCGTTAGCTCCGTTCTCTTTATACATCCATGGTCAGCTCCATCGGGGCCGTTTGAATGCCTTTAACATAAATGTCAGTATATGGGTGCTCAACAGTTGTAGTAGTTGACCACGGAGATGAGAGTGACAGCTGGCTTGACCGCACGTTACCGCAACACGATAACGTTTCCTGTCTATGACAGCGTTAGCATGCCGCTGTAGCCATGATGTCTAGCTCTGCTTTTCCTGGCAATGTGTGAAACCCAAAGTGTTTCCCCAAGTGTTGGATTTAAAATGTGAGGGTTCACGTCGTATCCCTGTGGATACATAGGTGAATCAATTTTTTTCCCCATCCCTTTTTGTTGCCAATGACACGTCTCCTGTTGTAATGTTTGTTTGTCACTGTATTTAACTGTCGGCCCTTCCTGGTCTATGTTAGGGTCAAATTGATTCTTTATTTCTTTTACACCATCATATCTGAATAAGGTTTCTTTGTCATTCCTCACTGTCACATACATCTTTCCTTTTTTACCTCCCTTTGTTGCCCTTCTCTTAATGTTTCTATTTCCTTGCGTGGGCTTTATGAAATATATGTCTTTGAGGTTTGTAAGGAGCCATTTGTTGTATTCGCTGATTGCCACTGACTCGACGTTATTGAACACTCCGCTGGCTAGAACAGGGCATACAGAGCTCTAGGCAGCCGCACATGTGACCACAGACACATGCTCACTGAAAATGGTGAGGAAAAGAGAGGTGACCAGGGCAAAGAGAACGTGTGGCTGGACCAAGAACGAGAGATGAAAGTGGGATTGTTGGATAAAAGGACGAGCATATTACAGGAGCCACAAGAGCTCACCTCTCACCCCGTCGGCTCTGACAGCCGGACTCCGACCCACTGCTGACTACTCATAATCAATCACATCTCAGCCCAAGCCCACAATTAATCAATCAATTAAAAACCCACACAAAGCCACAGTAGTGTAATCAATCAATCCCGCCTCGGCGAAGGGCCGTTATTGAGAGCGAGGCGTCAGATCTATAGGCGCCGGTCCCCAGATGCTACTGGTCTGAGTGTGCATGGATGGAAATAAGAGAGGAATAGAGAGGTGAGGCTAAATGCTCGGGTGTGATCCACTACAGGGTAGAGAAGAGGCTCTCAACTCTCCCATGATACACCACCAGCGCCTGAATATTCATGCTGAGGAATCGGGTACCGTGGAGGCGCTCAGTTATTCATTATGCTTCTGCAAAAAGAAACACACCATCGTCCCATTGCGATGGAATATTAATAGCTCCCATTAATAAAATATCCCCCTCCCCATCTTAAGTCTTGTCTTCAACTTTCCCGGCCATTGCACATATCAAGGCCTGGGACACTTGGGATACGGCCATGAAAGTAAGCCAGACAATAGTCATTTGGCATATTTGTACATTTTTTTAAAACTCGACATCTTTACCATCTGGTCCAAAGTGAAAGAAAGTGTCCCGCTCCTCATTTGGCCGAAGCCTTCTTTGTGAAAATAGAAAAATAGTGTGGGAGGGGACGGCAAGAACGGCTCTATAGCTGTATACTCAGAGGGGATGAATGTTTAATTTAGAGCAGCCTGGAAGTATGCTGACATTTCACCATTGTTAGGAGAGATGAATACATGGGACACTGTCTGCCGGAGAAATGGAAATGTGCATCAAGGCTGTTAAAAATTCAACCGCCTTTCCCCACACAGTCATGCAGATCTAGGCTCAGGATACAGTAGGCAACCTAGCATGTTTGAGTCTCCTTTGATTTAGCCAGCGGATGTTGTTGTAATGTCATAATCTTCATGTAACTCCACATCAGTAACAAGATGTTTATGCAATTTGAGCCCTCCTGCTTTTGCATCCACGGAGCAGCAATCCCACTTCTCCCCTCCCTCTTACTCCCTTGACCTTTGACATCACTCACAAATTCTCCCCAGACCTGGAAGCTTCACCTCGCCACTAATGTGGCACAGCATGCACGACTGACTGCACACCTGCAAGCTCCAACACCACCACAAGGCTTCCTCTGTTGTGTTCATTGAAAATAGAGAGGAATAAACAAACGCAGGCGTACTACAGCGCACTGGGACTGTTAGCTCCCTGACAACACCCGAGAGGCTGGGGGGCGAGAGTGGTCAGCCTGTGGCGGAGCAGCGACACGGAGCAAGAGAGTGAGAGAAAAGAGAGAGAGAAGGTCAAGTACCTGCCACTCCTGTCAAACACTTCTTATAACAGCTGAGCTGTGTCCAGCAGGGTGGCGGGCTGCTTTCGGGGCTTTTCATCTCACAGAGGTGATGGGTGACGTGGGCTCCTCTTCCTCACATTTAAAGTCTGTCACAACGCATCCCGCAGTCCTGGGAACTTCAGGACACCGCTGGGCTGCTCGGACCTCTGGGAGAATGTGCGTCTGCTGCTGCGACACAAGAAAGGGCACAGCAGATACTTAATAAATCAGCCTCAGCATAACAACCCCTGTTGTTAGTTCTGTTAGACTCTGAACAACAGCCGTTCTTGCACTGGAGAGTTTTAGGAAACAAATCAAAGGGGAGATGTAGCTGTTGTTTATGCTGCTACTCTGCTGTCAAGTGCTTTCAAACTCTGATGTGTGTATGCGCATGCATTTGAGCATAAACATGTGTGTGTGTGACTGTGCCTTTGTGCAAGCAGAACTATCACCGGGCTTACAGGCCTTACCTCGAGGCGGCAGGAGAAGCAGCTGGACCGACGGTGTGACTAGTTCAGCCCAGAATCACAGCCCTGGATCGGAAACAGAGAAAGAGGCACAGGCTGAGGTTTCAGAGTTGGAGGAAGTGTCTGGCAGTCAGAGAAACATTCAGACAAAGACACCAGAAAAGAATGAACTCCTGCCTGACCACTGGAGCCGCTGGCCAGCAGACTGTGACTGACTGACTGACAGACTCCGAGCCGAAGATGGCGATGCGGTCACTGCGCCACGCCGAACCAACTGGCTCGCTGAAACAGGATCTGTTTTTTCCGATCCCGTGGGGACCCGCTGAAGAACTCGCTGCCATCCCTATATATCTGAATCCCGCTCAAGGCTGGCTCAAAGAGAGAATTAGGGACAGGGTTTTGGTTTTGGTGGGTTGTGTTTTTGCCGCATGTCAGCCAACTGAGTTTCAGGGAGAGTAGTTCTCAGAGGTAGCTCCAGATAGCCTCATCTTTGGCCCCCCTTCCTACCTCTCTCCCCTGCTCCCCCATCCCCAAGACAGTGTCAGAGGACATATGGTTGAGCCAGAAGCACCTGGCAGCCCCTTCAAACCGGCAGGCAGATTGAAATTGTAGCAACAGGGGCTGGGAGCAAGAAGAAAGCCCACAGATATCTCCAAAGAATGGTCTGGAATTCACGGGCTTACTGCCACTGAGAGCACAGGGATGAGAGGGTGATGATGGGATACCGGGAGAGGGAGACAGGAAAACTAAATAAATTGCGGCTTAGAGGACAAGGAGTTGGAGACTACTTTATAAATTAGATATATAGATTTTTAACACAGTCTTCTCTCAAAATAAATGACATCTGAAAAAGCGTTGCAGGGAGAAACACACATCTAAAATTATGAAATGTCAACATCAAGGACTGTTCTTTAACAAGTAAAATTAAAACAAGGAAGAAACCACGGAAAGGCTGCAAAGAAGAAAATACAGTATATTCAGATGCATTGATCCCTGAATGACACAGCAAGCAAGAACCAACACAGGAGGTTAACTGTGTGATTCTGTCTTGTTAACTGTAGGGCTGCGTGTCGGCAAGAACTGGAGAGACTATATGTATCACGATACAGGGGTAACGATTCAATATATATTGTGATATATTGCAATACTGTAAGCAAGGTAATATATTGCATTTCTTTTAATTTAATTTTAGAAAAACTGTCATAGTATAAATAACATACCGGATATAAATATATACATACATTTTAGAATAGGCAAATATAACACATTTATACTATATGTTTTTGCCCCAAACTGCATGTGATTATCATAAAGTGAGCATGTCTGTAAAGGGGAGACTCGTGGGTATCCACAGAACCCATTTTCATTCACATATCTTGAGGTCAGAGGTCAAGGGACACCTTTGAAAATGGCTATGCCAATTTTTCCTTGCCAAAATTTTGCGTAACTTTGGAGCATTATTTAGTCTCCTTCTCGACAAGCTAGTAAGACATGGTACCAATGGATTCTTTAGGTTTTGTAGTTTCATATGATGCCATGATTTTCACTCTAGCTTTAAAACTGAGCCCGCTACAACCTCAAAAAGATTGAATAGCGTCCAGGCCCGATGGTAAAACTCTGCACTCGTCACTGTCACTTTTTTACCCAGCTGTCCAATCACAACGGAGATCACATAGACCTGCGGGTGTGTCCTCTCTCCCTACATGCTTCAGCCTTCCTTCATCCAGAGCACATACTCTACCTCGTGCAGACAGCCACAGTTTACTGTCACAAATATACACGGTGCTACATGTGTATGTTTTATCGACGTCACAAACTGTGATTCTGCTTTTCCTGCAGCTTCTTCTGTCTTTGACAGATCGATATACAATAAGACTTTGGGCGTGTTTGCTCCATTACTTATCTCAGTATATGTGCAGTTCATTTGGCTGTGACTAATAAGACGGATGCCGACTAAATGGACTTTGTTAGAAGCGTTTCCACCATCATGTTTCAATTTAGCCAGTTTTCCAGTACTCTAAACGGTGAGAGGTGTCAATACAGAAAAACCACAATGCAAAGAAGTTCAAAGATTGCAACACTCCTGGAAAGATTCATTTTTCCTGCGGTGGTTAAAATGAAGAAAATTGATTATCAATACACACGCCCATAAGTGTGCATACTCTATACCCTCTTCTGCCACGCATCATCAGCATCACACCCTGCTGTTTAAAATAGATTACTGTGTGTACTTGTCATAAATGATGGATTGTCATGAACCGGATCCATACTCTCTCCAACCATTTCGCCGATGAGCAGGGAGTGACAGAAAGAACAGAAGATAAACACAGTGAAGCTGACAGAGGAGGCAGTGTGTCTGTTTTCACAAGCTGGATTACACTGAGGCGGACAGAGGGAAGCCATGTCGCTGTGTATCCTCCATCTTTGTTTGCTTTATTCTTGCAAGGTGATAAATGCTGCCATTCACACAGGACTGTTAAAAACACAGAATCGATTTAGTGGTAATGATGGGTGAATGGAGAGAGTGTGAATAAATCTGCACAAAGGATGAGAACTCTTCAGTGGAGTTTTTTCAATGCTGATCGCACAAACACTTTTAAAGTCATCTTGCAAAATTAGTAGCGCTGCCCCCTCTTAGTCGATTAGTCGACTAATCGGTCGTTTTGGTCTTAGTCGACTAAGGGAGCTTTGACAAGCCAACATTTAGTTTGTTCGGGCGGTTGTGAACGCAGCAATCGTACTCTGGTGCGAACCAAAACAACCGTTCTGAGATCGCTTGCGAGAGGTGGTCTCGGACCGTTTAACGCTGTCTGTGCGCTCATTTGTTGAGATGGACACAGGTAAACGACAGGTTAACTTGAGTGGACGGATCTGGACCTTCTTCTGCAGAAGTCTGTTTTTTGCTTGACATCTGGGCCGAAGAGATCATACAGAATATGCTAAATAAAGTCCGCAAAAATAGTGACAATTATAAAGTCATTCGAGATGAACTGAAGGAGAAGGGATTTGTGCGCACAGCCGATCAGTGCCGAGTCAAAGTGAAAAAACTTCGACAGCAATATTTCAAAGTCTGCGATTCCCTGCGTAGAATAACAGCTCTCGAGACGAAAAAGATAAATTCGCTCCTTCGTACACGCCCCTCAGCAATTTTTTTTAATTTATTTGGTCCACTTTAAATTGTGCACTGTGAAACCGAACTAAATAGATAGAAAACAAACCAAGAGTATAAATTTCACTCTGATTCGGAGTAGCCAAACGGACTATGTCTTGTGAGAGCACCCTAAGGATTCTTTAGTCGATTAGTCGGGGGGGGGTTTTATCCTTTTTTCATGCTGAATGGTTTATTTCCAAGAAACTTATGAGCACATCTTTGGTAAACACAAGATTTAAAGTGGTGCTTTTGTGTGATTCTTCTGAAAAATCGTGTGTGTTAGTCGACTAAGGACTTCTTCGGTCGAGGACAGCCCTAATTGTTAGCCTGTTGTTATTAACACAGAATAGATTTAGTGGTAACAATGGGTGAATGGAGAAAAAGGATGAGAACTCTTCAGTGGAGTGTTTTCATTGCCCGCACACAATTCATCTTGCAAAATTAGCTTTTTGAAAATAATAGACACAAGGCTGGCCAGAGATGGATCTGCTAAAATAACACACTATTCATATTCAAAGTAACATATATTTTATATCAAATGAATGCTAATAAATGTATTATCCCAATTGCATTGAGAAAAGAATATATGCACAAAAGAGCACAAATGACCTTCCTCCAAATGGAAAGCGCCTCTTTTCTGGCATTCCCTTGCCTCCTAATCATGTGATGCTTCTTCTCTTTACTCATCCATGACCCGTCCTCCCTTGTGATTACGTTGGAAAGAAAAAACAAGCCCTCACTTCAACCTTTTATAAGCAATAAAGATGGGGAGGCTCTTTTCTTCCAACCCAAGCAGTAATCTTAATAGGAAAACATTCCTATAAAGACGTGGCTATCGCCACTCACAGATTGCCTCTGACTGCTTGTTCCCTCCCAGTCCTCAGGGCCACCGTGTCCCTGGGCTATGTTTGTGACTGTATTTCTAAACACAGCCACAAAGGCTGTGAAAGTCTTGAGACTGAAACTTTTAAAAAGGAAAAACCCCTAGTTGATAAATTCCGTTCTTCTCTATCCCTCATTCCGTTTCTACAAAACGCTTCACTTGTCACCACAGACTCCCAAGCTCCTTTAATAAACGAAAATGTCTGGCTTTGAGTGGCAGAGTGTGACTGTTTAAAACCATTGGGATTCTGGTGTAATCCTACGGAAGACGCAGGCGTAACCCGACTTTAAAGTCGCCTTGTCGCTCCACATCCAAGTGAAGAACCTGGAGAGGAGAGGACTAAGGATTGTGAGGAGAGGCTCTTGTGTAAGAAAGTGTACATGTTGGCTTTCCAGGGAACCGGGCTCTATTTGATACACGTTGAGTGGAGAGACCCATATGTTTTGGTAATGCCTTACATCTGACATTAAGCTTAAAATAGAGTGAAATGTGGGTTACTTCCACTGAGGGAGGGGTCCCACAGATGAAACTTTGAGTACTGTCAGTCAGTAGTTGCAGCTTGCGTCAAGTGAACAGGTTGCTTAGGAACCGATCAAGGAGAAAGCACTATTGTCGTGTGTTCGTCAGCAGCTTTGTCATTAAAGAGCAGCGAAATTCTGCAATACAAGGGTTTTTTTTAAAGGAAGGGCTCAAGGACTGAGAGGGGTTTAACTGAAGGCAGCTGCAGATCATTGTGCAGCGAATTGCATCCATTTAAGTTGTTTTTCATGCTAAAGGGGGGAAAACAACTTTCCCAAACTTTTTCCTTTTCCTCTGTTTTTTCCCCTCTTTCCTTTGTCTCTCCAGCAGACAGCTGTCTGAGACAAGATGCTGCTTCCACTGGAGACCTCACTCTTTTCGCTCACACGCTCGCCGGCTCCTGGTTGCCATGGAAAAGCCCAGAAATGGGGCAGATAACAGTTCAATGAGGGAGCAGAGACTTTCGGAGGGTCTGCTGGGAGGCAGCAAGTTTCTAGGGCCCGTCCTGTCAAACCATCAAGCTCTTTTTGATGCGTGGAAACGGAAAGAAAGACAGAAAGAAACAGAAAATGAGAGGAGAAAAAATGGGAGGAGGAAACTAATATGTTGACTGAAGTCAAATTTGTGTGTGGAGAGTAAAAAACAGATATGAAAAATGAAGATCTATCTGTGTTGGGAATATTGTCAGCACCAAGTGTAATTTTAAGTGGGGAAAAATCAGATTGAACCACTGATGAAATATGACCAAGGCAGTCAATATCTTGCAGCCAGTGAAATGACCAGCATGATATCCTGTCTCCCATGCAAGAATTAACTGTCTATTATTAAGGGATTAATAATTTCATAAGTAACAGTGTTGACAATAAATTGCTACACACAGTCAGTCAGAGCGAAGTGAAAAGGAGCCTGGCTGGCACCGAAGGCCCATCTATCAAACCAACAAATCAAAATGTAATCATAAAAACCAGAAAGAAGCTACATTTTCTGAAGAAAACTGGAGTGTGCTCGCTGTAGCTGAAAGATGGCGCTTCAATAAATTTCAGACGCCAGAGTATCTTTAACATCCCACAGCAATAGAGGCCGTAGAGAGGATTTAACTTCTTACACGGAGTTAAAGCAACGCAGGACGCAATTATGTGCATTCCCCGTGAAGTCAAGAGGGGAAACAGGTGACACATTGAGAATTAAACCACCACTTTCTAAGATGTTACTCAATACAAGACGAACTCACTGATTATGAAGCTTCCACACAGCCCCAAAGTAGGAAAGGAGACTATGAAAAATGCAAACAAACAGATATGGATGAATAAATAAATACTTTAAAGTTTGAAGCTCTCTGACACATCTGTGGGGACTCGCTGGCGACAGCCCCACCTCACTTTGTGCAGAGGGTTTTGAAGTAGAAGTGTCAGGAGAGGCCCCTCAGAGGTTCCCGAGTAAAACACCTTTCTGAAATCAAATTCCCTTTTATTTTCCTGCCTCCAAGAGACTGAGGAGCAAAGATACGGGACTCTATTGTGTGTTGCAGGCACGCAGCACCACGGCACGTCCCATGAATGCATTTGCCATTTTGTTGTGTGACTTGTATCTTGTCTTTTTTACTTTCGCTGCACGTCCGCTGCTAAATGGTCACTGCTGAGGTGTTTAGGCAATGATTTTCTTAGAGATCACATCAATAACAAATGTGTCTAGTTCTTTGATATCTTTTTGTTTTTTGTAAATGCAGCTTTACTTTGTCTTTTCAGACTCTGTGGCTGTGATGTAAAGTGCATCACTTCCAGTGCAACGCAGGTACTTAGAGCGCAACAGCAAAGCTTTCATGAACTGCGTACAAGTTGAAACGCCGCTGCTTTGTATTAAAGCTGGGGTAGGCAGTATACTTTTGGCCATCATTGGTCAAATAACTTTCACCAATTTGTAATTCACGTGGTCTGAGAGAAAACTAGACTTCTGCACCCCCTCTTGGCTCTGTTTTCAGGCTTTAGAAAATCTAGCTCGTGACGGGAGACTTTGACCGATCCCAGGTCATTTCAGAGAGAGAGCGTTCCTATTGGATGTTCTACAAATACAGATGTGCGTGCATGTCCTTTCAGATGGTGAAAGCCTGATTCAACGTCGGAATATCCTGCAGGAAAAGTTGCTATTCTAGCATTGGCAACAACTGCCTACACTGCAAAGCAACCCAACAAAGGGAGACTGACTTATCAAAAAGAGAGTCTGACAATATCGCCGAAGTGTTTCAGAGATTCTAATAGTTTAGCCTTCTGCGCACGGCTGCGGCTAGTGCCGGCTACGGTAGGTGAGGCAGTAGCTTGAGGAAAGCATCATTTTCTCTCTCTCTTTCTAATAGTTGAGACTTCTGCGTGAGCTCAGCGCTGCTGCACAGCCGAGATGGCTACGGCAACTATTAGCAACATTTTCTGTCCATCTCTGAAACACTTCGCCGATATTGTAGCTCTGCTCGCTAGAGCCTCAAAACAGAGTATGTCATCTCAAAGGGCTTTATAGGTCCACGAGTTTGCAGAGTAAACCGAACGGCATCGAGATCACAATCATGATCGGGATGATGTTGGAAATGAATGACTAGTACTCGTACTGGTTACTGTATGAAGCGCGTGCATATGCCCATGCTCGTCTGGTGGGAGGGGCTTAGGGCAGAGAGGAAAGAGCTGCAGGATGAGGCTTGTATTTGTATTTCCACATTCTGGCATCTTTTTTTTCTTTTCCTTTTCCAGTAAACTTGTATTACAATATGCTGAAAGGTTATTATGGAATTTTTGCCCAATAATGCCAAATAAAGTGCCTCCCCCAGCTTTAGTGGTCAATAAAAAGTACCAAAACAGAAATGTACCAATACTGTATTTACTTACTACAATGTTCACTCATATAGAGGCATACTTACTCTAAGATAAGGTGGTGACCATGGTAAACATTATACCTGTTAAACATCAGCATGTTAACATTGTATTTGTAATCATTTTAGCATGCCAACGTTAGTGACTTGCTCAAAGCCTTTCTGTGCCTAAATACAGCCTCACAGAGCTGCTAGCATGGCTGTAGACATTTGTTAAGGTATAAAGCGTAATTCAAGACTTCAATTCAAGTGTGAAAGAGTTTGTGAACACCACACAAACTGAATACTGAACAAACTGTCTGACATTATACTGTCTGTCCAAATTGTGGCAATGATTAAGATGAGAAGGGGTCAAAGAGGAAAGGTAGGAGGATAAAGTTAGATGCTGAATGACATGAGAAGAGTGAGTGAATTTATATCCAGGAGAGATTGATTCTTCTTAGAGACTAAGGAG
This sequence comes from Sebastes fasciatus, assembly GCF_043250625.1. NCBI lineage: Eukaryota > Metazoa > Chordata > Actinopteri > Perciformes > Sebastidae > Sebastes > Sebastes fasciatus. The sequence goes on from NC_133807.1 coordinate 21,322,742, forward strand.
AAACAGGGTGGCTCCTGCTCTGACACCAAAGATCCTTCAATTCTGTCCGTTTTCATCCCTCCTTCCTCTACCGGGCCACCGGACGCCGTGATTGACATCATCCTTCCATCTCTGTGATTACAGCATGTCTCCTTTCCCACCTCTGTACGATCTGTCTTCGATCAAAGCCCTAAACACAGCTGTCCGCTGGGCCTTCGCTCCGTCCGAGGAGGACGAAAGCAGGCATCAAGAGATTGCTAGAGAGAAAGGCGATCAGACAGGCTGTGACACAGAGCCTCTGAATTTGTCAGTTTGTCACAAACACTTACACCTAAAAGCTCTAGGCCGTCTCCAACACCGAAACTGCTCATGCGACCTCAAAGATCATGTCAGCTGTAGTCTAACACGAAGGGGGGAAAAGTAGGTGTAAATAAAAACTCCAAATTATTTCTCAGCAGACCTCCTTTACCATCCTCTCTTTCTCAGCGTTAAACAAGTGTGAGGCCCTCAAGTGATGACAGAGAGCTCTAGGGGGAAAGAGAGAGACAAAGCTTGATGAAAGACCATGGACGAGAAGAAACGGCATGAACACAGATGAAAGGAAGATGTCACAGTGAGTTGTCATGGGACCATGTAACAGGCCTGCGTGTCCAGCAGGCTTGAGAAGATGTTGGAGTACACAACGATGGCCTCTGAGGAGCCGCCATGCTCTGAGGGCAACAACACCAGTGAGGAGGCCAAATCCCAACAGTGCTGAGCCCTCTGGCCTTCTGCATGTTCAGGCCATTTGAGTGTCCAGATGAAACTTGTGGCATGTCATTTGTATTATACTCTAACTTGTAGTTACAGTACAGTTACGGGCATTCATTCTGAAAACAAGGCCTAAAGATGCATTCCTGCTAATGGCTGCTTCATATTGGCTCCAAACAAACTTTGACTGTACTGAAATCAATGTGAACATCCCTCTAGAATTACATAATCAATACAAAATTCACTATTTTGTCTTGGTATTTTTTAAAGTTATTAATCCATGTAATGTCCATCCAAATAACTGACAAAAGAGGACGGAGACTGTAAATCCAAACTTCAAAATGTACATTTAGAGATGGGTGATAAAAATATAAAATATCCTAAATATGGTACTCACAAGGGAGCACCGAGGTAGAGGGAAGCGACAATATGAACATCCCCCTGAGGCGAAAGCAGACTCAGAGCCCACAGGTGGATGTGGGGATGGAGGAAGGGCTTTGAAATCCTATAGGAGTAGCAGCAGTGACTGATTAAATGGATGCATTGGTTATATGCTGCACTAAGAGTGGCTGCCTGAACTAGCTTGCAGGGTACATTTCATATTTAGTCTATATACTAGATTAGTTCTGGTGTAATTTTATGTATGTAGTCTTTCTATGTTGTCTTCCCAATAGTGTGAGGAAAGACAAAACAAATAAAATCACTGACTGAATCCTGTTATTTGTAATGTGTGATGAGTATGATTCCCAGTATTCACAGATACTCATAGTATGTGTACAGAAAGGCCAGCCTGTGATCCTTTATTGTTAATGTTTTAGACTAAATGTCTCTTAAAGAGCTGCAGGCAAAAGTCAAGATTTCCAAAGTTACTTCTTCTCTGAAAGAAGAAGTAAAGAATGGTGTGACCGCTGCAGATGGAAAAAAAAAAGGAGAGAAAGCAGACATTGTACCTCTGCACCTCCTTCTGTAAACTCAACCGGCACCGACCAATGGGAAATCAATGCGCTGACTGCTGCTGTGAGTGTCAATGAAATGTACCAAATGCACCCACGTGGCTTCAGACTCAGACAAACAGAAGCAAATAAGGACACACTTAAGGACGCAGACCTATACTCACACCAACACACACACATAAACGAAGACTAAGAAATAAGAAACAAATCAACAGGGTGTCTTTTAGATACTTCATTGCCAGGGATTTTTGTTCAGACCCATGAGATCGTCTTCTCTAAGTGTTTCCGTATTAAGAGAAAAGACACAAGAAACCAATTTGAATCCAGGGACAAAAACTAGATACGATAAAAAAGTTTTTAGGAGAAAAGTGTTACCTGTTTGACATTGTAAGGTATTCCTCACCGTCACACTGAAAGATGCAGCTCTGTGCTCTAACACTTCGACTGAAATATGACTCATATCTTTCTGAATACCATCTGGGTGTTCTTAACATAACCCCAACCATCTGTGTCAGCACACAAGTCCCTAACGAGAAATTTGACTTCAAATAATATGAGTGAGGTCAATTTTAGTCTCAAAACACATCGAAGAGAACAACAGCAGAACAAGGGATGAATAAGAGAGAGAGAGAAGAGGAAATACACTGAGTAACATGACAATGCACAATTGTTATTTCACTTTAAAGAAATAGTTCCACATTTTGCAAAATCGGTTATTCGCATTCTGGCGGAGAGTTAGATGAAAAGATCGATACCACTCTCATATATGTCCATTAGATATGAGGTTCCAGCTTATAGCCAGTAAGCTTAGCTTAACATAAAGCATGGAAACGGGAAAGCAGCTAGTCTGACTGTAACAAAATCCACCTACTAGAACCTCTAAAGTTAAATAACTAACATGTTATATCTTGTTTCACGCATAGTGGTCACTACAGAGGACAGTAAGGCTGTCCCCAATACCATTTTTGGGCTTCGAAGCTTCGGTGCAAAATATTGGAAGGTATTTGAAGCTTAGCAGAGCAGCGCGGCGCTGCAGGCTGACGTCTTATTCTATCTGTCTGTCTCAGGACAGTACTGCTGCCCCACTACTGTACACAGACGCACCTCTACACACAACAAACAGTGATATCCGTCTGAGAATAATTAATAATAATTAATGTTGAGTATGTATAATGAATAATGTTGTGGGATTATTCCTTATTTCATGGGCTATTTTGGGATTTATACTTTATTATTACATAATTATATATATATATTGTTTTTAATTAAAAAAGTATTAGAATATTGATTTTGAGGTTGATTACTATGGCAATGGTTGAAGCATTTGGTTCAGCCCTAGTGGACAGCAAAAGCTGTTTTCTTGTAAATGCATGGGTTTTGATGGCATAGTTGCACATCAGCCACTACACTGAACCCTAATGCATCATGCTCTACACTGCTAACCACTGGCCAGCTGTTCTAAGAGCAACACAAAAATCATCAAAACCAAGTTGGCCGCCGGACGGCCAGAAATGCTGAGCGGCTCAGAAATATCTTGCCAATCCTTCCTTACAGGTAAATAACATTTGGTAGCATCAAGTAACAACAAGGAGTAATAAAGTTGTTAAAAATTCCAAGTATTGATTTTATGTTGGGAGAAAAAGACGATTAATCATCTGCCCACTGAACTGGACATCAGGCATCGCTGGCTTCAACTACAATTAATACTATCACCTTGAAAATACTTCATCTGCAGTAACTTTTTTGGGGCTTTAAATCAATTGATTTATGTTATTAGAATGTAACATGCAGTTTTTGTAACAAAAACAATATTCTGATGTTATTTTTGTAGAAAATGTTAATTGAAACAATTTACGGTTCAACAGTGGGAGGTAGGGAGGGGCTAAGGAGTCGACAACGAGGAGCTGAATGAAGGATTGAGGGACCAGGTTCAACATTTTTGCATTGCATTGAACAGCAGGCTATTAACCTATATGTTAAAATATGTGAACAGAATTGAAAACATAGGTTATTTTATAGTTTTCACATCACATCATTGTATTCATTGGTTTGTTAAATACATATTTCTTTCAGTTGAAAATTAAAATACATACTGTCCACCTGAGTGGACATGTGAAAAAAAAAAACTCATACCTAAACAGGAATAATATCATTTTATGAGGGTTATATGCTGACTGTTAGTGAGACTGTTATCAATCCTCTCTGCTAACTCCCTGCCAGAAGGCGAATAAGCGTATACTTCCCAAAATGTCAAAATACTCCTTTAACAGCAGTATAAGAAATTATAACTCTATCTCAGGATCCAAAAGGTATGATTATCCCCAACGCCTTATTTATTTCTCTCAAAATATGACCATCACCTTTGCAGATGGTGCTAGGCTAGAAAACATGCTTGATGGAAATTTTTGTAATGCTTGAAAAAAAAAACTATTAAGTAACCAGAAATGCATTTTCTCCATTAAAGAGCTCTAGGCTGTTGAGTAATTTCACTGATGTCATACTGTGAAAAAAATAGCTTGAAAGCAGACCAATTAGGTAAAGATTGTGATAAAGCTCAGCGTGGGTCACTATCTGTGGTCCGGTTGTCTCCTGAGCTGCTGTCTTCTGCTGTCTCAGTCTGGCTCACGCTGTTCAGTTCTTAATTTAGCCTTCACTGAGCCCAGGAAGATTACAATGGCCTGCAACGGGCCAAGGTGCACTCCGCTGCTCCGCTCTACAAGCAGGAAGTGAAAGAGGGACAGCGGGGTAAATCAAGATACATCCCTGGGTTGATAGATGCTGAATGGAACCGATAGAGAACATGGAGCAAGGTCGGCATCCATTAGCCGTGCCTTGAAGTCACAGATGGATAACTCCACAACAGGAGGGTCAGCCTGTGCTGCTGCTGTTAACACCTCTGTCTTACACTGGATATTTCCTGGTGTGTCTCTCACACACACAGAGAAGCATGAAGACATGCAGTAAACACGTTTGTGCATTAGACATGAGCTGACCTGGCTCAAGCTTGATACCTGCAGTCATAGCTGCCTTAAACAACAGTGTGTACTGCTGTCCGTCATTTTCTGTTGTTATCGCTGTTGTATTGCTGTTACTGTGTTACTGTGTGCTGTTGTATGTGTTGGTGTCTGACAAGTACAGTGCTGTGGAAAAGAATTTCCCCTTGTGGGACAATAAAGTCTAAGGTCTACCCGTCTTGATGCCATATACCAAACATACACAGCGGTAAACATACTGTCTTCCACAAACGATGCAGTCATCGTCATTGATAATCAGTAAAACACGTGCTTACCAGTGGGCGAGTCAAGGCGATTCTGAAAATGCTGCAACATACTTTAGAGAAGCTCAGCTTCCCCACGTCCTGTCAAAACACAATCAACAAAGAAATAATCCTAATTAAACCATTTCTTACATAATATAATATTGTCAGTAGACCCTTCTTGCAATCATAGACTGTTTATAAGAAGTTGACGTAGTCACCGTGACGTCACCCATTGGTTTGTGGACTGCCGTTTTAAAGCCTCAAGTTCAGCATTTTGGCCGTTGCCATCTTGGTTTTTTGCAACCACAAGTGACACGAGAGGGTGGAGCTAAGAACAACCAAACGCTGATTAAGACAATTTAGGTGACCAAAATGGACAATATAATAAAATCACTTTAAGGGGACTACAGGTGAATAGGGTAAACATCTTTAAGAAATAGCGATCACCATGAAACTTCCTCGGTTGATTACTTATATTAAGGCAACTACTTTTTTAATTACAAGTTTTCTGAAATTTTATGTTTAAAAATGCAAATGAGGCATTGTCTGGCTAATTTGCCTACATTTCTAAAACAGAAATCTGAACATTGGAAAAAGCCAGTTTAAAAATTCTTGTTTCATTTTGTATTAAAGTCAAAGGTTTTTACAGAGGGGATTTAGGATATCTCTTTTTATCACTCCATAAATCAGAAAATAATTTTAAAAAAATGTCACCATGTTTTTGGGAATGAAATGCTCTATAACTCAGGCTATAATGGATATATGAACAAACCCATCTGTAAAAACATTCAGAATATAGAGGGGAATGAGACTGGAAAGTTTGGTGTATGTAAGTGCTGCTGAAATGGAGATTTATGCCTCAGCGTACGAGTAAAAACTAATTTTAAGAAAACGGCTTTTAAAGATATGTACTGTAAAATTCCATCCATTTTTTTCAAGACTACATGAGAATAGGGTAAAAAAAATAACTATTAGATATCACCATGAAACCTCCCCAGTTGATTACTTACATTAAGACAATTATTTTTTGTGTTACAAGTTTTCTGATATTTTATATTTAAATATGTAAATTAGGTATTATCTAATGCAAAATAGCCCAAAATCTCAAAATTGATCAGTGCATGAAAAACAATGTTTTTGCCTGGGGTGTCTCTCCTTAAAGCTTATTTTCACCATCCAGACAGTTAAGATGTACAGTAACCACAATTAAATAATCACCAATAAGGTCCATATCAATGCCCGGTCCCAACAAACGCACAAGCATGAATAAATGGCAGAACACCAGACATGTATGCGCATATATTTACATTTTAAAAATTAAAGTCACAGACAAAGCTCATCCCGTCTGCCTGACAGGAGGGAAGGTCTCGCTCTAGCAAAACAACGGCTGATCTTAACAGCTTCTTAGCTTTAAAAACCAGATCTGGCCTCTTTCGCTGCCCGCAGTCCTCCAGGATCCCAAACCCGCACGGCAATGACGCCGCCAAAGTCATGCGGTCACCTGAGCAGAGCCATTATTACACAGGCATTCTTAATAGCCCTATAGATTAAAGTCCAGAGGAACAAGACACCAACAGATTAAAAAAAGAAAGATAGGAAAGAGGATGATGAATTGCCTCAGATTGCCAGGCAATCATGCATAAATTACTAGGATGTGCTTAGGTATAATAACCAGCGCTGTTTTAAGTGATCGCTCACTCTGGCGGAGCTGTTGTGTAAGGAGCAGTGGGTGCAGATGTAAGGGGAAAGAGATGGGTGGCGGGTAAAGAAAGGAGCGGGTCGCCGCTGTCTACTCAATCACATCACCGTCAAGGGTATCGCCCTGACACTGTCTCCGCTCTGTGCCCCGAGCCGGCACACAAATCTCCTGATAGACAGACGCAGCAGTCAAACAGCACCCTCATCCCCCCAGCCGGGGCCCCTAAAGGATCCCTGGGCATGTCTCTGTGGCCCCGCAGTCTGCCGCTGCTGGGAGCCCCGGCAACAACTGATTATTCAGGATCTAGGCTAACAAGAAACTGTCATGTGGATCTCAAAACAACATGTTCTGGTTGTGAATACATCATGAAGCAGAGGGGAACAGGCTGTCTCCTGCTTCTTTCTCTCTGGATGTGCTGCACTTTCAGTCGGTGAGCAGATTCATCAGGTAGGAGGACTGAAACCAGACTGTTGACTGTTGCATCTTGGTCCAGTATGTAGAAGTTTCACAGTAATATACACTGAGATACAGCCACTTCACCATCCTCAGAGGCAAAGACCCACTGGCACAATGTTAATATAGATATACCAAGTTTTTTGGGTGAAGAGTCTAATGTGTGCTGAGAAAACAGTGACCAAAATCTTCCACACGTTCCTGGTTATTGTTCACTTTAATGCTCCGGGAAAGTAGGTTACCTAATAGGAAACTTACATTATCCAAACTAAGAAGACTACATTTTAGAAATAAAGAGTTGTTTGTAGAATAGAGTCAATAGTGGATGTGATCAAGTTTGTTTTTGTGGGCAGACATACTTTTGAGATTGTTAGCTCTGCGTCATCACATATAACAATCACAGTGAAACAAGGGAAGCAGTAGGACCTCCCCCTGAAAGTCGAAGGGTTGAATCACCTGACGGTTACCCCCGTCAGTCGACCTGACATTCTTCAAGTCGAGCCTTCGGGGTTTTTTTTTAAGACGCTAGATCTATCAAGAACTTTGTGCTCTAGTAAACAATAAAATCATAAACACAATGTTGTATAGATATGAATGGTGATGACATGACAAAAAATCCCACCCATAAAGCATGGTAAACAAGACGGGGTCCGTGTTTTAAGACGTGTCGGATGGGTTGCCGACATTGCCGCAAGCACGCACTGAAAGCAGACTGTGACAGACTGTGCGGACCCCACCGGTTGAGAAGTGTAAAAATATTTTCCGTTCACTATGAAATTGTGGCAGGCCGCATTTCACTATGTTAATGTGGTCGAAATCATCACTGAAACTCATGCCAATGGATTATCGGATTGACAGATCAGGCCATATGAGAAAAGAAACAACAAGAAAGGAATAGTCAAAAGCAGACCCTGTTCTTTGTATCAGGGTTGGGCAAAGAATTAGATTCTATTTGAGGTGCCAGCCGTCTTCTTCTCTGTGTTTCTTTGCAGAGCATGTGTGATTGTCAGCAGACCCTTCTCAGCAGAACAAACAGGTATGGGAGGGGTAGAGCGAGTGGAGATTGGGCACTGGTTATTCGATCGCGGATGGAGTCGTTCTCTCTGACGGATAAAAAAATGTTGATCAAAAAATGATAAAATGGGACGGCAAATATACTTTGGCAGGCGTTAATATACCTGAGCGGCCCACCCAAGTAAAGTCTATATGTGGGAAACACTGTGTATGTATGTTATATTATGCAATATTTGTCTAAATGTCATACACAACTTCGGACCATATCATAAATAAGTCCTTATCATTTGGTGGATTTGCTGCGAGGGGCACCAGAGCCAAAATCTACCCAGCACACATCATGGCTGATTCTGGTGTTCTCATTTCTTGAGGGGTAAACTGATCAACGGCACAGCCTCCGAAAAGCTTCATCTGGAGGACACGTGAAGGATGAATATTATTGCATATCGGTTTCTCTCACCTTCCATAATGTGTACCCTGCCACATCAGTGCTACAGTCTGTGCCATCTGCAACAACTCAAACAGCCAGTGAGCTTGGCAGGAGTTCAGGCTAGCCACAGTTGACTCTCCACCGCAGGGGGGCCATCTCTCAGACTGGTACAACACTTCTGGGCCCGGGCATTCGTTTCCCTTCACCACATCCCTCTTCATCAGCAAAACTTGGTGTGCTCCTCACTTAAAACTATGACACTGCAGTCCCTGTTCCTTTAAATCCCTGTACCTCTCTCTCTCTGATTGTATAGCCTGAGTGGTGTAATGCTAGCGCAGCAGGGAGTTGGGGAGCAAAACAAACTTCGGCCACTTAACTAAATAGTATTCACAATGGCAAATTAGGCAGAAATACAGAAGTGGCTGCCAGCCATCCCACCCAATCAAACATATGCACACACACACAGGAAGAGCAGGAGGGTGTGTTTCTCCTCTGTGACTCATTATAGACCTGATAATAAGCAGAAAATGTAGGTGAATGGGCACAATTGTTAAAGGATACACTGGTTAATATTTACATGGCACTTTGTCTCCATCATATCCTATACTCCACAGCGCAGAGTGAGAAAGGAGGATTAATAGTCCCGCTTTCCCTCCCATTAATCCATGAAGACGCTATAGAGCTACTCCCCTCCTCCCTCTCTGCGTTTATCTTTCTGTCTTTTATATCCCCAATGACCCTGAGTTCAAAGTAGCGCTACAGAGCAGGGGTTGTGTTTGTACAGATGAGGGCTCTCTCTAGCAGCATCTGAAGGAAATGAGAAGGCAGAGTTGAAGTCTGTCAGCCCTCGTCTCGAAATAGCAGGTGGCAACGAAACTGAGAGAACAACAGAGTATGTGAGAATGACACGGAGGGTCTATTGCCAGGACAGCCGGGGACGCTGGGATGAGTCAGACTCAGAGTGCCCAAATAAAAACCACAGACTATAAAAAGTGGACATAGTCACCGTGACGTCAACCATTGTGGACTGACGTTTTGAAGCTTCGAGATCAACATTTTGGCCTTCTTGGTTTTTGGCTGTCGTCATCTTGTTTTTTTACAACCAGAAATGACACGAGAGGAGGGAGTTAAGTACAACCGAACGCTGAATAAAACATTTTTAGGCAAAACATTTTTACAATTGACTTCCACATACTGAAAACACACTGTGAAAGTGTTAAAGTTCTACAACGACACCAAGACCGCACAACGCCATGGTAGTGACCTGTCAATCACAAGGTAGTCACGCCCTAAAGCATCCCCTGCTTTATGATCTATCTGACTCTAAATGGGACCATAATTTACTAACTCAACATCATGCTGTTTTGAAGAAGAATTGAAACTAGCGATTGAGACCATAAACTCATGTTTACAATGTTTACTGAGGTAATAAATCAAGTGAGAAGTAGGGTCATTTTCTCATAGACTTCTATACAATCAGACTTCTTTTTGCAACCAGAGGCCATTAAAAAAATGCAAGTTAAAGGCACTTCCACATCACTTCACTTTTCAGGCCCCGGAGGTTGCCCACTGCTACTAAATGAACGATTAAGTATGGTTTTTACCAGCAGACTGTTAATACTGAAGGAAGCGACGGCTGGGCCGGTCTCAAGGCACCCCGCCAACGGCTCCGAAAACATTGCAGCAAATTTCCAAACAGACGTTACTTGGATAAACTGACCACATATTGGGAATCTAAATAGTTATTTTCTCACATGAAAACATATCAAAACTTAATAAAGTAACATACTAACAGCTTTTAGTCTCAATCAAAATCTCACAAGACTGACGGCCGGTCTCAAGGCACCCAGACGCAATGCATTGTGGGGCAGTTGAGTATGTACAGTTAGCTCACGTCTCAAACTACAATTTTTGCTAATCTAGTATACATCCAGGCATTTTTCATTATACAAAATCCACATATTACGTACTACAGTGTATGAATAGTATGTTAGTACGCAATTTCAAACACAGCCATACACTCAGTCGCTTCAAACAACACATGCATGCACATGCAGACACTCTGGCACTGCAACAGTTGGTGCACATGAGCTTAGACTGCAGCCTGCAGGTTCATCTCAGCTTCCCTACGTAGCTCAAGTCAGTTAGCCAAGGTTCACTCCTCTGGACTGAACTCCAAGCGGATCGCACCAAAGGCATACCGCTACACTACACACCAATAACCAAGCAGCCACTTGCCAACTCATGGATGGCTAACGTGCTATGGTGTACTATCCAAGCTTGGCGCCCACATACATGCAGTACTGCCATCACTGGTCTATGCAACATCACAAATACGCCAGGCACGCACACAAAGCATGCAACATGAAGAGGCAGCTGACCTGAGAGGATTGAGCTCGCCTCCAGGGTAGAAGCAGTCAGTATCTAACACTCTCATGTACTACTAGCATATAGTACACTAAAGTACACACTCAGTGACCCCTCGAGACGCACACACACAGAGGACAAACTGGATCCATCTGTCTGTTGTACTGTAAGTGGCAGTCCACTACTGTACCATTAACCTTGGAGAAAGGAACTAATAAACGTGTGCTTTTTGTACCCTTTCCTCGTCTCTATTTAATTTGTCCTTTAAATGAAATTCCCCTGAGGTTCTGTGTCTGAGTAGACCTAAGAATAATACAGGAACAGCACACTAATTCCACCGGTATTGTGTGTAACATTTGCAGGAATTGAGTAGAAAAAAAAACAAGGAATGGAAAGCAGGTTACAGCAGAAACAAAGAAATAATGCCTGCCAGTAAACAATGGTTTAGAAATCCATCTAAAAATAAAAAGGCTATCTTCCATCGACCTGACCCGGCATACAGACATTTGTGCTTGAAAACGGTAAGTCACTGAATTTCACTTGACTCTTGTTATCCAGCCACGAGCAGCGATGCAGGTCAAAGCGGCTGAACTTTGCAAGACAAAGCTACGAGTCGAGCAGGTTCCTTCTATTGCAAAAATAATCAATGCGGGTTGATGCCTTAACTTACGGTTTGCAGTGTGTTTTATCTATCTATTATCTCAAGTGTCCCTGCCTTCCTTTGATCTCCACTAGTTTCAAGACTTGAGTAACGACAAAGAGAGAACGTGGGTGGGTAAAGAATAAGGAGGTAACATAAGCAGCGGAGAGATTGATATACATCCCTTTTTTTTTTTACTGATTATTATCTTGATCCAAATGGGCTAAATCAGTAAAAGCATGGACCAGCCTCTCCTCAGCCAGAATAACAAGTAATAAAGGCAGAGCAAGAGAGAGAAGGGCAACAAGAAGAGCAAAGGGCAGCGAAGAGGGCCTCCTGCTTCTAAAGGGTGAGCTTGTTAGTGAAAGGAGACGGCATAAAAAGCACTGAACACATGCTCGAGCACTCGCCCACAAATGGATATAATAACACACATATTCTTGTGACAGGCGTAAGTGTCCCTGAGTATTCTCGAAGAATGCGTCCATGTGACATCAATACAACTGTAGCGGTTACCGTGCCAGGCTTTTGCCATTTTGCCTGCCGTCCATTCTGCTCGCCAACCAATAGACCGAACCTTGCACTTGGTGTGCGGAAGAACGGGAAGGGGGGAAGGAAAGAAAAACAAAAGCGATTGATATAAATGATCTGCCGGCCGAGAGAGGCCCCCAGGCAGGGGCGAGCGAAGGTCCGCTCGATACCAATTGATCGTGGGAGGCCCAGGCATTCGTCTTAATTCTGACTAATTAGGGCAGCGGCTGACGAGGAGGGGGTTGGAGGGACAAGTTGTTGGTGTGCGTGTGAATGTGTGTCTGTGCGTCAATGGGACCTCCCAGATTACAAAATCAAGCCCCCCCATGTTTACAAAGCGTGGAACAAGTGGCGGATTAAGGAAATCAGTTTAGGAAACAACAACTGTCACCACATTAGTGTTGCTGCCAAAATAATTCCCCTGTCTTCAGTGGGTTGCCTGACAGGCAGGATGGGAGTAAATCCTTCTCTCATTTTTTTTTTTTTATCTTGTTTGTGTGAGAACTGGAGATTATCTTGTGCCAGCACAAGTCTGGCCTTTGGTAGCCAAGAGGCAGCAGAAGAGAGATGCTTCTCCAGCCCCAGCCATCGCACAGATAGACATCAAAGCCTTTTAATTGGCAGGAAAGAAAAGTTAGGTTTGATCACCAAAAACAATTGGGATAAAAAACATGATTTACTTGCATGGTCCTTCGGTGTGGAAAATGATGGGGTGTGAGCTCCTGGTCGAGGGTGAAAGAGACAAATCTGTGGACACCGGAGGCAACTTTAGTGTGCGATCCTACCGTAGTAAGAAACTTAAGAACAGGGGATGTGAGCTGGGAGGTGTCTCGGAGTTGAGAGGCGTAGCCCTTTTTAAAAATCGCAGCATTGAGCAGGTGCTGATCTGCTGAGAGCCCGGCTTAGTTCTCTGATTTCTATCTGTCACTCCCTGAGGATGTTAGCAGCGTGAAGTGGAAGGTGGCAGGATGGAGGTATCGCCATGAACGAGGGGTAGCAGCAGGGACAATTCTACCTGACTGGAGATCACAATCTGACAACAGAAACACACACAGGCATTCATGTGAAGGTGCACGATGAGCCGGCCGCCCGCAGCGCTGACCGCACAGACAAAAGTGACAAAATATCAGTGAGGAAAACTGACAGACAGGCAGCGTATCTGTATCAGACAAGGTCCCATTGTTGAGAAGAGACAAAACAGCTCAGGCAGGCCGGGCTGACTTGCGCCCTTTGTCACTCACTCTCATATAAGCCAGCAGAGACTGACAGATACACTTGAATATCAGCTCCTCGCTCTTGTTCTTTGACATATAAACTTCACTGCCCTTTCCACCTCCGGCACGCTGTTCCCCGCCAGCTATTCATATCCCGGGCCGCCTCGCTTTCGCCACCGGCCCACAGTGGGCAGCGCTCTATCGGGGGTTCACGAACAGAAGCGCACGAACTAACGGTGGGTGTCTGGATCTCCTCACCCAGACTATAAATACCTCTTCGGCTCCAGACGTGGTGTCAGTCTACTCACATCAAATTAACCAATCGGGGCGGACATGTCCCCTGAATTCGCTGCTCGTCAGCTCAAGTGTGATGTCCTAATGACTGGCTGGCCGTCGATACCGGTCCACATAACAGTGGGCCCAGAGGGGGACAATTAGGGAGAGTGGGAGATGTTTTCCCTGATAAATGTTGTCACTGCTGGTATTGGTACTAATAAGCTGTAATTTGCAGTTGTAGACTCTGATGACACACACTGTAACAGCACAGACAGACAGATGGGTGAGCCCTACAAGGTTTACATGAAAGTGACACTAATGCTTTCAATAAGTCACGACGGTGGGATCCACACATTTGTATGCAGTGTTTGAGATCAGGCCGGTGTATCATTTTGAAAATAGGGATTTCAAGCAAAAATACCATTCGATAATCCCTGGGAACCATTCAATCATTCTTCGAAGGTCGCCCACGCCCTCCCGCAGCTGCTCCGTGGAGAGAGACAACAAAATCAGAGGAAAACGGTGTGTAGAGCCGGTACACCTTTAAATCTAACTCGATGAATTAAGGGTTTATTTTGACCAAATTGTTGGAACAGTGGAGAGACTAACCAAGACGGTTTTGGTGAGTTTTATTTTGTTTCTGTCAAGTTTGAATGAAGTGTGTTTTACGATGCTCTAACACTTGACCGGCTGATCTCCAGCTGAACTCTTGGGCACACACACAGACACACACACACACACACACACACACAGCTGGGCCGACAGAAAAGAGCTAAACTGAACATGCCATACATATTTTACCGCCGCCTGATAGTAATGTTACTACCAGACAGTGGAGGCTGCGACGGTAAAACCAAGGGAAAATATATATTTTTAAGGCAAGACAATAGTCGCATAAACTATTAATTTTTTTATAATTTAATGACCATTCGAAAATTTTTAAATTATGACCCATCCATGATTGGAAATTCCCCAATTGTGCAGAAATGCGCTCTAGAAGAGAGAAAGTAAAACAAATGTCATCATCCAGTCCGATAAGGAGTTTTGCTGTGATGATTGTAGCCCAAATTTGGTAAAAACGTGATGAAATTGGTGGAGATATAGAATTTATAATTCTGTCAAGAGCTCACAGAACATAATTGTATATTTAAAAGTTTTATTTTAAGGTAAATATTAGTTGAAGATTCTCAGTTGAAATTTTCTGCCCTATATTAGATTTAGCAGGTGGCCCTTCCTCTCAGGATGAATACCAAAAATAAAATTGCTATTGTAAGATATAAGGTTAGTGAGGGGTCAGTTTAGGTACAGTATGTTACAAATGATCTGCTGAGATGTTAATTGGTGGAGCTCTCTATCCGGCACACGTCTTGGGAACACAGGATTCAACCACAAACATTGCATTGCAACATTGCAATATTTGCGCATATCCAAAAACCTGTTGATATCCAAGTCTTTCGTAAAGTTTAAAAGTAGGTGTGTTTCTCCTTCCGATCAGAAATATGGGCTTTTCTTTTGTTTGTGTTCAACGCACAGAGCTGTCCGTAAACAGGCAAGAGCCAGTGAGTCGCAAACTGCTGTAAAAAACCCAACTGAGACGTATGTGCAGTACATACCCACACGTCTTAATCGGAAAATGCTCCATTCGGAATAAGGCCTAATTCAGAATATCCAAATGGAATATGCTGTTTATATATACCCATATCAAATTCTGAATATTGTCATATTCGGAATAATAGTGGAATATTAGTGTGCATGTAAACGTAGTCAATGATATGACAGAGGAAGCACTTTCACTTGATAAATTACCTTAATGATTAATCTATCATCAAAACTGTTGCAAGTAAATTTTCTGCAGATCAGACTATTGATTAATCAACTGCTGGTTTCAGCGCTGCTTGATGGCTCCTGATGGTTAGAGAAAAGACCGTTTGATGGATTTCCTCTTCAACATGCAAGAGTGTGTTGAGCTCTCTCCAACCAGAACAAAAAGCAGCTCTTCTCATTGGCTCTGAGCAGAGGGACCAGATGAAGAATAGAGGGCCAGAGAGACAGATCATTGTGCAGACACAGGTGGCGTGAGGCTGCGCCGCGCTGTCTGATGTGGGAGTGAGTGACGGCTACCAGCAGAGCAGGGTGGACTCAGCCCGTCAGCAGACGCGACACCAGCGCCAGTCTGCAGCACCGACCAACGAGCAGCATGAACAACTGAGCTTAAGCCTCGCCGGACTGCTCTCCATCTCTCTCTCTCTCTCACTCCAACTTTTACTCTCCCCTCTGTGTCGCCGTCCTGCCAGAACAGCGATGGGAGGACGTGTATTGTTGTCAGCGTGGCAACCATAAACTGTCATGTGCTGTCAATATTTACCCTGATTTGAGTAGCCTTGTTATGCAGTCATCTGACAGCAATTCATCTGATTACGGATTTATTCAAATGCGGCATAGGCGGGGAGAAAATCCATGGGAATTTGCTTCAGTGCATTTGAAGAAATATTGGAATATATTGGAGCGTGCATGTAAACACCTATACTGTCAAACATCAGCCTGACACTGTTTTGTATGGGAGAGAGGGGGGGGGGGGGGGGGGGGGGGGGGGGGGAATTGCATTCAGCCATCAACAGCAAAATAACAGTCATTTTAAAATGAGGTGACTGATGTGTCACAGTGGATAATAAGATGGCTGTGGGGGTTGTTTCCGCTGTCAGTAAGCAGACAACTCAGTCAGCGTTTCATGCATTCATTTACACAGACCCTTAAAAGTAGCCTAAGTACAGCTAAATCTACAGTATCCATTTCCTTTTCATATCATCTCTCAGAGAAGCCCCCAAAATCCATCCTATATGCCCCGTACCAAGCCAGGCCTTCAATTTAATTCCCCATCTGTGGCCAGCTTGAAATATTAACCAAGAAATGAGATCCGTGACCCTGAATACAGAGTGTGAAGCAGCGCAGGGAGCGGGAAGGAGACATGGCCTGATTCTGGGGCTAAGAGGCATGCTTTAGCAGGGGGAGGAGGCCTGGATCCCCTCCCCAAGTGGCATGGCTAAATATTTGCCCTCCACCACTTAGCTGTCTAGACGCATCCACTCAGCCACCCTACCCATCACTCCTCTGCTCTGCTCACAAGCGGCGAGAGCTGGCACGGCCAGCCAGGCAGGGCGCCAAACCCACGACAAAAAGTTTCTCAGCGCCGCCAGAGGTCACGGAAGTTCAACAACCTGGAAAGAATGGGCTTCGCATTTTTAAAACCTCTGGGCCACCATTTGGGGAGTCAAACGCACACGGAGAGAAAAAAAACGCTGTCAAATGGTCTTTGTGCTTCCCGATGATTTGGAGAAAGGAACCCTCAGAACTCGACGAGCGGTCTCCGCGGACTTCCCCGCGTTAGTGTTCCATATTCATTACCTTTTCTCCACATTCACATGGCAGGGTTTTAATTGCCTACGATTCAGACTGAAAAGCGAGATGAGCGGAGTGAAAGCACCATGCCTCCTGAGAGGGAGATGTGGGAAGTCCACCACCAGCACACTCAACCTGATAGATGCATTAACTACTAATAAGAGCCCTCATTACGCATAACCAGATTATTCCCTCTGCTATCAGCTCAAGTTAATTTTTCTCCTCCAAAGAGACACACAGTCACCGGGCTCCAGCAAACTGATGAACCAGCACGCATCGCTGCTGAGCAGCCACTGAAGTTGAAATCCAAGCAGTCCTGCACAGATCATTAAACAAGTCAAACAAAACAGCTTTAATTTGATGACTCCTCTTTATCCATCAGAGGTGTTAGACTTGAGTCACAAATCTGGTAACTTCAGATTGCACAAGAGAAAATCAACACGAATCAGCTATTTGGCCTCAACACCACTGACTCATATCTTTACTTGTGCTTAAACTTTTTAATTGAAATGACTTGACAGAATCCCTGAACCAAAGATATGGCAAAGTAACTTTGTACATTTACTCAAGTACTGTACTTAATTGCAAATTTGAGGTACTGTACCTGAATATTCACACTTTTTTAAAATCATTTTATTTGAATTTTCTTTATTCTATTTTGTCATATAATGCTCTCTAACTATATAATTTCTTAAAATGCAATTTCTTTCTTTTTTTTAATTACATTCGGGGGATATATTGTACGTAATTTATTTGACAGCTAGTTACTAGTTACTTTTCAGATTAAGATTTTACTTTAAAAGACATATACAATAGGCTACATTGTTAAAGATTAAAACAGTGGTTCCCAACCTTTTTGGTTTGCAACCTTTTACAGAAAGCATTGTTGCACCTGGTCAAGTATTATTTAAATGTTATGACATTTTATAGATAAAATTATGTATCAGTGGGCAAAAAATCCATTATAACCTTTCAGCATATTGTAATTCAAGTGTTCTGAGAGATAACTAGACTTCTGCACCTCCTCATGGCTCTGTTTTCAGGCATTACAAAATCTAATTGGCCAATCACAGGTCCTTTTCTACTTCATTTGATACCCATCAAGTGAATGGAAGCATTCAGTTGCGTAAAATGCCACCAACAAAGCATTTTTATCAGACGCCACAGGCGTGTAGTATAGACACACTGTCAAACGTTTGGTGGCATCTCGGCACGCTGAACTGCCAACTCCGTCAAATACAGCGCGCTCGACTCCACCACACCACAGACTGTATGGGTTGTAGCTGCTGCGGTACTGGGTCAATCACACATCGCTTTCGGTGATTAGCCGCAAGCAAAACCATACAAATACTTTAGTCATTTGTTACTAGATCTGGGAACAAAAAGGATCGAACGCAAGAATCATTTGACAGGATAAGATTCAATACTACTTGGTACTGGGTTATTTCAGTCGATACCGTAAAGGTATCGAGTACTGATTCCCAGCCCTGACGAACGTGCAGTAAAAGCACGCGCAGCCGGCCCGGCTATGGCAACAAAGCGAGGAGAAGCTCAGATTACAACACACTCAGAGGGAGAGTGACTTCATTCTCTGCTCAGGTACACATTACTCCGCTATATCTTTACATAGCAAATAGTTGTTTGCTGCTATATTAATGCTCTGGATGGCGTGTAGAGCATTTCTAATAAAAGGGCCTGAGTACTTCTACCGCCACTGAATCCTATTAACAGTTATGCTTCCATTTGTAGCTCTGGTGAACCATAAACAAAGGGAACATGAAATCAGCGAGCCCTGCACACAGTAAATGTGGTGAGACAATCTTGGCAACCAAGATTTGATATCCTTAATGTTGTCTTGCCAAATCAATAAGCAATCAGCGATGTTTAATAATGGCAATCTGACACTGATGGATGGACAGAAGGAGTCAAACATTACTTAAGTCCGCTGACTTTACTGGGCTACTCGCTTTCTCTCTCACTTCTCTTATTACTTCTCTCTACTGACCACAGAAAGATAGAGTTTGTATGTCTGTCAAAGTGTGTGTGTGGGTGGGAGGGGAGCAAAAGAGGAGTCAGTGTGTGAGAGCCAGAGTAAGAGTGTGTGTACAGTATGTATGTGTGTGAGAGAGTGAGTTGTTAGAAGGGAATAAAAATAGAAGAACAGATGTACAACATATTTACAGTGAACAAAAAGAAATACAAAATCACGTATTAATATTATTAGAATCATTATGTTGTGTGGTGGTCGTAATTACTGTTAGTGGCTTGTCCCTCGCCGGGCGTCCGTCATGTCTCACAGGTTGGATCGCTGACGTCTTCTACTGTCCACTCTGAAATGATGAAAATTAATCACATTAATGGTACCATATTTAGTGAAATATTACATTGCTGTAACAATGCCATTAATTTGATTTCACTTATAATTATCTCCTCTAATGTAACATGTTGTGATGAGATGTTGTACATGTGAATCCAGGACTCAGCATTACCACATATCAAACTATTTAACAGGCTTATTCAATGGAATTACCATCATGTTAAACTTGGAGCTGTGATGTGATGAGGAGGCAAACTGCTAGAGAAGATGAGGAAACATGTCTGTTACACATGCTGTTTTTCATTGCTCTGCACTGCCTGGTTGTTCTGGGCTCTGGTGGTTATATTCTGTCACATTAACGTTGGGATAGAGGATATGTTGACAGAGAGAGGACATTGCACATTGAGACTGTAGGGCTTTTCTAAGGCTGGTGGCATTGGGACATGAAGACAAGTGTGTATCTGTGTGTGTGTGTGTGTGTGTGTGTGTGTGTGTGTGTGTGTGTGTGTGTGTGTGTGTGTGTGTGTGTGTGTGTGTGTGTGTGTGTGTGTGTGTGTGTGTGTGTGTGTGTGTATAGAAGGAAAGGGTTGCCTGTGGAGCGGAGCATGTGGATGCCCACCCACTCAGCAGCCTCGCGGCCCTCGTCATTTCGCATCAATCCACAGCCCCTCAATATAAATAGGACAGGCGTCCTAAAGCTATGCAGTACTAAGAGAGAGGCAATGGCATTATGCATCGACCCTGGGCCCCTCAGCTTGAAATATGACTATACGCCAGCCTGTTGTAATGGCACTTTCCCTAAAACTTGCACACCACTCTGTTAACAGGGCAATATTTTGTCAGTTAGTATACGTGAAATTAATGCACTTGTACTGCCTGCAATAATACAAGGCAAGTGAGCGCCGACGGACATCAATGAAACTGCAACTTTGAAGACCTACTTCCAATTTTTTTTACTTTGAAGCAAGTAAAAATGTTTTTTCCAAGAGTCAACGTATCCTCATACAATGGTTCGTATGATATCTTATGAATAGTTATTACTCATTTTTCATGCGTTTTACTACAAATGTGCAGCAACACAAGTCAATTTCCACTCTTAACAAGCATACAGTCTTTTCAAAATAAACTTCTATCTTCACTGGAAAGAACTTGGTTAGGTTTAGACGATAAAACTACTTAGTTAAGTTTAGGCAACAAAACTACTTAGTTAGGTTTAGGATATGATTGTGGTTTGGGTTCAAATAACTCTGGAAGAGGAGAAACTTAACTACAGAAGTTGCGTGACAAATCAACGTTGACTTCTGGTTTCACACGGGACATGCCGGTCTCCTGGGCAAAACTCAGATGTTTTTTGACCCACCCGTCCACCTCGATCTCCTCCCTACGTCGCATTTGTCGCTCTTTATACTTCCTGGTTTGCGATTATGTGGATTACATATAAATTGATTTTGTGGGATATATACAAATTACAGTGCATTACTCATACATTCTCATACATATAGCTACAAATGGTGTATGAGAACAGCCTGCAAGAGTTTATTACTCTTTTTGCACACTGCAATTAACTAGTTCTTTGCAGCATTGAGTTGCACCTTCAAATTCATTGAGGGACATTCGTGTCAATCAACACCTCAAAAATCAAGCAAAACACGTTGGGGATTCCAATTTAAAACATTTGCAAAACACTATTAGCACAAAAGTAGAAGTCCTGAGCATGTTGCACCAACTTATCAGTCTGGTTTCACAATTGTTTCAGGGTGTTTGATGAAAGTTAGTTTGAATTGTGCCTGTAGAAAGTACAAAGAGGGCTAAATGTGTGTGCAAATGTATCTGGGCTGTAAGGAATTGAAGGTGGTGCACTAAAATAGAGAGTACAGTTCCACGCGGTAGCTTCCCCGTGGCGTCACAGAAGCTTCACACTTCATTACTGCAAGGCCAGCGACGTGTGAAGCCATTATGTAGGAGCAGTGGGAAGGGGAGCGTGTGTGTGGGCATGTGTGTGTTCGGGGTATAACTAGGGGGTTGCGGGGTGTGTGTGTGTGTGTGTGTTAATGTGGGCGGGTAAATAATAACCCCCTTGCTCAAAGTGCTTTCTGGAAGCAGGATCAAGCCATTCACATGGAAACAATTGTTTAATGTATTCAAACAGCTGGGAGGTGTTGTCCCAGTGTCAAATGAAAGAGGACGAACAAACAGCTGGCAGGGCATTTTTCTTGCTCCACAGCTCTGCTTACAACTACACTTTAATAAACGGAGTCTGATGCACATGCATGGAGCAATTTGCAATGAATCACATAAATCACATACTAAATAAGCTCCAAACTACTGTCATGCAACTGAATCCAAGACTGGATATCCTCTGTCTCTATCACGAGAGAGGAGTAAACAAAGCTGTGTCCTCTACTTCCACCCAGTGGCCGAAGAGCAGAATGTGACGATGGATTGTCAATGGAAACAACACGTCTGTATGTCATCTGTGCCTCCATTTGCACAGGCAAAGACCCCAGAGATGAAAAAGTTAGTGGTGAATGGTAAAAATATATGCAATCATAAAACTTATACCTCTACCATTCCTTTAACTCAGTGGCGATGATGCATTGCGACGACCTTCTCAGAGGTTTACAATCAAACAAATTCAATTCATTACATGGTGGAAACAAGTAGTTTTCCAGCATTTTGATATGTTGTGATGATTATGTTCTGCCAAAAGGCTGCGTGATTGCCAGCTGCCCACTGAATTTAAAAAAGAATAGCTGATTATTTTGAAATCAGAATTTCAATTAGACTACTGGCATGCCTCGTGCTCAAAACCTACGACTGAGTGCACAAGTACTTCTGTTAACTGCGGGACAATCGAACATTAATTTTCAATCAAGAACTTTGGGATTTGTGGCAGTATCCCAGGGCACGTTATGTGACTGCCAACGCTCAGCTTTTAGCTCTGATTGGAATTTTGGCTGCTAAAATTAATTTAACAAGCCAAAGTTATCACAGCCATTTTCAGTCAGATGGACAGTTGACAAGACCTGTGTTCATAGACTACAAGCTGTAGTGTAGCGTATATTTTATACAGGGGGCAAAGTAGGCACCAAAAGCCCTTAATGGGGAACAAGTAGACATCAGTGAGGGGCAATGGGAAAAGTTGGCTATATGTGGTTATTTGGTAAAGAGACAGGGGAAGACAAAATATACCAGCTAACGGTGAGGACAGCACAGTAGAAAGGTAGAAAGTGGTGGATTGTAACTAAGTACATTTACTCAAGTAGTGTACTTATGTACAATTTTGAGGTACTTGTACTTTACTTGAGCATTTCTATTTTATGCTCCCTTTATATTCCAACTCCACTATATTTCAGAGGCAAATATTGTACTTTTTACTCCACTACATTTATTTGATAACTGTAGTTACTGGTTACTTTGTAGATTTAGATTCATAATAGAAACTACAAATAAACTAATAAATTATGATGTATTATTATAGGTTAAGTTACCCAGCAGTATATACAGTAATTAAAATTAGCTCCACCTTTACCAGATGCAACATTAAAATGATGAACACATTATTGCATCACTAATTATAATCCAGTAATATACATTATTCTGAAATGGGCCATTCTGCATGATGAGTACTTTTACTTTTTACTATTTTGATGCTAATACTTTTGTACTTTTACCTAAGTAAAGTTTTGAATGCAGGACTTTTACTTTTAAAAGAGTATTTCTACACTGGGGTTATGCTATTAGTACTTTTACTTAGGTAAAACACCTGAGTACTTCTTCCACCACTGAGTAAGAACATGGGGGGTGGATGTAGCATAGGCCAATACTTAAAGGTCCCATATTATAAAAAAAGTGAGATTTTCATGTTTTTTTATTATAAAGCAGGTTTAAGTCCTATATAAATACTGTGAAAGTATCGAAACACTCAATCCACAGGGAAAAACACACAGACGGTATTCAGAAACTCTGCATTTGAAACAAGCTGTCCGGATTCCTGCCCATTCATGATGTCACGAATACACAATGACACAGATTTAAATGTAAACATTCTAAATGTGACCCAGTTTCTTCCTGGTTGCAGTGTACGTAAATAACATCAGCTGACAGGAAGTACACATGGACCCAAGCTGTTGCCTAGCAACGCAATTCTGTTGCAATTCCGTCAAAAAATGCGCAAACAAGAAAAACTGTGAACATGTTTATTCTGGCGTTAATTAGCTAAATTGGTGACTTACAGAGTTATTAGTCATCTTTTCTTCCAGCTTTTTGTGTTGGCACTTGACACCTGACACCTGCAAATCAAATACTTTGTTAATATACTCAGTACATTAGCATTACATTATAAATTATTCCGTTACCTGGACGGTTACCTCGTCGTTTGTACGTAAAAAAAAAAAAAAAGCTTAAATATCAAAGTAGTTTTCGTTACATTTCTCGACAGGCACTGAGAGAGGACAGCCTCGTGTCGTGTGCAAACGCCGAAGGACCCCAGAGGGCCATGATGGCTGCGCCCGGTGCAGACGCCGGTGAGTTTGAAGACTGGCTGAATGACCGACTAGACTCTCTGGAGGTGGACCGGGAGGTGTACGGAGTCTACATACTGGGGCTGCTACAGGAGGAGGACAGCGACGAGGAGAAGGAAGAGACGCTGCAGGGGATCTTATCCGCTATTCTGGTGATTACTCAGAGCGGCGTGTTCAGCCGGCCGGTCTGCATGTCTGTCTGTCTGCCTGTCCTCATGTGTCCTCAGTTGTGTGTTAGGGAGAGACAGTCACAGGGGGGCGGAGGGGCTGTCAGTTTACCTGCTGTTATTATCTGAATTAGGAATAATACTTACTGTTCACACAATTCACATTGTGTGAACAGTAATGATGCAACCAGTACCACTGTTTGCATCATGTGCTGGTTGTGACTGAATCCAGTGGGTGCTGCTGTTGTCCCTAAAGCACCTGACTATGCCTCGTCACATACTACAACAGGCTGTGTTGATGCTTATCCATTAATAACCTGGTTTGGACAGTAAGCTGCTGAGTGTATAAAGTTAACTGTTAGTACTTAACTGTTTATTTGTCCTTTTGTGTGCAGGATGAGGACACCGTGGAAGATGTCTGCAAAGAGATCATCAAGCAGTGGACAGATTGGCGCGACAGATCAGCAGCCAAAAGTGATGATGATGGTATTTATGTAACTTTTGATTCATACACGTTCACAATCTCATTGACATGTCAGATTTTACAAATAAAAAGTTCAGGGAACAAAGTTATCAAGGTTGGCAGCAAAATGTTGCAGAACATCCACACACAGGACTGCACAGTTATGATGATGCAACCATACATCGATGAAGAACAGGATGCAGTCCAAAGTTGCACAGAAAGTTATATAGTCGTATAAGACTTCATATAAGCAGTCCAAAATAAAGCCAGCAGGCTCGTCAACTCTTTTAAGTCTTGACTAAACAGCGCAAAGACAGCTTGCTACTGAGTCATGCATCAATACCAGTTAAACATACAGAGGGATTAGCTCTTTGAGTTTAAAAATCATTTGCTTTGAGTTTGGAGCAGAGTGCACAAAGACACTTTAGTCTCCCGGAAAGATTAACGTGTCCTGAAAAAAAGAACTAAACAAAAACAGTCCCTGAGAGTGCACAAAAGTTTTTGTGATAGGATGAAGTTTGTTTCGTCAGTGTAATTACTGGAAAGAGCTTGTTTGCTCTGTACACAACCATAAGGATGTGTATGCCGTCTTGAGCTCAGATGGGTGCCCTAGTGGCTCCTTCTGTTCATGTACCTTTGTATTAACAGTACTTTTAATGCAAGTAAAGGTACTACATGTTATTGTAGTTTACGTACAGCTTGGCTGTGTTCTGTTTTTCTCTCCCGTAGCTGAGGTCCAGGCCATCGCCAGCCTGATAGAAAAACAAGCTCAGATTACGGTGAAACACGAGGAGGTGTCCAAGGAGACGAAGAAAAGGAAAGAAGCCCTGCTTGCTCAGTACGCTAATGTAACAGACGACGAGGAATATCCTTTATTTTTACAAATTGTAATGTAATGACTGTCCATGTTGTTTCATCTAGTGAATGTTTGCTTCAGCTCTGGTCCTTAAGATTTCAGTTCATTCCTTGACAAAAGCACTGAAGCTGAAGAAGAGGAGCCAGCATGTGGGAATAACTTTGCAGGAAATGAAAAGTGTATCCTTTCTAAAGCCGTATGACCATTTAAAGTCACATGGAATTCAGTGTTACTAATTGCAATATGAATGGATAATGCAATAGCTGCATTAACCCTGACTACACGATACACAGCTCCAATCATTTACACCTCTATACCATAGTGGTAATATGTAGTAAATGATACATAAGCAGAGAGTACTTTTGCTTTGTCCTTTACTGTACGTGTCAGCCCTGTTTAAGAACACCAACGTGGAGGAGGTGCTGAACAGACAGAAGCAGAAGCGGGACCAGGCTCGCGAAGACTCTCACAAGAAGAAGGAAGGGGACAAGATGCAGCGGGAGAAGGACAAACTGGCCAAACAAGACCGTAAAGAGAAGGAGAAGAAGCGTACACAGAAAGGCGAACGCAAAAGATAAAACCAAGAGAAATGACACTTTTTACGTGGAAAAGGATTTGTTACGAGACAGAAATGAAAAACAAGTCATTGCTTCTTTTTAGCTGAACCTCATTTGGCACATTCAGTATGTGAACATGTATTCATCAGACCCTCCATGTTTATAACTATATATATGTGTAAGGAACAATTTACCGGATGGTGTTCAGGTTCAAAATCCTGATTCTTATTTTCAGATATCTAGGAATAAAGCTGCACATCTTTATATGGGGATGATCGTGACTGTCAGTCTTGTGTCATTGGTCAAAAGAAATGAAGTCTGGGAATATGTTGAGTGTGAAACATGCTTTGACACAGCCACCCGGAAATGATCAAAGTATACACACTTGAAACACAAATGGATTGATCACGGTAAAAGCGGAGGAATGCTTGTAAAGCAACTCAGTCCAGAGTTTGTGCTGTTATTCTCTGTGCCAATATGCCTTTCATTTCTCCACAACTTGTAACTAAAGGCAAGTGTTCATGTCATTTTGATGCTTTAGTTTTCACTGTCTATGCATTTTGTCCGAGCATAAAAACAAAGGAGCGGTTGCTAAATTATACCTCAAATCTAGCATGTACCATAATTTGAATGTTTATAATGAGGTTCATCATCTTTTGGAATTAATAATAAAAAAAAACATTTTCAGCAATTTGGATTGCTTTATTTAAAAACTTTCCTTTTACAGAACAACAGTAACAAGAACATGAACATTAAAATGGCAGGGCATTGGACAACTCATTCACAAAGTGTAGTCGGGGAATAAGTCAACAGACACGCTGCCAGAGAATTGTTGCTTGACGTAGCTTTGTAATGGATACAAGCTTTGGTCCCTAGCTGATAAACTGTCACACTGATGAGAATCATATTTGATCATTTTCTGAAAATGATCTGATGGAAAGTGTGATTAATACGTTTAAGTTTAAAACGCTGAAGTTTTAAAGTTTCAGTTTCTTTTGTTACAGTTCAAACTTTTGACCAAAATAGCAGATTACAGTGTTGAGATAAGAAAAAAATAAAATGTTCAGAAATTAATTGGAACATTTCAGAAAGCATTTTATAATTTAGCATGTTCATATTAAACTAGTGATATAGAGCCAGCCTTCAAAGACTTGACAGCATCCAGGGAATTATTGTTTAACTTAGCTATGTTACATTTCACTGATGGGAATATTTCTTACACGTTTCTAAAAGAAAGTGATTAATACATTTAAATTTATAACGCTGAATTTTTAAAGTTTCAGTATCTTTTGTTACGGTTCAAACTTTTGACCAAAATAACAGATAAAAGTTTCTGATTACAGTGTTGAGATAACAGAAGAAAAAAATAAGTTTCAGAAATTAATTGGAACATTTCAGAAAACATTTTATAATTTAGCATGTTCATTTTAAACTAGTGATAAAGAGCCAGCCTTCAAAGACTTGACAGCATCTAGGGAATTATTTTTTAACTTAGCTATGTTACATTTCACTGATGAAAATGTGATTAATACAGACATTTAAATTTAAAACATTGAACATTTCTTTAGAGTATCAGTTCAAACTTTGTTTCTGATTACAACATGTTAAGGTTACATAAGAAAAACTGAAGCTGCAGAAATTAATTAGAACATTTTCGAAAATATTTTAATATTTAGCATGTTAATTTTAAACTGCCCTTATGATTCAATTATTGCTTGGGAATACCCAGAACTGAGGTTCCAATACATTCCAATAAATAACTAAAACTGAAGAATTCACTGAAATCTTCCTCATAAATAGGGCCTTTAAATACAACGGTGATGGAGCAAGATTCACGTTAATATGGAACTGACACTAATTAAATGAAATTAAGATGCAGCAGGATAAATTACATTTCATGCAACTCCCACACAACAGAAGTTAGCCACCTGAACCTGAAGTGCAGCCATCATCAAGCTTCAAATTGCTCATCTCATATTCTGCAGTGATCGCTGTGTTGCAGGTAAAATGTCACTATAGACTTGCAGGTAACATTAGTTTCTAACATCACCCTGTTGCCAATGGGAAATGGATAATCAGGGCATTCTGGAGTGGTTTTAATTTAATCGAGACCTTTAACTCGTGCTTATTGCCTGCTAAATCATAACTTAAAAGAGTATCCCTCAAATGGAGAGGAGCCCCTCTCTCCGTTTGTGGCTTCCCTGTTAACATGGTTGTCCTGCCTCTT
The DNA here is from genome assembly GCF_043250625.1 of Sebastes fasciatus. Taxonomy (NCBI): domain Eukaryota; kingdom Metazoa; phylum Chordata; class Actinopteri; order Perciformes; family Sebastidae; genus Sebastes; species Sebastes fasciatus. The sequence goes on from NC_133807.1 coordinate 21,350,813, forward strand.
GACAGGTTTTGGTAGTGTCATCTGGAGAGCACACCACAGGGCTGTGCGGATCTTCCTGGTGGTAGCAGCAAGGTCTTTCAGTGCAATGACCATCAACAAGGTGTCTATGAAACAGAGACAGCGAGTTAGGACCGGCAGTGTTTGAAAGAAGAACATATGTCTACTACTGCAATATGAGTTACCTCGGTCCTCTGTGAAATGAGCTCTCTGCCGCTGGTGTTTGGACATCATGGCAATCTCCTCCTTGCGTCTCGTCTGAGTGATGCAAATAGCCATATGATGCCTGCTCAGTGCTGTGTGGATGTTCATATGGAGGGGAGTGTTGCACAGACACTCCATTCTGTCCAGAAGGCTCGCCACCTGCAACACACCAACGTAATCAACCCTTTATATTACCCCTCAGTCTTAGAAATTAATTTCTTAATATGATATTCTACGTACAGGGACACAGTGCTTATTAATAAGCCACCACCAGGGCTGCCACTACCAACTCATTTTTTATAGATTAATCTATAGACTATTTTACCAATTAATCGATTAATCTAAAAGATTAATTTTCCTCCTTTCATTTTAGTTCATTTTATTTGAACAAACTGTATGTCATTGTATAATGCAGCACAGGACAAAATGTAAGGTAGGGCTGTCAATCGATTATAATAATTAATCGCGATTAATTGCAAATGATCACACATCTTTTATCTGTTCAAAATGTACCTTAAAGGGAGATTTGGGATATTGGTCTATTGAAATATGCTGCCCCTGAAATCTTATATAAAGATATTATAATAGAGTATCAAAATATGTTCCCCATGTTTTTCCAGTACAGTCAACTCTGTTTGTAATCAAACTCATGCTACGGTAACAAGGCAGCATAAATCGTCAGAACACGCCAGCGGTGCCAATGTACATATATATGTATACATAAGCTTTTGCCAGGTGGCAAAAAAAACATAAATTGGTTTAAAATATTTATGTTGACGCATTTTCATGGATGTGCAAAATAAAGCTGCAAATATCACCTTCAGAACATAACAAGGCTGTTGTGACAAAATTCACCTGCAGATGGCAGCATGGAAGCAATTAATTCAGGCTCTCACCCTTGCTTGTTCTCTCATCTGGTTGAGAATGAGGTGGTCGACTCTTGTGGAATTTGGTGGAGTTTTGGGATGGTTAGCGTAGCCCACTGCTGCAGTACTTTTCCCAAGAAATGTCGTGGAAAGGATGACCTCTGTCTAAAATTTAAAAGAAAAAAGTAAAAACATGAAATCTTGAAACTTGCCAACAGCAACACTTTTTTAAAAATACCTTTTTATATTTTATAAATTCAAGCTAATAGGCATCCTATAGTTAACAAAAATGACAATAGATGTTTTACTTTGCAGCTTGCATCTGAACATAAATGTGGTGATAAAATGTTAAGCATACCCTCTTTCTCTCCCTCTTCAAACACCTCCACTGCTCGTAACACTGGTCCAGGTAGAAGTAAAGCTGGATCACAGGTCCTCCTTGATTCATCATCATTGAAGTTGTCATGGCTGAGGCCATGCCATGATAAGGGGTCTCTCTTCTGCAGGTCAATATGTCACTGGCATAGGAGTAGAAAGCTGCAGACTCATTGGCTGACATCATGTCACCCACATCCATGACAGGAACGCCACTTCCGTAGGGCAGTGTGGATCTGGAGCTGAAGTTAGAGGAGGTGATGGGAACGCTGGAGTACCTTCTGGGGTCATTCACAGGATACATGGAAGGCATGATCTGCTGTGTGTTCCCTACACTGTGTATTCCCATGCTGTTTTCTCCATCAAATCTCTGAGACTGCATGCTCCCCAGGTGGTCAAAGTTCGGGTTTTGTGAGAGGGCCTGTTTCTTATCTCCCCCTCTCATGTTAGTGTTGGTTAGGGGTCTTGTAGAGAAGCCTTCTCCTAGATAGCCAGACATGTGCATCCTCTTCTTTTCCCTCTGCATCTGTGGCTTGAGCCTGCTCTGTATCAGGCCCTGCTGGATGTGATGCTTTGAATACTGGTTCATGCTAATGGGGAGTGAAGCGTTCTCCCTGTGCGTGGTCATGTTGCTTTGGTATTGGTTTGGGAGGTTTAAAGGTGCGGAGAATGGCTTGGGTGGCTGGAATTGCTCTGTGTTCTGTGGGCTGAAACCAGGTAGATCTTGAAAGGCGTCACACTTGAATGTTTGTTTCCTCGCTCCTCCATTTCTTTCCATCTGCAATGTCCCAAATTCTCCCACCAGCTGTCTTTGGGTCTTCATTGCAGGAGTACTTTGTGTTGACATTGCAGGACTGGTGATTTTCCATTGTTCAGCCATGCTGTCTTCATGCTGCATGCCCACTGTCTGCCTGTGAATGTTTGGAAAGTCTCCACGACATAAGCCGTCATGCTCACCAGCCATGAACGACTGAAAACTGCTGACCAGTTGGTTAATGTGTTGTGGCCCATACTGCTCATTACTGATGGGCTTTGCGCTGCTCTGGGTGTACTGGTCTTCATGATAAGGATGAAAGCATGGGCTGTTCATTTCGTTTTGAGGTCTAAAGACATTACTGAGGTCAGATAAATTATTAATAGGCTGACTATTTCCTCTGTCTTTCTCAGCTGGCAAGTTGTCGTATTTGCTTTGCTGTACCTGTGAAAAGTAGGTGTTTCCTGTGTTGGGCAGTGGTAGACCTGGCGGCAGTTTCTGAGGACGGAGGGTGTAGCTGTCCTGGTCTCCATTAGGCAAATTAAAAAGCCATTGTTGATTGGTAGAAAGGCCATTGGACTGTTGATAAAACTCTTCAACTTCTTTGTCCACTGACTGTCCCTGTGTTTTACCTGGAGCCTCACGGGATACATAGTTTGGAGGAAAGATAGGGTGATGTTGCGTTTTAGCCTCCGCTTGAAAATACTGTAGCAGTTCTTCTCTCAATGTCTTTGGAGACCAGATGGGATTACATGTAGGTAGGCTCCTAAAAGAAGAATCAAGGACTTCATTTAATGTATAGTATTTATAAAACTACTACACCACATATGAAGTATATTAATTTAAAAAAGAAATTAAGATTAAAAAAAAATATATATACATATATATTTTTTTTTTGGCTGTTCAACAGCCATAAATCATAAAATACATACTGTAACATATACCCAACTCTACAATGTGAAAACCTTGAAGGGTGGGGTCCATTATTTTTGAGTTTTTTTTAGATTTTTATATCATTCTGTAGCTTCACAGTGGTGTTCCTTATATATTCAAATCCAAACTTTCAAATTTTGGTCAAAGTATATACTGTATGTTTTTTGTGTCAAAATGCTATTTTCCCAAGACCTTCTAAAAACGTTTTCCCATGTGACCATATAACAGCTGCAATCCCTTGTCAGAAAGGGCTGTCTGATGGCAAGGTAAGTGATGAAAATATTCTAAATATAGCGTGCACTTAAACTGATACAGATTTTTTAGGTGGCCGAAATACGCTTTTTCTGCTGATCCTGTCCAAAGCCCCTTTACCTCACCACCAGGCAGCCCCTTCCGACATTAACTGAAGCCGTTATATCGCGGTCTTCAAGACCAGACCAGACTCAATTTACAAAACAGTCATTTTACCTCGCAGAATGCGGGAGTATACTGTACATACAACCCCACTTCAAAATTTTTTAAACAATCCTTTTGAGTTATTTCCAAACTTAGCACAGCTAACTTTGACTCATCTAGTGCTAGCATTCACAACATTATTAATAAGCTTACTTTGTAAACCTACATCACTGCTTTTTGCAATGGCTGAGTGGGCGTTTCCATCTGAAATAAATGGAACAGAACACAGATGGACCGGCCCTTTTGACATACCCTTGACTGTAGTAGCTGTCCTGTGAATCTGCTTCATCCAAAATATTTGACACTAGACCCTGTAGATCAGTCTCCCCGTCACAGTCAGTACTATCAGTGGGTTTCCTGCAAAGAAAAAAAACATGATGCTAGAATTGCACTCTAACTTTTCTTTTTTCTTTGAGAGCATTAATTTAACAGTATGGCTGACAACTTTATTTTTCTTCCATAATAAGACTTGCACTCAGTACATTTAACTACATCTGAATAACAGTATGAAATCCCAAACCTATTTTGATTATTTGACAGAATAGTAGTGTGATTGCCTAACACTACTAGAAGATAAGACTTAACCTAAACATAGTTAAAACTGAATACCTGTTTTTAATGCTGTTCTGGGCACAGTTGGTAAGGCAATAGGGATCATCATGAGCAGTGTGAGACCAGGGCGTGTAGGATGCTGCTGTGTTCTGTTCCTGTAGTGAGACACTGGGGTTAGCAACGTAGTGCAATAACATGCTACCATTCTTTCCACCACCTATATTTAAACTAGCCTGAAAGAGAAAGAAGCTCACCTGAAGAAAAACAAAAAACTTTACTTCTGTATTTTTCTTCCTCACATAAAGCAAACTGATGCAAATTACAAGATGTATCTTAAGTTCCACAGAAGCTTCAAACTATTAAAGTATACTGTGCTGAGACAGAATGTAAAAACACAAACGAGACAATTATTATAGCTGAAATGATTAATCAATTAGGTGATTGGTAAATGATGAATCAGCAGCCATTTTGATAATAATGCAATCCTATCAATTGTTTAATATCATTGTACGGTAAATATTTTTTTGTCGTACAAAACAAGCAATTTCAAGATATCTTTCAACACCTTGGGCGTTAGGATTTTTTTTATTTTCACCATTTTCTGGTATTTCACAGGCCATACAATTGATCGAGAAAATAACCAATAATAAAAATAATTCCAGCTTCTGAGATAATAATATAAGAAATCCTTAAGTACATTTCTGCTATGAACTGAGATAAATAGAAATAACTTGTACAAAAAGTTAAGGGATCAAGGGCCTGCTCTCCTGTCCCAGAATATAATACAAAAAACTATGATAATGTTGACATATATAAAACTTAAGATAATTGCTTTTTATTAAAAATAATAATAATAATAATTAATAACATTAATATTATACATTACAGGAAAAATTAATAACAGCATGGTATTCATATTTATTAGAGGTGGACGGCATTGATATGATACAATTCTAATAAAAGGCAATTATTTTATTAAGTTTTACATACATACATTATTATTAGTAGTAGTAATTTTAAAATAAAGTTAAGGGATCAAGGGCCTGATCTCCTGTCCAAGAATATAATACAAAAAACTATGATAATGTTAGATGATTCAATAGTTTTCCACCATTTATTGCCCCGTGATAAACCCCTAACTTGAGGTGTATGGCTACTGCAAATATACCATGTCATATAAAAAATATCATAGTATGTATGTGGGAATTTGCAAATGTGCTCTGATGCCCGTCAAAAGCCATTCTTGACCTCTCCCGACACATTTCTTGTTTTTTTTGTGCAGTTTTATATATGTGCAAATAAATTTAAAAAGAAAAAAAAGGTGAATATTTTTTTGTCAAACAAAACGAGCAATTTTTAAGACATCTTTTCATCACGTTTGGCGTTAGGATTCAATACTTATTTCACACAATCAAATGCAAATCAATTTATAACTTTTATATGATGTGATTTTTTATATATATATTCTGTCTCTCACTGTTAATATAAACCTACCATTACAATTATAGACCGTTCATTTATTTTTTCAGTGGGCAAACTTACAAAATCGGCAAAGGGATCAAATACTTATTTCCTCCACTGTATACCATGTCATATAAAAACTCATCATAGCCCTAAAATGACATCTTACCTGGCGCTGGTATTGTGGAAAGAGTGAATTTGTAAATGTGCTCTGATGATGACCGTCAAAAGCCATTCTTGACCTCTCCTGACAGATTTTGGGGTTTTTTTTGTGCAGTTTTATATATGTGCAAATAAATTTAAAAAGATAAAAAAAGGTGAATATTTTTTTGTCAAAAAAAAGAGCAATTTTTAAGACATATTTTCATCACCTTTGGCGTTAGGATTCAATACTTATTTTTACACAATCAAATGCAAATCAATTTATAACTTTTATATGATGTGATTTTTTTATATATATATTCTGTCTCTCACTGTTAAAATAAACCTACAATTATCTTTTATCAGTGGGCAAACTTACAAAATCGGCAAAGGGATCAAATACTTATTTCCTCCACTGTATACCATGTCATATAAAACTCATCACAGCCCTAGAATGACATCTCACCTGGCGCTGGTATTGTGGAAAGAGTGAATTTGTAAATGTGCTCTGATGATGACCGTCGAAAGCCATTCTGATCTCCCATGAACTTGATCTTTACTCCATTAACGTTACTCCTCCTGGCAAAAAAACACAAGATACTCATTGTTAATATGTCATATAAACATATGACACAGAAAGTAGATAGCTAACTGCTGTTTCAGAGAGAGGAGATATCAACTAGGTACTTTATTAACTAACTAGCTTTAATGCTAACTAGCATTAGCTAACGTTTGCCGTTACATTAACATAGTGGATTAAGCTAGCAAACGGCTAATTTGGACTAAACTTTCGCCTGTATTAAAAACTGCTTTCCTGCCAGGTAAAATGTGGTTAACTTCACCTAAACAAACCAAACTATCCTGTAGTAAAATAGAGTTTTAACCTACCTGCTGTGAGTTCAGTAACGTTAACTTCACGGACAGTACATATCCTCAGCTGCTCTCGAGCACAACTGAGTCTATCTGTGATATTGCGACCTCGATCTGAGCGCTGATTGGCTGAGCCGGGAAGAATTCTTATTTCTCGTCCAATCAACATCAAGCAGGAGATCTGAGCGCATAGCAACGCAAAGTGTCGGGTTTAGAAGGTAATCCGCAAATTGCGAAATTTGAGATCTTGCAAAAACTCTCGCGAGACTCGCTGCCCCCGATCCTAACCTTAACTATTCGAGATCAAATGACTTAACTTAAACATCTCGCGAGAGTTTTTCCCAACTTGCGGGTTCCCTTACGGCACAGATGGTGGTGGAGTTTATCAAGATTCAAGATTCAAGAGCCCTTTATTGTCATTGTGTAGTACAACGAAATTAGATTGTGACAATCCCATAGGTGCTAATGAAAAGATAATACAATAAAAATAAGAGATAAAAAAGAGATAAATATATAAAATATAAAAATACAATATGTATATTGATGAGATGACAGTTTTGCCAGATTATTGCACAAAGTGTCTGTTAGATAATTATATAATTATTGCACAGCATCATATAATTATTGCACAGAGTGATCAGCATGTTATTGCACATATCTGTAACAGTAGATTTACAGTATTTACATTGCAAAAGAGACACAAAAGTGACCAACATGTTATTGCACGTGTTATATCCATATGGTATAATGATAAATTCAAAGAAAACAAAATATGTACACATCCTATTATTATTATTTTTTGTTGTCATACTTTACTTTCTTTTCTTTTGCCTCATATGACATTTTTTTAACTTTATTTTCATTGTAATAATTGCATTTTTGCAGTATTTAGCTTTTTTACTACTTCAGTTTAATTGAGGTAGATTCAGTTAAAATGAAGTGTATTTAATTTACATTCAAACCAAGTTATTAAGATACATTTTGTTCCAAATTACTACATACAAACATGCATACATACATGCATATATACATACATAAATACATACATACATACGTACATATTTTTTGTACTTTGCACTACTAACTTTTTTACTGCCTTTTTACTAACATGTTTTGCACTATGGAACTGTGATGCTGTAAACTTGAATTTCCCTCGGGATCAATAAAGCTACTATCTATCTACCTATCTATCTATCTATCTATACATGCATACATACAGTACGTACAAACATTGATGTATTGATTGTCAAATTTTGATGTGGACTATGAACAGGACATGGACATTAAAGTACACTAGCTAGGAAAGTCTACCTCCTCCTCCTCCTCACGTGGACATAAATTACTTCAAGGCGAACTAGAAAGTCTGGTTGGGTCATGCAATCCAGCTGTGGAGCAAAGTTAGAAACTATCAGCAAAAATACGACCAGTGCACAAGCGACATTATCTTCAAAATAAAAGAATACACTTTGCCAAGTGTTGGTTGTATATAAAAGTTAATACGAAAAATGCCTTCATTTTATTAGAATTGAATGTAATTGATATAAAATGAATACACAATTATTATTATTATTATTATTATTATTATTATTATTATTATTATTATTATTATTATTATTATTATTATTATTATGCCGGTACCTTGGCATAAAATTCTACAAATGAGTCATATTCGTACACTTTGCCAAGTGTTGGCATATATAGAATTTAAAAAGATAATTGCCTTTTATTATAATTGGATCATATCACTGCTGTCCACCTCTAATGCATATAAATATTATGCTGTTACTAATTTGTCCTGTAGTGTATAATATTAATAAAATATATACCAGGTTAATGGATATAATTGATATAATATGAGTAAAGTATTATTATTAGTAGTAGTACTATTATTATTATTATTATTATAAGTAGTAGTAGTAATAGTAGTAATAGTAGTAGTAGTAGTAAGCATTAAAAATAATTCTAGGGTTCACAATTTTAGGGTTCACATAAGTTTTAGTTTTGGTAGCTTTCAAAAAACAAACAAACTATTGGTCAGACTCTTGATGAATAAATCAATATTAGTAGTTTATTATATTAAATATTTGCGCAATGCTTGTTGGCACGACATTCTACAAATGAGTCATATTCGTACACTTTGCCAAGTGCTGGCATATATAAAACGTAATAAGATAATTGCCTTTTACTAAAAATAATAATAACAATAATAATGAATAACATTAATATTATACATTACAGGACAAATTAATAACAGCATGGTATTCATATTCATTAGAGGTGGACGGCACTGATATGATTCAATTCTAATAAAAGGTAATTATCTTATTAAGTTTTTACATACATACATTATTATTATTATTATTAGTAGTAGTAGTAGTAGTAGTAGTAGTAGTAGTAGGTATTAAAAATATTTTTGTTTTATTTATTTTCACATAATCTTTAGTTTTGGTAGCCCTCAAAAAACAAATCAACGACTGAAAAAATAATAACAAATATTAGTCGTTTATTATATGAAATATTTGTGCTATGCTTGTTGGCACGACATTCTACAAATGAGTCATATTCGTACACTTTGCCAAGTGCTGGCATATATAAAACTTAATAAGATAATTGCCTTTTACTAATAATAATAATTAATAACATTAATATTATATATTACAGGACAAATTAATAACAACATGGTATTCATATTCATTAGAGGTGGACGGCACTGATATGATCCAATTCTAATAAAAGGTAATTATCTTAATAAGTTTTTACATACATACATTATTAATAGTAGTAGTAGCAGTAGTAGTATTAGAAGTAGTAGTAGTAGTAGGCATTACAAATATTTTTGTTTTATTTATTTTCACATAATTTTTCGTTTTGGTAGCCTTCAAAAAACAAATCAACGATTGAAAAAATAATAATAAATATTAGTCGTTTATTATAGAATAGAGACTTTATTGTCATTGTCATGGAAAACAACGAAAAACAGTTTAGCAGCTATTGGCAGTAAAAGCAAACATTAAAAGCAAAAATAAAAACATTCAAATCAAAAATACAAAAACATTCAAATCAAAAATACAAAAACATTCAAATCTAAATATATATTATAATATTATTATATTAAATATTTGTGCTCTGCTGGTACCTTAACGTATCAAATTCTACAAAATGAGTCATATATTCGTCATGTAGGGTTTTATTTTGAAAGCTATGACCGGAAGTTCTGTGTTGTCATCGTGGCTGCTTTGTGACTGTATTGAGTGAACCGGAGTTGTTGGAAAAGAAAAAAAGTGAGCCAGCAGCAGCAGCAGCAGAGTTTCAAAGCGGAGACCAGTGAGAGAGAGAGAGCAGCGTCCAGGTCTTCTTCGCCAGAAGAGTCTCACTTTAGTAAGTCAAGAACTTTTCACAGAACTGATGATAACTCACTAAACAAGTCCACAGCAAGTTAAAGTTGCTGTCCTAAACTTTGGGAAGATGTTTTTTTCTATTGCATTCCTGCTGCCTCTGCTGACATCAGCCCAGTATCAAGGGGACAACGGAATAGTCGTCCCGGAGCATGGATTTTGCCAGCCCATTTCAATCCCTCTGTGCACGGACATAGCTTACAACCAGACCATCATGCCAAACCTAGTGGGCCACTACAACCAGGAGGACGCAGGACTGGAGGTGCACCAGTTCTACCCTCTGGTAAAGGTACAGTGCTCGCCTGAGTTGAAGTTCTTCCTGTGCTCCATGTATGCTCCCGTATGCACAGTTCTGGAGAAGGCCATCCCTCCTTGCAGGTCCATCTGCGAGCGAGCCAAGCAAGGCTGCGAGGCCCTCATGAACAAGTTCGGCTTCCAGTGGCCCGACCGGCTGCGATGCGAGAACTTCCCGGTGCTTGGGGACGGTCAGATCTGTGTGGGCCAGAACGACTCCACCGCAGCCACCGTCCCACCCATCATAGCTGTCGCCCCTGGGACACATGACCAACCGATGGTCCCCGCACACGACAGGCCTTTCCGTTGCCCGCCGGTTCTCAAAGTGCCCCCGTATCTGAACTACAAGTTCCTAGAAGAGAAGGACTGTGCAGCTCCCTGTGAGCCCTCTAGGAGTGGTGGGTACATGTTTTTCACAGACAAAGAGATTCACTTCTCCCGCATATGGATTCTGGTCTGGTCCGTGCTTTGTTGTGCGTCTACGTTATTCACGGTGACCACCTATTTAGTCGACATGCAGCGCTTCCGATACCCCGAGCGGCCGATCATCTTCCTGTCCGGCTGCTACACCATGGTCTCCGTCGCCTACATAGCCGGCTACTTCCTGGGAGACAAAGTGGTGTGCAACGACAGCTTCACTCCAGAGGCCTATAAAACCATCGTCCAAGGCACCAAAAAGGAAGGCTGCACCATCCTCTTCATGATGCTCTACTTCTTCAGCATGGCCAGCTCCATCTGGTGGGTCATCCTGTCGCTCACCTGGTTCCTGGCCGCGGGTATGAAGTGGGGCCACGAGGCCATCGAGGCCAACTCGCAGTACTTCCACCTGGCGGCCTGGGCGGTGCCGGCCGTCAAGACCATCAGCATCCTCGCCATCGGGCAGATCGAAGGCGACGTGCTCAGCGGCGTCTGCTTCGTCAGCCTGAGCAGCCTGGACCCTCTGCGGGGCTTCGTGTTGGCCCCTCTCTTCATCTACCTCTTCATCGGCACCTCTTTCTTGCTGGCCGGCTTCGTGTCGCTGTTCCGGATCCGCACCATCATGAAGCACGACGGCACCAAGACGGAGAAGCTGGAGCGGCTGATGGTGCGGATCGGGGTGTTCAGCGTGCTCTACACCGTCCCCGCCACCATCGTCATCGCCTGCGTCTTCTACGAGCAGGCCTTCCGCCCGCACTGGGAGCGCAGCTGGGTCAGCCACAACTGCAGGAGCCTCGCCATCCCGTGCCCGATGCAGACGGGGCCCCGCATGACGCCGGACTTCACCGTCTATATGATCAAGTACCTGATGACGCTGATAGTGGGGATCACCTCTGGGTTCTGGATCTGGTCTGGAAAGACTCTACAGTCCTGGCACAAGTTTTACACCAGGCTGACAAACGGCAAACACGGAGAGACCACGGTGTAGAACGACATCTGAATGGACTAATGTGTGTGTTATTACCTGTTTCTAGGTAAGTAGCACAGTGAGGAAGCTATGTAGGTTTCTCACAACATTTGTATTCGCCTCAGCTTTATAGCCACACATGCATGCCAAAGTGAGGGTCAGGGGTTTGACAAAAGGGCAAGCTGGATAAACAAGGACTGAGCCTGACCGTCTGAACAAATAACAAGCATGGCTATGGATGCCATGTGCTGAAATGCTCTCCCTCCCCCCCTCTCTCTCTCTCTCTTAAAGCCACCATAAGGGCTAGTGATGATCCAGCAGCAGCGAGGGGGAAGAATGGCGGCTCTCTGTAAACATTACATGAAATTGTAAATAGCATTTTGTAAAAACATGAAATTATATATTTGTATTTATAGAAAGTAAATACTTTTCCTTATCTGCCACCTCTGCTTTACTTTTGCACTGTAAGAATGCCACATACCGTAGATCTAGACATGCATCCTTTTTTTATTAACTGCTGGTTATGAATTGTTTTTGTATGGATTAAAAGAACATTTCATTCATGATATCCAAGAAGCTTTTTCCGTTTCAGCCCACTCCTTTTTTAACAAAACAAAAACTAGGGCTGTCAAAGTTAACGCATCATATGAAAACTAGAAAATCTAAGGAATCCATTGGTACCAACCATGTCATACTATATCTTGTCGCAAAAGAGGCTAAATAACGCTTTGTAATAATAATAATAATAATAATAATAATAATCTGGCGAGGAAAAACTGGCATGGCCATTTTCAAAGGGGTCCCTTGACCTCTGACCTCAAGATATGTGAATGTAAATGGGTTTTATGGGTACCCACGAGTCTCCCCTTTACAGACATGCCCACTTTATGATAATCACATGCAGTTTGGGGCAAGTTATAGTCAAGTCAGCACACTGACAGCTGAGTTTGCCATGTTATGATTTGAGCATATTTCTTATGCTAAATTTAGTACCTGTTGAGGGTTTCTGGACAATATTTGTCATTGCTTTGTGTTGTTAATTGATTTCCAATAATAAATATATACATACAATTGCATAAAGCAAGCAAATATGCCCACTCCCATGTTGATAAAAGTATTAATTAACTATGGACAATCATGCAATTAATCGATTGACAGCCCTAAAAAAAACATGTTCAGATATAATGAAATAACTAAATCTAATGCTTGTTTTAAATTTCTAGTTCAAGTGAGTGGTTTTCTTTATTTTTCTCTTCCTTAGGTTCAGTATTTAATGATCGCTTTCTCTGATAAAAGAGCCGCCACGTTGTCTTCTCAAGGGGGTGAGGTGGTGTCACACCTGAACATCTGTTGCCTCAGACTGGCAGTAAAAGAGATTATTGGGATTCTTCATGGACTTAGCCTCTTACACAAGACTGTAGCCGCCTGAATACAAGAAGTGAGTTTATATCGAGACAATGGAACACACCTCTCCTTCTAATATATTCTGAAATATTTCACATCTACATGTGAACGAGAAACTGGTGCCAACCTGTAAGAATGCTTTCTCACACATGTAACATCGCCTCCCAAGAAGTGGCAAACAAAACAAGGAACCTCTTCTTTAGCCCGTTGTTAGAGACAGAGGGCTCGCTTAAATCAACACGAGTCATCTGGCGAGAGAAGTCTGTGCCGTTGCATAGGTGTGAAAACGTCCCCGCATGTCTTGTGTTTTTGGTGGAGTGAAAAAACAATGGGGTGTTCAGGTTTGCTGTGGTGTTACTTCTCTGGAGCCACCGTTGCTCCGCCGCCAAGTTGGAATCCCCCAAAGCCATGCACGGCTGAAACTGAACCGACTCTGCGGTGATGTCATGAAGTAGATGGGTGTGTTGGAGAAAGTTGATCCTCTTGCCTCAGAGCGCAGACTTTGGGCTAGAAGCAGGCGTTTGAGAATGGCACGCACACACAGCACAGTTACTGTGAGTGCATTCGTATTGTTGCTGCAACACATAATCACTATATTAGGCAGTATAATTACTGATATGAGCATATAGCTGAGCCTCATGTATTGGACAAGTTGATGTCTTGTATCCTTATCTGGGGTTGAATAAAGAAATAGCAGACAGGTAAGAGTGATTAAAGGTGGAAACAGATACTCCAAGGGGGGAAAAAAAGCATAAATCTCCCCTCTTACTCCCCCTCTGCCTCCTCCCATCCTCCCTCCCTCCCTCCCTCTCTCTGCTCAGATGATTGGGGGGAATGCGAGTGAGTCAGTGGAGCGGTGCTGGGCCTTTGCCTAGTGACAGACAGTCTCCTGTGTGCTGCTCACTTCAAAGCACCGCTGAAACCTGACTAGCTCCTTGTAAACAGTGCCGCCTGGCCCGAAGGCCCACTTCCTGCGCTTAACTCAACTTAATGGCTGGCTTGTTTGGCTTTGCACCGAAGCAGAGAGAACGAATGAGGAGAATGGAGAGAGAGGCGGCGTCGGGTGGGGTGCTGGTGGTAAAAAGAGAGATGTGAGATTGTTTTAGGGTTTAGGGGGGGGAGGGAGGAGGGAGGAGGGGTTTTGGAAAGCGTGATGGAAAATTCTGTATTATTCGGTTGCTTTTGTTTTTCTCCAGGGGAAAACAACAAAGAAAAGGGAAGGGAAGGAGAATCCAAATGAGGAGACGTGACTGTGATTTTGTGAATATTTCAACAGAAACATTGGATCTGGCCGTTAAAACTAAATGGAATCAGATGCTCTGCATTTAACTTATGCCAGGAAGGAAAAAACATTTCACAAAGTGGTTTTCTCTCAGTAAATCTTGATGTTGAGTCTCTTGAGTTACCTGGTGGCATTTCTCTTTATACATGCAGAGAACTGTAAGACATTCAGGTTTATAATGATAAACCCACATTAAAGAGAAAAGGATCTACTCACGTCGTGTGAAGTTACAGTTTGATACAGTAAGTTTATAATGAAAACACTGTGACAAACCCACTGTATCAAACAGTTCATATTAACTGTGCACACGAGGTGGGTAGTTGTCTAGATCCTTTTCTCTTTCATGTCGGCGCCCAGTTTTCAGTGGCAGCCGTCTCCCACGTTGTTGATCTCACATCTTAAATCTTGCATGCAGCCGCTTCCTGCTTGCTTAAGGCAAGAAGGGACAAGCCGAGGATTGGGGGTTAAGACGGGAAGAATGCTCCTGGAGTTGATATTATGATGTCGCTCTCGTTGGGAGAAGGCCTTGGCGTGTCAGAAAAGGATCACGTTGTTAGTCACAAGCGCCAGCGTTCTCACTGAGGAGTCGAGTTTGTGTGAATGTACCATTTTTTTTTTTACTGTATAAGAATGATATCAGGCCTGTGAAGGGGTTTTCAAACAGACAAAGGAAATCAGGATTGAGGAAAAAGGGGGAAAAAGAACTACCCAGACTTGTAGTAAGCCTGTTTCTAATCAAATCTTGGCACAAACTCAAGAAGAACTCCTGCTCTGAAGGCCAACACTGGATTAGTTGCAGTCATACATTATCCTAACCATAGGAGAGCAGCTGAGATTTTCCAGAGCACATACTATATCTATCTGTCTCGCTCTCCCTTGAAATCTCAACAGGAAGTGCAATATGTTCTTTCTCCTCCTATCATTGCTCTCAGAGGCAGCGGCAACTGTGAGTGGGACGGAGCGTGACAAGCTGGCAGGAGAGCGATGCTTTAATGTGCATTTCAGTTTCTGACTTTGATTCAGGGCCTCCAGCCATAAATACTGGTGCTGACAGTCACCGTGAGGAGGTGTCCTGCTTTTCTCCATTTATCTTGTATCCACTAAAATCATTTTTTGTTGTAACTTGACAGCCCTTTTACTCATGTTGAGGCCATATCTTTCACTGAAAAATATGATAGCAAGGTACTTTTTGCTGTTGAAGAAAAAGGATTTTCTTTGTTTTAATATCACTGTGATGATTTGTCCCCCTGGTCTCTTTATGACTTGCATCATGCCTTTACAAGATGTCCAGCTGTTCTTAAATCACAGCCTCTCATAGAAAATAATCAGATCAACATGGTGGCCTTGCAGCCGAGGGCAAATATAGTAGAAGTTGTGGAGAGGAGTTCCCAACTTCACATTCTTGGTGGCTCATTTTCGTGCCTCACGCACACCATTTGTCTGGGATTTTATTGCTCATAAGTGCACGGGACCACTCAGGGGTTTCTTTGACCAGGAAACAAACTAACTCTGTGATGTTAGGGGAGTTTATTTGCCCCCGTGTCCTTCAGGGCGACTCTATCAGGGTAGAAAGCGAGGGAGGGAGTGCCTCGGAGCCTCTCCAGCTGCTGAGCAGAGAGGTGCCGACAGCTGCGTGACAGATATTTTGGGAGCCTGCAGCACGCCTGGGATAATAATGGGCTTGATTGGGAGGAGTGTGCGTGTAGGGAAGGGAATGGTTAATGTGCATCCAGACGCCACAGTGTGTACACAACCGTGCCACTCTCGTAAACTTTCGGGGTGATGGCGCAATGACAAGACGAGGAGGGATGAAGTGTCTGGGGTTTGAAGCTACCGTGTTATGTCATCAACTTTTACATTTATTGAAATTTGATGATGGTTTATTGAGTTGCAAAGTTTGAGCTGAGTAGCCATAGAAACTAGACGTGTGTTTACCTGTTGAAATATTATTATCAGAATATGATATCGTGAAAAAAACCCTGCAAAAGAGTTTGTGGTTCTCAGACATGAAGCTACCGAGATGGATCACATTTCAGATTGTGAATACACTGATAGCCCAAAGCATTCTGTTTGATGTGTCATGTTTCATCGTGTCTTGTAATGAATCTAGAGTATGTTGTCTACTACGTAGTATGACATAGTCTGTCATAATTAGATTTATATGACTTACTGTATATGAGATATGTCTTAAAGACGTGCAATATCAGTAGATATTAGGGATGCAAAATAGTAAAAACCAAACTGTTGAATGACGTACAATCCGAACAGTGGGCTTGTTGAACCGTTGTACCTCTATTAAATACAGGCCTGCTAATTATTTGATGAGACATTATTAATTAATCCAAACATAGGCATTAAGTAGCCTGGCTTATTTCATGTATAAAATCAGTATTATGGTTTCATATAATATAGAAATATCATTCATTACTATTAGGGCTGTCAATCGTTTAAAATATTTAATCACGATTAATCGCAAATTATTTACACATTTTTTATCTGTTCAAAATGTACCTTAAAGGGAGATTTGTCAATCCTCTTATTGACAGTGGGCAAATATGCTGCTTTATGAAAATGTATGTATATATTTATTATTGGAAATCAATTAACAACACAAAACAATGTCAAATATTGTCCAGAAACCCTCACAGTTACTGCATTTAGCATAAAAATATGCTCAAATCATAACATGGCAAACTGCAGCCCAACAGGCAACAACAGCTGTCAGTGTGTCAGTGTACTGACTTGACTATGACTTGCCCCAAACTGCATGTGATTATCATAAAGTGGGCATGTCTGTAAAGGGGAGACTCGTGGGTACCCATAGAACCCATTTTCATTCACATATCTTGAGGTCAGAGGTCGAGGGACCCCTTTGAAAATGGCCATGGCAGTTTTTCCTCGCCAAAATCTAGCGCAAGTTTGGAGTGTTATTTAGCCTCTTTCATGACTAGCTAGTATGACATGGTTGGTACCGATGGATTCCTTAATTTTTTAGTGATGCCAGTATCTTCACTGTAGCTAAACTGAGCCCGCTACAAATCAAAAATTGCAAGTTACGTTACTGCATTAAAGAAATTAGTGGCGTTTTATTTTTCTTCTCTCTAATGTGCAAAACAAACTGAACCGAAACCGTGATCCAAAAACCGCAATACAAACCAAACACTGGGCTTGTTGATACAGTATAATGGCACCTTTATTGACTTTTATTTTGAAACTCTTGCACCAGCAACTAGACCACCTCCTGTACAGCATTGCTGTGAGATACAGAAAAAATAATTATGAGATGTTGCGAGCTATTTTGGCTTGTGAACAAAGCTTTTTCTGATCCAAACCGTCAGACTGTGGAAGTATAATTTCTTGAAATAACAATGTGCCAAAGGGAGTTTTGTTGCTGTTCATAAAATCAAGTCTAAAAAGCAAAACAATTCAACATCTGTGCATTTGATCAGCGAGCTTTTAATTATTGAGTCAATCAACCCCCTGCAGATACATTACAAGGCTGTAAAATCATTCTTATTGGCCCATTAATGCAGTGATGCAGCACTCTGAACACCTGCATCTGCAGGTAAACAAGGCGTGTTAAACAGAACGACGCAGCTCTGATCCAGTCTGTGTGACTCTCCCGTGGGCCCCAGCGATGCCTCAGGCTTCCACGATGACTTATTGAGTCGGCTCCTCTCTGGCGAGCGCCGGCCCCCCTGTTTTAATGGAGGCGCTCTTAACAGCACTTTCTGAGGAATTTACAGCCCTGGCTCCGTCCCACTCCCGTCCAGGAGAGGGAGGGAAGCACACTGCGGCCTTGTCCCAACAGAGCCGGCAGTGGAAATGTACCGCTTCAGGCAAGGTGGCAGCGCAGCTCCTGTGTGTGCCCATCTGTCTCCATATATCTGTTGGTGTGTGTTCACTTGGCTGTATGTGCTTTCTGAGCTCGTGTGTAAATTCAAGTGAATGAGTGAGTGGTTATAGGAGGGCTCCAGCTCTGTAGGTTCTCTCTGTAATTTCACTCCGCACACACGGCGTAATCGCTTCCATGTGGGCCCTCACCAACAACAGAGTGGTGGAGGGGCCTCTCTGCAAAGGTGGGAGTTAAACACATCGACTCACAAATGCTCTCTCTCCAAGGGAAAAGGACTGTTCACTTATGCAACAGAAGGCTAGAAGATTGAATTATTCTTCGGCGAGGTTATTAAAACATTACATCTGACTGGGCGTTACTTTAACCCTTTGTAATGTAACGTTTTTGAATTATTTTTACAGTTCAAAAACAGTAAAATACGAACTGTTTTGCGAGCGGCATATCAAAACCACAAATGTGTAATGACTCAGAGCTCTGTGCAAACAAGATACAATCTCTCATTTTCTGGAATAGCAGGAAAGCCAGTATATCCATTAGATATTCAGGAGTTTGCTGTTTTTTCTTTTGCATCCTGTTTTTTTTTGCGGTGGCTCCCACCACACACGTGGAGCTGTCGGCCTGGGGTGCCCCAAGGACTGCTGGGACGGGCGGTCACGGTCAATGTGTGAAACCAACAGAGCGGAAAACAGGTCCTTTTGCACAACGGGGTCAGCATTTAAAGACACCTCTACAGAGCTCATTTGCTATTTCAGCCACAGGGAAGAGAAACTATGAAAAAGGTATAGGACATCCTGAGAGATGGTATTTTAGCCAGAAAATGTAAAGACACAGACAGACAGTGTAACATGATCTGAACTGAGTTTCTAAAATCATCACCTGGGAGTTTCATTCACAGATCTGATTACAGTAATAGATCATGTTAATAATGTTATGGTGAACATCACCCCCTGCTGTTTTGGCTCATACACTGCTAAAATGCACTCTTATGAACACACAAGTTAACCGTGCAAATAAAGCATCCGCATTAAAACATGCAGTTATCTGTTGTCCTAGTTGTGACCTTGCAACAAATCTATGTATAAATGCTGGATGAGTTTTTAGTTTGACAGTTTATTACTTCCCAAAAGAAAGAAACACATCGTCTGTAGTGGGAATAGTGAGTGTTGGTATGGCCAGCAGGCCTCTCAGCTCTACAGCCCGAGGCGATGTATGACTTTTTGTCCTGTCAGTCTGGGTGTCGCTGTGGGACAAGTCAGGGGTCACTGGTCAGCTTAAGTGCTACATTTTTCACGGCGCCTTGGAAGCTTCATGATATTCCCACTGAAAGGTTGCATGTGTATTGTTTTATAAAGTAAGCACAGAATGTAAGTTCTCCAAGCCACAACTCTGCTAGTCATGACGGCGTGAGTAGAAAATGTATATTAATGCAGTGGTGGAAGAAGTACTCAGAGCTAGAGTAGAAATATAGTTACACGTAAGTCATGCATTCAAATTTTTAAAGTAAAAGTATAAAGCTATTAGCATTAAAATATAATAAGTAAAATTACTCATTATGAAGAATAATGTATATCATTATGTATAATTATTGTGTAAGCATCACTTTCATGTTGCTGCTGGTAAAGGTGGAGCTATTCTTAATTATTTTACATACTGCTGGGGAGCTCGTGAAAGTTAAAGTTATTAACATTAAATCAATTCAATTGTTTGTGGTAATAAAAGTAAATCAAATTATTAGTTATTAATTATTATTATATACGGAAATTCACACAACATGTGGTCAAAGAAAGAACAAAGGGAGCAGCAGTGTATAAACTCTTGTTAAGGTGAGGTGATTGCACCTGGAGGGGGCGTGTCCTGCTGGCCTGCCTCCCTCAGGTGTGATCATGTGACCTCTTCTGACAGTATTATTCATCAGAATCTGCATTGTAACTAGTTATCAATTAAATGTTGTGGAGTAAAAACAATATTTGCCTTTAAAATGTCGTAGAGTTGAAGTAGAAAGTAGCATGAAAAGGATTTACTCAAGTAAATTACAAGTACCTCAAAATTGTAATTTAAGTACAGTGCTCGAGTAAATGTACTTAGTTACTTTACACCACTAATAAGGTGATGATGACGACAATCTTTTTTTTTTTCAGATTAGTTTTTCAGATGCTGTTCAAGCATCAACATCGGTCAAAGAGGTTGCTCAGAGTGCTGTTACAGCGACATTTTAGGTTCCCGTCCAAATTTTTCTGTACACCTGAAATTCTTAATTATGTTAACAATGATCGATCCATAAAGTGTCATACTGTGTATCTATTTTATGCCAGAGAATGAAGCATCCTAGTCTCCAAGGTTGTACAAGATTTCCTCTAAAGGTCACCGTGAGACTATTTATTAAACCAGACCGTGACAGGATGCAGCTGAAAAGATGGATGAGAGGTATTGTCTGTTATGATGCACCAACATTTACTGCTGCAGGTAAGAGGAACAAATGCAAGACATCAGTGTGGAAAATGTACTCGTACTAGTTTACACAGTAATACAAATCATATGAGTAGCTCAACTAAGGAGCAACATACTGCTTGCATGTACACAGTTGTCCTCCAGGTGGAACCAGTGTCTTCATTGTTGGTGTGTAGAGGACTGAGTGCTGCCAGCAGCTCCACTGAAGAGCTGAACATTAGAGCATTACTGTCAAGTGGACATTAGGATTCTTTGTTTAACCCTTTGACTGCCTTTTCAACTAAATGGTTGACCACATTTTACTCAAACTGACTCAACCTGATTGTCCCATTAGCAACACATGTGGCAGGTTTTTACGATGTAGTATTAAGGCCACTTTGAGGGGGGGGGAAAATCGGACATTTTGAGAATAAAGTCATAATATTATGAAAATAAAGTCATAGGTTTATTAGAAAAAAAGTCGTAATATTATTAGAATAAATTTGGAAGTTTTAGAGAAAGTCGTAATATTATGAGAATAAAGTCATAATGTTATAAAGTAGTTATTTTACGTGTTATTTTAGAGGGGAAATAGAGCAGCCTGTGTGAAAATGAGGAACGTGGAGCATCTTGTGAAGTATAGGTTTCACAAATTATGAAATACTTATTCTTTTGGCACATCAGCGACACATTATCATAAGTATCAGGACCTTGAAAAGATTGTGCAAGAAACTGCGTTTATTCCGAAGAAAGGACCACACGGACCCGGGGGAAATTGCCTCTTTTGTTCAAACAAAGAAATTTGACACCAGAGGGCACTGAAGTTCACCTGCCTGTAAATGTAAAGGCTAATTCATGATGTACTTTCAGGTATGTCATGATGTTAGATGATTTGCTCCAAGTTATTTGGATATGGAGACATTTAATATTGATAATATCATTATATATTTGACTTATTTCTGTGCCTTTAGTTTACCATTAGTATTAGACGATGATATACGAGGTTGAAAAATCAGATATAAGCATATGTGGAGGTACTGATTCCCTAGATTTCAGCTGATCAGGAAAAAGCCTGAGAATCAGTTCACAACCACATAATACAGAAATATTTAATTGGAGAAATAAAGTGCCTTCACAATGAAAAAAATAAATAAAAACGCCTCTCCAGCAAGAAACAATTGCCTCTTCAATAATAAAGAAATGTGTATTTAGGGGGTTTCAATGAAAATGAACCAGGAGTGACAAAATAAAGCCTTTGGTTATCGTTAGGCACACACTCTTGCATGAACAGCACTAAGGTGTTCCCTGATGCAGGTAATCTAGAGGAAAGATGTTCTTTAATATTCACCCTCAATCAGAAAAGTTGAGACAGCAAAGAAGTCTCTAAAGGGCCTGAAGACCGGAGTTTCTGGCTGTAAATATCTGCAGAAATGAGGTCTGCATTAAGTCAAGGAAGGACCAGAATGGCCTGTGTGCAGTTCTCTAAGGCCGTAAAGAAAGGGCGTCGTCACTCCCTGATTGGCCAAGAGGGGAAATGCACAAAACTGCTCTCGGTTGTTAATTTGGAGTCAGTCCCCACTAACCTGCTGAACCACAGGTGATCTGAATCTCCTCCAATCAACTCAGAAGTGGAAGAAGTACCCACAATCTTTACTTAAAAGTAGAAATAAGTATCAAAAGTACAGTATAGTATTATGCACACAGTGTTGTATTGTTATATAACAGGTTATTATTCTGTTTTATCACTAACAAGTACATGTGAGAGTGTTTTAATGTTGTAGTTCATCAACATGGAGCTAATTTGTATACTTGTATACTTCATCAGACATAAGCATATCATATGTTTTCATGTAAAAAGTAAATGTCAAATAAATGTAGTGCGGAAAAAAGTGCAATAGTCAACTCAGAGGAATTGTGACATTCAGCTAAAATGAATTAGGAAAAAGCGAAATGACGGCAAGTACCGAAGAATGAGGGACTGCTACACATATAATGTAAAATTATGAGATGGATAAAGAAACAGATTTATTATATCACCAGAAGATAATGAAACTATAATGCATTGTTAATGGCTTCTCTGTTGTCCATACACCAGTGATTCCTATCCGTTTTTATGTTTTCTGTAATTGAGTAAACTAACCACCCCTGACTATGTGACACATTTTATGGATATTTTGTGCTATATTCAATGCATAACAATAACAGTACTGAACAACTGATAAACTGTACAATTAACCCAAATAGTGAACGCAATAACTGCAGGAAGTTTGTGTCAAATGAGCGATTTGGATGATTTTGAGAGGATTATTTCCTGTGAATATTGCATCAGAGATGAGTTTTCCTGTTATGTTTAGGAACTTTTAATACAATTTTCTGTCTTTTTTTCTTATTTTTTAACAATAATACGCACTTAGAAGGCTTCTTTTTTGATAAATTCTGTGTTTTCTTCTCCCTGACGCTTGGCCACTGTTCTATCAGCTCTTTGGTTGTTTTAACTGCGTACTTTTCTAATGCAGGACGAGCCTGTTTAGCAGAAAGTCAAAGCTCTGTGAATATAGCTTGTGTTCAGGTCTTCACTGTGCCCTTATCCTGTTTATATCTTAAATAACAATCCAAAAATAAAAATTGTTCATTTAGTTTTATTCACAGAAATTAATAAAATGCTGAGATAAGATATAGGTATGTTTTTTAAGAAGTTGTCTTACACCTGTTAAAATGAAACTTTAGCGCCCCCTAGTGGGGGTCGGGTCCCCCAGGTTGGGAACCTGTGGTCTATTCTATTATTACTTAATAAGCTTCATGGTGGAAGTTTTTGTTTTCTGCAACAACTTCCTGAAACAGATTGAGAAACATGACAACATGCATTTCACAAATTAGAAATAACTGTGAGGCTACACCCTTATATCTGACTTCCTAACTTGTATTACACAGCATGCAGTTTGACATGTGATATACTGTACATGCTTTGCATGTAACAGTTTCAGGGTATTTTTTTGATGTCATGTCCACTCACATTGCATCAGTTTCACTTTTGAAGCACTGCAAAGATTCCTTTCCTCCAGTCTGCTGTGACTATCTGCAGTCTCCATCTATCCCCTCATGTTTAGATTGAGGAGTCATGGTGGATAGTTCTGCAGAAACAGGGGCCTTTTAGTTTTATCACAGCAGTCGTTAAAGGAAAGAAGAAGAAAGACCTGCACGCATACATCAACTCGTTAAAGCTGCAGCATGCAGAGGAGGGAGGTCGACTAATGTCCCCTCCTGCTCCAGACTCTATTGTGTGCAGTTGGTGGCCCCGTGCCTACATTACATTAATTATGCTCCTACGGGCCAAAACTCTGTGGCAGCATTATCACTCTGTGTCCTCTTAATGAGCAGCTCTGCAGCTTCACAGTCTCTGCCAACTTTCTGCGGCTGTGTTTTCTTTCTCCCTGTAAACTGTCACATATTATTTACAGCTTTGAGTCAGACCTTATTAGAGGACGCGTCCATCATAATCTGCAGCACATACAAAACAGTGATTGTTGTTGTACTGTGACACTCTCTCTTAATACCACAACAATTATTAGGAATTTTTTGACAGTTTATTTTGTGTTCAGAGCCTGTGGCTGCGTGATGTCCCCAAACAAGGCATGGAGGATGTCTGGTTCCAGTAAACAATCTGTTGAGTGAATCATATGTTGTTTTTCATTTTAACAACGAAGTTCTGGGGAATTCCAGTGGTTTCATCCCTTCTCTGGGATCATTCTTATCTCAGAACAATGAGGTTAGGGAAAAAGAGAGAATATTTAGCAGACACTGGGCCTTTACTGAAATTTGCTTTACAACTTTTGCTATTGTTGAACAGCGATGGGTTTCACACATTTGACCAATACCATATGCTATTGTATATAAAAACTACCTCGTGGTTGTATGCCTCCGCCAACCAGTCAAGTTGCAGTTTACATCCATGTCATCAAATGTCATCACTACATCAATTTATCCTGAAATTGTAATTAGCATATGAATTCTTGAGTTATGTCCAAGAACGCGTTTTGTTAGGACATTGTGACAAAATGTATTCAGTTCATCTTGAGTCCAAATGGACAAGGGCTGTCCCAAATACCATTTTTTGGGCTTCGAAGCTTTGGTGAGAAATATTTGTAGTTATTCGAAGCTTTGGGACAGTGCCGCTGCCGCACTACTGTACACACAAACACCTCTACACATAACAAACCTCCTTATTTCATGGGCTATTCTGGGATTTATACTTTATTATTACATACTTATATATATATATATATATATATACATACATAAAACATTTGAATACTGATTTGGAGGTTGATTACCATGGCAACGGTCGAAAGCTTTGAAACATTCTGGTCAGCCAGAAAGTGGACGTTTGTGCCAAATTTGAAGAAGTTCGCTCAAGGCGTTCCTGAGATATCAAGAGAATGGAACAGAAGTAAAGTCACAGTGACCTTGACCTTGGACCACCAAAATCGAATCAGTTCATCATTGAGTCCAAGTTGATGTTTGTGCCATATTTGATGAAATTTGATAAAAGATATCGCGTTCACGAGAATGGACCGGACGGACAACCTGAAAACATTTCCTCCGGCCGGCATAAAAATCATCCTAAAATGTCCTCACAATGGTCTCTGTGTGTGCAGCCTTTTGGTAAATGTTTGATTTGGGAATTCTTCCCTCACAGAAACTAAAACAAGCCCCTCACAGTGCTTTTCTGTGTGATCACTGATGTGGAATTTAGGGAGGTGGGATCTGGGAGTGGAAAGAGCTGTTATTATCACCTCAGTGGGCTTCTGTTGTTCTCACTGAGGTTCATATAATAATATAATGATATTTAATGCATGCCTACTTGTATCTAAGAAAAGCTGACCATCCATATTTTCTGACGTCATTACCCTCCCTTAAAAAAGATTACAGATCCTCGAACAAAATCCTCAATTTGAATAATTAGTGTGAGAGCGAAATAGATTTTTTGTTATTGTGGTTGAATACAGGTGCGTGCCTCCATTTGTGTGCGGCAAGCGGGAGAGCAAATGTGAATGCTGTGAAAATGTTGTTCTTGAAAGGCTAAACGCCAACAAATATGGATTGAAGGAGAATATTTTGTTAGATATAAACATGTTTTTTAATTTTTTAAATGATTACATCTATCTCTTTTCAGTGAATTTTGACTTTGGGACACAATGGAGTTATTTGAAATGTTTGGATCACATGAATATATTTTTAAATACTTTAATATACAGACTTTTATAAAAAAAAAATCCAGTCAGTGTGTTATTATGGTTTTAGTTATACATGTGCAAATTTAATTTTGACAACCTCAGAGCAGACAAATCCTGGCGCACCAACTGGTCTATTGGGTCTCAAATGTTCATCATGAGAACAACAGCAGGCCTCTCTTGAGACATCCCTGGTTGCCATAGCAGCAGGGGTTTAAGTGACGCAGTTACCCTGGAAACGTGTGCTGGGATATACTGTACCACGTAGGATTTATA
This sequence comes from Sebastes fasciatus, assembly GCF_043250625.1. Taxonomy (NCBI): domain Eukaryota; kingdom Metazoa; phylum Chordata; class Actinopteri; order Perciformes; family Sebastidae; genus Sebastes; species Sebastes fasciatus. The sequence goes on from NC_133807.1 coordinate 21,376,971, forward strand.
AGCCTGTCGTTAACAATCACAGCTTTACAGTCCACAGGCGTGAAATGAACCTTTGCAACACAAAGTTCAGTGGCCGCATTGATAAGTGAGAGGGCAAACAGGAAAATCAATAAACGGCAGCGCATTCAACAAACACCACACAATACGACCTTTGGCTGGGCTGGTAGATAAGTCCTCCCCAACCCATACCTTCCTCCCTCTCGCCTTCTTTTCTGTCTGTCCTTGTTTATGTGGACTGTGTGTGTCTATTAGCTGTGGTAATAAAGACAGTGTGGGTGGGGGGATCTGGCATTAGAGTGACTTTGGAGAGATAAGGAGATGACTGAGAAGGCCAAAGTGAAAAGAGAAAGATTTGTGATGTAGGTGGAGTTAGTGTGGATCAGGGGAGGGCGAGGAAAGAGAGTTTGAACATGTGCAGTGAAGCGTGAGGACGGAGTGAGGACAGAGCTGCACTGGGTTAGCAGAAGAGAGAGCAGACGCACCACCACCACCACCACCACACAGCAGTAACAGAGAAAGGAAGTGAGATAACCGGCTTGGGAAATGACAGTGTGAATTATTAGTTGTTCTCTTCAGACTGGCTGAGGTGTTCCTACACAGAAATGAATGGTGATGGCAGCAAACAGCGTTATGTGTCAACCTTCAGCATGCACATCAAGCCGGCCCGTGCATCATCTGCACCACCAGGGAACGGACCAGGGGCTGTCGACACCAGAGACACAGGTACTACTGACACAGGTACTGACACAGGTAAGGGCTGCATGAGAGAGGCAGAGAGGACATAACTAATGTAAGGGTGTGTTAGTGTTTGGAAAGAGATCAACTAGCATCGGTCATGTTTTTAATGTCAGAGCCTGAATAGACAGGCCTGAACATGGTGATGCTTCCTTGATAACAGTTTAGTGCACTGCAATAACAACTTTGCTTTTATTTTCTCCTGATGTTGAAACAGAGATTTTTCCAGAGAAAATGAGATCACACACACTAAAAGTTTGTTGCTCTTAAAGTTGATATCTGGTGTTTGAATGTCCAAAGTATCTGATTGTTTATTGTATATGGGACCTTTCATTTCCATGTCAGCCCACACTGACACACACTCTTTTTCAGTTTGTACTAATATAGACTTTTGCTGTTAAACTATGAGGGTTAGTTTGAAAATGTAACACAGTTAGGTTTAATCTTTTGGATAGCTAGATATGATCTGTCTGCATGTCATGTATATCTGCTAGGGCTGTCAAAGTTATAATAACGCGTCAACGCAAATTAGTTTTAACGCCACTGATTTCTTTAACTCATTAATGCAGTCGAACTTGTGCTAAATTTTGGTGAGGAAAAACTGTCATGGCCTTTTTCAAAGGGGTCCCTTGACCTCTGACCTCAGGATATGTGAATGAAAATGGGTTCTATGGGTACCCACGAGTCTCCCCTTTACAGACATGCCCTCTTTATGATAATCACATGCAGTTTGGGGAAAGTCATAGTCAAGTCAGCACACTGACACACTGACAGCTGTTGTTGCTTGTTGGGCTGCAGTTTGCCATGTTGTGATTTGAGCATATTTGTTATGTTAAATGCAGTACCTGTGAGGGTTTCTGGACTATATCTGTCATTGTTTTGTGTTGTTAATTGATTTCCAATAATAAATATATACGTACATTTGCATAAAGCAGCATATTTGTCCACTCCCAAGTTGATAAGAGTATTAAATACTTGACAAATCTCCTTTTAAGGTACATTATGAACGGATAAAAAATGTGTGATTAATTTGTGATTAATCACAATTAACTATGGACAATCATGCGATTAATCGCGTTTAAATATTTTAATTGATTGACAGCCCTCATATCTGCTTAATCAAATAGTTTCAGTGTAGATTGTGATCTAGCAGACATTATCTCATACACATCTGTCTAGCAGATGACAATCTTGAACACTAGTTTTGGCATGTCGAAACATCAGGAACTGATAAATACAGACTTGTGTCTATACTTGGCCACGATGCGAGTGTTTTCAAAGTTTCATTTTCAACAGCAGTAGAGGGTTTTTACAGCAACCTGTAAGCCTTTTGGTCAAAGAGTCGTGGTGTGAGAAAGGTGTCAAACTCCACCTCTCAGTGTGTCTGTGTGCAGAGGTGTAGCTCAAAGACCGGCAAACAAGTAGTAGACATCAGGCTGCACAGTGAATACTTGAGGATTGTAAACACTGGCTAAAGGTTAATGGTAAAACAAACATTTTGTTAAGCCATAACTAGCATACTGCATATGGCATTACAACGCACAGTCAGTCCTTAACACAACGTTGAGTTAAGGTACTGTACTACACCTGACAGGCCTCTGTAATGGCAACGGTGATACCACTCAATGTCTGTGGTGCTGAAAATGGGCTTTTAATTCATGAAGCTTTGCTGGATCAAGGGGAGTCAGAACCCCATGCTTTAAGCAAGGATTCATCTCTGATATCAGTACTGCAGTTAAAAAAAGACACAAACAGAAAAAAAACACATTCAGTTACCATGAACTATATATTTTATATTGTGGATTGATTGTTTTCTGGGCATTGGTGACCTGAATTCATGTGCATTGAAGAGAAACGGAAGAACAAAAATAAAAGATGAGGTGTTGTGAACTGTTTTAGATGCACAACCACGCACCACTTCACGTCTGTAGCACTTCTAGAAGGTGTTACTTCTCATTTAAGACCAGGCCAAACAGATCAGTGTGGTGATACAGTAGTTTAGAGTGTGAATTAATATAGAAGCACATTATATTTTATATGATTTTATGTTGTTTAGATTTTAAGTTGTTAATTACTTTTATCATGCTTTTATGTAAAGTAACCTTGTTTTGAAAGGTGGTATATAAATAAAGTTATTATTACATTATTAACATTTGTGGTCCAAATTTGCATTCGAAATATATACTGAAGACTTAAATAAACGGGGGACAAACTCAAATGAGAACTGAGAGTGTCCGGTTTGTGGACCTCAGAATTGCGTCTCTGTTCTTTGCAGATGATGTGGTTCTGTTGGCTTCATCAGACCGTGTCCTTCAGCACGCACTGGGGCAGTTTGCAGCTGACTGTGAAGCGGTCGGGGTGAGAGTCAGTACCTCTAAGTCTGAGGCCAATGTTCTCTGCTGGAAAATGGTGGACTGCGCCCTCTGGGTTGGGAGTGAGTCACTGCCCCAAGCAAGGGGTTGTTTGGAAGTATCTCGGGGTCTTGTTCACGAGTGAGGGTAAAACCGACTGGAAAGCCGGTTTGGTGCGGCGTCTGCAGTTATGAGGGCGCTGTACCGGACCATTGTGGTGAAGAAGGAGCTGAGCCGGAAGGCAAAGCTCTCGATTTACCGGTCCGTCTACGTTCCAACCCTCACCTATGGTCATGAGCTTTGGGTAGTGACTGAAAGAATGAGATCGCGGATACAAGCGGCCGAAATAAGTTTCCTTCGTAGGGTCGCTGGGCTCAGCTTTAGAGATAGGGTGAGGAGCTCAGACATCCGGAGTAAGCTCAGAGTAGAGCCGCTGCTCCTTCGCGTCAAAAGGGGCCAGCTGAGGTGGCTCGGGCATCTGATCAGGATGCCTCCTGGACGCCTCTCTTTGGAGGTTTTCCAGGCATGTCCAGCTGGTAAGAGGCCCCGGGGTAGACCCAGAACACGCTGGAGAGATTATATATCTCGTCTGGCCTGGGAAAGCCTTGAGGTCCCCCAGGAAGAGCTGGAAAACATTGCTCGGGATAGGGTTGTTTGGAATTCCCTGCTAAGCCTGCTGCTCTCGCAATCCAGCCCCGGATAAGTGGAAGAAAATGGATGGATGGATGGATGGATGGATGGATGGGTTTAACTAGACTTAATAGATGCAGTTACGTAAACTCTATAAACCCTTGACATGCTTGCTCTTATTTTCAGTTTTCAGTTTTCTCACCCTTTTTCATCCCTCTCCTCCACATCTAGGGTCTGTCAACATCTCCTCTTGTAAACGTCTGGATCCCCCCGTCTTCATAGAGCCTCTGCAGGACTGCTGCGTGGACGAAGGAAATGACATCACTCTGCGGGGGGTTCTCACCGGAAGTCAGCCGATCAAAGTGTCGTGGTTGCACAATGGTGAGCAGGGACAATTTACACTGCTGCATCTCCATGTTTGCTCGGGGTCAAATGTAAGATAAGATAAGATAAGATAAGATAAGATATTCCTTTATTAGTCCCGTAGTGGGGAAGTTTGCAAATGTTGCAAAAGAAATGTTGACCCAAAGTAGCCTATAAGGCCCCGATACAATCACTGAAATTATACATAGCATAGATGAATTTCTCATTTCAGCATGATGGAACATACGTCTACATCTATTGAATATTGTATGATTGTAGAAGAAAAATAACAGCATGTGTGATTCAGATCTCCGCACTAATGCATCAAAGCTACAAAAGACAAACCAGATGTCAGGCAAAATACAAAAACAAAATTGCATATTCATTTTTGACAACAACAGGCATAGAAGTATTCTAAAATCCTATCCAAAGTTATTCACAAATACAAGTCCTTCCAGAGACTGACATGCACCTGTACTGTGTGTATAGAGGCTTTCTCATTGTTTTAATACAATAAATATACAAAAATCGCAAGAACTCACATTAGGTTTTAAAACAGGTCTCTAATCTAACCAATTAACCTCTTGAACCCTTACATTTTGCAACAAAAATCAACTCTTTGTGACATTTTAGATGTTTTCTGGTCAACACAATGAAGCTTATATTCCAAATAGGGCTGTTAATTGATTCAAATATTTAATCACGATTAATCGCAAATGAATCACATTTTTTATCTGTTCAAAAATGTACCTTAAAGGGGGATTTGTCAAGTATTTAATACTCTTATCAACATGAGAGTGGACAAATATGCTTGCTTCATGCAAATGTATGTATATATTTATTACTGGAAATCAATTAACAACACAATACAATGACAAATATTGTCCAGAAACCCTCACAGGTACTGCATTTAGCATAACAAATATGCTCAAATCATAACACGGCAAACTGCAGCCCAACAGGCAACAACAGCTGTCAGTGTGTCAGTGTGCTGACTTGACTATGACTTGCCCCAAAACTGCATGTGATTATCATAAAGTGGGCATGTCTGTAAAGGGGAGACTCGTGGGTACCCAGAGAACCCATTTTCATTCACATATCTTGAGCTCAGAGGTCAAGGGATCCCTTTGAAAATGGCCATGCCAGTTTTTCCTCGACAAAATTTAGCGTAACTTTGGAGCGTTATTTAACCTCCTTCACGACAAGGTAGTATGTCATGGTTGGTACCAATGGATTCCTTAGGTTTTCTCATGTGATACCAGTATCATCATGCTGGCTCCGCTACAACCTAAAAATCGCAATTTGCGCAAAATAAATTAGTGGCGTTAAAACCAACGAGTTTTTATCGCGTTAACTTTGACAGCCCTAATTCCTACAGATGCTGTTGTTTTCATGTCTGCACCTTTACATCTTGTGCAGAAATTTTTGCCTAATTGTCTAAACATTTGCAACAAGCATTTGTAACGACAGATCCACAACAGGGTTCAAGAGGTTAACAGTATATTTAACCCTCCTGTATCCGGCGTCATTGTCAGCCCTTTACTCTCTCTCTAAGCCTATTGGGAGAGAGTTTCTAGTTTGTTTGTTTGCTCCTATGGGCAGGTGAAGTGGCTCGTTTTGGGACTCCTACCTTCAACGGCAGGGAGATGAGTTTTGTGGTGAGGGAGTGCTTGCCGGAAGATGCTGGAGCCTACACCTGCTTGGCGGAGAACAGTGGAGGGAAGACGTCCTGCTGCGCCGCTGTGTTCGTCAGAGGTGAGGTAGGCACTGCAGGGACACACTGAAGACTGCAGGTTGTTTCAGTGTTCCTCATTTAGTTACTCTGACCACAATAAGTATAAGTTTCATTTCTGATGATCTGCGTTCTCCTCTTCCTCTTACTGACCATTCCAGACTTTGAAACCATCTGCGGTGTGCAGAATCGTGTCCCAGACGTCCAGACTTCTGCATCCAAGAGCATTGTGGAGAATGGAAGGTCACCGCAGTCTCCCAAAGACGAGCTACACAAGTTCAGAGGATCTATTTGTTCTTCCCCTAAGCTTAGCCCAGCCTCAACTCCAAGAGGTAATCATATAATGATTCATTTCACATATGGATTTGATCATTCTTGACATTTTAGGAGTCAATTCAATGCTCGTAACAACACAGACAGTGTAGCTTCCTTCCTTCCTTCCTTCCCTTCACATTTTGATGCACCAGGAAAATATCTTAGCCTCTTTACCATTGTTTTAACTTCTTCTGCACATCCATGTTGTAGGCTATTTTTGATTAAATAGGAAACACATCATTTCCTGTCCTTGTGTGATTGGTTGTGCGTGCCAGTCAGTCATTATCTAGGACTTCGACAAGAATGATACACCCTCTAAAGGTTTCTCGGTCCCAAGTGCACACCATGTAGGGAAGTGGACAGTGCACAGTACAGTGAAACTTGCTGCGTCTGTAAACTGATAGCGGTAGAACAGAAGAGCAGAGCCACACCTCTATCCTATTTAAACCTACCTGCGCTTCATCTGTCTCTGCAGAAGTCGTCCCAAAGAAGAGAGCCAACTCAGGGAAAGGTGAGAAACACTTTTAAATCCTCACTCACTATCTCAGCAATGCACCTGTCTTTCCATCACGCACTCATCCTTCCATTTCTCATTATTCACTGTCTGATTTCTGCTTGTTCGTGTTAATGTATCTTTTAATTTGAGTTTTGTGTGTGAGTTGCTTCTGATGCTTCTGTGGTTTGCCCCGGAGCTACACCTTTTAAGCTTTTGTTCTTGATATAATGTTGTCTGGCTCTATTGTGCTCCAATATACTGGGTAACTTTACCTTACAGGGTGTAGGCTGCAACAGTAAAAGCATGAAAAGCTCACATAATAAGGTCTGAATGCCTGTTGTTATGAGGATATGTCATATTGCCTTTTTGTGGTTTTGTAAATAAGATATAAGTGATGGCTAGAGTGGGAGAGCCTGTTAAGTAGGTAGACAGTAAAGCCATTTAAAGCTAATTCTATCAGATTGTGGTCCAGTCAAATTCCCCATGATGCCACAGTATTTGAATACAGATAGTCTGAGAGGTGATATTAGCTCCAGCTCATATATGGAATTGTTCTAGTCTAATGTAAATGCATGGTAACATTATATTGCTAGGATAGAGTAGAGGCTTTAAATGTGTGTTTGCTTTAGGATATTTGTCTAGGTAAATAGTTGTGAGTGTGAACATGGATACATATTCAACAGGTGAACTAGTTTAACAAGGTAGGGAAGTGCTTGTGTGCAGAAGGTCACTTGTGTTTTGCGTTTGTTTCCAGTTGAAACACTTAAATAATACACAATAATAAGGGTCTCGCGGGAAGTAACACACTTACAGTCTTAGAGTACAGCGCAAACCACAGATGATGTAATCCCACCGCACTAACTCCGGGTCTCTGTCTTTATCTCACACACCACACTGGATAGTTTCCTTCCAGTGTTTTAGGCCTTCAACCCGCCCAAGGCTTTGAGTGAAAACACTCTTTTTGTTTTATTTACAGGTCCAGCATTACATTTCGTAAACCCTCCACAGCACCTCGAGGTGAAGGCGGGACAAACTGCACGAGTGACGTGTTTTTTCACCGGCAGTCCTCCTATAGTGTCATGTTGGATCAGAAACAAAGAACAGGTGTTGTAATTTTAAATGAACAGTGTGTAGCAAGCATGTTTTCTTTAGTGTATAATCACCTGAAACTAAGAATCGTTGTGTTTTCGTTAGCTTAGAATGAGCCTTTCATATCTACATAGGGAGCGGCCGGGTCCTCTTCACGGAGTCCACTATGTTGCACCGCCATGTTTCTACAGTAGCCCAGAACGGACGAACCAAATGCATCTGAAATCACATACTATGCACTACATACTCGCTATGTATACTATCGTTCAACATACTTTTGGCTGAATAAACAGTAGTCTTGGTGCCTTCAAATGAAACTTGTGAGCTTGTGTTTAAAACACGGGAAGTCGTGTTCACAATATGCTTGACGTTCAAGTAGTTAAGTCGAGAGAACACCGCTGCTAAGCAACGGCAATATTAATGTTACTGTCGGTGTCTAGAAGCCACAGAGGCTAACAATTCAAATGCATAATGACAGAGGAAAAAGATGAAACCGAATATCAACATTTTCCTCAGACATATTATAAAATTACGAAGAAAAACAATATACGGCTAAAATTACAATATCCACTTATTATGTGCCGAAAAATGAACTTCCATGGCCTCCGCCATTTCTGACAACGTCAACAAAAACGTCGTGAACTCTGAGCTTTCAGAAACGTTCTACTTACGAGGTCGTGAATACCACAAGAGGGGGGTGTTCATATGGTCTCTTCTGGTGAACACGGTAAACACGACCCCATTTGAAGGCACCATATGTATATTTTTCGGACGCACTGAGCAGTAATTTACGTTGTCACTTGGGATGTGTTACCATGGTAACACGTGCCAACCTCATGTGACCGAATGATGATTTGTGAGAATCAAAAAGTCTGAACTAATTTAAAAACGATATTACGCCTAGCAAAGTGGATTCTTAAGTGTTATTAATGTTACAGAGCTGTCCGTCAATGTCTGATATTAACGTTGTCGTCACTACCGCATTGCATTGTGGGATATTTATGCCGTTGTAGTGTCCACTGTTTGCATACTGTAATATTTCACCAGAAACAGTATGCAATTCTCACATCATTTGTTTCATACTTTACGTTTTGGACATACTAAAAAAATCTCATATAGGCTTTTGGCGTACTAAAGAGCATATTGTATGTAAGTGTATGGTGTATTTGTAAATGTATGAGAATTTATTGGTGCATGTGTAGGGCCATTCGCGTTTTTGCGTCGGCCACTGTAGTTCTCCAACACGCTTGGCACACGGGAGAAGTTTCAGTTGGATGCAATCTGCAACCTCACCGCTAGATGTCATCAGATCCTACACACTGCACCTTTAAACTTGTTAAACCACTTTCTGCCATCTCTACTTTATTTCTCTAAGTATTTACATCTCTCTCTCTCTCTCTCTCTCTCTCTCTCTTACACACTTTATATATGCAGATAGTGGATGGTCCAGAGCTGTGGTCAGAAAACAAAGATCGGAGCAGTACACTGGTCATAGAAGAGGCTAAACCACAGCACACAGGCCGCTACACTGTTGTATTGAAGGACCGCAAGAGCTCAGCAGAACACACGCTCATCCTCTCTGTCATAGGTAAGGCAACACACACACTCTGCAGCATCAGGAGGTGAAGTAAGTTACTTGAGCACTTCATTTATCATCATCATCCCACCAGAGAGGCCTCAGCCTCCGGCCTCCTGTCCCGTGGTCTCCCTCGTCTCTGCCACCAGCCTCGTGCTGTCCTGGTCGGGCCCCTGCTACGACGGCGGCAGTGTCATTCTGGGTTATGTGGTCGAGGTGAAGAACAGAGGACGTGTTGAGCCCGGGTACTGGAGCGAGCTCACTGCCCAGTGTACGAGCACCTCATACAGAGTGTTCTCTGGGCTGCAACCTCAACAGGAATACTGTTTCAGGGTGAGAGCGTACAACACAGTGGGAGTAAGCGAGCCAGGACTGGTGTCACCAGTGTTTAGGATGGAGCAGAAAGGTGAGGCAGTTATTGAAACCACAAAATTGGAGACATATACAATGAACCTTTTATTACAGCTGTTGTATCTTTGTGTGTAGGTGTTGTAGACAAACCGCAAGGAGAAGAGGCCCCTCAGGCGTATTCCTGTGTCACTATTGACTCTTCACACAAAGTCACTGATCACTACAGTTTGCAGGAGAAACTGGGAATGTGAGTATCTGTCGGGAACAAACAACTTTGTCCAAGCAGCTTCAAAGAGTTTCTTCAGAAAGGCTGATGAGCAAGAAAGCTAGACCTTCCAAGGGAAAATCTGCCTTTTGTTAGCGTGGGTTGCGTGGAAGAGGGGCAGCCTGCCAAGTGCAACAGAGGGAGGTTTTAATGACATGCATGTTGAGACACGGTTCTCCAGTAAACAACACATGCAAATAATGGCAAGAAGTGCTCTTTCCCTTTGATGGATTAATGTGTGCTAGAATCACAGATCTCAGATGACAGATTGTTTTACATTTAATCCTCAAAGTCTCAGAGATTAAAAAAAATAACTAAACTCATCTCTTCATTAGGGGAAAGTTCGGCCTGGTGTTCAAGCTAACCCATAAAGAGACAGGGCGTGTGTGTGCAGGGAAGTTCTACAAAGGCCGACGTGCCAAGGAGAGGGAGGCTGCTCGTAAAGAGATAGAGCTGATGAACTACCTCCACCACCCCAAACTGGTTCAGTGTCTCGGGGCATACGATCACAAGCCTGAGATGGTCATGGTCATGGAGTTGTGAGTATCATCGTGAAAAGTGGTTGAAAATCTGCAAATTCCGGTTGCATACAAATAAATACGTCACTGTGGTTCGTCTGTCTGCAGCATCGCAGGCGGGGAACTGTTTGAGCGCATTGTGGACGATAACTTTGTGCACACCGAGTCTGCCAGTGTGCGCTACATGCAGCAGATCATGGAGGGGATATCTTACATGCATCAGCAGAACATCGTCCATCTGGACATCAAACCTGAAAACATTGTGTGTGTTGACACCACTGGCACCTCCGTAAAGATCATCGACTTCGGACTAGCCTGCAGGTTTGGTATGTGAAGTGAAACACTCTTAATATTTACTCGTCATTCTATTGAATGTTTCAATACTAAATTGTGCGATTTATGATTAACAGATGGCAACACACCTCTGAAGGTGATGCACGGGACGCCAGAGTTTGTGGCACCTGAAGTGATCAACTATGAGCCTGTGGGTTTGACCACTGACATGTGGAGCATAGGAGTCATCTGCTACATATTGTGAGTCACACTGTCACTCCCATGGCCCTTTTTACATTAAAGGTGTGGTTGCAGATTGCAACCAACTGAGTACCCCTCCACTCACTCTTCTCTTTCCAAGACTGCGATAACGTGAGCCACTGAGTGCAAAACTGTGGTGACGCCGTTCTCCTCACTCAGAGGCCATCCTTACCATAATAATAATATACTTTAGGATCAACGGAAGTCAGACGGCGGCTGGCGGTACCACTGTTTTGCACTCTGCGGCTCACGTTATCGCAGTTTCACAAGCGTGTCAGAGAACTACGGTGGCCTTTAGGTTTGTCCGTTCTGGGCTACTGTAGAAACACAGCGGAGCAACATGGTAGACTCCGTGAAGAGGACCCGCTCCCTATGAATATTATGTTACGTTTATTCAAATAGAACCCTCAAAATGCTACACAGTGTACCTTTAAAGCAGGGCGGTCAAAAGTGGGGCCCATGGGCCAAAATTGGCCCGCCATAAGGTTCGATTTGGCCCGCCAAGTGTATCTAGTGAAAATAATAATAAAAAAATATCGCTGTTTATGCTGTAAAGATGCTCTTTAAATATGTAGGATTCCTAATTATCAATTATTTTTCATTATTTTCGAGAGGCACACAGACAAAAAGGCATTTCAATTCACGGAACTTGGGATCCTACCATTTTGCATCTTAACAATACAATAAAATACAATAGGTGTTTGCTTTTGGCTGTGGTCCACCATTACCGATCAGAGTTGGACCTCCAATGGACAAGTTTGGTTACCCCTGCTTTAAAGGAATAGTTTGATATTTAAGGAAACCAGGTGGATTTTGTTAACTTTGGACAGAGACAGGATAACTGTTTCCCCCTGTTTCCAGTCTTTGTGCTAAGCTAAGCTAACTTGCTGCTGGTGGTGGCTTAATATTTACTGTACAAGACTGTGTAAGAGTAGTATTAAAATGTAACTATTCCTTTAAACATTTGTATGTCATGCATATCCATCTAAATTGGAACAATCTATTGAAAAAGGGCTCTTAATCAACTGCAAATAACCACTTTGAGAAACTTCATAGAGCATACTAGACTGACTGTGCTGATGGTGACAGTCAAGATGGATCGACGCCTGCTGCCTGAATGTCTCAGACTTTTAACGCCACCTAGTGGATGTAGGTTGAAACAGTTAATATAAAGACACTGCTGTCTCTCTTTCTCTGTTCTTCAGACTGAGCGGTGAGTCTCCCTTCCAGGGTAACAACGACGCAGAGACCCTCGCCTTGGTCACAGCCGCCCAGTGGGAGTTCGATGAGGAGAGCTTTGATGACATTACAGACGAGGCCAAAGATTTCATCAGCTCCCTGCTCAACAAGGACACCAGGTGATTGCACAGCTGTAGCACATATACCATCTTCACTTAACCACCTATAACACTGTGTGTGTGTGTGTGTGTTTTCCAGGCGGAGGATGTCCTGTGAAGAGGCTCTTGCCCACCCTTGGATGGGATTTGAGTCTGGAGATCTCGCCACCTCCAAGAGTCTGTCCAAGGAGAAGATGAAGAGGTATCTAGCCAGGCAGAAGTGGAAGGTAACACCTCAGCGCAGTACTTTTATGTTTGTCTTTGACTTTGAGGTGTTGGGTTTCTGCTCCAGACTTTTCTTTTGTTACACAGAAAGCAGGCAAGGCCTTGTTAGCCCTGAAGAGAATGGCTCTGCTGTCGAAAGGTGACAGCTCTGCCCCGGGATCTCCGACCAGCCCTGGAGAAGGTAAGACACTCACGTTCTTCCATCATCTTCTCATCAGGACCATTTCAGTTTCCTGGTTTAACGTTGCTGTATCTTTCATCTACTTCCTCCTTCCTTCCTGTCCCAGACGCACCCCTGAGCCCGGAGGCAGAGCACGCCCTGCTGTCTCTGGAGCGCAAGATGCAGGGGCCACCCCGGTTCACCCAGAGCCTGGAGGACCAGACAGTGGCTCTGGGGTCCGGTGTCCATCTCTCTTGTCACCTCACAGGTACGTACGACTTCATTCAAGAGCTCAAGCAGCACCCGTGTTCCCGTTTGTGACATTTTTTGTGTGCTTTGTTGCAGAGCAGTGAATTGAGACTTGACTTAAATAGATAAAGCATTAAAGTCTCATCTTATGGGAAGATAAAAGAAATAAAGACGCCTCACATATTCCAATATTCCACCTATTACTCTGCAAGAAAGGAGTCATTTTATTCCCCCAAAAGACTTTAAAAAAAGCTTTTCATTTCAGAAGTTGTGCCTTTTAAACCTGTCCTCACCCCTCCATCTATCTTGGCAGGATACCCTGATCCAGAGGTGGTGTGGCTGTGTGGTAAAGAGCCTGTGGAGGAGTCACCCGCAGTGCAGATAGAGTACGAGGAAGACGGCCGCTGTACGCTGTTCTTAGCCAAAGTCGGCCCAGAGGACGCCAACGTTTACACCTGTAGAGCCACCAATGACCACGGAGAGACATTCTGCTCCGCCAAGCTCATTGTTCAACAGTAGATTCATCAGATCTACGTATGCAGAGATAACATGTATAAACATAATGTTCTTGAGTGCCTTTCAACAGTTGTGTTGTAGATTCTTGTTTTAATACAAATGGGGACCAAACTGTAGATCCTGTACTGTGGCTGGAAATATATAATACATGTATTATTGTAAGAAATGTATGAACAGATTAATATTGTTACAGAGCTACAAGCATAAAGGTTGATATTTCTTCATGGGACTATAGTATGAATGAATCTTACTTTGGCTCATGGGTGAATCATTTTCAGCTGGCAATATGAATGAATTGAGGTATCTCTTTTGAGAAACAAATAAGCCTGAGATGATGCTGTTTGAATGACATAGTGAGGATCTGACTTGAGATTTCTGATACATGTTCAGCTTTTAGGGCTAAAAAAAAGATTTTGACCCGAAAGAGACGCGAGCAGCAGATTCTGATTGTGCCGACTGTTATGTTCTTTCAATGGTATGAAAAGATCGAACCATCATACTATACATGCTTCATGTTAGGATATTTTCACAGACCTGACACCAAACATGAACACAGTTTTGACAGACTTTTAGTGAAATATCAAAATCAAACCACAGCATTAAAAACATTTCAGGTTCATACTTGCATTTTGGGTTTCTACTAGAACATGTTTACATGCTTTAATGTTAAAAACTCATGAGTCTCTTTAAGCCCTCTCCTGAAAAAGCCCAATCTGCTCTGATTGATTTCTTGATAGAAATACATGGCGCACCTTTGCAAAGGTAGTTCTTAAGCTGTGGGTGGTATATTCTAATGAGCCAGCATGTGTCATAGGAAAGGGAGCCAAATTTGAATGGCTTGTTGAATCACGTTTTCTGATCTAGGCAGCCTACAAAAAACGGACGGGGTTGTTTTATTTCACAGTTTGTGGGTTGGTAGGGACTCCAGATATCCAGATGTATGAGCACAAGCACTGAAAAAGGGAGTTTTTTCATGATATGGTGCTCATTGTCTAAAGTTAACCATGTATCTCATCAAAATGATGATTGACATTTCAAATAAAATAATCTCAACACTTCTAGGACAAGCTGAATATTGTACTTTGCTCATCATTGCAGTACCGGGAGAAAGAAGACCAAAGTCGGTGCTAGTTCTGTTTTATCCATGGATGTAATTATGGTTTTATCAAATGGAAGAATTCAAGAAAGGCTGTCTCAGGTTAATGTCATGTGTATACAGTAACATATAGCGTGACTATATGGTTTACACATAGACCCTAGTCTATGGGTTCACATCAGAACAGCTGCAGTGTGCTCTTATTTTGAAAGTACATATGTTTAGCGTACACAGGATGTGATTCGTGGTGGAAATACTCATAGAAATAGAATAATATTATGAATTAATCTAATATCAATGCTATTTATTTCTATGGAAATACTAGTCTAACACATGGATGTGTAAAGAGAAGGTCTGATGTTTATGCATGCAAAACAATAACATCACAGGCATCAGCATTTTTTATTATCTATTGCATTCAGTACAAATAACCACACTGCGAATACACTTGTGCTAAATCCATACACAGCACATCATCAGTTTGGCTTTTGTGTGAATCATTTTTCATAAAACTACAACTTAGCAGTTTAAATCAAGTGAGATATTCCTTTTTACTGTACAAACATAAGACCCATGCAGATTATGTGGTGAAGAGCAGAAAACCACAGAAGGTGTTGTAGTTCATGGAGTCATCAAAGAGCCTCCTGTTTGCTTGGAGCTCCACATACACATTGTCTCCCACCTCGAGGGGGATGACCACAGCGTTGCTGCCCATATCGTGGCTATCTGACCCTTCGGTGTCCCAGACAGATACCAGCAGCTCACCATTCTTCTTGAGGCTCACGACAGAGTTGGGAGTAGGAGCGACGTTGTTGAACATTGAGAATCGAAAGAAGTACATTCCTTTGACCATTGCTGTGAAAGTGCCTGTCAGAATAATAAGGAGAATGGTTTAAATTTCATGCTTCTTTGTTTTTCTCTCTCTAACACGCACTACCGCCTCCCACTTATCCTATGGAGTACCTCAATGCTCAGTCCTTGGGCTGTTATTATTCTCCATTTATATGTAACCTCTATAGGTTTCATCTTTCATAAGCACAACATTAGTTTCCATTGTTATGCCGATGACTCCCAGATCTATTTATTGTTTGACTCCAATGACACAAAACAACTGGTCAATATACAATCCTGTCTTACGGATGTTAAAACCGGCTTTCACAAAGTTTTCTTCAGCTTAACTCTGATAAATCTGAAGCCATTATCATAGGTCCAGACTCCTCTAGCAAACACTTCTTCCCTCACTTAGTTTCTCTGTCCTGCTGCATCAGAACCCAGTGCAGAAATCTTGGTTTTATATTATACACTCACCGGCCACTTTATTAGGTACAAAGTGTACCTAATAAAGTGGCCGGTTCTAGTACCGGGTGGTCTTCTGCTGCTGTAGCCCATCTGCTTCAAGGTTCTACATGTTGTGCGTTCAGAGATGGTATTCTGCATACCTTGGTTGTAACGAGTGGTTATTTGAGTTACTGTTGCCTTTCTATCATCTCGAACCACTCTGTCCATTCTCCTCTGACCTCTGACATCACAACAAGGCATTTTCGTCCACACAACCCCCGCTCACTGGATATGTTCTCTTGTTCGGACCATTCTCTGTAAACCCTAGAGATGGTTGTGCGTGAAAATCCCAGTAGATCAGCAGTTTTTGAAATACTCAGACCAGCCCGTCTGGCACCAACAACCATGCCACGTTCAGTCACTTAAATCCCCTTTCTTCCCCATTCTGATGCTCGGTTTGAACTTCAGCAAGTCGTCTTCACCACCTCTAGATGCCTAAATGCATTGAGTTACTGCCATGTGATTGGCTGATAAGCTATTTGTGTTAACAAGCAATTGAACAGGTGTGCCTAATAAAGTGGCAGGTGAGTGTATATACAAACGGTCATCCATGCATTCATTAAATCTTGTTTAGACTACTGTAACTCACTGTATTCCTGTCTCACCCAACGCAACCTCTCCAAACTTCAACTAGTTCAAAATGCTGCAGCAAAACTACTCAAGAAATCCAACAGAAGAGTCCACAAAACACCAGTTTTAGCATCTCTACATTGGTTACCTTTACGTTTAAGAACTGATTTTAAAATTGTAATGATTAATTTAAAGCACGGATGGGGTTGACCCCTGATTATATCACTGATGTACTAACCCTTTACGAGCCTGAATGCAGCCTGAAATCCTCCGGCAGAGGTCTTTTAGTTATTCCTGGGACCGAGCCTTTGGAGTCAGGGCCCGACAACTATGTCACGACCTGCCGGAGGAGATCCGGCTGGCTAGCTCGGTTTTGTCTTTCAGAAACATACTTTTTCAGAATTGCTTTCTCTTAATCAATCACTCTTCTGCTATTCTACTTGTTTTTACTGTGTTTTAGTACTTCATACCTTGCTTGTCATTTTTACTGTATCAACTTTTTTTATTTATTACTACCTGTTAATTTGTGTTGCTCTATATGTCTTTGTAAAGCACTTTGTAACTTGTTTTTGAAAAGTGCTGTATAAACAAAGTTATTATTATTATTATCATTATTATTATTATTATTATTATTATTATTATTACCTGTTGAAGAACTGTAGCCGTTGCCAATGTTGGAGAAGACCTTCTTATACTTAAGTGGGGTATTAGTGGTGAAAGGTCCATAGTCTCCAGTGCCAGATTCCCTCAGAACTGTAGAAAAGGCCACCTGGGGTGTGCCTGAGGGCATCAAATTACCACAAAGTAAGAATTTATGAATGTAACAATTACATCCCATTATTATAAATCATTTGCTCTATGTTACCTCCAGTCAGGCTCCGCAGCTCCAGGACTTCTTTTTCAGCGTTTTGCAACTTATTCTCCAGGAGAGTTATTTTCTCCGCCATGTGTGCAACCTTCTCTCCCAATGCTCCCAGGCTCTGACTCATGGAAGTGAAGGCGTTGATGTCACAGCAGCTGCTTGATCGTGAGCACTGACGGACATTGTCATCGCTTCCATTAACTTCCACTTCACATACGCAGCAGCTGAACGCTAGAATCAGGACTGCAATCTTCTTCATCCTTGTGGTTTTGAAATCTCTGCCTTTGTGAAGTCTTTCTCTGTCAGACCTCGCTGCTTTTATACTACATCTGACATTGCACAATTGTCTTTATTGACAAAGTTGGGAAAACACACGATGGAAAGTCCAACAACTGATTAGAAATAAAATTCTGATTGCCCTCTGGTTAACAGGGAACTAAGAGATTTACTGCCATGCAACTCTGAGACCCACAATATACCAATTGTTGTCTTTTTTTAGAGGCAGCTACAGGGGGTCTTTAGGGCGAAACAGCAGATCAACAGTAGATGTCACATAGTAGTGGTGTACATCATCTGAAAGCTGGGAACCTGAAGATTAATTTGATCTCAGCACTGTGATGGAATTTTCCATTAATTCCTCTCTTATTGGTAGAAAGGTCAGAGTGTTTGTCAGAGTGTCCCTCTGTTGACATTATTGGGTTGGAGTCCTGTCTAGAGGAGCCACCGTTATCTGTACAGCTGTGTCTGTAGTGGAGACCGTAGAGCCAGTCGCTAGGGCAACCAGGGTCAGAGATGCCAGAGGAACGAAGTAAGTCAAAACATGATAAGGGGTAAGACACTGAGCACCAGGGAGGAAGGGCAGAGTTGTGAGGCCTTCACGCAGAGAGCACCTCAATGTGGAGACCTGACAAATGCTCCTTGATCAAGCTTCAATAAACCTTCTTTGTAAGACATCATCAGCTCCGGGACCTCTTCCTTCCTAAGTTAACTTGTGTATCAATTATTCCATCACAAGCACTGTGTGTGAAATTGTTCTAGTCATAAATCAGAAATAAACATGAATTAAATAATTGATTAATCAAAATAAATTGTAAAAGTGTAAAAGGGTTTAGAACATTATAATAGAAGTATATGGTTTCCATCCCCATGCTCTATTATGTCTCATAAATTGTTGCCGCAATTATGGGGTTGATACCATTTGTTCCACAGATTTGGTGCTAAATTTAACCATTTTTTACCACTCGAGAATTTATAAAATTATCAATAATCCCTCCAAAATACCACATTAAGACATCAAGACCTTGAGGAACACCACAGAAAAAAAGCCATGCTGTGATTTGGTTTCAAAAACTTTTGACATTTTGAGATTTCTGCAAGAATTGCTTTTTTCGGCAATTGGATGGCGAGCACTTCTGTTCTGGAAACTGCTCATAAACCCTCTTATTGTCAGTATAAAACACTATTATCTTCTAGACTTTGGCATTTTCATTTGTAGCATGCTGTAAATATAGACTATGAACACAAATGCAATGGTGAAACAAACATTTATTCTCATAACAGTATCAGACACAATTACTTTAACTGAAGCGGACATAAACATAGTTACTGTATTGCACTGTAAACAAAATACACTATATTGCAATTGCAGTCAAATAACTCTTTCTACAAACCTGAATCCTATCGATAGTGTTCAAGCTGATTTCTAAGTGATCTAACTGGTCACAGGTGTTTACACAGGTGCATTCTGGGTGCAGGTGATTGATAATGAATTGTGGTAGCAAACAATGGCGTAGATAACCGTGTAGTTATTATGCAAAAAGAGTGTTTTAGAAATTGAAACTCAGTGTAAAGCAATGTGTGTGTGTTATGGTTTAGCATTATAGGCTACATGAGATAGTGGTTTCAATAATTGTGCCGCAAGAACTCGTTTTTGTGTCTTGGCAATAGAGTGCTTCAGGGATGAGGACGTTTTGTAGAGTTAGGTTCGCACTGGTTCCCTCGACAAACAGCCAATGGGATTTTTCCATTGAGTTTTGAATTATGGCAGAAAAAAAGCTCTGTGGCAAACAAATGCTTATAACACTTTTTTTTTATTTGTTCCGTAGATAATCTTCACAAACCACTTTTATGATTTTTCGCAGTAGTATCACCAGAAGTAAAACGTTAGGCTATAAACGAACTACACCACGGTCGCGAGTATACACAACGAGGCTGTAACAGCAGACGAGTCGGCGTGATGCCGTTTAGTAGTCTCATTTAGCCACTTCTTAGACACAGCCTTTTTAAGACACAAAAAGGCTTCAAAATTCACAAGTGGGATATTTATTGATGTATTTTATGTCCTAGAACAAATCGCTAAAATCTCTTCAGCTTGTGTTAACCACAGACCTTATTCCAGACATCTTACAAAAACCCAGTGATATCCAGACGAAGGAACCAGAGGTGCTAAAATGCTAACTCCTTTCTGTGTTTTAGGATTCATTCCTGTAGCACTCTACTGCAGAAAACAAACAAAACAATATATAAAAAGGTCATGAGTTGTTTGGAAAGTAAAATAATAATAATAAAAAAATTCTTCACATGAACACAGACCATTTCCATAGAGAGAAAAACTTGTTCTCAGAAGCTGAGTAATATTGACTGTAGCCTCGGGTCATTGGTCCTGTGCTCATGCAACTGTTACTGGAGGCACACAGTGTTTCCCCCCGCCCCCATACAAACACAACAAGGAGTAAACAGTTATTGAAATTATCCACTACCCTGGAAATCCTCGCTTGTCTCGCCCAGTCACTGAGGTCCCTTACAAAAATGTGCAAAAAAAGAAAATGTAACAGTATATTAAAAAAAGAAAATAGCTGGGTTACCAAAATAAAAGTTGTTTCAACGCTGATCAGGAGTCACTTGTCTGTACATTATCCCACAGTGTTACAAAGAAACATGGTCATTTGAAACCATGCATTTATTGTTGTCCCTAAATATGTACAAGAAAGTAAATAAATTAGCTTGTGGATTATAAATAAAAAGTCAGGTGTGTTAAATGTGCAACTTGAGTATAAGATATGAGTGTGTGCAAAAAGAAGATCCAGTCTCCTGTGTTAAGACAAGTGTTGAAGGCAGGTAGAACAGGGTTTGGTTAACGGTCCAAGGGGATGTGGATATCAAAGGGGTCGCCTCATGTCGACCGCCTCCTCAGTGGCGCCTCCTGCTGGTTCCCGTAAAGAGACGTTGCTCGTAACTCAAAGGCATTGACCATCTTTTTGACCACTTCGTCAAAGAAAACGCCGGCCAGCTGAGAGTGCAGGAGAGATTTGAACTCAAATGACACCTACAGAGACACAAGAGGGGGACAAACAGGGTTAGCTGACGGTCTGTGAGATTCTTGGTTTATTCAATTGAAAAACCGAAGACGTCTTTGGACAAGTTAAGTCGTTTTTTGACAGCCAGACTTCTTTTAAAATCAGTGTTTCCCAAAAGTCTGGGTCTTTTAAAAAAGACAAACCATCGCGACCCAATTCACAATAGGCCTCATCTAGAAATTATGAGAAATTAACGTTCCTCACCATTTTTTACCACCATTTCCACATCAACTTACATGATCTTGAATAGGTTAACCAGCCATTTAGAAGATACGTTTGATAAATCACAACTCAAAGCATTTAGGTGGAGTTAACAGGCTATTTCTTTCTCTCATCAGTAAAACAAACTGAATGTACGCTGCCTTTCAAATTAGATTCAATGTTATAAGTAGGCTACAATTATCCAAACATTCAGGCTCCCTCATGTGGCTCAAAGGTGTACTGGAGATAGAAATTTTAAAATGTATTTGACGACCTTCATAAAATCTCCTGCGACCCACCTGTGGGTCCCGACCCAGTCTTTGGGAATGACTGCTTTAAATGCTCGTTGACAAATCAATCTTATTTAACTCTATTGAAACCCAACCACTTCCTGGCTGACCCCGAGGTAATCTGAGCCAACATTAAGGTCAAACCGCCCGTCAGCAGCTCCTTAACACTGTTACCTGCCCTGCCAGCTATTTAAGGCCTCCTGGGAATCCAGCATGCTACTAGAGACTACATTTAGAGCATAATGAGAGTTTACGCAACACTTCCTTTGAGTCAGTAATCCATTCACAACAGTACAGGAACGAAGACTTGGAATTTGACTCTCTTTAAGCATGCAATCTGATCCCTCAAGGCCCATATACACTTACATAGAAATCCACTTTGCAGGAGGCTGGTGAGTCTTCGGCTCCAGGGGCGAATCTCCACATTGTTTCAAGATGCCTGAAGAGGGATCCATCAGTACACACGGCCTGTTTCAAAAGAAATGACCCTTTATTTATCACTGACTGACAAAAGGTAATGAGCATACGCTGAGTCAAAGTAGATTATTTGAGAAGAGAATTAGGTATCTGTAATGGTTGTTTTCTTACCCTGACTTGGTGGTTTGGGATGATGGTGACCTCAGAGGTGTAGCGTTCCACAATGGGGGGGAAACCTATTTCGAGGTCTGCCCGGATGAAGCCATTTGGCCCCTTCCTGACCCGAGACTTCTTGCACCAAGGAACAAAGTTCTGGTATTGGTTCACATTGGCCACCACGCTGTACATCTGCTCTGGAGTAAACCTACAGAAAGAGGCACATGCAATGAGATGATATCTCCTTTTTAAATTTAATTCTTGAAGTATCCACTTCTATTTAATGATCAGTTTTAAGTGTATGTTATATTTTCACTACTTATTTAGTGAAATTAATATGCAATGTTCCTAAGTAAATGGTCTTGCATTTATACAGCGACTTTCTAGTCTTCTGAGTGCTTTACACTACATGTCCGCATTCACCCATTCACACACACATTAATACACTGATGGCAGAGGCTGCCATGCAAAGTGCCAACCTGCCCATCAGGATCTGATCTAAATACTCATTCACACACTGATGGCTCAGCCTTCGGGAGCAATTTGTGGTTAAGTATCTTGCTCAAGGACACTGGAGGACTGGAGGACCCGTAGGGCTGCAACTAACAGTTATTTTCATTATGAATGAATCTGCAGATTATCGATTAGTCGAATCGAATTGTTTATAAATTGTCAGAAAATAGTGAAATCACAATTTCTCAGAGCCCAAGGTGTTGTCTTCAAATTGCTTGGTTTGTCCAACTCCCAAATACATTTAGTATACTAGACACAGAAAAGCAGCAAATCCTCACATTTGAGAAACCATTTATTTCAATATCAATCTTAATGTTCTTATTGTCGACTAATCAATTTATTGACTAATGTGTTCAGCTCTATTCCGGTCCTCTTCACAACGTGTTTGTTTGGGTGTTATTGTCTTCTTATTTCAGTGGTTTGTTGGGTATCATATCGGAGCACTCACCCTAGTGTCCGGCACTCGGTGTACTCCATCCTGCGCGGGCTGATGGGAGCAGCCAGGTTGATGAAGCTGTGGCTGGGTGTGCTGACGGGGACGGCGGGGCAGAGAGGCAGGCTGGCCCTTCTGGCTGCCAGGGCACCGCAGGAACCCCACAAGTGTCTGAAGGGAGGAAAATATATTTATATGGGAAGACAGTGATGGGTTTGTTGGAAATATACAAAGAACATCACAGGCTTATTCAGTCAGGGGGCGGTGCCATCTGACAGATTCATTTGCATTTTAGTCTGGGTGAGTAATACACCAGACTGGCACATACGGGTACTTCAAAAAAAGTCAAGTTGTTGCCAGTTGGGCTGCAGTTTGCCATGTTATAATTTGAGCATATTTTTTATGCTAAATGCAGTTCTGTGAGGGTTTCTGGATAATATGTTTCATTGTTTTGTGCTGTTGTTTGATTTCCAATAATAAATACATACATTTGCATAAAGCAGCAGCCCACTCCCATGTTGATAAGAGTATTAAATACTTGACAAATCTCCCTTTAAGGTACATAATGAACAGATACAAAATGTGATTAATTGTGATTAACTATGGACAATCATGCAAATTAATTGATTGACAGCCCTCATATCTGCTTAATCAAATAGTTTCAGTGTAGTTTGTGATCTAGCAGACATTATCTCACATACATCTGTCTAGCAGATGACAATCTTGAACACTAGTTTTGGCATGTCGAAACATCAGGAACTGATAAAAACAGACTTGTGTCTACTTGATGCAAGTGTTTTCAAAGTTTCATTTTCAACAGCAGTAGAGGGGTTTTCCAGCAACCTGTAAGCCTTTAGAACAAAGGGTCGTGGTTTGAGAAAGGTGTGAAACTCCACCTCTCAGTGTGTCTGTGTGCAGAGGTGCAGTTCAAAGACTGGTAAACAAGTAGTAGACATCAGGCTGCACAGTGAATACTTGAGGATTGTAAACACTGGCTAAAGGTTGATGGTAAAACAAACATTTTGTTGAACCATAACTAGCATACTGCATATGGCGTTACAATGCACAGTCAGATTTGGTGTCCTTTAACACAATGTTGAGTTAAGGTATTGTACTACACCTGACAGGCCTATGTAATGGCAACGGTGACACAAACATAGGAAAAACAACAGCTGTTGTTGCCTGTTGGGCTTCAGTTTGCCATGTTATGATTTAAGCATATTTTTTATGCTAAATGCAGTACCTGTGAGGGTTTCTGGACAATATCTGTCATTGTTTTGTGTTGTTAATTGATTTCCAATATTAAATATATACATACAATTGCATAAAGCAGCATATTTGCCCACTCCCATGTTGATAAGAGTATTAAATACTTGACAAATCTCCCTTTAAGGTACTTTTTGAACAGATAAAAAAAAAAGATTAACTGTGGACAATCGTGCGATTAATCGTGATTAAATATTTTAATCGATCGACAGCCCTGGGTAATTTACAGTTTGAATGTAAAAGCATCAATTGAAAAAATATTTTAAGTGAAAGCAAAGCATTAAATAGATAGATTGTAACTTTATTGATCCTGAGGGAAATTTAAGTTTCCAGCATCACAGTTCCATAGTGCAAAACATGTTAGTAAAAAAGGCGGTCAAAAAGTTAGTAGTGCAAAGTACAAAACAATACACCAGATATAAAAATACAAGGAGATGAAGAAAACTGTTAAAACTGAATATAGTGCAGAAGAGACTGTTGAAAAATGAATGTAGTGCATAACCCCTCCCACCACCTCCATGATGAGCTAGTAGTCAAGATGAGGAGCACCTTCAGCCACAGACCCATCCCCCCTCGGCACAACACAAAGGGCCTGGGTCAGTCCTTCATGCTGGTAGCCATCAGGCTCCACAACCCAGGCTGACCCCCATATGAGAACAATGAGGACTTTAAACATGCACTATCTGCCTTTAAACATGCACTATCTAGCTTTTAAATATGCACTATCTAGCTTTTAAATATGCACTATCTAGCTTTTAAATATGCACTATCTAGCTTTTAAACATGCACTATCTAGCTTTTAAACATGCACTATCTAGCTTTTAAATATGCACTATCTAGCTTTTAAATATACACTATCTAGCTTTAAATATGCACTATCTAGCTTTTAAATATACACTATCTAGCTTTAAATATGCACTATCTGCAACCATCATGGACTCTAACCACTGGCGCACTTTACACTTACTTTACACTATTCATCCTATATACCACATTTATTTATTGTACATACTGTACACACTATGTTCACCCATTCACTCTGTATCTTTTATATCTCTATTATTGTTTTTATAATCTTTGTATACCTTTACCTCTCCTGTGTTTCACTCTGTTTGCTGATGTTGCTGCTTGGACAGATGAATTTCCCTCCGGGGATTAATAAAGGTTCATCTTATCTTATCTTATAGTATGTCGAATTTTTTTTTATACAAATCACAGCATAGTATATCGAAAAGAGTCATAAAAAAAGTCAAAGTATAGTATGTAAAAAGTGATGATATAGGATGCTGAAAAAAAAAGTTAAAAAGTCATAGTTTACTTTGTCGAAAAAAGACACAGTATAGTATTTCAATGTTTTTATTTTTTAAAAAGTCATAGTATAATATGTTGACTTTTTGCGACATAGTATACTATAACTTTTTTTTTTTTTTTTCCGACATACTTTCCTATGACTTCTTTTATTTATTCGACATACTATACTATGACTTTTTTACTACATGTATTTATTGATGGACTGTATACACTATGTTCACCCATTAACTCTATCTTTTATATCTCTATTATTGTTTTTATAATCTTTGTATACCTTTACCTCTCATGTGTTTCATTCTGTTTTGCTGATGTTGCTGCTTTGACATCTGGATTTCCCTCCAGGGATTAATAAAGGTTCTTTTTATCTTATTTTAATAATATTTCTGCCAGTTATTTTTCCACTAAATGAAAAGCAGCTTCTTGAATGCAAGTTTCCAAAAGTTCCACAAGAGGGAGAAAAGACAGACAGACAGACACATGACTGTCTCCTCTGCTTCACTCACACTGGAAGTTAACAAGTCCAATTCATTCATACGTTAATGACAAAATATGTCCAGAAATGTAAAGAATATGAAGTTTAACATCTAAATTACACCAACAGCCACTTTCAACTGACTAATAAGAAGTATAGATATAATGTATAGACATTATAATGATATAGACAAAGAGGCATTAACGAGGACAGCTATCTCGTCCTGCTTTCAACAGCCGCCGTAACTACGACAACAGACCCAAAGTCTTCAGATAACACGGTCGCCTGATCAACCGAAACACCGGTACTCATATGACTCACCTAAAGTTTGCTCTTCTACTGTTTCCTCCTCGCACAGCTTTTGAGGAGTGGGCTTCACACATCTCCAGCAGAGCCCTGAAGAGGAGAGGAGTCGTTTTGTTGGCCATGGTGGAGTTTAAAGAGAGAAGAGACTTCGGTATTTCCAGCCCGGCGGTAGCAGCAGCGACTCGGCTCAGATCTAACTGATGACTCGCTGCTAGGCTCCACTCCGCCCAATAAGGTGCAGCAGTGACGTAACGGGAGGCTCCAGCCAATCAGAGAGAAGGCTAATCAGGTTTAAAAAGTTTCATAAGTGATTACTAAATGCACAAAACAACCAATTAAAGAGGGGGTTTTATGTTTTACTGACTGACCTAATTAGAAAATTAAACTGTTTTTTTCATACTTGCCAACCTTGCTATCTCAAAAAAAAGGGGAGGATTTCAAAACCTTTTCTTGATCCTAATCTAGAAAAAATTTTAAAGAATTGAAAAAATTTCAGAGACTTTGTTCAAGATTCAAGATTCAAGATGTTTATTGTCACGCCGGTTACACAAG
This sequence comes from Sebastes fasciatus, assembly GCF_043250625.1. NCBI lineage: Eukaryota > Metazoa > Chordata > Actinopteri > Perciformes > Sebastidae > Sebastes > Sebastes fasciatus. The sequence goes on from NC_133807.1 coordinate 21,403,552, forward strand.
TACAATCGTGTGAAATGCTTTTTCCTGGGAAGCTCCATTAAAAATAATAAGTTATATTACAATTATAATGTGTGTGTTGTCCTTAATGACTCTCAGGGACTTCCTGAGGCACAGCTGGGTGTTAGGAGTGTTGTTTCCTGCATTCTGGTGATTTTTTCAGAATGAAAATAACAAAATACACTGCAACAAGATTTTTTATGGTAAAAAAGGCCTACTTTTAATTTAATTTAACTTTTAATTCTCAGGAAAGAGAATTGAATAAATTGCCCCTCTGGGGTGAACTTGTGTGAATCTCTGGCATGAGCTATTCAGTTTTTTTTATGGGGTGTATAATGGGTCTACAAGTCAGTTAAGATCATTCCTTACCCAGAGAGTAAATTCAGAATTTACAATCCTGTCCCCCAGATGATGAGGAAATACATATTTGTTTCCTTATTCACAGACACATTTGTGATTGAATCACTGTAAATATTTGACGAGCAAGCCAAAGTCTGACTGGCACTGTGTGGTTGATTGAACAAGAGAGCACATGCTGTGTGTGTGATTCACCTGGACTTTGGTGCTTCAGAGGAATAAAGATCATCGTCTACATTTAAATTTCCTGTGAAAAGCAGAGCAGCCTTTCTGCATAATCCTCCAGGCTCTAAGAGGCGGACACCGCTGGGTGTTAAGTGTTACGGTAAGAACTGGTAGTGCAGGATCCATTTCAGGCTCTTCAGGTTGGAATTAGAGCACTTCATCAGGGAGGGACTTACGGTAAGAGCCTTAGTCATGCCATCAATTTAAGGCCAGAAACGTCACTCGTAGACGTACAGACAAGCTAACCTGTCTCAGGTTATAAGAGGACATACTCATAGGCTTAACAGCCCCAGACTGATCCAACAGTTACACAATGGATGGATGCCGTTCCAGCTGGCCCTCATTCAGTCTTTATACAGTTCAGTGATTCAGGCGGTTAAACATCCTCCTTATAATTTACTCACAACAATTCAGAAAGACATTTCTTTAAATGATCTTTTTTATTGAAACAGAAAGGTACTAGAGGTATAGAGCGCTGCCGGAATGAGTCCTCAAACCTGGAAATGAGTTTGCATTTTAGCACTTCTGGTTCCCTCGTCTGGAAGTCAATGGGTTTTTTGAATAGGTTTTTAGTGAGATGCGTGAAATAAGGTCTGTGGTTAACACAAGCTGAAGTGATTTTAACATTTTGTTCTATGACATAAAATACATTAGTAAATATCTGTGTCTAAATGAGACTACTAAACGTCATCACGCCGACTCGTCCGCCGTTACAGCCTCGTTGTGTAAACTTGTGCTCATGCGACCGCGGTGTAGTTCGTTTATAGTCTAACGTTAGCTTTTTACTTCGGGCGATTGCATTTACGCTTAAAAAAACAGTGGTGTTCATTTGTGGAGATTATCATGCAGAACAAAACCTCTAAATATCATAAACGTGTGTTTGCCACGGAGTTTATTTTCTGCAATAATCCAAAACCCAATGGAAAAATCCCATTGGCTTTTCGTCGAGGGAACCAGGGCGAGGCTAGCTACTTTGTCCCTGGAGCACTCTATTATGGTAACAATAGCTTAGAATAGCTTTCTCCACAAGCACCCAGCCTGTGCACACCCCTCCCCCTCTTCACGCCTCTGTCCATCCAGGAGGGGGAGGTCAACAGGCTCTTCAAAGGACAAAACCCCCGCAAGGCAGCCGGCCCAGATGCTGTCTCAGCTGCAACTCTGAAACACTGTGCAGACCAGTTGTCTCCAGTGTTTAGAGGGATCTTCAACACATCCCTGGAAACCTACAAGGTGTGCCTGCCTGCTTCAAAGCCTCCACCATCATCCCGGTCCCCAAGAAGCCAAGGATCACAGGTCTTCAGGATTATAGACCCGTCGCTCTGACCTCTGTGATAATGAAGACTTTTGAACGCCTTGTGCTCCACCACCTAAAGACAATTACCAACCCCCTGCATGCAAACTTCTCTGATAAAGAGCCGTGAGGATTTCTATGAGATGATTAAAGGAATTAATCTGTGATTAAAAAGCCACATGTCAAAACTGAACTACCACAGAATATATGACACCGTCTGTTTGTGTGTTCATTGTGGTAATAAGAGGACTGAGAGATTTCAAGACTAAACTAGCTGTTACAGTGTTTTTCCTCTTTGCCTGTTCTTTTTTTAATATAAATGCTTGTTCCACTTCAACAAAATACCATAACTCCTGATCATTAATCTGATATCTGCCATAAATCCATATTTACTGTGGAGAAAATACTTAATTTGAGTGCTATTTATTGTGTAACCTACAACATACTCCTCCTGACACTAGACCTTTTTCCCAGCAGCCATGTTGGCATGAAATAGCAGGAAACAGGTTTAATTAATGAATACAATAGCAGCACGCTGACGCTGTTTGACCTGATTAGTGTCATTGCTAACACCTGTGTTTAACCTACTGTCAAAATGACTGCTGTGAAAAAGGTCTCTTGACCTCTATTATGAATAGATAGAGAGTAATAAGGTACAACTGTACAGTACAATCTGCAGTGAGTGTATCAGATATCATCCAAAGTCATTTCAGTTCAGTTCAAATACTTTATTTGTTTATCCCTAAAGGGGCGTTTTAAGGCAAGCTGTTCAACAAACACTGGAAAAGAAATACAACATACAATATCATTAATTCATGTCAATTAATCTCAGCATATTTTTCTTTCACAGCCAGTGGAGAAACTTTTGTTTGTTTCATGCTTTGGAGCAAGGAAATTGTTCCTGTTCGCTTAAAATAGCCAAAAAATAGAATAGAAAATAACATAAGAAAATTCTTATTTTACATTTAACAATGTGGTAAGAAGAAAATAACCCTCAAATATTTCTGCACCAATCTGAAAATGGTCTATTTTTTTATATTTCTATATTGTAATAAGGAATATAATTTTTGATAAGTGATGCACTAAAAGAGAAGCATGGAGTCACACCCTCCTGTGAACTTCCAAAACTGAACCACCTGCCCTTTCCAGTTACGCAACCAGAGTGAGTCACAGCATGTCAAATCAAAACTGAAAGAGCAAAAACATCAACGTCTGCACATAAAGAAAAAGAAGAAGCAAGGAGTGGCAAAATCATTGTTCCTCAGCTGAGAACATGATTTTGCTCAAAGCGCTGATGTACCGCGAGCCGTCTGGCTCAGTGATCTTCAGCTTGGTGAGAGGTGGCACGGCACCGCTGGTGAAGTATCTGAATGCAGGGCTGGGTGACTGGATGGCATCCAGAAATACCTTGGAGACAAAAAGCAAACACACCCAGTGGTTAGATGCTCTTACATTGACACACTAACCTCAATTTGTTGTCCTCAGTGTCCTGTGCTAAACTCAACCTATATCACTATTCTGATGAAGTTATGTAAAACACACAATTACAAGTAAAAGTATTCAAAAGTTTACTTCAGGTGTAAATCAAGCCAAAATAAAAGTACATTATAGTATAAGCAGAAAATGCACTTTAATCATGAAAAGCTAAAGTTCTCAATATGCAGACTGGCCCCTGTCTGTTTTATATAGTTGTTACGTCCACTGATTTTCCAGCCAATTAGACTGTTATCAGATCATTAAATGTGCGATATAAGCCTCACAGATGTGGGTCATTAGGGCCCTGCCTCACCTAATAGTAGGTTTGTCATCTATTCACATGGTGGATCACGAAAGAAGGATTAAAAGAAGAAGACAGCGACCTCTAGCGAGCGTAGTAATTATGACAGAAGCAAAAGTGGAAGTGAGGCGCTGCAGTATAGACGGTTGAGTTGTGTGGATTTTCCCTCTGGCCTCTTGTTGGAGGAGAGCTGGCTGTGTGTGTGTGTGTGTGTGTGTGTTTTAGGTGTGTCAGACTCCTCTCTCAGGGCCTGATCAACCACACCTGAGTGCTTGATCACCCACTCCTTAATCTCATTCAACAATCAGTGGACCTATCTACTCTCAACTGTTGAAACTATGTTTTCTTTGATAGCACCTTGACACAGCTCTGCTAATCCTTGATCCTTTGTCTTTGTTAGTCTTGGTGACTTTATTTAGGAAGTAGGGGTTGTGCTATTTATTTTTGCGTCTCCTCTTCTCCTGTTTTGTGGCGAGTTAGGGAGATTGTCTTTTTGTTTGATTCAGCAGAGTAATGGAGTTTTTTATTTTCTAGTTAGTGTGTGTTCTTTTGTTATTTTGTCCTTGGAGACTTAGAGGCTTTATTAGGGCTGGGCAATATAGAGAAAATCCCAATATTTTTGACGAAATACCTCAATATCGATATTGCGATGACATTGTAGGGTTGACTATTGGTGCTTTCACAAAATATTTACACAATGAGATTTGATAAATAATCATCAGTAATGTGGATTTAATGACTAAGTGGGTAAAGGCAAATAACAGTCTGGTAAGTTCAGGAAGTTACATCACTTTACTGTAATGCAGTATTAATTAATTGTTCTTACCAGCATCATTTATATATATATTACTAATGCAGTTATGATCTACTGTAGACATACAAGCAATATGAGATATGAGCAACTTATGATCCTTTTAAACTTGTTTATATTTTTGGCATTGTGTACATTTTGGATTTTATGTATTTCAGATATCTGTTGACATTTTATATACTTTCACCGTTATTGATATTTTAATGTTTTTGCACTATTTGTACTGCAACTGCTGCACAACACTTTCCCTCTGGATAAACAAAGTTCTGTCTTATCACCATACCTTTACAATGTCCTCAGTGTCCTGCGCTGCGTTTTGGAAAACGGAGGCGCAGTGCTGCAGGTATTTCTCATAGAGGCTGAGTGTGAGGGCATCGACCTGTTGGAGAGACGTATCCCCGAGCTCTGCCTTCTGCAGGTTGAACAGGAAGTCGGTGTTGACTGGACCACACTCAATGAGACTCACGCTGCAGGATGAAGCATAATCAACATTTACAGTTAACAGCCTTTTAAACTACGGAAGCAAGATGCAGCAAACATTAAAAACTCACTGGATATTGAAGTGTTGCAGGAGGACAGCCAAACTCTCACACGCTCCCTCTATTGCAAATTTACTGGCACAGTACACCTCATTAAAGGGGAGGCCTGCAAGAGAGCATGAAGCACAGAGATGGGTTGTTTTGACAATTTCATGCACGGCAGCAACAACAACATTTTTGCGATTTCTATCAAATCATTAGAAAAACTGCACACGTGGAACACCGTTGACGTTTGGTGAATCCTCAACCACGTGCTTGTCTCACCTTGAAGCCCCCCGGTGCTCCCGGTGACCAGAATACGGCCCTGGCCCTGAGCCTTCATCTCCGGCAGGAAAGCCTGGATGGTCTGGATGGTACCGAGGAGGTTGACCTCCAGAATCTGCCTCATCGAGTCCAAGGACTGCACCTCCAGCGGACCCATCAAACCCACACCAGCATTACACACTGGGAGAAGTGAGGATAAGCCCGTTAAAGTGGCAGTAGGCAGTATATTTTTGGCATCATTAGGCAAAAATGCCATAATAACCTTTCAGAATATTGTAATTCAAGTGTTCTGAGAGAAAACTAGACTTCTGCACCTCCTCATGGCTCTGTTTTCAGGCTTTAGAACATCTAGCCTGTAACTTTCTCATTTTAAGCTAAACAGTACACTAAAAGATGTTTCTGAAAACATTTGCTAAATAGGCATTACAGTAACAGAATATTGAATCATATTTGATCAGCGCTGCATAGTTTGACCGTTTGATCGGAGTTATTGGCAGCTGCTCAGACTCCAGCTCGGCTCTGATTGGTTGTTTTCCTCCGGTGTGTGAAATCCTGCAGATGCCGTTAGGACTACCGGAGGACACAGAGGCACATGATTTTTTTCAGATTACCTGTCTCACTTGCAACTTTTTTAAATCATATTTCCTCCATTTTCTACCCACTACAGCTTTAACACACACAAATCAAAACCTTAAATGAGAACACGCTGACACAAGAGCATACCCAGAATGTCCACTCGTTTCTCCACAACCCTGTCCCTCGCATCCAGGATGGACTGCCGGTCGGTCACGTCCATTTGGAGTATGTCCAAGGTATCCTTGTGCAGGCTTTTCACACACTCCAAAAGACGCTCCTTCTTAGCCAGGTTTCTCATCGTGGCATACACTAAACAGAGAGCAGCACTTAGTGGCATGTCTTGATACAGATTTCACAATACTTTTAGATATAAATCACATATATGTTGCAGAATATCTCTGTTTGCAGTGTCAAGACGTTTGTTTAGTCCAGTATCACATATAGTACATTACATACTGTACAGTGTCTCCATAGGCTTAGAACAGGGGTCAGCAATCTTTACTATCCTAAAAGCCATTTTAGGCAAAAAAAAAAAAAAACTGTCTGGAGCCGCAAAACATGTGATCATTGTGATGAAGGTAACACAGTTTATAGTCTAAGTATATAGTATATAAGTCTAATGCAGTGAGGGCAAAAGAGACAATGTACTACGGAGTATTAGGGCCACACTGAGGGAAAAAACATCTGAGATTTTTAAGAATAAAGTCATAATGTTACGAGAATAAAGTCAGAAGTTTACAAGAATAAAGTCAGAAGTTTTTGAGAAAAAAAGTCGTTATATTACGAGAATAAAGTCATAACTTTAAGACAAAAAAGTCGTAATATTACGAGACTAAAGTCATAACTTTACGAGAAATAAAGAAAATAACAAGTAAAAATTACTACTTTATAATATTGTGACTTTATTCTTGAAATCTCAGATTTATTTTTTCCCCTCAATGTGGCCCTAATACTCCGTCGTACCGTCGTACCATAGACCTACAACAATAATAAATAAAAATGAAAATGTGAACAAAACACAGCTATTCATTTCCACTAATTTTTTTTAAAAATCCACAGGGAGCCAATGGAGAGGAGCTGAAGAGACCCCTGGCTTAGAAGGTCCTTTACATCAACAGCTCCTGACCCAATGCAAGCACATAAGGAACACAATAAAAGACCGTGTCAGCTGCGGTTACCTTTGAATGTTTTGTTGGGATCAGAGGCCAGCCGGACAGCCAGGCTGAGACCGATTCCCGAGGAGCAGCCTGTAATCAGCACCACCTTCTTGTCCATGGAGCCACCAAACTGTCTGCTTCAACAGAGAGCAGCTGGAGCCGTGATGATAAAATGGAGTTATGTGAAAGCCCTTCTTCCCAGTGTTTTCACATTATTTCGCTATCACTAGGCCAGTTAATCCTAAACATCTTATCGGCCACCTGGAGCCCTCACATTCTTTCACATGTCCTTGTTACTGAAGTTGATTTTGTTTTTCTATTGAAGCACGTGAGAAACATCACTGCCTTACAACGACTAACACCACTACAACGGACAGTCAGGACTGCAGAGAAAACCATTGGTGCCAGCCTGTCCTCCATCCAGGACTTATACACCTCCAGAGTCTTGACTAGATTATTGACAGCTTGACACACAGTGTTGAGCAGTATCTCAAATTAATCTTCAGTTTCCCAGCTGTCAGATGATGTACACCACTTCTGTGTGGCATCTACTGTTAACTTTTTTATCTATGATCATTGCCTACACCCCAACCCTACCTCTCTAAAAAAAAGGGCAGAATGGTAAGGGGTTAATGCACAACTTCTCTTTTTTAATCATATACTATACTGTACTGTCACTGCCAATAAAAAATCCTACACACTGTACATACAGATTTTATATAGACATGTATACATACTGTACATATTCCAGTCCATGTATAGCCATTCAGTAGTTATTCTTTGCACTATTTGTATTGTTTACACTAAAAGAACACTTGACTGTATATAGATGTTTTTATTTTATTTTTTATTTTATTGTTGGTCATTAGTGCTATATATATATATATATACATATATATATATATATATTTATTATATTATATATACATATTTTTTAATTAATTAATGTATTATTTATTTATTTATTCATATAATATTTCTACACACAACTATTTCTTTACATACTGCTACTACATAACAGCTCTGTCTATTCCTCACCTTTATTTATCCAGTTTTGTTGTCCTCCCTGTCCCTAGCTGTTTTTTTATTATTATTATTTCTGTGTAAGTACATTTAGAGAGATGCAAAAAAGCTGGAGTCCTTGTATTTATGTACTTGGAGAATAAACACACTTTTGATTCTTTGTGGGGCAACATAAATGATCAATGGTGTAAAGTGTATATCAAATTTATTTTTGGAGATGTATACACTAGATTTCCTTATTTATTTCAATTCAATTAAGCTTTAGAGAATAATCACAATGCTCAGAAAAAGCTAGTACACCATGCACTCGACCCGTTTATCCTTTGAATTGCACCAAATATAAGCACCAGGTGGCAGCAAAACATCATAATGCATCATATATCACACTGACTTCTGGCTTGGCTGCTACATTGGTCACTTCAACACAATGAGGCTGAGAACAGCCAGAAAGGAGCACAATGGGTTTGAGTTCAAGGGATCGAGCTGTTCTCATAACATCACTGATTTGGAGACCTTGCGTCCTCTTTTCCAAGCTTGTGTTGAGAGAAAGGGCATGTCTAACAGAGAGTTTGCTGATTTGCTGATATACCTCCTTTAAATGAGTGACAGAGTAATCTCGATTCAAAGTTCACATATTCAGAGCTGCAACGATTAATCGATTAGTTGTCAACTAAATTAACCGGCAACTATTTTGATAATTGATTAATCAGTTTGTGTGTGTTTTTTAAAAGTCAGAATTCTCTGATTCCAGCTTCTTAAATGTGAATATTTTCTGGTTTCTTTACTCCTCTATGACAGTAAACTGAATATCTTTTGAGTTGTGGACAAAACAAGATATTTGAGGACGTCATCTTGGGCTTTGGAAAACACTGATCGACATTTTTCACCATTATCTGACATTTTATAGATCAAACAACTAATCGATTAATCGAGAAAATATTCGACAGATTAAATCCACAATGAACATAATCGTTAGTTGCAGCCCTAATTTCAACCACATCTCAGTCGTCATCAACAGCTCATCTGTCTTCACCACCAGGTTTTGCTTTGCCTCTGTCTGACTGCTTGTGTATGCTGCTCTTGTTTCACTTGTATACAAAGAATTTCTTTTAATTTAATTTCAATGATTATCTTAATTATTTGATATTGTTTTATTTTACTTGTTGTACTTTTTTTTCCACATATAGCTTTTATCAATGTTTTATAGCTTTTAAACATGTTTAAATTGTTTTTATCATTTCTATCTTGTAAAGCAATTTGTAACTTTGTAACTTTTTAAAAGTTTAAAGTTTATCATTATTATTATTGTTCTGTTGTTGTATTGCCTGATGCTGTTGTCTGCTAGCTACCTGCCCGATGCTTTTGTGCTGGACTGCATATCATTTATGTCACATTTTATACTTGTAGTGGTGTGTTGCTGCTGTCTTTTTAACTTTTGACATTTATTTTTTAGCAAAATTAAAGAGTTGCATTGCGTTTTTTTAAAATATCCAACAATGTTATAGGAGTGCAGCGTCAATGGATGGAGTATTTGATGACGGGACCTTTTCTCTAGCCCCACCCTCAGGACAAACTTTAATTCGTTAGGCTCTAAGAATAACTAAATTGTGAGAATGCTAAGGTTTTATACTAATTCTTGACCTTAGAAACAGAAAGTTGAGAAAACAATCTCCGGTCCATTAAATGGCTGGTCTATAACTTTTAGTCATAACACATGATTTTCATTAGGAGATGATTATGTTATGAGGGAAGTCCTACAATTCTACCTTTTGTTTTAAAGATATTTCTGCTTTATTTGATAGTGACAGCTTGGAGAGAGAGAGAGAGGGGATGACTTGCAGCAAAGTGACTGGGCTGGAATCGAACCCCCGGTCGGCTGCAGACATGGTGCGCACGCTAGGTGAGCTACCGGGTGCCAATACAATTTTACCTTTAATAATTAAAGTTAGCTGAACTCCGTCTGCTGATGAAGATTTTTTGATATGATCGAAAACGCAAGAACATAATGGATTCTCAACATTGGTATGTTTCGTACACAATATACCATCTGTACCTGCACATCATTCACCACACAACACACAATGACACTAACTTAGTTTTTTTTATGAATTACGTTTTTTATTTTTTAAATCTTTTAATTAATTAATTAATTCATTCATTAGGGGCTGGGAGGTAATAGATGGAGGGAGAGAGACACCTCTCTCCCTCCATCATTTCACATGATCTCCGACAGGGGGAAGGAGTGATCACTTCACATGATCTCCCACAGGGGGAAGGAGTGATCACTTCACATGATCTCCAAGGAGTGATCATTTCACATGATCTCCGACAGGGGAAAGGAGTGATCACTTCACATGATCTCCCACAGGGGAAAGGAGTGATCACTTCACATGATCTCCCACAGGGGAAAGGAGTGATCACTTCACATGATCTCCCACAGGGGAAAGGAGTGATCACTTCACATGATCTCCCACAGGGGAAAGGAGTGATCACTTCACATGATCTCCCACAGGGGGAAGGAGTGATCACTTCACATGATCTCCCACAGGGGGAAGGAGTGATCACTTCACATGATCTCCCACAGGGGGAAGGAGTGATCATGTCACTCTCACAGGTGGAGGAAGCGGCGGATCCTCTTCATAATAGATATTTTTTTGTTAGTCTGAACCTCTGCTGAAGTCGGCTGACTCTTGGTCTTCTAGGATTTTTGAAATGAAAAAAAAAACAAAGTAAGTACAGAGATTAAAAAACAAACAAAAAACGTTAGAGTTCAGCATAAAGACGACAGGAGAAATCTACAAATTGAAGGCAACTGAATTTGTTGAAGACGTTTCATTTCAAAACCTCAGATCCTACACTAAATACTGAGCAAAATTAAAACTACAATGGTGAAAATCCTCCATTGCAAGCAAAGGTTTTGCAATCACAGCTTTGCTTAAGTAAGAATCATTGATTTGAACTATGAACTCATTGTGTCTTATCTTGTTTAATCTAGTCCCTCTCTTTTTGTCTTTAAATCTGGTCTAATCAATTTCATTTTCCAGGTAAATGCATCCATACCTTGCAGGTTGGGTAGACACAGTCGCCTTCGTCATCCTGGGTCTTATTGGCATCCGTGTCAGAAGCAGCCATGACACCCTGTGAGTCCAGCTCACTTGCGTAGCTGAGCTCACTGAGCTCACTTGCGGAGATGAGCTCAGTTGCGGAGCTGAGCTGAATTGCGGAGCGGAGCTGACTTGCGGAGCTTAGCTGATTTGCGGAGCTTAGCTGAATTGCGGAGCGGAGCTGACTTGCGGAGCTGAGCTGACTTGCGGAGCTTAGCTGACTTGCCTGCTCATCACCCTCGAGAATGGAGTGTGAAGGTGGGGTGTTTCTGGTGTCCTCCAATGTCTTCTCCTCATCCTCTCCTTCATAATCCAGTAACACCAGAGGGGTGTTGTTCGACCCTCTGGAGCTGATGCGGGATGAGGCTTGAGGAGGAGATGAGGAGCATTTGGGACTAGACTGTTCACCTGATGACAACATGACAGCTTTGTCCATTTGTTGGTTTGAGTCCAGAAGGACCTTATTGCTCTGCCACCAACCTTTGGTTTGTTGGATGCAGTAGGTAGCACGATGGACATTTGAAGATCCTTCATTCTGTGGGGCTTGCATGGCCCCTAACAGAGCAGAGGTCACACTATCATTAACAATGCTCCCAATGGCCTCTGTGAGTTTCAGTGTCATGTGAGAAGACTTGTCTGCACCAAGCGTTTCCCTGAGAGTCTTGTCAATGGAGCTTTTCAAATTTTGCAGGATGTTCGAAGTGATGACAAGAGAAGCGGATTTTGAGCCACTCACTGACTTGACAGCCTTATCCGAATCCTGCTTTGTTGCTGGCTGGGCCTTTTTCCATGGTTTCCATTTAGGCCAGCACTTCCAAAAAGGCTTCTCCTTCTTGTTGATCCTGCTTTGACGTCTGCTTCTCGTCTCTTCCGGACACGGATGGACGGAGTTTGAGTCACTGTCGAGGAAGGCGTCAGTGAGTACTGACTTGACAGCCTTATCCGAATCCCGCTTTCTTGCTCGCTGGGTCTTTTTCCATGGTTTCCATTCACACCAGTGCTTCCAAAAAGGCTTCCTCTTTTTGTCGATCTTCTTGTTGTTCCTGCTTTGACGTCTGCTTCTGCCACCCTCTAGTTTGACATCTTCATCTGGCACATTTATCAGTTCCGGAGGGTCAGAGGTCAAGTCTGCTTCATTAGCAGCCTTGCTGTCCTCACTGGAGCCAATTGAGTGAGTGGCAGACGTCTTTTCAGGACAAGGAGGGACGGATTTTGAGTCACTCACTGATTCGACAGCCTTATCCGAATCCTGCTTTCTTGCTCGCTGGACCTTTTTCCATGGTTTCCATTCACGGCAGCGCTTCCAAAAAGACTTCTTTTTCTTCCTGCTGATTCTGTTTTGACGTCTGCTTCTGCTACTCTCTAGTTGGACATCTTTATCTGGCAAATTTATCGGTTTCGGAGGGAAAGAGGTCAAGTCTGCTTCATTAGCAGCTTTGCTGTCCTCACTGGGGCCAATTGAGGGAGTGGCAGACGTCTTTTCAGGACACGGAGGGACGGATTTTGAGTCACTGTCGAGGAAGGCAGTGAGTAGTGACTCGAGAGCCTTATCCGAATCCTGCTTTCTTGCTCGCTGGACCTTTTTCCATGGTTTCCATTCACGGCAGCGCTTCCAAAAAGACTTCTTTTTCTTCCTGCTGATTCTGTTTTGACGTCTGCTACTCTCTAGTTGGACATCTTTATCTGGCAAATTTATCGGTTTCGGAGGGAAAGAGGTCAAGTCTGCTTCATTAGCAGCTTTGCTGTCCTCACTGGAGCCAATTGAGGGAGTGGCAGATGTCTTTTCAGGACACGGAGTGACGGATTTTGAGTCACTGTCGAGGAAGGCAGTGAGTAGTGACTCGAGAGCCTTATCCGGATCCTGCTTTGTTGCTCGCTGTGCCTTTTTCCATGGTTTCCATAAACAGCAGTGCTTCCAAAAAGGCTTCTGCTTCTTGTAGATCCTGATTTGACGTCTGCTTCTGCTACTCGTCCCTTGAGGACACGGAGTGACGGATTTTGAGTCACTGTCGAGTAAGGCAGTGAGTAGTGTCTCCAGAGCCTTATCCGGATCCTCCTTTGTTGCTCGCTTCCGTGGTTTATATTTAGGCCAGGGCTTCCAAAAAGGCTTCTTCTTCTTCTTGTTGATCCTGCTTTTTCTGCCTAAGTCTGCCTCATCCACCATAATGACCAGGTCTTCCTCTCCTTGGTGCTCTGCAAAAGCTCGCCGAAGGTTATAAAACCTGTTCAAATACCGGTCCACCTTATGAGCCACCGAGGATTCATCTTCTTCCTCATCAGCCTCTGGCTTAGAGCATTCCTCAGCTTTCCACCTTGATATATTCTGGAACAGCTCTTCAACATCGCACCCAACCCGTCCCAGTATAGATTCACAGAGCATGTCGGAGATTGAGCCTGCCATCTCTCTGAAGTATTCCACCTGTTTGATGTTTGTAACCTGTTAAGAAAAAGAAAAGGCAAACTGTAAGATAAAGGTACTACTAGTACTACTGATGCCACCAAGCACCTGTGGAGCGATGTATAATATAGTGATGACTATAAATGGCTGTAAAACTTCATAAAAACTGGTGGCTGAGGGCCCTACGTAGCCTTTGGTCCTCTTGAGCCTCAAGCAGCTCTGCTATTATGGGGCAATTATTGTAGCAAAACTATTTGCAAATGTGTGTGGAGAAATGTGTAACTATATCTATGTGTGTGTAAACAGATTTGTAAATGTGTAAAAAAATACTGAGATTTGTGAACGTGCACAGGAATCTGCAAATTGTTTATTCAGAATCCGTGTGTGCGTAATCAGATAAATGTGTAAAAAAAATCTCCAAATCTGTATTCAGAATAGCGAATGTATTGACATTTGTAAATGTATAGACAAATCTGTAAATGTGTACATAGATCAATTGTGATCGAAGTACTAATAAAATTAATCGCAAACTATTTTGAAAATCAATTAATCAGTTTGAGAAATGTTTTAAGAAAAAAGAGTGTAAATTCTCTGATTTCAGCTTCTTCAATGTGAATATTTTCTGGTTTCTTTACTCCTCAATGACAGTAAACTGAATATCTTTGAGTTGCTGACAAAACAAGACATTTGAAGATGTCATCTTGGGCTTCAGGAAACACTGATCTACATTTTTCACCATTTTCTGTCATTTTATAGACCAAACAACTAATCGATAAATCAAGAAACTAATTGACAGATTAATCAAAAATGAAAATTAATATTAACTATCATGTAAGCTGCATTTAAATGTTGATGCTAATTTTAACTGCTTCATAAAATTCATACCTCTATCTGTTGAGACATCTGGAGCTTGTAGTCAGATCGAACTGTAATTCTTCTCTTGAGACAACTGGTACTTGTCTTCTCTCAAATCTTATTCATGAAAGGAGTGATGATGTCACTACTGCTTTAATACATCACAAGTGTTCCATCTGGTGATGTCACCACTGCTTTAATACATCACAAGTGTTCCATCTGGTGATGTCACGATGCAGTGATGATGTCACCACTGCTTTAATACATCACAGTGTTCCATCTGGTGATGTCACGATGCAGTGATGTCATCCCCCCACAAACATACACACACACATGCACACTACACACACACAGATACTTTTATTTAAAAAAAAAAAAAACACGTGCTTTTAAAAAATGGTAGTTAATTAAACCTACTTAATAGTTATTTTAATGTTAACAAACAATAAAATGATAATTAAGAATGTTTACTAAGTATTAGTAATGCTATAACTTCTGTTATTTTATCAGTAGTTTGTGTTATATGAAATAATTACTTTATAATTTCTATATTGTATCATAGATGATAGCTGGGTTTAGGCTGAGGTTTCATATGATATAACTTTTCAAAGCAATGCTCAATTTCAAGGGCTGCTGAGCACCCTGCAAGATTGTGTGCCAGCTACAGGATGTATGTTTTACAGTAAAATGCCAAAACTCTTTAAGGCAATATCAATATAAACCAAAATTGACTTACATGTCATGTGCACACAGGAGCAAGCCTGTAGCATTTCAGGAAATTTCGCCACTTGTGAACACACATGGAAAATATTTCAATATATGTCTTCCTATCGACATTAAAATTATGATACTGGTATTCAATTTCGGGCGACGCTGGTATATATAATAACTGTCCTTTTATTCTAAACTTTGTAAAGAAAGCAAGGGAACTACATATAATAACGCCTTGGAGGGCGGAAGTGGATGAACGCTCTAGTAAAGCGAATTATACACCGAGGCAGGGATCATTATCTGAGTGCAAGCATGCAGTTTTAGCAGAAGCAGAGCAAATACAAGCGCAAACGGGGGCTATTTGAGTGCAAGGACAGGGTTTTGATGAGAGGCACTACAAAAAAGTCATGCTCTTCTAATTGAAAGACCACGCGTTTGAATAAAGATAGGAAAAAAGCTCCATAAACTTGTACGAATGTACACGTCGACAGAGCAAGGAGTGATTAGCTGTCATGTGATGTTCTTCCGGTGGCGCTGCTCTGCTTGCGACCCGGGCTCGCGGTCTACTGCATCTGTTTTGTTTGTTTGTTTATTTGCTTGCTTGTTTGCAAATTGTCCGATTACGTCCTCGAGTGTTTTTTTTGTTTTTGTTGAAACGTGCTGCATTCACATGGCAACGATCACTCAATCCGTCTGCTTGGCACTGATAATATGGGGACTTTGTACACTCTGCCATACATCACCTGCGGGCATGGAAGCTCAGCTGCCCATCACCTACACCCGAGACGCACTGCTTGTGCCTCGCTCTACCAGATTGATTTCCATGGAACTGCCCGAAAGGGTGAGGCTGCAACCTGAACGCAACGGTTGGTCGCGGAAAAAAGGTAGGCGACGCGGAGTACGGCAGTGTCTACGACGACGGGGAAACAGGCCTCCATTGCCTTCAATGATACTCTGTTATGCGAGATCACTGCGAGGCAAAATAGACAAACTGTGTCAAAACCAGGAGATGTTTTGAATACCGCACCTCGAGTATGATGGTGTTCACAGAAATCTGGCTACATCAGAGGCCTGTACTACGAAGCAAGTACAAAATACCCAGGGTATCTTCTCCTTATCTGGCTTAACTAACCCTAACTAACAAGATCCCGCTAAGCGGTCCTACGACGGTGGTTATCAACTCGGTAAATCAACCCAGGGTTTCTCCATCTGGCTATGAGCGCGTTCACATGAATGGGGTGGTGTTTGCAGCATGTGACCAATCAGAGACATGGACAAATCTACTGACTTGCAGACAGACAGGCAGAGCGGAACATTTTACAAAGGAAGAGCAAACTATATTAGACAAATACGAAGAAGTTAAACACATAATCCAGACTAAAAGCTCAGTTGAAGCTGCCAAATGCAGGAAGGACAACTGCTAAAAGAAAAAAAACTCCCGATGTGTGAATGCGTAAATTAAAGGGACTGTTTGTAACTTCTTACACGTACAAATCAATCCGGGTCGGTGTCCCATGTGTGTTCCGTGTGGCTACGCTGTTCAGACTCAGACTCCAACACAAACTACACGGAAGCACCGAAACTGCAAAGTTATATCTAGTGAAGCCCGTCTTGCAAAACAGTGTTTGGAGGACGCGGTCGGAGACCGTAGCTTTGGTCTCCAGGGCCGGCGTCTCTGCTGTACTCTGCTCCTCTGCCTGCTTGCCTTCACTCACACACCGCGCTCATTCTCGCTCTTTCGCTCCACCTCACGTGCATGTGCGCTCACTCCACACTGCAGAAGAGTTATAGCTCTGATAATATCTAGTGAATGTACAGTGGACATTTGTGCAGAAATAAATGCTGCAGTTCCTCCAGACCAACAGAGGTTTCCCGTGTCTTGTGAAGTGACAGGGCTCCGCAGCGAGAAACGTTATCGCCTCCGACCAAAACTCCGGTGTCTCTCCTGTTCCCTCTGGCCGCGGTCGGGAGGCTGAGGCAGGAAAAGCCAACACTAGGATCAGCATTGGTTCATGGAGAGACCTTCTTCTGGTCAGCTAACATTACTGCCAAGCAGGTGAAATATAGAGGGATATTGTGGTTTTAGCTGACGTGTGTCGCCTCACTGTTTTGAGCGTTGCTGAACATGTCTATGTAGAGCGAGCACAAGCGCGAGCCCGAGCAACAAGAAGCTGACTTTCGTTGATTTAACAGCCAAAGCTGTCACTGTTAACAAGTATTTCTGAATCTTACAAACCTTACATTCCTTTTACAGACTTATTCATTTAACGGAATACTCAAATATATTGTGTATAGTGTAGATATATTTGTCTAGATATAAATAGCTTTTAGGAGTGTAATGAATGAATGCAGGTTAGCTGTTCAGCATAAGTTGCCATAGTGATCTACCTCGACAAGAAGTGAACCAGCTTCATAGTACGGAAAACCCAAAGTTAACCCTGAAGTTACCTTGCTAACACCAAATCCTGCTTCGTAGTACAGGCCTCAGGACATCCCCAACTCCCTGGTTGAAATCGAGGGGTTCTCTCTCGTCCGAGCGGACAGAAACGAACTGTCGGGAAAAAACAGAGGTGGCGGCCTGGCTGTGTTTGTGTGTAACGACTGGTGCAAACAGTACTCAGTTAAAGAAACCATCTGCTGCCCCGATGTTGAGCTCTTATGTTTGAGCATGAGACCGTTTTACCTACCGAGGGAGTTTGGTAGTGTTGTTGTTTGTGCTGTTTATGTCCTTCCCAGTGGGAATGTAGCGAGAGCGGCATCTCGCATTGCAGACTGTGTTCATCAACAATTACGGCGAACACCGGGTGCCCCTGTTCTTAATTTAGGGCGATTCAAACCACTGTAAACTTGAAATGTGACTCTGCCTGGGTTTGAACAATATGTCAAATGTGTAACTCGGGACAGCAGAATTTTAGATAAGTGCTATGGAAACATTCAAAATGCCTATGTTGTTATGTTTTGTTTTTCCACTGGACCCCAAAGCAGAGACTGGCACAGGTAGGTAAAAAGGTAACAAAGTTTATTATAAACCACAAGGCAAAAATGCGAGCTGGAAGGCAGGGAGCTGGACGGCTCGTGGCTCGGAGGACTTGGACCGAGATGACCAAGCACATGGAAACACAGTCACTGAGAAAACGCGGAAGCAGCAGCAGCGAGGCAGACCGGAAGATCTGGCGGGAGGACAAAAGACCTCTGGTAAGTAAAACGCAACAGGGAACACTAGAAGAATCTCAACACAAAAAATAACCAGTCTGAAAATGCTGCAGCTCCTCCAGACCAACAGAGGTTTCCCGTTTATTGTGAAGTGACGGGGCTCCGCAGCGAGAAATGTTATCGTCTCCGACAGGGTGCCGGTGTCTCACTCCGGCCGCGGTCGGGAGGCTGAGGCAGGAAAAGCCAACACTACGATCAGCACTGATTCATGGAGAGACCTTTGTCTGTTCAGCTAACATTACTGCCAAGCAGGTGAAATATAGTGATATTGTGGTTTTAGCTGACGTGTGTCGCCTCACTGTTTTGAGCGATGCTCGTTCATGTCTATTTAGAGCGAGCACAAGCCCGACGCTGACTTTCGTTGACCTAAAGGCCACAGGTGTCGCTGTTAACAAGCTTTTCTGAAAGTTACAAACAGTCCCTTCAAGTTTCCTGTGTAAAGTTGGTCTCATTTCATAAGGTAAGGTGAGAAAAATTCAGAATGCTAGGTTTGAGGCCAGGTCAAGGTCTCCGTGCATGCTTCGCGGAAAGAACGGGGTCTCCAACACATATCTGCAGGGGTTCTCCTCCATGCTTTGGATTTCTCACACGAGGCGACATCTTCTCTGAACCCCTCAAGAGGACGACATCGGCCTTAAGGTGAGCACTCCGTGTGTAAATTATCATGTTTCAGACGTCAAATGTATTTTTTATATGGACAAATTTAGCTAGCAACATGGCTGGTTTGTTAGTTTCGCAAATATTAGATTGTCAAAAAGACACTGGTAAGTAAAACACAACAGGGAACACTAGAAGAATCTCAACACTAGAAAAACTACGAAGAAGTAACGCTATGCTCTACCGCATGAGACGGAATTATCTGGCGCCGTAGTGGAGTGAAGACCAGGCTTATATAAGGGGTTGATGAGGTAGATTGGATACCGGTGTGCCTCCTCTGCTGCTGCAGGCGGAGCCAGCAACACCCCCTGCCCAACACATGCCTTGTGACTGGAAAAATACAAAGGGGAAGGGAACAGAGAAAAACAGGCATGCACAAAAAATAACCACAGCAAAAACTAAACAACAGAATCATAACATATATGGCCATGAGGGAAGTCCTACAATTCTACCTTTTGTTTTAAAGATATTTCTGCTTTATTTGATAGTGACAGCTTGGAGAGAGAGAGGAGAAGGAGAGAGGGGATGACTTGCAGCAAAGTGACTGGGCTGGAATCGAACCCCCGGTCGGCTGCAGACATGGTGCGCACGCTAGGTGAGCTACCGGGTGCCAATACAATTTTACCTTTAATAATTAAAGTTAGCTGAACTCCGTCTGCTGATGAAGATTTTTTGATATGATCGAAAACGCAAGAACATAATGGATTCTCAACATTGGTATGTTTCGTACACAATATACCATCTGTACCTGCACATCATTCACCACACAACACACAATGACACTAACTTATAGTTTTTTTTATGAATTAAGTTTTTTATTTTTTAAATCTTTTAATTAATTAATTAATTCATTCATTCATTCATTCATTAGGGGCTGGGAGGTAATAGATGGAGGGAGAGAGACACCTCTCTCCCTCCATCTATCTCTCCTTTTCCCAGAGAAAGGGAGAAACGGAGAGAGAGAGAGAGAGAAAAATAAGGAGTGATCATTTCACATGATCTCCGACAGGGGGAAGGAGTGATCATTTCACATGATCTCCGTCAGGGGGAAGGAGTGATCATGTCACTCTCACAGGTGGAGGAAGCGGCGGAGCCTCTTCATAATAGATATTTTTTTGTCAGTCTGAACCTCTGCTGAAGTCTGCGAACTCTTGGTCTTCTAGGATTTTTGAAATGAAAAAAAAAACAAAGTAAGTACAGAGATTAAAAAAAAAACGTTAGAGTTCAGCATAAAGACGACAGGAGAAATCTACAAGTTGAAGGCAACTGAATTTGTTGAAGACGTTTCATTTCAAAACCTCAGATCCTACACTAAATACTGAGCAAAATTAAAACTACAATGGTGAAAATCCTCCATTGCAAGCAAAGGTTTTGCAATCACAGCTTTGCTTAAGTAAGAGTCATTGATTTGAATTACGAACTCATTGTGTCTTATCTTGTTTAATCTAGTCCCTCTCTTTTTGTCTTTAAAACTGGTCTAATCAATTTCATTTTCCAGGTAAATGCATCCATACCTTGCAGGTTGGGTAGACACAGTCGCCTTCGTCATCCTGGGTCTTATTGGCATCCGTGTCAGAAGCAGCCATGACACCCTGTGAGTCCAGCTCACTTGCGTAGCTGAGCTCACTGAGCTCACTTGCGGAGCTGTGCTCAGTTGCGGAGCGGAGCTGACTTGCGGAGCTTAGCTGATATGCGGAGCTTAGCTGAATTGCGGAGCGGAGCTGACTTGCGGAGCTGAGCTGATTTGCGTGCTCATCACCCTCGAGAATGGAGTGTGAAGGTGGGGTGTTTCTGGTGTCCTCCAATGTCTTCTCCTCATCCTCTCCTTCATAATCCAGTAACACCAGAGGGGTGTTGTTCGACCCTCTGGAGCTGATGCGGGATGAGGCTTGAGGAGGAGATGAGGAGCATTTGGGACTAGATGACTGTTCACCTGATGACAACATGACAGCTTTGTCCATTTGTTGGTTTGAGTCTGGATGGACCTTATTGCTCTGCCACCAACCTTTGGTTTGTTGGATGCAGTAGATAGCACGATGGACATTTGAAGATCCTTCATTCTGTGGGGCTTGCATGGCCTCTAACAGAGCAGAGGTCACACTATCATTAACAATGCTCCCAATGGCCTCTGTGAGTTTCAGTGTCATGTGAGAAGACTTGTCCGCACCAAGCGTTTCCCTGAGAGTCTTGTCAATGGAGCTTTTCAAATTTTGCAGGATGTTCGAAGTGATGACAAGAGAAGCGGATTTTGAGCCACTCACTGACTTGACAGCCTTATCCGAATCCTGCTTTGTTGCTGGCTGGGCCTTTTTCCATGGTTTCCATTTAGGCCAGCACTTCCAAAAAGGCTTCTCCTTCTTGTTGATCCTGCTTTGACGTCTGCTTCTCGTCTCTTCCGGACACGGATGGACGGATTTTGAGTCACTGTCGAGGAAGGCGTCAGTGAGTACTGACTTGACAGCCTTATCCGAATCCCGTTTTCTTGCTCGCTGGGTCTTTTTCCATGGTTTCCATTCACACCAGTGCTTCCAAAAAGGCTTCCTCTTTTTGTCGATCTTCTTGTTGTTCCTGCTTTGACGTCTGCTTCTGTCACTCTCTAGTTGGACATCTTCATCTGGCACATTTATCGGTTCCGGAGGGACAGAGGTCAAGTCTGCTTCATTAGCAGCCTTGCTGTCCTCACTGGAGCCAATTGAGTGAGTGGCAGACGTCTTTTCAGGACAAGGAGGGACGGATTTTGAGTCACTCACTGATTCGACAGCCTTATCCGAATCCTGCTTTCTTGCTCGCTGGACCTTTTTCCATGGTTTCCATTCACGGCAGCGCTTCCAAAAAGACTTCTTTTTCTTCCTGCTGATTCTGTTTTGACGTCTGCTTCTGCTACTCTCTAGTTGGACATCTTTATCTGGCAAATTTATCGGTTTCGGAGGGAAAGAGGTCAAGTCTGCTTCATTAGCAGCCTTGCTGTCCTCACTGGAGCCAATTGAGTGAGTGGCAGACGTCTTTTCAGGACAAGGAGGGACGGATTTTGAGTCACTCACTGATTCGACAGCCTTATCCGAATCCTGCTTTCTTGCTCGCTGGACCTTTTTCCATGGTTTCCATTCACGGCAGCGCTTCCAAAAAGACTTCTTTTTCTTCCTGCTGATTCTGTTTTGACGTCTGCTTCTGCTACTCTCTAGTTGGACATCTTTATCTGGCAAATTTATCGGTTTCGGAGGGAAAGAGGTCAAGTCTGCTTCATTAGCAGCTTTGCTGTCCTCACTGGGGCCAATTGAGGGAGTGGCAGACGTCTTTTCAGGACACGGAGGGACGGATTTTGTGTCACTTACTGACTCGACAGCATTATCCGAATGCTGCTTCCTTGCTCGCTGTGCCTTTTTCCATGGTTTCCATAAACAGCAGCGCTTCCAAAGAGGCTTCTGCTTCTTGTAGATCCTGATTTGACGTCTGGTTTTGCTACTCATCTCTTCAGGACACGGAGTGACGGATTTTGAGTCACTGTCGAGGAAGGCAGTGAGTAGTGACTCGAGAGCCTTATCCGGATCCTGCTTTGTTGCTTGCTGTGCCTTTTTCCATGGTTTCCATAAACAGCAGCGCTTCCAAAGAGGCTTCTGCTTCTTGTAGATCCTGATTTGACGTCTGGTTTTGCTACTCATCTCTTCAGGACACGGAGTGACGGATTTTGAGTCACTGTCGAGTAAGGCAGTGAGTAGTGTCTCCAGAGCCTTATCCGGATCCTCCTTTGTTGCTCGCTTCCGTGATTTATATTTAGGCCAGGGCTTCCAAAAAGGCTTCTTCTTCTTCTTGTTGATCCTGCTTTTTCTGCCTAAGTCTGCCTCATCCACCATAATGACCAGGTCTTCCTCTCCTTGGTGCTCTACAAAAACTCGCCGAAGGTTATAAAACCTGTTCAAATACTGGTCCACCTTATGAGCCACCGAGGATTCATCTTCTTCCTCATCAGCCTCTGGCTTGGAGCATTCCTCAGCTTTCCACTTTGATATATTCTGGAACAGCTCTTCAACATCGCACCCAACCCGTCCCAGTATAGATTCACCGAGCATGTCGGAGATTGAGCCTGCCATCTCTCTGAAGTATTCCACCTGTTTGATGTCTGTAACCTGTTAAGAAAAAGAAAAGGCAAACTGTAAGATAAAGGTACTACTAGTTCTACTGATGCCACCAAGCACCTGTGGAGCGATGTATAATATAGTGATGACTATAAATGGCTGTAAAACTTCATAAAAACTGGTGGCTGAGGGCCCTACGTAGCCTTTGGTCCTCTTGAGCCTCAAGCAGCTCTGCTATTATGGGCCAATTATTGTAGAAAAACTATTTGCAAATGTGTGTGGAGAAATGTGTAACTGTATCTATGTGTGTGTAAACAGATTTGTAAATGTGTAAAAGAATACTGAGATTTGTGAACGTGCACAGGAATCTGCAAATTGTTTATTCAGAATCCATGTGTGCGTAATCAGATAAATGTGTAAATAAAATCTCCAAATCTGTATTCAGAATAGTGAATGTATTGACATTTTTAAATGTATAGACAAATCTGTAAATGCGTACATAGATCAATTGTGATCGAAGTACTTATTGTGCAGAATGGCACTTGTCTGTGTTATGTTATTATAGTACTGGATCATTATTATAAAAGCTGCAACGAATAATCAATTAGTTGCCAACTATTAAGTTAATCGCCAACTATTTTGAAAACAGATTAATCAGTTTGAGCAATTTTTTAAGAAAAAAAAGTATAAATTCTCTGGTTTCAGCTTCTTCAATGTGAATATTTTCTGGTTTCTTTACTCCTCAATGACAGTAAACTGAATATCTTTGAGTTGCTGACAAAACAAGACATTTGAAGATGTCATCTTGGGCTTCAGGAAACACTGATCTACATTTTTCACCATTGTCTGACATTTTATAGACCAAACAACTAATCGATAAATCAAGAAACTAATTGACAGATTAATCGAAAATGAAAATAATCATTAGTTGTAGCCCTAATTAATATTAACTAACATGTAAGCTGCATTTAAATGTTGTTGCTAATTTTAACTGCTTCATAAAATTCATACCTCTATCTGTTGAGACATCTTGAGCTTGTAGTCAGATCGAACTGTAATTCTTCTCTTGAGACAACTGGAGCTTATCTTCAGATCGAACTGTAATTCTTCTCTTGAGAAAGCTGGTACTTGTCTTCTCTCAAATCTTATTCATGAAAGGAGTGATGATGTCACTACTGCTTTAATACATCACAGTTTTCCATCTGGTGATGTCACCACTGCTTTAATACATCACAGTGTTCCATCTGGTGATGTCACGATGCAGTGATGATGTCACCACTGCTTTAACACATCACAGTGTTCCATCTGGTGATGTCACGATGCAGTGATGATGTCACCACTGCTTTAAAGGTCACCTATTATGCAAAATGCACTTTTCCATGTCTTTTAAACATCAATATCTGTCCCCAGTGTGTCTACAGGCCACCATAGTATCATAAAAGACCATCCTCTCTCTTTTTCTCCTCCTCCGTTTGTCCGGAAATGGGTGCAGAAAAAAAATTGGCTTTTTTCCTTGTATCTTGACGTCATTAGGGAATGCAAGTCACGTGAGGGTTTCCTGGTCGAACCAGAGAGAACCTTCAGTAGCTGACCCCGCCCCACAGCGCGTCACTGTCTCTCCTCCTCAACCTAACTTGAGCAAAGTAGCTCCCTACAGTTAGTCTGCAAGAACCAGCAGAACAGGCTTCATGTACTCCCATCATCTAAATATAACATGTTCTTTCACAAAGGCTTTAAGTAATTACACTGTTTAAACAGATGATATTTATATATTATATATATTTGATGTCATGCATGTAGCAGAGTACAGGTAGTAAATAGTGACTTGTAAGCAACACAACACATTTCTGTTTCACAGTCAAACTTTATTTGAGTTGACAGATGACAATATTAATTATTCACAGCATTTGTAATCATCTCACCTGTTAGTTAGTTATGTTAACATGGTACAGGAGAAAGTCTTCAGCTCTGGTAAACTATGGTAAACTAAGCTCCGGTGGTCTGTAGTCATGGTAACACAGAGACAGCTACTACTGTAAATAATATACCATTACTCTGATCTTCCATACATTTATCTTTTAGCAGAAATAATGAACTGACTACTGTTTCACATCTTCTATTTTCCACCCTGATGGTCGCTGTGTTTACACACCGTGTCATAGCGGTAGCATGTAGCTAACCCGTTAGCATGTAGCTACATGCTAACGGGTTAGCTACATGCTACCGGGTTAGCTTTGTATCTCCATGTAAACAGAGTCATCTGCTCTTAGCTGTCTGCTCTCCTCTGGGATGATTCTGTCGGTCATTTCTCACAGATGGATCTGTAAAGACAGACGTAAAACAGAGTGTATGTTTACGGTTTACAGAGTTGATGCATGAGGTAAACACTGAGTTAACTAACAGAGCTATAAACAGCATTATTTACCTGAGAGAAACCGTCAGGAAAACCTGGAATCTGGACCGCAGATGTTCATCATGTGTCGCCGATTTCTGATCAGATTCCTCCGGTAACGTGCGCTGGGTGAAGTTTCTGGTTTATAAACTTTAAAGTGGTTTATAAACTTTATTCTAGCTGCTATCTCTCCACTCGTCTCTCTCTCTCTAGAAAACCTAGGGAGAGAGAGAGAGAGAGAGAGCTTCTCCGGGAGGGAGGGGGAGGGGGAGGGTGACGCTGTTGTTGAGGATGTTTGATTGACAGAAAACGCTGACCAATCAGAGCAGAGTGGGAGGAGACAGAGGCTACAGACACAGAAATCAGCACTTTTGGAAATGGGCTGAAACGGAGGTTATAGAGACATGCTGGAATGCATGATCTGATTGTTTTTTTGAAAAAAAAACTTCAGAGACATGGTTTGGAGGTGTCTGAGACCTATAATAACTAGTTTAAATGGAGTATAATATGTGACCTTTAACACATCACAGTGTTCCATCTGGTGATGTCACGATGCAGTGATGTCATCCCCCCACAAACATACACACACCTGTGCATACACACTCACATGCACACACACAGATACACTTTACACTTTTATTTAAAAAAAACAACTTGCTTTTAAAAAATGGTTAACCTAAATGGTAAACCTACTTAATAGTTATTTCACTGTTAACAAACAATAAAATGATAATTAAGAATGTTTACTAAGTATTAGTAATGCTATAATTTCTGGTATTTTATCAGTAGTTTGTGTAATATGAAATGATTACTTTATAATTTCTATATTGTATCATAGGTGATAGCTGGGTTTAGGCTGAGGTTTCATAAGCTATAACTTTTCAAAGCAATGCTCAATTTCAAGGGCCGCTGAGCACCCTGCAAGATTGTGTGCCAGCTACAGGATGTATGTTTTACAGTAAAATGCCAAAACTCTTTAAGGCAATATCAATATAAACCAAAATTGACTTACATGTCATGTGCACACAGGAGCAAGCCTGTAGCATTTCAGGAAATTTTGCCACTTGTGAACACACATGGGAAATATTTCAATATATGTCTTCCTATCGACATTAAAATTATGATACTGGTATTCAATTTCGGGCGACGTTGGTATATATAATAACTGTCCTTTTATTCTAAACTTTGTAAAGAAAGCAAGGGAACTACATATAATAACGCCTTGGAGGGCGGAAGTGGATGAACGCTCTTGTAAAGCGAATTATACACCGAGGCAGGAATCATTATCTGAGTGCAAGCATGCAGTTTTAGCAGAAGCAGAGCAAATGCAAGCGCAAACGGGCTATTTGAGTGCAAGGACAGGGTTTTGATGGGAGGCACTACAAAAAAGTCATGCTCTTCTAATTGAAAGACCACGCGCTTGAATAAAGAAAGGAAAAAAGCTCCATAAACTTCTACCAAATTTGGGTTACGAATGTACACGTCGACAGAGCAAGGAGTGATTAGCCGTCATGTGATGTTCTTCCGGTGGCGCTGCTCTGCTTGCGACCCGGGCTCGCGGTCTGCTGCATCTGTTTTGTTTGTTTGTTTGCTTGCTTGCTTGTTTGCATATTGTCCGATTACGTCCTCGAGTGTTTTTTTGTTTGTTGTTGAAACGTGCTGCATTCACATGGCAACGATCACTCAATCCGTCTGCTTGGCACTGATAATATGGGGACTTTGTACACTCTGCCAAACATCACCTGCGGGCATGGAAGCTCAGCTGCCCATCACCTATACCCGAGACGCACTGCTTGCGCTTCGCTCTACCGGATTGATTCCCATGGACCTGCCCGAAAGTGTGAGGCTGCAACCTGAACGCAACGGTCGGTCGCGGAAAAGAGGTAGGCGACGCGGAGTACGGCAGTGTCTACGACGACGGGGAAACAGGCCTCCATTGCCTTCAATTATACTCTGTAATGCGAGATCACTGCGAGGCAAAATAGACAAACTCTGTGTCAAAACCAGGGGATGTTTTGAATACCGCACCTCGAGTATGATGGTGTTCACGGAAATCTGGCTACATCAGAGGCCTGTACTACGAAGCAAGTACAAAATACCCAGGGTATCTTCTCCTTATCTGGCTTAACTAACCCTAACAAACAAGATCCCGCTAAGCGGTCCTACGACGGTGGTTATCAACTCGATAAATCAACCCAGGGTTTCTCCATCTGGCTATGAGCGCGTTCACATGAATGGGGTGGTGTTTGCAGCATGTGACCAATCAGAGACATGGACAAATCTACTGACTTGCAGACAGACAGGCAGAGCGGAACATTTTACAAAGGAAGAGCAAACTATATTAGACAAATACGAAGAAGTTAAACACATAATCCAGACTAAAAGCTCAGTTGAAGCTGCCAAATGCAGGAAGGACAACTGCTAAAAGAAAAAAAACTCCCGATGTGTGAATGCGTAAATTAAAGGGACTGTTTGTAACTTCTTACACGTACAAATCAATCCGGGTCGGTGTCCCATGTGTGTTCCGTGTGGCTACGCTGTTCAGACTCAGACTCCAACACAAACTACACGGAAGCACCGAAACTGCAAAGTTATATCTAGTGAAACCCGTCTTGCAAAACATTGTTTGGAGGACGCGGTCGGAGACCGTAGCTTTGGTCTCCAGGGCCGGAGTCTCTGCTGTACTCTGCTCCTCTGCCTGCTTGCCTTCACTCACACAATTTTTTGGATCAGAGAAAAAAGTTAATACTTTTCGAAACTGCCGTCGAGGTCACATTTTTGAAACTACAGACCCAAATGTCGCACCATTTGTTCATCAGAGACTCCTAACTGGTCTCATGAACAATCTAAGCGATAGGAGTCACGGTTTCTGTCGTAGAAGTACTTTTATGACATGTACGTCTCTGGTTAACTCCTATTATAAACTGCCCCACTGAAGCAGTGGCCAATCACCACGGCAACTTCAGATTGCTGCTAGACAGCTGATTCACATTAGCCAATCAGAGCAGGCTGACTAACTAACACACTAACACACACACACACACACACACACACACACACACACACTATTTACTGTGTCACGCCATTTCAGTGGGCCAACATGCTCTAAACCAGGGCTTCAATGGATAAATGCCATTATTTATGTTATTAATTACACCTGTGATTAAAAGCCCCCAACTCTCATTGTATGATAACAGGAAACTAGGTATTCCCCTACTTTTCAAAATAAAAGCCCTCAACTCTTACTTTATAATAACAGGAAACTAAACACTCCTCTCGGCCCCCCAATCACCATGGCAACCAGTGACAGAATGATCGGGAATGGTGTGCTATGACTGTTCTAAGAGATTCGCGTAGCGGTCTCCGAAAAAATCGCGCAAATGCGCGATTTCTTTTCTCCATAGGAATGAGTGGCAAATCAACGTGAAGAGAGCTCAAAAATACTCGTCTTTAGGGCCATACAGAGTCGCCATACTTTAACGTAGAAAAATGATTAAAAGTTTAAACGGGTCACGAGACTTGGGACTTTATTGGGCCTATCATCCCCCTCTTCTAACCTCACTGTGGTCCTCAGACCCCCCCCAGCACCAGGCACACTGGTCAAAATTTCTTGCGAAATTTTCTAGTTATTATTATTATTATATTGGACTGGTCGCTAGGCGCCGACGCGAGTGGCAGCCTGTCTTAGTAGCTCTCCGTGTTTCTACTTTCTTTGTCTTCTTTTTTGCTACTTTTTCGTTACTTTTAACTTTCTACTGCGCTTAGTTTTTGTCAGTGATAGTATACTGCACACTTTATGTAAGTAGTTTCCTTTTTCACAGCCGTCTTATTTAGTTATTATATTTAGTTAGCCTGACCAACGGACATGATCGGACAACGGACGGTGTATTCATTTGAAGCGCTCCTCGCCTTTCGGGACCGAGTAGCAGCGCCACCAAAGGATTTACCTGCTGAGATACGGCGACACAGACGGGGATCAAGAGCCGGTGTGATCGTGAGGGGGAGGAGGGAGAAGGAGAGGAGGAGATTTAAACTCGTCCTGCCTTCAGTGATCATGGGCAATGTGAGATCTCTGGCCAACAAGACGGACGAGCTAGCAGCCCTGGTGAAAGACCAACGGGAATACCGAGAGTCCAGTGTGCTGTGCTTTACGGAGACATGGCTGAAGGGGATTATACCAGACTGCTTAGTGGAACCGGAAGGCTTCACGGTGGTGCGAGCTGACAGAGACAAACAGAGCGGTAAAAAGAAAGGCGGAGGGCTTGCTGTCTTTGTGAACTCCAGATGGTGTAATCCCAGACACATCACTGTAAAGGAGCGCATCTGTACCCCGGACATTGAGCTGCTGGCTGTGAGTTTGAGGCCATATTATCTGCCTCGAGAGTTCTCACACTGCATCATAGTAACTGTTTACATTTAACCGAGTGCTGTGGCGGTGCAGGCGAGTGACGTCATCCACTCCACCGTCGCGGGATTACAGACGAGGCACCCCAGCGCATTCATCATTGTAAATGGTGATTTTAACCATGTGAGGGTCTCCAGAGCCCTGTTGAACTTCACCCAGTATGTGACCTGTAACACCAGACACAATAAGACCCTGGACCTGCTGTATGCCAACATTAAGGAGGCATACAGCGCCACTGTTCTCCCCCCCCCTTGGCGGTTCAGACCACAACCTCATCAGGCTTGTGCCAACATACAAGCCTGTTGTCAGGAGGCAGCCCGCCACCACCAGGACTGTTCAACAGTGGTCAGTGGAAGTTGAGGAGGAGCTGAGGGAGTGTTACAGGTCAACAGACTGGGAGTTGTTTGACAGGGTCCACGGTGAGGACATCGATGGGCTCTCCCACTGCATCACAGACTACATTAGGTTCTGTGAGGAGAGCATCGTACCCGCCAAAAAGGTACGCTGCTTTCCTAACAACAAGCCCTGGATCAATGGGGACATTAAAGCCCTGTTGAACAGGAAGAAGAGGGCGTTCATGGCCGGGGACATTGAGGGGGCCAAGGTTGTCCAGAAGGAGCTGAAGAAGGAGCTGAGGGCGGCCAAGGACACCTACAAAGACAGACTGGAGGGGAGACTACAGGCCGACAGCTCCAGGGAGGTGTGGGGGGGGTTCAGGAAGATAACTGGCTACAAACAGCCGAGCCCTGGTGTTGAGGGGACCCAGGAACATGCAAATGAGCTAAACCTGTTTTTCAACAGGTTTGACCAACCAACCCCCATGAGCTCAGCAGGACAGCCTGGGTCCTCACTCACCAACACCAGTGCCCCCCCTCCACACCTCTCCTTCCCCTCCTCCCCCCCCTTCCACACCTCTCCTCCTCCCCCCAGCACCCATCCCCAGGAGGCAGCAGCAGCTTGCCCCCCCCATACCTACCCTGAGGAGCACATCCACAGCATGTCCTTTGCACCTGGAGACATTGCAACATCCACCTCCTACAATGACCTGATCTCCGAGGAAGATGACGAGAAGTGAAAAGCAGAAGGGCGTGGAAACCAGCCCGTCTGCTAACAACACGCCGATGTACATCTACAGACAGAACGAAGCACTTAATGACAAAGTGTTCGTCCAGCTAGGGCGCCTGGGTTAGCTCAGTTGGTAGAGCGGGCGTCCATGTATCAAGGCTTGGTCCTGACCGCGGCGGCCCGGGTTCGAATCCGGCCTGTGGCCCTTTCCGCTTCCACTCTCTCTCTCCCCCCTTTCAAGACTCTATCCACTGTCCTGTCAATAAAAATGGAAAAATGCCCCCAAAAAAATAACTTAAAAAAAAAAAAAGTGTTCGTCCAGCTAGTCTACGATGAAGGCGTTTAGCCTGAGGTGCTTACTTCATCTCCACCAGTTTGTAGTTGAGACAAAATTCAGATATTCAGCATTTGTCACTGTTTACATGGCAGCGAGAAAAAAAGCTAAATGTATGTGCATACTTCGTTGTTGTCAGATCTCACCCTTTCACTGAAAAGAAGGTGAATTTTATCCTTGTAAAGATAGAACCTGACATTTTAGGCAATGAACTGTTTTTTATAAAGTAAGGCATTCCTCACACTTGCTTATGAAGAAGTTATTGGGTTTTTCATTTGGTCCCTGTAGTATTTTATTCCTTCAAATAATGTGGTGTACTGATGTTATTCCAGACCTGGCCGTGAGTAGTGATAAGTTCAATCAGTATGAGGCACATGTTAATGTTATGCCCAGATGTGATGCACTAGATCTACTCCGATCTCTCAATGACAAGCAAAAGGATGTTTTTTATCAAGTTAGACAGTGGTGCCTACAAAAAGTCAGTGGCCAGAAGCCAGAACCTTTCCGTGTATTTATTACAGGAGGTGCTGGGACAGGCAAGACACATCTGATTAAGGCTATTCACTATGAAGCAACTAGGTTGCTGTCACAAGTAGCGAGTGCACCAGACAGAGTCACTATGTTGTTGACTGCTCCAACTGGGATTGCTGCATATAATTTAGGAGCTGGCACAATCCACAGCACTTTCTCTATAGGAATAGATGTGAAGCTACCGTACGCGCCTTTAGGGGAGGAAAAAGTCAATACCGTACGTGCTTCTTTATCTGATTTGCAGATATTGGTAATTGACGAGATTTCCATGGTAGACCATAATTTGCTGGCTTATGTTCATGGTAGACTTAGACAGATTAAGCAGACTGGTGACCATTCACCTTTTGGTAAGGTATGCATAATAGCAGTAGGAGACTTCTTCCAATTGAGCCCAGTAAGAGGAAAGCCATTGTATTTGGAGAATGCATATGCTGTCACTTCATCAGAGAAGACATGATTGTAGCGGTGCTTTACCGGCCACCAACATATCCACTGTCTTTATTCAAAAAGAATGTGAAACAGCTGTGCAACATCCTGCATTCGACATCGGACAATGTTGTAATTTTGGGAGACTTCAACCACGACGAACTGAAGTCATTGTCAATGTCAACTTTCATGGCAGGTTTAGGATACATGCAGACAGTCACAGAACCCACTACAGAATGTGGAACAATGATTGATCATGTCTACATAAAACACACAAGCCATTATAATAGTGACACACAGGTTGTGCCTATTTATTTCAGTACACATGAAGCCATTCATTGTACATTTAACAAACAAGAGGAACACATGACTGACCTTTAACTTAGGATAGGGAGAGGTAATTTTAGTGGTGTATTGACAGTTGAAATGGGGAGAGGTGACATGCAAATGTTGCCTTCATCCCTGTCGAGTTGATGCATTACTGTTGCCTGGATTTCCAATCCGCAACCTATTATAGGAATAAGATGATGTCCAATAACTTGGGTTATATATTGACAATGAGATGGGGAGAGATCTCATGACCATGACGCCTTCATCCCTGTCGAGTTGATCTAACATTTGTCTAAATTTCTAACCACAAACACTTCAACAACTAACTAATTACCTACTGCATGTTTCCATAATGATTGTCTAAACCAGGGGTCACCAACGCGGTGCCCGCGGGCAACAGGTCGCCCGTAAGGACTAGATGAGTCGCGCGCTGGCCTGTTCTAAAAATAGCTCAAATAGCAGCACTTACCAGTGAGCTGCCTCTATTTTTTTTAAATTTTATTTATTTTATTTTTTTGCTATTGTTGTTTAAATCAGACTTGCATGTAACTTACAAATGACAACATATATATATAAAAACACTTAAAATTTAAAATGTTTTTTGTGTTTAATATAAATGAACTCTGACCTAGTATAGTTCAAAGGTCAGTATTGTGCGCATGACCAAAACGTAGCGTTTGTTGCGCTCATACAAACAAGCTAGCAGACGCAACGAAAATGAGGAGAAGAGTTACCCCAAAAAATGGCAGAAAAAAGAAAGAAAACATATCATTTTCACGACGAATGGGAGGTAGAGTTTTTTTTTACCACTGTGAAAGGATCCTGCGTGTGTCTCATTTGCGGGGCAACTGTGGCGATAGCAAAGCGGCACAATGTGGAGAGACATTTCACTACATGTCACACAAGCTACCATGCTAACTACCCACCGGGCAGCGCACTGCGAGCAGAAAAAGCCCGCGAGTTAAAGGCAGCTTTGTGCAAACAGCAGTCTTTTTTCACTAGACCGGTTAAAAACTCCCAAAAAGCAACCGAAGCCTCGTTTAGAGCTACGCAATTCTTGATGAAGAAAAAGAAGGCATTTACAGACGGGGAGGTTGTCAAAGAAGCAATGATGATAATTGCTAAAACTGTGCTTGAAGACGAGAAGTATGGAACCGATGTACTCTCCAGTCTCTCCAATGTTCAACTCGGGGCAACTACAATGGTAAGAAGAGTGTCGATGATGTCTGGGAACTTGGCCGACCAGCTGGACCGTGATCTGGCGAGGTGCCGGTGGTTCAGCATCCAGTGTGACGAGTCGGTGGACAGCAGCAGTACGGCTCAGCTGATGGTCTTTATCCGGATGGTGTTTGATGATTTCTCCACAAAAGAAGAACTTCTGACACTACTGCCCCTGAAGACAACTACGAGGGGAGTTGACATTTATAACGCAGTGAAGGAGTTTTTGGTGGAAAAAAAGGTGCCGCTGGAAAAGCTGGTATCAGTGACTACGGATGGGGCTCCTGCTATGATCGGCCGACACACAGGATTCGTTGCTCACTGTAAAGCTGACCCAGAGTTCCCAAACTTTCTGCAGTACCACTGCATCATACACCAGCAGGCCTTATGTGCAAAAGTGATCTGCTTTGAGCACGTAATGACTCCCGTCGTGAAGATCATAAACAGCATCCGCTCCAGAGCTAAACAGCACAGAACATTCAAGGTACTTTTGGAGGAGCTGTCAGCTGAATATGATGACCTGCTACTACACACAGAAATCCGATGGCTCAGCAGGGGACGAATTTTGCAACGTTTTTTGTCACTTTTGGGTGAAATCAAAGAGTTCATGCAGTCCAGAGGTGAGGACACCGTGCTGCTGGAGGACACTGAGTGGATACTTGACCTTGCATTTTTAACGGACATTACTGGGAAACTGAACAGTTTGAACTGTGAGCTGCAAGGCAAAGGTAAAACTGTCGCCGATATGATAAGTGCTTTAAATGCATTTAAAGCTAAGATGAACCTTTTCTCTGTGCATTTACAGAGAAAAAAAGTGCTGCACTTTCCCTCTGTGCAGATGGTGCTGAAAGACAATGCTTCTGCATCTGAGGCTTTTGACAAAGTTGCAGAAAAGTACTCTCAGGTCATAAACAGAGTTGGGCAAGAGTTTGAGAACAGGTTTTGTGACCTGGATCAGCTTGAGCCATGTGTGTCGTTCATTTCTAATCCTTTCATGAACGTGGACATATCATGTATTGCTGAGCAGTTAAGTGCAACATTCAGCCTGGATGCTGAACAGGTGGAGATTGAAATTGTAACACTGCAAAATGACCTCCACCTCAAAGCCCATCAGGCTGCACCAAACTTTTGGTGCCTTCTTGACACAGAAAAGTACAGTGGTGTATGCGCAGCAGCTATGAAGGTTGCAAGCCTGTTTGGTTCAACTTATCTTTGTGAATCAGCCTTTTCTGACATGAACTTCATCAAGAACAAACACAGAACACGCCTCACTGATGCACATCTGCAAGACTCACTCAGAGTTGCAGTGTCAAGTTACACACCAGAGTACAACACACTGGTTAACAGCATGCAATGCCAGGCTTCCCACTAACTGACAAAGAAACAGATAACAGATTTGGTGTCCAGTTCAAAGTGTGACATGATTTATTTAAAAATTTGAGAGTTGATTTTTGTATTTTACATGAGTTATTATTTGTACAAACATGGTGCAAAGTAATTCATGATTTGTTAAAAAATGTTAGTGGCTAGCTAGTTAAAATGGGATATTGTGATTTCACAAGACTGTCGTAGAAGTGATCATTTTCAAATGTTTGAAAAATTTGAAAAACATGTGCACTTAGAGAAAATATAAAAATAAAGTGTTGCATATTGATATTTATCTGTTTCTATATATTTGTTGTGAGAAATCATTAACATGATCAGTGTTTTCACAAAGATAAATATCATTAATTATTAATAATAACATAGAGTTAAAGGTAAATTGAGCAAATTGGCTATTTCTGGCAATTTATTTAAGTGTGTATCAAACTGGTAGCCCTTCGCATTAATCAGTACCCAAGAAGTAGCTCTTGGTTTCAAAAAGGTTGGTGACCCCTGGTCTAAACTCATTAAAAAAGCTTGTGCATGCACCTTTAAACAATGCATGTGTCATTCCAAACGACTAATATTCTGGAAATAATTGAGTACTGCCAATACTTTTTTACACATATGTACATATGTGTTTGCTTACTAAAATTATAACAAATACAGCTATTCTAACTACAATCACAATATTCTAACAAATCAACACAACATCTACTTTATGTATTGTCCTGCATTACAATAGCTTGTCTATAAGTCAAATTATTTCTGATCTCATGCCTATTGTGCATTCATTCTAAAATGATTCTAAAATGCTAAACATTGATAATGTAATGCAGGTTTTGCTTTTTCTAACAATTTAGCCACAAAAAGCAAAAGACACTGGTGATGGACTCTCCGTTTACAGGGATGGGGTTCGACTCCCTGCAGTGTCCTTGTTTATTGTTACGGCTCATCCTACACTTCCCAAACATATGTGTCACATACAACTAACTTCTTGTGCTAATTTAAAAACATATGTCCACAGGCATGGATTCTTATTAAGAATGTGAATGAACTTATTGCATCACCATAACTCATGATGGTATGTATTTGTCCTCAGGCCGGGACTCTTATAAAACATGCAATAGTATAGTATAGTATAGTTCCGACTTTCACAGGAATGCACGACAGCGGGTACCCCGACATGCGTGACTTTACATAGCCTGATCTGCCCCAAACTTCACAAGCTGGATAATAGTCCAGGCCTGAAGACATATATGTGGTATTATGAGTGAAAGTCATAGCGCCCCCTACAGGAAACAGGAAGTTGTTGTAAATTGACTATACATTGTCCAATCTTCCCCAAATTTGACATGTTTTAAAAGAGTCTTGGCCTGAAGACATGTACGTGCCCCGACGTGCGCGTTCCCCAGACGTGCCCATAAGGGCGAGGGCCCGTTCATCGCTGCTTGCAGCTTTAATTTATTATTATTATTATTAGTGCGAGAACCACTGATAGTTCACACGACATGGGGGAGGGGAAACATCATTCTCGCGAGAACTTTGATATTTCCCACGCTGCGGGGGCGGCAAAATATGGTTCCCGCGAAGATATTGATACTTCACACAACATAGGGGTGGAGCAAACATATAAAAGCTTGCACAGCAGCCTTCTAAACCATTTCTCTTGGTGCTCTGTGTGCTCTCTCTTTCTGCTCTCTCTCAACTGAAAATGACTTCTAAGGAAAGGTTTTCTGTCAATGAGGTGTTGTCACATCTCTTTGACCATGAAAGTGACATAGAGGAGAATGTGTCTGAGACAGAGGATGATGTTGAGGAGGACCCTGATTATGAGGCATCCTCCTCTGATGAGAATGAGACCCTCAGTGTTGACCCTCCTGTTGTCTCTCAACCACCAGCAAACACACTACCTTCCAAAAATGGAAAGTTATTATGGTCCGTCTCCCCACTTGAACAACAGGGTAGACTTAGTGCTGCTAATGTCATCTAAATGATTCCAGGCCCCACCAGATACACTGTCAGCCATGTCCAAGACATAAAATCTGCATTTGAGCTCTTCATAACACCATCAATCGAAAAGCATATACTTGAGATGACACATTTTGTTTTATTTAAAGGGCTATTTAGGTAGTCAACAAACAAACATAAAGTACCTGACACATAAACTTGGGTAACAATTTTAATTATAATCATTTTCTGGAGTTTTAATTGACCCCAAGGATAAAAGATGTTAGTAAATTTGAAGGTAACAGGAGGGTTAAAGTTAGCTGAACTCCGTCTGCTGATGAAGATTTTTTGATATGATCGAAAACGCAAGAACATAATGGATTCTCAACATTGGTATGTTTCGTACACAATATACCATCTGTACCTGCACATCATTAACCACACAACACACAATGACACTAACTTATAGTTTTTTTATGAATTACGTTTTTTATTTTTTTAAATCTTTTAATTCATTAATTCATTAGGGGTGGGGAGGTAAAGTAATAAAGAGAGGGAAGGGAGAGCGAGAAAGAGAGAGAAAAATAAGGAGTGATCATTTCACATGATCTCCCACAGGGGGAAGGAGTGATCATGTCACTCTCACAGGTGGAGAAAGCGGCGGAGCCTCTTCATCAGAGATATCAGCCTGAACCTCTGCTGAAGTCTGCGGACTCTTGGTCTTCTCGGATTTTTTAAATGAAAAAACAAAAACAAAGTACAGAGATTAAAAAACAAAAACAAAAAACGGTAGAGTTCAGCATAAAGACAACAGGAGAGATCTACAAGTTGAAGGCAACTGAATTTGTTGAAGACGTTTCATTTCAAAACCTCAGATCCTACACTAAATACTGAGCAAAATTAAAACTACAATGGTGAAAATCCTCCATTGCAAGCAAAAGTTTTGCAATCACAGCTTTGCTTAAGTAAGAGTCATTGATTTGAATTATGAACTCATTGTGTCTTATCTTGTTTAATCTAGTCCCTCTCTTTTTTGTCTTTAAATCTGGTCTAATCAATTTCATTTTCCAGGTAAATGCATCCATACCTTGCAGGTTGGGTAGACACAGTCGCCTTCGTCTCGCGGAAAGAACGGGGTCTCCAACACAAATCTGCAGGGGTTCTCCTCCATGCTTTGGATTTCTCACACGAGGCGACATCTTCTCTGAACCCCTCAAGAGGACGACATCGGCCTTAAGGTGAGCACTCCGTGTGTAAATTATCATGTTTCAGACGTCAAATGTATTTTTTATATGGACAAATTTAGCTAGCAACATGGCTGGTTTGTTAGTTTAGCAAATATTAGATTGTCAAAAAGACACTGGTAAGTAAAACACAACAGGGAACACTAGAAGAATCTCAACACTAGAAAAACTACGAAGAAGTAACGTTATGCTCTACCGCATGAGACGGAATTATCTGGCGCCGTAGTGGAGTGAAGACCAGGCTTATATAAGGGGTTGATGAGGTAGATTGGATACCGGTGTGCCTCCTCTGCTGCTGCAGGCGGAGCCAGCAACACCCCCTGCCCAACACATGCCCTGTGACTGGAAAAATACAAAGGGGAAGGGAACAGAGAAAAACAGGCATGCACAAAAAATAACCACAGCAAAAACAAAACAACAGAATCATAACATATATGGCCATGAGGGAAGTCCTACAATTCTACCTTTTGTTTTAAAGATATTTCTGCTTTATTTGATAGTGACAGCTTGGAGAGAGAGAGGAGAAGGAGAGAGGGGATGACTTGCAGCAAAGTGACTGGGCTGGAATCGAACCCCCGGTCGGCTGCAGACATGGTGCGCACGCTAGGTGAGCTACCGGGTGCCAATACAATTTTACCTTTAATAATTAAAGTTAGCTGAACTCCGTCTGCTGATGAAGATTTTTTGATATGATCGAAAACGCAAGAACATAATGGATTCTCAACATTGGTATGTTTCGTACACAATATACCATCTGTACCTGCACATCATTCACCACACAACACACAATGACAGTAACTTATAGTTTTTTTTATGAATTAAGTTTTTTATTTTTTAAATCTTTTAATTAATTAATTCATTCATTCATTAGGGGCTGGGAGGTAATAGATGGAGGGAGAGAGACACCTCTCTCCCTCCATCTATCTCTCCTTTTCCCAGAGAAAGGGAGAAAGGGAGAGAGAGAGAGAGAGAAAAAAATAAGGAGTGATCATTTCACATGATCTCCAAGGAGTGATCATTTCACATGATCTCCGACAGGGGGAAGGAGAGGAGTGATCATTTCACATGATCTCCGTCAGGGGGAAGGAGTGATCATTTCACATGATCTCCGTCAGGGGGAAGGAGTGATCATGTCACTCACAGGTGGAGGAAGCGGCGGAGCCTCTTCATGATAGATATTTTTTTGTCAGTCTGAACCTCTGCTGAAGTCGGCGGACTCTTGGTCTTCTAGGATTTTTGAAATGAAAAAAAAACAAAGTACAGAGATTAAAAAAAACAAAAAAAAAACGTTAGAGTTCAGCATAAAGACGACAGGAGAAATCTACAAGTTGAAGGCAACTGAATTTGTTGAAGACGTTTCATTTCAAAACCTCAGATCCTACACTAAATACTGAGCAAAATTAAAACTACAATGGTGAAAATCCTCCATTGCAAGCAAAAGTTTTGCAATCACAGCTTTGCTTAAGTAAGAGTCATTGATTTGAATTACGAACTCATTGTGTCTTATCTTGTTTAATCTAGTCCCTCTCTTTTTGTCTTTAAATCTGGTCTAATCAATTTCATTTTCCAGGTAAATGCATCCATACCTTGCAGGTTGTGTAGACACAGTCGCCTTCGTCATCCTGGGTCTTATTGGCATCCGTGTCAGAAGCAGCCATGACACCCTGTGAGTCCAGCTCACTTGCGTAGCTGAGCTCACTGAGCTGAATTGCGGAGCGGAGCTGACTTGCGGAGCGGAGCTGACTTGCGGAGCTTAGCTGACTTGCGGAGCTTAGCTGAATTGCGGAGCGGAGCTGACTTGCGGAGCTTAGCTGAATTGCGGAGCTGAGCTGACTTGCGTGCTCATCACCCTCGAGAATGGAGTGTGAAGGTGGGGTGTTTCTGGTGTCCTCCAATGTCTTCTCCTCATCCTCTCCTTCATAATCCAGTAACACCAGAGGGGTGTTGTTCGACCCTCTGGAGCTGATGCGGGATGAGGCTTGAGGAGGAGATGAGGAGCATTTGGGACTAGACTGTTCACCTGATGACAACATGACAGCTTTGTCCATTTGTTGGTTTGAGTCCGGAAGGACCTTATTGCTCTGCCACCAAGGCGGCCTTTTGGTTTGTTGGATGCAGCAGGTAGCACGATGGACATTTGAAGATCCTTCATTCTGTGGGGCTTGCATGGCCTCTAACAGAGCAGAGGTCACACTATCATTAACAATGCTCCCAATGGCCTCTGTGAGTTTCAGTGTCATGTGAGAAGACTTGTCCGCACCAAGCGTTTCCCTGAGAGTCTTGTCAATGGAGCTTTTCAAATTTTGCAGGATGTTCGAAGTGATGACAATAGAGGCGGATTTTGAGCCACTCACTGACTTGACAGCCTTATCCGAATCCTGCTTTGTTGCTGGCTGGGCCTTTTTCCATGGTTTCCATTTAGGCCAGCACTTCCAAAAAGGCTTCTCCTTCTTGTTGATCCTGCTTTGACGTCTGCTTCTGCCACTCGTCTCTTCAGGACACGGATGGACGGATTTTGAGTCACTGTCGAGGAAGGCGTCAGTGAGTACTGACTCGACAGCCTTATCCGAATCCCGCTTTCTTGCTCGCTGGGTCTTTTTCCATGGTTTCCATTCACACCAGTGCTTCCGAAAAGGCTTCCTCTTTTTGTCGATCTTCTTGTTGTTCCTGCTTTGACGTCTGCTTCTGTCACTCTCTAGTTGGACATCTTCATCTGGCACATTTATCGGTTCCGGAGGGACAGAGGTCAAGTCTGCTTCATTAGCAGCCTTGCTGTCCTCACTGGAGCCAATTGAGTGAGTGGCAGATGTCTTTTCAGGACAAGGAGGGACGGATTTTGAGTCACTCACTGATTCGACAGCCTTATCCGAATCCTGCTTTCTTGCTCGCTGGACCTTTTTCCATGGTTTCCATTCACGGCAGCGCTTCCAAAAAGACTTATTTTTCTTCTTGCTGATTCTGTTTTGACGTCTGCTTC
Source organism: Sebastes fasciatus (assembly GCF_043250625.1). NCBI lineage: Eukaryota > Metazoa > Chordata > Actinopteri > Perciformes > Sebastidae > Sebastes > Sebastes fasciatus. Next base: position 21,444,814 of record NC_133807.1, read on the forward strand.
TGCTACTCTCTAGTTGGACATCTTTATCTGGCAAATTTATCGGTTTCGGAGGGAAAGAGGTCAAGTCTGCTTCATTAGCAGCTTTGCTGTCCTCACTGGAGCCAATTGAGGGAGTGGCAGACGTCTTTTCAGGACACGGAGGGACGGATTTTGTGTCACTTACTGACTCGACAGCATTATCCGAATGCTGCTTCCTTGCTCGCTGTGCCTTTTTCCATGGTTTCCATAAACAGCAGCGCTTCCAAAGAGGCTTCTGCTTCTTGTAGATCCTGATTTGACGTCTGGTTTTGCTACTCATCTCTTCAGGACACGGAGTGACGGATTTTGAGTCACTGTCGAGGAAGGCAGTGAGTAGTGACTCGAGAGCCTTATCCGGATCCTGCTTTGTTGTTCGCTGTGCCTTTTTCCATGGTTTCCATAAACAGCAGCGCTTCCAAAGAGGCTTCTGCTTCTTGTAGATCCTGATTTGACGTCTGGTTTTGCTACTCATCTCTTCAGGACACGGAGTGACGGATTTTGAGTCACTGTCGAGTAAGGCAGTGAGTAGTGACTCGAGAGCCTTATCCGGATCCTCCTTTGTTGCTCGCTTCCGTGATTTATATTTAGGCCAGGGCTTCCAAAAAGGCTTCTTCTTCTTCTTGTTGATCCTGCTTTTTCTGCCTAAGTCTGCCTCATCCACCATAATGACCAGGTCTTCCTCTCCTTGGGGCTCTACAAAAGCTCGCCGAAGGTTATAAAACCTGTTCAAATACTGGTCCACCTTATGAGCCACCGAGGATTCATCTTCTTCCTCATCAGCCTCTGGCTTGGAGCATTCCTCAGCTTTCCACTTTGATATATTCTGGAACAGCTCTTCAACATCGCACCCAACCCGTCCCAGTATAGATTCACCGAGCATGTCGGAGATTGAGCCTGCCATCTCTCTGAAGTATTCCACCTGTTTGATGTCTGTAACCTGTTAAGAAAAAGAAAAGGCAAACTGTAAGATAAAGGTACTACTAGTTCTACTGATGCCACCAAGCACCTGTGGAGCGATGTATAATATAGTGATGACTATAAATGGCTGTAAAACTTCATAAAAACTGGTGGCTGAGGGCCCTACGTAGCCTTTGGTCCTCTTGAGCCTCAAGCAGCTCTGCTATTATGGGGCAATTATTGTAGAAAAACTATTTGCAAATGTGTGTGGAGAAATGTGTAACTGTGTCTATGTGTGTGTAAACAGATTTGTAAATGTGTAAAAGAATACTGAGATTTGTGAACGTGCACAGGAATCTGCAAATTGTTTATTCAGAATCCATGTGTGCGTAATCAGATAAATGTGTAAATAAAATCTCCAAATCTGTATTCAGAATAGTGAATGTATTGACATTTTTAAATGTATAGACAAATCTGTAAATGCGTACATAGATCAATTGTGATCGAAGTACTTATTGTGCAGAATGGCACTTGTCTGTGTTATGTTATTATAGTACTGGATCATTATTATAAAAGCTGCAACGAATAATCAATTAGTTGCCAACTATTAAATTAATCGCCAACTATTTTGAAAACAGATTAATCAGTTTGAGCAATTTTTTAAGAAAAAAAAGAGTATAAATTCTCTGGTTTCAGCTTCTTCAATGTGAATATTTTCTGGTTTCTTTACTCCTCAATGACAGTAAACTGAATATCTTTGAGTTGCTGACAAAACAAGACATTTGAAGATGTCATCTTGGGCTTCAGGAAACACTGATCTACATTTTTCACCATTGTCTGACATTTTATAGACCAAACAACTAATCGATAAATCAAGAAACTAATTGACAGATTAATCGAAAATGAAAATAATCATTAGTTGTAGCCCTAATTAATATTAACTAACATGTAAGCTGCATTTAAATGGTGATGCTAATTTTAACTGCTTCATAAAATTCATACCTCTATCTGTTGAGACATCTTGAGCTTGTAGTCAGATCGAACTGTAATTCTTCTCTTGAGACAACTGGAGCTTATCTTCAGATCGAACTGTAATTCTTCTCTTGAGAAAGCTGGTACTTGTCTTCTCTCAAATCTTATTCATGAAAGGAGTGATGATGTCACCACTGCTTTAATACATCACAGTTTTCCATCTGGTGATGTCACCACTGCTTTAACACATCACAGTGTTCCATCTGGTGATGTCACGATGCAGTGATGATGTCACCACTGCTTTAACACATCACAGTGTTCCATCTGGTGATGTCACGATGCAGTGATGTCATCCCCCCCACAAACATACACACACCTGTGCATACACACTCACATGCACACACACACAGATACACTTTACACTTTTATTTAAAAAAAACAACTTGCTTTTAAAAAATGGTAGTTAATTAAACCTACTTAATAGTTATTTCACTGTTAACAAACAATAAAATGATAATTAAGAATGTTTACTAAGTATTAGTAATGCTATAATTTCTGGTATTTTATCAGTAGTTTGTGTAATATGAAATGATTACTTTATAATTTCTATATTGTATCATAGATGATAGCTGGGTTTAGGCTGAGGTTTCATAAGCTATAACTTTTCAAAGCAATGCTCAATTTCAAGGGCCGCTGAGCACCCTGCAAGATTGTGTGCCAGCTACAGGATGTATGTTTTACAGTAAAATGCCAAAACTCTTTAAGGCAATATCAATATAAACCAAAATTGACTTACATGTCATGTGCACACAGGAGCAAGCCTGTAGCATTTCAGGAAATTTTGCCACTTGTGAACACACATGGGAAATATTTCAATATATGTCTTCCTATCGACATTAAAATTATGATACTGGTATTCAATTTCGGGCGACGCTGGTATATATAATAACTGTCCTTTTATTCTAAACTTTGTAAAGAAAGCAAGGGAACTACATATAATAACGCCTTGGAGGGCGGAAGTGGATGAACGCTCTTGTAAAGCGAATTATACACCGAGGCAGGGATCATTATCTGAGTGCAAGCATGCAGTTTTAGCAGAAGCAGAGCAAATGCAAGCGCAAACGGGCTATTTGAGTGCAAGGACGGTTTTGATGGGAGGCACTACAAAAAAGTCATGCTCTTCTAATTGAAAGACCACGCGCTTGAATAAAGAAAGGAAAAAAGCTCCATAAACTTCTACCAAATTTGGGTTACGAATGTACACGTCGACAGAGCAAGGAGTGATTAGCCGTCATGTGATGTTCTTCCGGTGGCGCTGCTCTGCTTGCGACCCGGGCTCGCGGTCTGCTGCATCTGTTTTGTTTGTTTGTTTGCTTGCTTGCTTGTTTGCATATTGTCCGATTACGTCCTCGAGTGTTTTTTTGTTTGTTGTTGAAACGTGCTGCATTCACATGGCAACGATCACTCAATCCGTCTGCTTGGCACTGATAATATGGGGACTTTGTACACTCTGCCAAACATCACCTGCGGGCATGGAAGCTCAGCTGCCCATCACCTATACCCGAGACGCACTGCTTGCGCTTCGCTCTACCGGATTGATTCCCATGGACCTGCCCGAAAGTGTGAGGCTGCAACCTGAACGCAACGGTCGGTCGCGGAAAAGAGGTAGGCGACGCGGAGTACGGCAGTGTCTACGACGACGGGGAAACAGGCCTCCATTGCCTTCAATTATACTCTGTAATGCGAGATCACTGCGAGGCAAAATAGACAAACTCTGTGTCAAAACCAGGGGATGTTTTGAATACCGCACCTCGAGTATGATGGTGTTCACGGAAATCTGGCTACATCAGAGGCCTGTACTACGAAGCAAGTACAAAATACCCAGGGTATCTTCTCCTTATCTGGCTTAACTAACCCTAACAAACAAGATCCCGCTAAGCGGTCCTACGACGGTGGTTATCAACTCAATAAATCAACCCAGGGTTTCTCCATCTGGCTATGAGCGCGTTCACATGAATGGGGTGGTGTTTGCAGCATGTGACCAATCAGAGACATGGACAAATCTACTGACTTGCAGACAGACAGGCAGAGCGGAACATTTTACAAAGGAAGAGCAAACTATATTAGACAAATACGAAGAAGTTAAACACATAATCCAGACTAAAAGCTCAGTTGAAGCTGCCAAATGCAGGAAGGACAACTGCTAAAAGAAAAAAAACTCCCGATGTGTGAATGCGTAAATTAAAGGGACTGTTTGTAAATTCTTACACGTACAAATCAATCCGGGTCGGTGACCCATGTGCGTTGGCATGTGGCTACGCTGTTCAGGCTCAGACTCCAACACAAACTACACGGAAGCACCGAAACCGCAAAGTTATATCTAGTGAAGCCCGTCTTGCAAAACAGTGTTTGGAGGACGCGGTCGGAGACCGTAGCTTTGGTCTCCAGGGCCGGAGTCTCTGCTGTACTCTGCTCCTCTGCCTGCTTGCCTTCACTCACACACCGCGCTCATTCTCGCTCTTTCGCTCCACCTCACGTGCATGTGCGCTCACTACACACTGCAGAAGAGTTATAGCTCTGATAATATCTAGTAAATGTACAGTGGATATTTGTGCAGAATTAACTGCTGCAGTTCCTCCAGACCAACAGAGGTTTCCCGTGTCTTGTGAAGTGACAGGGCTCCGCACCGAGAAACGTTATCGCCTCCGACCAAAACTCCGGCGTCTCCCCTGTTCCCTTTGGCCACGGTCGGGAGGCTGAGGCAGGAAAAGCCAACACTAGGATCAGCATTGGTTCATGGAGAGACCTTCTTCTGGTCAGCTAACATTACTGCCAAGCAGGTGAAATATAGAGGGATATTGTGGTTTTAGCTGACGTGTGTCGCCTCACTGTTTTGCTGAACATATCTATGTAGAGCGAGCACAAGCGCGAGCCCGAGCAACAAGAAGCTAACTTTCGTTGACTTAACGGCCACAGCTGTCACTGTTAACAAGTATTTCTGAATCTTACAAACCTTACATTCCTTTAACAGACTTATTAATTAAACGGAATACTCAAATATATTGTGTATAGTGTATAGATATATTTGTCTACGAAGTAACGTTATGCTCTACCGCATGAGACGGAATTATCTGGCGCCGTAGTGGAGTGAAGACCAGGCTTATATAAGGGGTTGATGAGGTAGATTGGATACCGGTGTGCCTCCTCTGCTGCTGCAGGCGGAGCCAGCAACACCCATTGCCCAACACATGCCTTGTGACTGGAAAAATACAAAGGGGAAGGGAACAGAGAAAAACAGGCATGCACAAAAAATAACCACAGCAAAAACTAAACAACAGAATCATAACATATATGGCCATGAGGGAAGTCCTACAATTCTACCTTTTGTTTTAAAGATATTTCTGCTTTATTTGATAGTGACAGCTTGGAGAGAGAGAGAGAGAGAGAGAGAGGGGATGACTTGCAGCAAAGTGACTGGGCTGGAATCGAACCCCCGGTCGGCTGCAGACATGGTGCGCACGCTAGGTGAGCTACCGGGTGCCAATACAATTTTACCTTTAATAATTAACCCTCCTATTATCTTTGGGGTCAATTTGACCCCATTCAATGTTTAACGGCTGAAAGATAAATGATTGACATCATTTTTTTGCTTCATATTTAATGACTTTTCCTAATTTAATGGGGACAACTGGGTAAACATAAAATTAACATGATATGTTTTCAATGTCCTGTACACATGCTGTACGCATCGGTGTTCTTTGGGGTCAATTTGACCCCAGGCTGTTTTAGCTGTATAAAACACATAAGAAATATCAACATTTTACACACATTTGTTTTGGTTGTTTTGGATGATATTGAGGTCACTATAACATGCAATTTTATAATCTTCAAAAAGCTTTAGGGCCCTAACATAACATAACCATAACTGTAGTAGTGACAGTCTGATTCCCTCCCCCTATTCCAGTCCCGCCACAAAGCCCACCTGTTCTCCTCTGCCTACTCCAAGCCCTCCCTCCCCGTACCCATTTGTCCGTGTGTATGAATGAGAGTGCACCTGTGTGTGTCGTCTGTCCGCTGTTTGTTTCACACCGTCTCCCCCGATATTGTAAAGCGGTCTTTGAGTTCTCTAAAAGCGCTATATAAGTTTAATTTATTATTATTATTATTAGTGCGAGAACCACTGATAGTTCACACGACATGGGGGAGGGGAAACATCATTCTCGCGAGAACTTTGATATTTCCCACGCTGCGGGGGCGGCAAAATATGGTTCCCGCGAAGATATTGATACTTCACACAACATAGGGGTGGAGCAAACATATAAAAGCTTGCACAGCAGCCTTCTAAACCATTTCTCTTGGTGCTCTGTGTGCTCTCTCTTTCTGCTCTCTCTCAACCGAAAATGACTTCTAAGGAAAGGTTTTCTGTCAATGAGGTGTTGTCACATCTCTTTGACCATGAAAGTGACATAGAGGAGAATGTGTCTGAGACAGAGGATGATGTTGAGGAGGACCCTGATTATGAGGCATCCTCCTCTGATGAGAATGAGACCCTCAGTGTTGACCCTCCTGTTGTCTCTCAACCACCAGCAAACACACTACCTTCCAAAAATGGAAAGTTATTATGGTCCGTCTCCCCACTTGAACAACAGGGTAGACTTAGTGCTGCTAATGTCATCAAAATGATTCCAGGCCCCACCAGATACGCTGTCAGCCATGTCCAAGACATAAAATCTGCATTTGAGCTCTTCATAACACCATCAATCGAAAAGCATATACTTGAGATGACACATTTTGTTTTATTTAAAGGGCTATTTAGGTAGTCAACAAACAAACATAAAGTACCTGACACATAAACTTGGGTAACAATTTTAATTATAATCATTTTCTGGAGTTTTAATTGACCCCAAGGATAAAAGATGTTAGTAAATTTGAAGGTAACAGGAGGGTTAAAGTTAGCTGAACTCCGTCTGCTGATGAAGATTTTTTGATATGATCGAAAACGCAAGAACATAATGGATTCTCAACATTGGTATGTTTCGTACACAATATACCATCTGTACCTGCACATCATTTACCACACAACACACAATGACACTAACTTATAGTTTTTTTATGAATTAAGTTTTTTATTTTTTTAAATCTTTTAATTCAGAAATTCCTTAATTCATTCATTCATTCATTAGGGGTGGGGAGGCAAAGTAATAAAGAGAGGGAAGGTTTAGAGACCCAACATTCCCCCATGAGCAAGTGGTGGACGGTGGCAAGGAAAACTCCGCTTTAAAGGGAAGAAACCTTGACTAGAACCAGGCTCTGGGTGGGCGGCATCTGCCTCAACCGGTTGGGTTGGGAGAGAGGGAGATAGATGGAGGGAGAGAGCCACCTCTCTCCCTCCATCTATCTCTCCTTTTCCCAGAGAAAGGGAGAGCGAGAAAGAGAGAGAAAAATAAGGAGTGATCACTTCACATGATCTCCCACAGGGGGAAGGAGTGATCAATTCACATGATCTCCCACAGGAGGAAGATGTCCAACTAGAGAGTAGCAGAAGCAGACGTCAAAACAGAATCAACAAGAAGAAAAAGAAGTCTTTTTGGAAGCGCTGCCGTGAATGGAAACCATGGAAAAAGGTCCAGCGAGCAAGAAAGCAGGATTCGGATAAGGCTGTCGAATCAGTGAGTGACTCAAAATCCGTCCCTCCTTGTCCTGAAAAGACGTCTGCCACTCCCTCAATTGGCTCCAGTGAGGACAGCAAGGCTGCTAATGAAGCAGACTTGACCTCTGTCCCTCCGGAACCGATAAATGTGCCAGATGAAGATGTCCAACTAGAGAGTGACAGAAGCAGACGTCAAAGCAGGAACAACAAGAAGATTGACAAAAAGAGGAAGCCTTTTTGGAAGCACTGGTGTGAATGGAAACCATGGAAAAAGACCAAGCGAGCAAGAAAGCAGGATTCGGATAAGGCTGTCGAGTCATAAGTCATAATATTACGAGAATAAAGTCAAAACTTTACAAGAAAAAAGTCATAGTATTACGAGAATAAAGTCATAATATTACGAGAATAAAGTCAAAATATTACGAGAATAAAGTCATAACTTTACAAGAAAAAAAGTCATAATATAACGAGAATAAAGTCATAACTTTACGAGAAAAAAGTCATAGTATTACGAAAATAAAGTCATAACTTTACAAGAAAAAAAGTCATAATATAACGAGAATAAAGTCATAATATAACGAGAATAAAGTCAAAATATTACGAGAATAAAGTCATAACTTTACAAGAAAATAAGTCGTAATATTGCGAGAATAAAATCATATTACGAGAATAAAGTCATAACTTTATGAGAAAAAAAGAAAATAACATGTAGAATTACTACTTTATAATATTATGACTTTTTTCTCGAAATCTCAGATTTATTTTTTTTCCTCAATGTGGCCCTAATACTCCATCATACCACTGACCTACAACAATGATAAATACAAATAAAAATGTAAACAAAAAAGCAGTTATTCATTTCCACTAATTTTCTTTTATAACTCCATAGGGAGCACTGGAGAGGAGCTAAAGAGCCACAGAGACCCCTAGCTGTCCCAGAGCATTAACCAAACCCATATAATGTAGTTAAATCTTCCTGGCACTGATATAGACAATCTAATATTTGCTAAACTAACAAACCAGCCATGTTGCTAGCTAAATTTGTCCATATAAAAAAATGCATTTGACGTCTGAAACATGATAATTTACACACTGCGTGCTCACCTTAAGGACGATGTCGTCCTCTTGAGGAGTTCCAAGAAGATGTTGCCTCGTGTGAGAAATCCAAAGCGTGGAGGAGAACCCCTGCAGATTTGTGCTGGAGACCCCGTTCTTTCCGCGAAGCATGCACAGAGACCTTGACCTGGCCTCAAAGGTATAGTATATAGTAATAGTAATAGTAATAGTATTCTGAATTTTTCCCACCTTACCTTATGAAATGAGACCAACTTTAGACAGGAAACTTAAAGGGACTGTTTGTAACTTTCAGAAATGCTTGTTAACAGCGACACCTGTGGCCGTAAAGTCAACGAAAGTCAGCGTCGGGCTTGCACTTTGCTCGCTCTACATAGACATGAACGAGCATCGCTCAAAACAGTGAGGCGACACACGTCAGCTAAAACCACAATATCACTATATTTCACCTGCTTGGCAGTAATGTTAGCTGACCAGACGAAGGTCTCTCCATGAATCATTGCTGATCCTAGTGTTGGCTTTTCCTGCCTCAGCCTCCCGACCGCGGCCGGAGTGAGACACCCGGCACCCGTTAATTTTGCAAAATAATTGCAATATTTGAGGAAGGCATTGAGGGAATTTCTTAAAATTTTATTCAAACATCCACTTGGACTAAACGAGTAACTGATTAGATTTTGGTGGGCAAGGTCACTGTGACCTCACCTAATTTCAAGAAAGCATAACAAAGTAACAAATAAGTTTTATTACCATATCCCTGCCCTATGTAGTTCAAACATAACGTGATTTTCAAGTGACAAGTTTCTTACTTCTCACATTCGGCAAAGTTGTTGTATTATCCAAGACACACCATAGTTAAGAAGTCACAAATGGATCCTAACTTCAACAGTTTCATTTATTATCATGTTTTCTGTACACGAGTACGCAATCTGAATTCTGTTCTATTTCTGGATTCAACAGGACACTGATCCAGATGATAGGCAGACCGCAGGTGTCAAGATGGGTATCCTCACTGTTCTCGTAGATGATAATGCACCTACCTCGTTTCCGACAGTCAACAGTATTGCTGTTGTGTTGGAGGAGACCATTGTCCTCACAGATCTACCAGACCTTCCCACTGCATTTGCCTACCTTTTTGGCTTGCTCTATGCCTTGAGCATCGAGTTTCCAAAAGAACACAGGTACACTTAGCACATCTTCATGGAACATTCCACAGATTGTTCACAGCGCGTTGAGCTTGAAAACCAAGCTCTCACTCTAAGCCACAAGTTGTTGTTTTTTTGTTGTTTTTTCATATGCTGGCTTTATTTTTTTTATGAAAAGGTATGTGAGCTTTTACTGTACTGTGGAAGAGTTGAACATTTTGTGTGGTTTGCATTTTACATTTGTGGATTTTATTCTTGTTGATGATGTTTGATCTACCCTAGGCTTACGGAACATAAGCTGTATGCGTCTTGAAAGAGTTTTAAAAAAAAAGATGATGCGTTAATGTTAGGGCTGGGACCATTCACCTATCTCCTGATTCGATACTTTCACCATACTTGGGTGCCGATTCGATATGTATTGCGATTCTACAAGTATTGTGACTCGATATTACGATTTATTGCGATTTTTGCTAACTTCTTTAACACTAGACCATGGGAAAAAGTTTAATCATACACTTCTAGGGACATTTACTTTGGAAAATATCTAAATTAATCCAGTAAAAATGTTTGATTTCAGCATGTATGTAGTCAGAGATGTCCTGAAGTCAAATATATCAGTCATTATTTATTATTTTTTTTCCAGCAATGACATTTCCCTCAGAAATTAGTGGTATTTTCTTTTTAATTTATAAGGGACAGGTAATGTTTTATACCTCTGGTGAATATCCAATCAATCTTATTTCCATATATGTATTTTGTATATACAGTTCCCTTTGTTAACACCTTATTTTGAAAACTGGACGTAGTCCTGCGTGTATACTTCCTCTAACTTCTTCAAGGTGGTCTCTAGCTCTCCCGTCAGCTCCGTTCTCTTTATCCATCCATGGACAGATCCATCGGGGCCGTTTGAATGCTGCTACCGGGTGCCAATACAATTTTATCTTTAACAATTAAAATTAGCTAAACTCCGTCTGCTGATGAGGATTTTGTGATATCATCAAAAACACCAGAACATAATGGATTCTCAACATTGGTATGTTTCGTACACAATATACCATCTGTACCAGCACATCATTTACCACACAACACACAATGACACTAACTTGTATTTTGTTTTTATAAATTACTTAATTTTTTTATTTTTATTTTAATCTTTTAATTAATTAGAGAGAGAAAGAGAAAGAGAAAGAAGGAGTGACCATTTCACTCTCGCAGGTGGAGGAAGCGGCGGATCCTCTTCATCAGAGATATTTTTTTGTCAGTCTGAACCTCTGCTGAAGTCGGCTGACTCTTGGTCTTGTAGGATTTTTGAAATTAAAAAAAAAAGACAAAGTAAGTACAGAGATTAGAAAAACAAACAAAAAACAGTATAGTTCAGCATAAAGACGACAGGAGAGATCTACAAGTTGAAGGCAACTGAATTTGTTGAAGATGTTTCACTTTAAAACCTCAGATCCTACACTAAATACTGAGCAAAATTAAAACTACAATGGTGAAAATCCTCCTTTGCAAGCAAAGGTTTTGCAATCACAGCTTTGCTTAAGTAAGAGTCATTGATTTGATCAGCAACAGTAAAGCTTGCTGTTCTAATCTATGTAACTGAACTATGAACTCATTGCGTCTTATCTTGTTTAATCTAGTCCCTCTCTTTCTTGTCTTTAAATCTGGTCTAATCAATTTCATTTTCCAGGTAAATGCATCCATACCTTGCAGGTTGTGTAGACACAGTCACCCTCGTTATCCTGGGTCTTATTGGCATCCGTGTCAGAAGCAGCCATCACACCCTGTGAGCCCAGCTCAGTTGCGGAGCTGTGTGCTCATCACCCTCGAGAATGGAGTCTGAAGGTGGGGTGTTTCTGGTGTTCTCCAATGTCTTCTCCTCATCCTCTCCTTCATAATCCAGTAACACCAGAGGGGTGTTGTTCAACCCTCTGGAGCTGATGCGGGATGAGGCTTGAGGAGGAGATGAGGAGCATTTGGGACCAGATGACAACATGACAGCTTTGTCCATTTGTTGGTTTGATTCCGGCTGGACCTTATTGCTCCAGCGCCACCAAGGCACCCTTTTGGTATGTGCAATTGGGATATTGCAGCAGGTAGCAGGATGGCCATTTGAAGATCCTTCATTCTGTGAGGCTTGCATGGCATCTAACGGAGCAGAGGTCACACTATCAGTAGCAATGCTCCCAATGGCCTCTGTGAGTTTCAGTGTCATGTGAGAAGTCCTGTCCGCACCAAGTGCTTCCCTGAGAGTCTTGTCAATGGTGCTTTTCAAACTTTGCAGGATGTTCGAAGTGATGACAAGAGAAGCGGATTTTGAGCCACTCACTGACTTGACAGCCTTATCCGAATCCTGCTTTGTTGCTGGCTGGGCCTTTTTCCATGGTTTCCATTTAGGCCAGCACTTCCAAAAAGGCTTCTCCTTCTTGTTGATCCTGCTTTGACGTCTGCTTCTGCCACTCGTCTCTTCAGGACACGGAGGGACGGATTTTGAGTCACTGTCGAGGAAGGCGTCAGTGAGTACTGACTCGACAGCCTTATCCGAATTTCTTTCTTTTTTCTTTCTTGTTCGCCGGGCCTTAGTCCATGGTTTCCATTGACCACAGCGAATGTTGATCCTGATCTTTTTGATCCTGAACTTGTTGATCCTGCTTTGACGTCTGCTTCTGCCACTTGTCTCTTCAGGACATGGAGGGACAGACTTTGTGTCACTGTCGAGTAAGTCGTTAGTGAGTACTGACTGGACATCTTCATCTGGCACATTTATCGGTTCCGGAGGGAAAGAGGTCAAGTCTGCTTCATTAGCAGCCTTGCTGTCCTCACTGGAGCCAATTGAGGGAGTGGCAGACGTCTTTTCAGGACACGGAGGGACGGATTTTGAGTCACTCACTGATTCGACAGCCTTATTCGAATCCTGCTTTCTTGCTTGCAGGGCCTTTTTGCATGGTTTCCATAAACAGCAGCGAATGTTGATCCTGATCTTTTTGACCCTGAGCTTGTTGACCGTGATTTGACGTTTGATTCTGCCACTCATCTCTTCAGGACACGGAGGGACAGATTTTGAGTCACTGACGAGTAAGGCAGTGGGTAGTGACTCGAGAGCCTTATCCGGATCCTGCTTTGTTGCTCGCTTCCGTGATTTATATTTAGGCCTGGGCTTCCAAAAAGGCTTCTTCTTCTTCTTGTTGATCCTGCTTTTTCTGCCTAAGTCTGCCTCATCCACCATAATGACCAGGTCTTCCTCTCCTTGGTGCTCTGCAAAAGCTCGCCGAAGGTTATAAAACCTGTTCAAATACCGGTCCACCTTATGAGCCACCGAGGATTCATCTTCTTCCTCATCAGCCTCTGGCTTGGAGCATTCCTCAGCTTTCCACTTTGATATATTCTGGAACAGCTCTTCAACATCGCACCCAACCCGTCCCAGTATAGATTCACCGAGCATGTCGGAGATTGAGCCTGCCATCTCTCTGAAGTATTCCACCTGTTTGATGTTTGTAACCTGTTAAGAAAAAGAAAAGGCAAACTGTAAGATAAAGGTACTACTAGTACTACTGATGCCACCAAGCACCTGTGGAGCGATGTATAATATAGTGATGACTATAAATGGCTGTAAAACTTCATAAAAACTGGTGGCTGAGGGCCCTACGTAGCCTTTGGTCCTCTTGAGCCTCAAGCAGCTCTGCTATTATGGGGCAATTATTGTAGAAAAACTAATTGCAAATGTGTGTGGAGAAATGTGTAACTGTGTCTATGTGTGTGTAAACAGATTTGTAAATGTGTAAAAGAATACTGAGATTTGTGAACGTGCACAGGAATCTGCAAATTGTTTATTCAGAATCCGTGTGTGTGTAATCAGATAAATGTGTAAAAAAAATTTCCAAATCTGTATTCAGAATAGCGAATGTATTGACATTTGTAAATGTATAGACAAATCTGTAAATGTGTACATAGATCAATTGTGATCGAAGTACTAATAAAATTAATTGCAAACTATTTTGAAAATCAATTAATCGGTTTGAGCAATTTTTTTAACAAAAAAAGTATAAATTCTCTGGTTTCAGCTTCTTTAATGTGAATATTTTCTGGTTTCTTTACTCCTCAATGACAGTAAACTGAATATCTTTGAGTTGCTGACAAAACAAGACATTTGAAGATGTCATCTTGGGCTTTAGGAAACACTGATCTACATTTTTCACCATTTTCTGACATTTTATAGACCAAACAACTAATCGATAAATCAAGAAACTAATTGACAGATTAATCAAAAATGAAAATAATCGTTAATTGCAGCCCTAATTATTAACTAACATGTAAGCTGCATTTAAATGTTGATGCTAATTTGAACTGCTTCATATACTGTTGGGTGGTTTAATCTGAAGCTATGCATTCATAAAATTCATACCTCTTTCTGTTGAGACATCTTGAGCTTGTCGTCAGATCGAACTGTAATTCTTCTCTTGAGACAACTGGTACTTGTCTTCTCTCAAATCTTATTAATGAAAGGAGTGATGATGTCACGATGCAGTGATGTCACCACCCCCACCCCCCCATACACACTACACTACACGTGCATACACACACATGCACACTACACACACACACACACACACTTTACACTTTTATTTTTAAAAAAAACATTAAAAATTATAGTTAATTAAACTTACTTAATAGTTATTTCACTGTTAACAAACAATAAAATGATAATTAAGAATAAGTATTAGTAATGTTATAATTTCTGTTATTTTATCAGTAGTTTGTGTAATATGAAATAATGACTTTATAATTTCTATATTGTATCATAGATGATAGCTGATTAGACTAACTATTCCACTCTGATTACATTACCAAAGTATTTATTATCAGTTGCACATATAACATTTTATATACTAAATTAGGAATTGGTTAGTGATTACTAAATGATTTTTAAACCTTTAAGAAATCGTTTGTAATACATCTATAAACTTTACATAGACAGACGGACCAAAAGCCAATTATTAACCATTGACCAAGTATTAATTATGTATCTAAATAATGTTTATAGATGCTTTAAAAGTATTTATTTACTATTTAACAAGGTATTATAATCATCAGCTGCAACTAATAGTCATCCAAAAAAAATGTTTACAAACCAATTTTAAAAGTGTTACAAATATCTATCTATGTAATGTTTATAGATGTTTTACAAACAATTTCTTTAAGGTCTACAAGTAATAACTTAATCACTTACAAATACTACAGAATGTTATAATGTGTGCAACAATAAACTGTTAAGATAACGTAATTATGATATGATATGATGATATCGTCTATCTGAACAATGAGGTTCACAAGCAGTAAAGCAATGTAAGCAGTGTTATGTTTTTTTTCATAGCCTATATCTTTTATTCCACGTGCCAAAATTGATTTCAATGTTGCACTGAGAGGAAACTCAGGGGAAACTTGGCCCACTTTAAAGCAAGAAATTCCAACCAAAAGCCAGAAGTGTTATTCAGTAAGTAATCCATCATGCAAGTTCTGAGCAGTGACTGGAAAATATGTGATAAGAAGTCATCATGTGCATGTGAGTGAGTTTTCACTAGGTGGCGACGAATCCTCAGGTACAAACCATTCATCCACCAGAGCTTGTGTAGTAGAACATAGCGTCTGCTCAAGCTGTCAACAAACACTGGACATATAGTGCTGGGTTTGGATGAATTCTTTGGTAAAAAGAAGTGTCACTTATTCTTAAGATGTAATATAGAGTGTAGAATATGCAATATTAAATTTGATTTTATTCTATGTCGTCTCCTATCTTCTTCCTCTTCTTTTTCTTGTTACCATCGTTCTGCATTTTAACTGCTTTCCATCCCGTATGTGCATTCTCCTACATCTGAGTCAAAACAACTTGCATCTTTGTGCAACATTTCGGCAGCCTCATTCTGAAGAATGTCTTCTGCTGATGAGAGCAAACCAAAGTAGGAATTTCCTGCCATTTTGTTGCGTTCCTCCGCTTGAGATGGCATCAGCTTGGCTGCTGTCCCGGAGTCTGTGGGACAGATAACAGCAGGCATTGAACCCCTTTCAAATATCTGCGACTCCCGAGCATTGTTAAAAAAATCTTGAACTGCTTGACCTCAGGCAATACTGAGTTTTAGCTGTGTGTATCCATTCGTTATTAAAGCTTATCTTGTTAAGGGACATGATTACACATATAGTACTTTGCAATATGCATGTGTGCATGTTGAATTGTTACTGCACATTTATGTTGCTACTGTGTGAAAATTGCTTTAACTTGAGTCTGTCAACCATGCAGAGTCAAGCAACACTCAGACATATGGGCTGCACTTCATCCATTAGTTGTCTCTGAATCCATCCTGGCAGCAAAGTACAGGCTATGGTCTATGGTCCAATGCTGCTACGTGTGGCCTACAGTCTCCCTGTGGGCCAGTAATTACTGAGAGAAGGTCGAGTGGAGGTGCACAGTTGTCTGGAAAAGACTTTAAAACACCTTCTGGACAAGATTGGCCCACAGCACCAGAGAGTAAACAGACTTCTGAAGACTTTACATCCCACGTGCACAGCTGTGTGTCTTTGTGTCATTTTGGGGTAGAAAAGTAAAGTGCTGTGAAGCGGTGGAACTGTAGCGCCAACAGCGAAGGAGGTATCTGCTACTGCTTCAGGAGGAAAAGCAGACCAGCTTCCCGGTGTCAGTCCATTCATGTGCTCTGAGCAAGTCACATTGGGAGGTGCTATCCCATGTAATGAGTGCATGGTGTAGACAAAATACAAGGCTTGTAATAATAACGCTGAGATGCTGCAGAAGCAGATGTACTCGACAGGATGTCCCATGTGAGAGTGATGAGCAGAAGTGAAACCGCTGAAGACGTACTGCGGTGCAAGAAGTGAAGCTGAGATGTCACGCTATACCTGGCATCAAAGTTAAATGAGGCTTATTTTTTTACTGAGGGCGTTTAAGGCTGAACTGAACAACGCAGATCTTCTCTCAGAGATGTTGCCTGCATTTTCAGATACAAGATAAAACAGTTTAATGGCCTTTTGAAACTAATAATGCCGATCTTGTTCTTAATCTAAAAAAACGGATGATATAGTTTGATGTCTGTCATTCTTGTGATCTAATTCCAGCCAAGGTAGTTTCTCCATCAGTAAGAGGAAGAAGAAGGGGCTCATAAAATTAAAATTAGGGCTGTCACCGTTAATGCAATAATAACACGTGAACGGGAATTCGTTTTTAACGCCACTAATTTCTTAAACGCATTAACGCAAATTTTTTGGTTGGCTCAGTTTTAAAGCTAGAGTGAGGATATTGGCATCATATGAATGAAACTAGAAAAACCTAAGGAATCCATTGGTACCAACCATGTCATACTAGCTTGTGACGAAGGAGGTTAAATAACGCTCCAAACTTATGCTAAATTTTGGCGAGGAAAAACTGGCGTAGCCATTTTCAAAGGGGTCCCTTGACCTCTGACCTCAAGATATGTGAATCAAAATGGGTTTTGTGGGTACCCACGAGTCTCCCCTTTACATACATGCCCACTTTATGATAATCACATGCAGTTGACAGCTGTTGTTGCCTTGCTTGAGTTTGCCATGTTATAATTTGAGCATATTTTTTATGCTAATGCAGTGCCTCTGAAGGTTTCTGGACAATTTGGGGATCCTTGAGGGGGGTCCAGGGGGTCCCCAGCAAAAAGGGGAATCATTTATTTTGACTATAATTACCACAATAACGAATTCTGTACCAAAACATCTCAAATTAAAAATCATAGGGGACCCTGGGACAAAATCTTATCAAATGAGGGCCTGCGGTCTGGGATCCACTGCCTTCAAATGTGACAGAAATGTAATATTTTGATTGGTGTTTTTGTCTGGTGCTGTCTCCGTGCCGCAGCGTTCACATCTGATATCAAATGAATTCCTCTCTATTTGTCTGAGAGGTTTTGTTTCACTTTGTAAAACCACCGTTTGTCTGCTTTGGTCTAGACTTGATGGATTTCATGATTACACCAATGCGTCTGAATCTGATGAGAGTTACTCTGTACTCTTGTCTCTGACCTTTTCTCAACACATAACCCATATCCTTTTCTCCAACTAGAATACTCCATCAAACTCTCAACTCTTTCACTTCTAAAATGTTTTGTCTGGAGACATGTTATTATTTCTGGTGTCTCTCCAGAGCTTCCTCTATTTCACTGTTGTATGTATGCATGTATGTATGTATCTCTTTGCTCACAGGAACGGTACATTTCCAAAGTAAACTGTCAATGTTTGAGAGAAGACTTTCTCTTGTGTATGTTGCAGTTGGTCATAGTGCTCTTATACCAGATGTTGCAGGGAGATTTGGTAAAAATAGAAAGCATCCCTGTTCTGTGAAACCCATCCAGCCTACAGGACAACTGGGACTGGAGCGAGAGGTCGAAAGAATTCCCTCCTCTGAGAATCTAATCCAGGATGATAAAAAAATAAGCCAAACCAAGGAGCTATAACTTTATATGCCTACTTATAAACCGCCTGAGCAATGAGAGACGTGGCTCTGACTGCTCTGACTGCGTCAGGTTTACTTCAATAGAGGGTAAAGAGAGAGCCTGAGAAATGCACAGTGCATTTTTCACAAGGTAATACAGAGGGAGTGGGGCTCGCTGGTAAAATCATCATGGCTGAAACAGGAGAAGACGTGTGGAAAGTATGAAGATTTGAACACACGGAGGCAGAATCAGCACATTTTAAATGTCTAATATACAGAATTTCCTGAAAGCATTTCAGTATAACAAGTAATTATTATCTAATTTGAATTATACTGACTTATTCTTATAGAAAGAAATCTGTCTGACACCATTATTAATGACAAAGCTGCAAGACCGTTATTCATTGTGCTCGATGCAAGGCCAAGATGGAGAGAAACATATCAATATTTCAAGTGTAACAACATTACAGTCTTGCTGTGGACTTAAGGGAGGCCCAGAGCAAGGTCAAAGGTCACTCAGGTCGTGTCATGAGCGGGGAATTGGGCATCATATTTCATACATTTTCCCACAGTTGTTTGATATATATGGCATGCAGGGGTTATGGTTGCCTGCTGGACATGAGGCTTTATGTCAGCTGTAACCCTCGGGGGCCGCTGCGTGACCTGCCGGTTCTGCGTTCCACTGCTCCAGTCTGTATACAAAACCTCAGAGCTCCAGGAAGTAGCAAGGATTGTGTCATGGGAAATTTCCCCTGAATCAACCGCTCGAGGCATTCTTTCTCTCTGTTAGATTGGGGACATCCTGTTCCTGCTCTGTTCTCGGCCTTCTGGCACTCAAGTCTCTAGGTCTGACCTGTATTTAGCTCACGGATGTCTTTTAGTCATGGCCTATAAGCTGGAGGTCAACGCCGGACAGTTCCAGTGTGTGTATGCACTCCCCCTGCAGCTGCGCCATCGTGGTGGCTTTTGTTTCGGTCGACAGGCACAAACGTATCTGAACTATGCATCGGAGGCTTGAGATCCAGCTGGTTAGATAACATACAGGAGAAAATTTACACTGCGAAAGCTCAGATGAAATCGGCGGAGGTTTGCTGGATCAAATCACTGGTCTGGCTGGGAAAATACAGTTGCAGACGCCTATGGTTGCACTGAGCAGCTTCATGTGAAGCATGGAAGAACATTAAACTAAAAATAAATATGAATATTGAGTGGCTGTATTTATATTTAATATTTTGTCTTTATTGTGAAACTGTCCAATAGCACACATTCCAGTTATCTTTTCTTTCTTGGCTCTCTTCCTCTTTGCTCCAGGTGCGGCAGGCGGAGAATGCCAGGCACTCCATGCATCAGTAACTCACCTGTGATTGTGGTGAAATGGAGTGATGGGTGGTGTGTCGGGGCGCGGCAAGTGACTCAGCGACGCTGGTATTTGCCCTTTATCATGTAAAAACAGTTCTCGGCAGTAAATGCAGGCATGTTTTAGCACTACACTCTCACTCGGCACAGTTCTCACGCCAAACAGCCTCTTTCTCTCTCTCTCTCTCTCTCTCTCTCTCTTCACAGTCTCTCTCTCTCTTTTTGTCTGAATCATTTCTAAATAATGCTTCGCCGTGCACCTTCTTGCCTTCTGACAAAACACTGATGAAATCAGAGGGCGCACTCCGCCCACCACCTGGTTACCCTCTGTTTACAGCTGAGTCTGGACACACTGTAACTAAGTGTGTAGACATGAAGCATTGTGTTAGCATGCATGACAGTAAGTGGCGAGACTTCCTCTGCAGACATTCCCACAAACATAAACACCACACATCACAAACATTGAAAAAAGAACCACAAACATTTTCATTTCGCAGGCACACTTGCTTCTGCCTCTCTTTTTCTGAAGCTCTTTCCTGTGTGTTCATGTGCAAATTCTGAGTAAACCCACTTCCTCTAGCTCTCAAATGCATACTGTTCACACAAAAGGAGATTAATGTGCTCTGCAGTTGAGATATGCGTCTGCATTGTTGCTGTTTTCTTTTGTTTTCTGCTGCTCGAGGATACCCCACCTATTTTATTAAGCGTGCATAAGCATAATAAGACAGTCTGACAATAGCTATCACCTTAGAAAATTACAAGAACACAACCAGGGCCGGCTTAAGGCAAAGGCCATATAGGCGGTCGCAGAGGACGCCACCTTCTGGGGGGCGCTGGTCGCCCTCTAAAACAAAAAATTCAATTTAAAAAGAAAAATGCCAGTTGGCGCCCTTACTTATTTTTTGCAATGAGATAACAAATAATGAAATAGATAATAAAAAAAAGAGATAAAGAAAGAAAGAAAGACATACACTTTTCACCCCTGTAATTGTTAATAAAAGTGTAAAACTGACAACACGCTTTTAAGGCCCTGTCGACACGTATAAAGATATTTTACCTTTGTTTTACAAAATAGCTCCGTGTTACATCCCAGTCTCCAGATTAAAGGGACTGTTTGTAACTTTGTAAGTGTAGCCGCTGTACCCTCCTCCTCTGCCTGCTCGCCTTCACTCAGACAGCGCGCGTTCTCGATCAGCTCGCTCCACCTCTAGACGTGAACGCGCGCTCACTCCACACTGCAGAAGAGTTAGTTTAGCTCTGAGAATATCTAGTGAATGCACAGGGGACATTTGTGCAGATATAACTGCTGCAGTTCCTCCAGACCAACAGAGCTTTCCCGTGTCTTGTGAAGTGACGGAGCTCTTCAGAGAATTACGTTATCCTCTCGTTACCGACGGGTGCCGGTGTCTCCTCTGCTCTCTCCGGCTGCGGGCGGAGAGAGCAGAGGAGACACGCTGCAGAGCCCCGCTGCCTCAGCCTGCACTTAGGCAGGAAAAGCCAACACTAGGATCAGATCTAAATCATGTTCATGGAGAGACCTTCGTCTGGTCAGCTAACATTACTGCCAAGCAGCTGAAATATAGAGTGATATTGTGGTTTTAGCTGACTTGTGTCGCCTCACTGTTTTGAGCGATGCTCGTTCAGGTATATTTAGAGCGAGCAAGCGCGAGCCCGACGCTGACTTTCGTTGATTTCACGGCCACAGGTGTCGCTGTTAAGAAGCATTTCTGAAAGTTACAAATAGTCCCTTTAAGGTAATGTTTTCTGTTGTTTTCAGTTTTTTTTAGTATTTCCTGTTTTTTTTGCTATACACACAACATGTTTAATGTGTTCCCTGCTTTGGCCCTCCTGTGACTTGAACAGTTTTCAAATGTAAAGTAGTATTTAGTCCGAGCAGCGCTAACAAAACGTAAAAAAGTTGGTAGTCCTCCATCTTTGTTATTGTTTCTGGTGCATGCTCATTACACAAAGCAACAATGGGCACGCACAAAATGGGGAAGGGACGTCATCTTTTCCCAAATGCTCCGTTTTACACATCCACACAGATAATAACCAGAGTTTTTAAAAATCTGCACCTTAGAAGGACCCAAAACGACGAGAGGCCAACATTTAGAGGAAAGATATCTGTTCATGTGTAGACACGGCCTGAGCTAACAATATCATGGAGCAAATGTTTATTTATTTTATGATAAATACAGTTATTTATGAAAATAAAAATCTGTCTTAAAACCATTGTGCTGTCTAATGTGTGTTGCGGTTTACGGATTTCGCCTAGGGGCACCAAAAGGGCTGGAGCAGGCCCTGAACGCAACCCATTTGGCCAGCCCAAACACCACATTTGCATATTCACTGCATGTTCAGTTCCCATGGTGTGAAGAACACAATGACATAACCACATCTTACACCTGTGGCATGCAAACCTGCTAAATGCCTGTCACTCTTGTTCTCTAATGGACGCATGATTGACGCATTCAGAGGATCATATATCCTCAACGCCCTTTGTCTTATGCTCTCAGCACAGGCCCAGCATGTCCCACACTCCCACAGTTGAGAGCTAATCTGTGTTATTACCTCAACAAATACTCACACGCCTGACTAGAAAGAAATGTCCCATGTCTTCATTTCTAACATACCTGTTCTGGTTTGTCATTGGAGTTTTTTCAAACTCTGTGGCGTTCTCATTGGTTGATTCCTCCACGGTTTCTGTTCATGCTGCAGTGAAACAGAGATAGCCTTGCACTGCAATAAAAACTGAGATAAAACTCCACCTCGCCTTTCTCAAAGTGCTCGGAGTATCTGGGAAACATGTTTACTTTATGTGATGTTTGTTTTTCTGTTCCACTTCCTGCTGTAATTCATGTCAATTTCAATTAGTCTGTGGTTAGAAAGGCTGGTGAAATAAAGCAATTATCATGGCTAAAGGACATTTCTGTAGCAATAACGGTTGTCGATCGATTAAAATATTTAATCACAATTAATCGCATGATTGTACATAGTTAATCTCAACTAATCGTAAATTAATCACACATTTTTTTCTTAAAGAGAGATTTGTCAAGTATTTAATACTCTTAGCCAACATGGGAGTGGGCAGATATGTTTGCTTTATGCAAATGTATGTATATATTTATTATTAGAAATCAATTAACAACACAAAACAATGACAAATATTGTCCAGAAACCCTCACAGGTACTGCATGTAGCATAAAAAACTCAAGCCCGACAGGCAACAACAGCTGTCAGTGTGTCAGTGTGCTGACTTGACTATGACTTGCCCCAAACTGCATGTGATTATCATAAAGTGGGCATGTCTGTAAAGGGGAGACTCGTGGGTACCCATAGAACCCATTTTCATTCACATATCTTGAGGTCAGAGGTCAAGGGACCCCTATGAAATTGACAGTTTTTCCACGCCAAAATTTATCGTAAGTTTGGAGCGTTACTCTAGCTTTAAAGCTGAGCCCGCTACACCTTAAAAACGTTTCCTTAATACATCAAAGAAATTAGTGGCGTTAAAATGAATTTGCGTTGATATCGTGTTAACTTTGACAGCCCTAGCAATACGTCATTACTCTGCACTGCTTAGTGTTTAGGTTGTTCAGAAGATTGCAGTTTATTCTGATGATGACAAGTCAAATATTTGACTTTGATTCCTCTCTAATTGTTCTACTGTTACACTACGTATGTTGCTTTAAAATATTTTATTTACTTTGTTTTATCTCTTCTTTTTTTCTGGAGCTGGATGCTCGACATCGTGACTTCAACCTGGGTCTTTGAAGGCACCTCCCGGCTGTGTAACTTTGATACAAATTCAAATTTCCATGTAGTGTTTTTCGGTCCAGAAATTGAAATATGATGCTGATAATGTCGTGCGACATGCAAGAGCTAGAGTCAAATACCATAATTGCTCATCAGAAAAATATATCAAATTAAAGAAGAATAATGTGTCTCTTAAAATCTAAAACACTTTTTGTCTCCCTTATCACCAGGGAGAGTTATTTATCATCACAGGCCTTTTTTTTTTTTATTCCAAATAAACAGTAGATTATGTAAATGTCTGAGCTAAGGATGCAGATACAAAACATTCTCAAGGACCATCTGGTTCTTATCGTCTCTCAACATCATTTCCGTCCCGTAAAATGACCAAGACCAGGAGCCAAGTCCTTTAAGTGTGCTTGTGCTTACAGTAAACGCTGCTACGTGCTAATCACACATCACTCCCTTCACTTTATTGTACATCTGTCTCCTTCTCTTGTACTAATAATCTGTCCATGCCATTCGACAGAGATAGAAGCGTCACAGTGACATGCTGGTGAGTTTCTCAGACACCTTTGTGGCAGACAGCAGTTGAATCTGTTTTATGAGATGACAGAGCAAAGGTCAGTATAGAAAGCAGTGGGAAACGTGCTGCGCTGCATGATGCGCCGGGTAGAAGTCCTCCAACATGAACAGATCACTCGGCTGTATCTGAGGCGAACATTTTTGCTGACAATTTATCATACTTAGTAATTATTACATAGAGCTTTTTGGCCTATAATTTGGGTTTTAGAGAGGAGACTTTCTGCGGTGGCAGCAGATAACGTTAGCACGAGGAGCAGAGAAGCCCTTGATTATTAGCTGCTGGTTATAAGATGGATTTTTCCGTGACTTCTCCAACCCAAGAAATTTGAAAGTTGAATTCTGGGAGTGACATGCATGGCAATCCGTGTGTTGATCGCAGGGAATGCCACAGCATGACAGACAAATATGGGAATTATACTGAGCTGATGGGCCAGTTTGACTCTCAGTAGCATTCCAGCTCCTATAGTTTCTGCTCATCACGCCGTTATGAACTCACCTTCACATTCCTTCTTTGTTTACGGCTCATTACTCGCAGGTGACAGACATTAGTGTGTCTGAAAGCATGTGATGATGCCCTCCACGCCTTTAAACTTCACAGTAAACAGAGACAATGCTGTCTTTTAACAACGTTGTTTGATCCTGACTTGTTCTTAAGTGTCACTTTTTAAGGTATACATTACAAAGAGTCCAGTGATGGAAGAAGTAGTAGGATAAGTAAAAGTACCAAAAGTACTCCATTACAAGTAAAAGTTCTGCATTCAAAACCAGTACAGAAGTATTATGAGCAAACTGTACTTAAAGTATCAAAGTAAAAGTACTGCACAAGCAGCATTTTACCATTGTAGTTGCTCCAAGTGGAGCTAGTTTGACCTACGTAATATACAGGTTTAGGTAGTCTAATCCAGTGGTCACACGATACCTCTGAGGTTGTGTTATGACTAAGGGAAGAGAATAGAAGAAAAACTGGTGTAACTGCCAACAACTCATAGACATCTGAAACTAAACAAGGGGACCCAACCACACGGAGATGTTTTGTAAGAGGTTGCAAGACGAAAAGGTTGCACATCACTGGTTTAATCTCTAACAATGTGTTGTATTTTATAAGATTATTATATGCTTTTATGTGAAATCTCAATTTGTGTAGCAACTAAATCTGATAAATGTAGTGGAGTAAAATGATTTTCCTCTGAAATGTAGTGTAGTAGAAGACAGTATGAAGCAGCAGAAAATCTATGTAAGTAGTTACTTTTCACCACTGAGAAACACAGTGAGAAAGATTTACTGTAACTCTTTATCAGTGATTTACCAACATTTCTAAATGCAGACAGCTTATTAGTAACTGATCATTATTAAAGGGTCATGAGTTTCTCAAGTTAAAAGTTAGAATAAGCCACTAAGTTACAAATGTTAACAAAGACGGAGCAACTTACGGCTCGGACTCAAAAATGAAGAAACTCTACATTACCGTTGCATGCTGCAAATGTTATTATGCAAATTATTATTATTATTATTATTATTATTATTCAGTTTTCCGTCTTTTGTTATGTATTCTATTATATTCCATATATTCCATATATTCCTTATTTTTATATTTACCATGGCATTTTGTCCCTGTTTTTTATGTTCATTCTCTGTCTATTTTCCTTTATTGCCCTTTGTGCTGCATATCTTGTAAAAAAGTTGCTATACAAATAAAATACAACTGATTGTAGCAGGATGTAAAACTTGCAGTGACAAAACACAGGGTTTTTTTTCTCCCAGAAAATCCTTCAAAGATGACAAAGAGATCATTTTGAATACATTTTTATGAGTTTGAGTGCATAAAAGCAATGAGAAAACACACTTTTGGGCCTCATCCTCGAGAGCCTTGAATTGATTTAATTCATGAATTGTCTTGGCCGTCTGAGTCTCACAGTGGACTCAGCCAGATCATATGACCGATCTGTCTCTGGGGTCTTTGATCAGCGCCTCGGATCACATACTGCAGTGGACGTGTGCTGTTCTCATTAACGTTATACGTTCAGACAAAAGAAATGACATCAAAGGTGCTGGAAAAATAACACGAGAGAGAGATGTCAGACTAGATTTGGGGTATTCTCTTTCGTGTGGGATACTTTTTTGCTTCCAGTGTGTAAGATCATCTTTATATAACCTATCATTGCTGCAAATGTGTCATCTAATCTATCTAATAAGAACCTTATTTTGACTATTTTTGTAATCAAAACATGTGATATGTCTTTAAGGCTACTGCTGACACCAAAAAAAAAAAAAAAGGCCCTGGGGTTGTTGTATATTTAAACAAAAAAGAGATCTTTAGTCTCCTAATGATTCATCCTTCCTGGAGTCTGAATCTTTCCCCTGGCTTAACATTGATGTGGCAGCAGATTCCTCCGGCCCGGCCTTGCGTCAGCAGGGGGATTCCTCGAGATCCAGCATCTGGGTGCTGCATTCTTGCCGTCCCTACACATTGCCATCGAGACACAACAGCTTGACAGACGCACTGGCTTCCTGTCCCTCAGCTGGAGTGGGGGGGTGTGAGAAACATGCCCACTGAGCTCAGAGTTATGGCCAGAGAGGCGAACGGTAGCAAAGAAGCAAACACAGCGGCGATGGTCCCCTCTCCAACCGACTCAATAGACGAGGAAGAGAGACAAAGGGGCGATTCAGCGTCTGTTAACACAAGAGGCCCTGTCCATAATAAATACTAGGCTATGAATGAAGATAAAGATGTGAAGATCATAAACTCAACACATACACCGAACTCAGATCCTCAGACAAATCGTTTGGGATTGATTATGTTAAAACCTAACAGATGGCGCTAACCCCTGACTTTATTTGTGGGATTTCAGGGTTTGGAATTAGAGGAGGGCCTGTCTAGGGCGGCTGTCCCATCAAAGTGGGGACACGCCCTTAACGTGGCCACAGACATTGGACTGGAGGACGGCGAACTCAGTCTGAATTCCTGCCAGAGTGTTTTATGTTCCCATTCACAAGCTGCAGATACCACTGGAAGCTGGACACCCTCCAACTCCTTACATTTAAACAGAAATTCATTTAACTTTTTTTACACATTCTGCTGCCACCAGTTCAACATCACAGTACATGCACACTTAAAATCCCTCCCAGGGTTGTAAAACAGGAGCGTAAAATGTTCACTTTCTAAATCCCTTCCTGTGGAAAATTAGATTGTTGCAGAAAAAATGTTTGATTCATTGGCGTCTTTGGGTCACACGAGGGGTGTGATAAAGAAGGCAGCTTTAACACAGAGGCCTGAAGGGACGCATGAATAACTGGCTGTCGACGCGAGCTATAAGTCATAGCTGTGGGGTCCTCGAGTGCCAAGCTGGTGGAAACACACACACATATGAGTGCATAAGGTGTCTCCCTGGGAGGTCTTGTAAGGGTGAAAAAGGACTAAAGAAAATGGGAACAGAATCTAAAGTTATGGGAGCGAGTGAGCAGCCGGATTTTCGTTTTGAGTTCATGAGGGTCTCGAGGCGTCTTCTGGATTTACTGAGGTCGAAGAAGTATTTGTTTGTGTGAATGAGAACAAAACACAGGAAAACGGTAGCAGGTTCCTGGGCCACGGCCAGCGCTCAACGAAATTAATGATTTCCGTGGAAAAGAGAGGCGATGATCCAAACCCTCCTCATTATTATTTCACTTTTGCAGGAAGTGGAGAAAATAGATTAGGTTCAGTTCAGGTAAGGAAACACACGTATTATTGTGCATTTTTTGCCTTCTGTGTTAAAGTTGGTTTGTCTAAATCTTTCGTCCAATGTCAAATTGATTTTGGGGCCATGAAATTTGGTTTGGCTGAGCATGGTTCCCAGAGGATGATTCCTATATTGCAACACGTTCTCATCCCAACTCGTCACATACTGACGCTTTATCAGACCCCTCGGCGTCACTTTTCGGTCGCAGTAAAAACATGCTTAAAGTTGTCAAGTGAACAAAAACACTTGCTTAGGTTTAGGCAACAAAACCACTTAGTTAGATTTTAGGAAAAAAACAACACGGTTGGGCTTAAAATAATGTTTGTACAGTGAAAATGAGACTTAACATTGGGAACACGGGACACAAACGAACAGCTGATTGTAACATGAAAGTGAAACTTAACGCACTGAAAGCCCTGTGTTGTTGGACCCATACACCACCCCACCCACCCTATGTGTGTGTTTTTCTCGCTCTTTACACTACGTCACCACACTCCCGGCGCACTTTCACTGAGCGCTTACTGTTGCCGCGGATGGGTTTAAATTGCAGTTAATTGAAAACGTTTCCTACAGGTGCTAAAGGGTGTCTTGTGCATTGGTATCACATGCCGATGGGCGGGACAACGCGTCTGTAATGGGCTGTATATTTTGTTAACCCCCTAACTGTCTACCACCACTGTTACTGTTAGGACACATTTCCTCCTGAAACACTTGGTCCAAACATTATGGCTTGATTTCCATGGAATTTGCTGTATTTATTCTTTATTCCCAGAGGATGATTCACAGTGATTTTGGTGGCCAGTGCACATTTCCTCTAGTGCTACCATGAGGCCAAACTCTCTACTTGTAAACAATAAACATCATAATCTGATGGGCATATTGCCGTGAAATGTATTCAACACATTCATTCGCCCCAGAGGTTTTTCATTTTAGACAGTTGATGAGTGTCTTTATAAATCCTTTTGAATTTGATCACCCAATGGTATTCCCTCTATCACCAAAAAAATTTATATTTATTTAGCCTGCATTTTTTAGCATGATTGTTTTATTTTTATTTATTTAAAAAGGATCCCCATTAGCTGATACCAATGGCACCAGCTAGTCTTCCTGGGGTCCGAAATCATGTACATTAATTTATCACATACATACTATATACAACATCACATTTGTGTTACACCAATAACACTCAAATTTTCAAACATATATAAATTTCATACACAAATCTTCCACAATTTTTTGTTTAGCCTCAAGGCCCATCATCAGGGAAAAAGGAACAAAGAAAACAAAGAAAACCATACATGACCAACACTGGACTATCAATCAGCTGTTTAAGTAATGTAATGTAGCATGATTGTTGGTTTGCTGATGGTTCATGTGAGGGTCTCCAGGCTGGTTGGTTCATTACCTCTGAGGAGGTTTCAGTGTTCAGATGCTGACTCACTGTCTCAGTGTGAGAGCTTCATTCTGTTGTAGAGGTGTGTGTGTATCAGCAGAAGTTACCACGTGAACCTATCTGTATGATTTGCTCACCGTTTTCTGTTTGCTCTTCGAGCTTTGACCTAGCACTGCTGCCGTGTCTTTTTCTTTAGTCGACTTGGCTCCATTTCCAGAGAGTTTATCCTCCATCAGCTGCTCAGCAGTGGTGTTTTAGTCCACTAATCTAAACATCGTAGTGATGGTAGGAAGTCTTTATTTTTTAGTCTAATGTTTCCCCTATCCCCTTCAATGCCCTTCTGGGGTTAACTTTAAGATTCCCCTGGTCCGCAATTGCGTCCCACTCCCTGTTATGATTCAGTCCAACTCAGATGAGGAGATTGATACCACTCATATCTGTCAGTTAAATATAAGACTAAAGACAGCAGTCTGTTAGCTTAGCTTAGTACAAAGAGTGGAAACAGGGGGAAACAGCTAGCCTGGCTCTGTCAATTGGGCAGGGCCGGCTCCAGTCCTTTTGGTGGCCTAGGTGAAATTTCTGATTCGGAGCCCCCCCGGCCACCGCCGGAGGCCATCATCATACCTCTATATTGGGCTTTCTTGTCCTTCACCTTTTTTCTCCATTTTCTTCCTCGCACACCTGAAGGCTTGGACTTTTTCATTATGAAGAAATAAAATGTGAAAACATTGACATCTCAACTTGACATCTATCGATCTTACGTCCCGACCCGCACTCAGGCTGTTGTGATGTGCACGGCACAGTTCGCCCCCCAGTGTGGACAGCCACAGTGTGACGTTCAAGTGAGGCCGGGAAGATAAAAAAAAATAGGGAGAAAGAGAGTTACAGGGGTGAAAACTGTATTTCTTTCATTATTTATTTATTTATTTGTTAATTTGTTACCTCAATGCAAAAAATGAGCAAAGGTGCCCACCGACATTTAAAATGATGTAGTGGCGCCCTAGGTGACCGCCTATATGGCCTATGCCTTAAGCTGGCCCTGCAAATGGTATAATGAAAATCCAGTATAGTATAAAGTAAAGTATAAAGATGACAATTAGTAGTTTTATGTGCTATGAGTGACTAGTTCTCGGCTCTGAGCAGTTGCCAGACAACCAGTGGAAACTCCAGGAAGTTACTGGAGTTATTTTGTCGCCTTCAGACAGAGCCAGGCTAGCTGTTCCCCACTGTTTCCAGTATTTGCTCACAGATGTGAGAGTTGCATAATCCTCCTATCTATCTCTCTGACAGAAAGCGGAAAAACGCATTTCCCAAAATGTCGAACTATTCTTTGAAGCACAAAAACAAAAGACTTGTTCAGGCATTACGTGGTGCACCTGTTCCCGGTATGAATAAAAGAGACGCCATGAAGTGTGACAGTTGTAGCAAAAGAAAAAGGTTATCCCCTTTGTCTGACCTTTGACCCAAACCTCCCCTCACCTCATTCCTCATGCGAGTCACAAAGGGCCACACAGTGACAGAGCAAGCTGCCCGTTGATTACATGGCTGTTGTGGTCGAACACAAAACACCAACGCAAACATAGGAACAGGAAATCACAAATCACACGCACACAACTCTGGCTCCAGAGTGAACTGGTAGAATAAGCATTCATTAATACACAGTTGAGTATTGGGATGTCTCATGGAAACCTGTGACCTTTTAGCTCATGAGACCTGCTGTACCGTGTAAGTTTTACCTCAAAAACATCTTGACTGTTGTATTTTTTTATGAGGCCTGTTATGATTTTTCACCTCATTTTAAGTTGAGACCTTCCCATAAACCCAAAACCACAAAGCTGTCCCCGATGTCCGTGTGGTGGGATGGATATAAGGCCGAGGTTGGCCTCTTTAAAGATCTTTTTGGCTATGGTCTAAAGCAAACTCCTCCTCCCACACACACATTTATTTTAGTGGGAAATAAAATCTCTTCATAATATTTGAAGTTATGAAACTCCAAAGCCTTTTGTGTTTGTTAATAGTCTTGTTTCACATTAAATAGTTTGACTTATTTCTGAGCTTGTGGTCAGAGGAAGATAAAAGCTGGCACGGTGCTGCTGATGGAAAGTGTGTGTGTGTGTGTGTGTGTGTGTAGCTTGTTGCACCGTCACCACGGCTACGCAAACAAACACAGAGAACCCAAGCAGCACGCTTCAGCAGGTAGTCATTAGTAGCAAGTCGACCTTTGACCCCTGCCATGCCTCAGATGACATATGGTCGCGTCTACCTGCTGTTACTGGAGTCACTGGGCTGTGTTACCCAGTGTGATGTAAATGCGGTGAGCTGCAGCACCAGTTTGTTGTTTCATGTAGACCAGCAGATACTCAACTTTCTTTGCTCGGGGGGCCACTTTTGCAAAATGACAGGAGGCCAGTTAATAAACAAACATTAAACTGTTGGGGGCTTCGGGGATCCTTTTTTTTAAGTGCAAAACATGATTTTTCAAGTAGCAGGAGTACAGCTTGCACTTATAATCTATCAACATTTTTTTCCCAGAGGTATCGTGTGTCTGTCTTCTCCAATGGGTGAATATTTCCTTTCATGAAACAAACCCAAAAGATAATCAGGAAATTCCCTTGGCAAGAGCCTGCCACAACAAATAGCAGAGAAATGTGTGTGTGTGTGTTCAAGTGTTTTCTGTTGTCTTCATTCCCTCTTTCAATTTGTCTTTGATTCTTGACATTTTTTTCCTCGCTGTTATTTCTGTCTCCTAGACTAACGCTGTTTAATACTTACCATCCCACCTCGTCCTACCTCCCATGCTCAGCTGCCAATTAAAATACATTTTTTCCATTTCTCTCCTGAGTCAGACATTCCAGATGGATTTCTCTGCTTCCCCATTTCCTCTGTTTCATTCTCTCATCCGTCTTGTACCCACTGGCATGTCTTCTTCTATTACCCGCTCCTTCACTTGTGTGCCCTTTACAGTATATCTTTCCTACCCTTGCTAGTTTTAGGTTTATCCGACCATCTCAGAAAGGAATGAAAAGCCAAAATTCTCTCCATCATTTTTATCTGGGATTGCTGGGACATTATGTTTATTACCGTCAGAGAGCAATTGCTTTTTTTTTTTTTTTTACAACTTTATTTTCCCATGTCATCAAGGCACAACTGAGACAACAGTAATTTGTTATGGCAACCAACCCACACAGATAAGCTCTTGATGGATGGCCGCGGGTGCAGGACTGTGTTGCCATGTATTTTTCATCTGGTCTAAAACGGTGTCAGCTTTTAAAATTCCAACAAAAGTTGTGTTTAATCCCATCAGATATTATCTGAATAATGCCGGCATTGTGTAGACATAAAGCAAGTACAGTGAGTTGAGCTGTGAAAGGCTTAATGTTGCCTGTTGTTGGATTAATGAGACAATGATGTGGCTGTGAGGGGGGATGGAGACCGGAGACAGAAGCAACAGCTGAGAAAGCCCTTTCAGTTTCTAAGTTGGTCTGTCTGTCTTTCTGTCTGGTTAAGCCTGGCTGCATCTGTTAATGCCCACACCCCAAAGGCATTTACTGTAGGGTGGTGTGACATCTAAATCTGCATGGAGCTATTTTGGCCAATCTAGACACGCTTTGATGTGCTGTTTGGAGAGCTGCTGCATGTGTAGTCATCAAGACAGAGACAAGAATCAATCAAAACACTGTTAAAAGCTCCCTGCAAGTTTCATTGTGCAAAGCTTTCAATCTAACAGAGATCTTGGTCGGGTATCATGAAATCACCATCACAAAGCAGAGCAAACAATACACAGTATAGACACAAACACATTCATCACTCAGGATGATTGAGAGTCGAATCTACTCTCAAGTTGACCCAATCAGAGCAGAGCTGCACGACGCTGTCTGATACTCGCTCATGGGTGACAGAGCATACCTCTATGAAAAGTAAACTAGAAACACTGATATTATTCAAGCATATATTAAATGTAACATAAAAAACTGTGGCAAATATATATCATAAATCACTAGGGCTGTCAATCGATTCAAATATTTAATCGCGATTAATCGCATGATGGTCCATGATTAATCACAAATGATTGCTAATTTTGTATCTGTTCAAAATGTACCTTAAATGGAGATTTGTCAAATATTTAATATTCTTATCAGCATGGGAGTGGACAAATATGCTTGCTTAATGCAAATGTATGTATATATTTATCATTGGAAATCAGTTAACAACACAAAACAATGGCAAATATTGTCCAGAAACCCTCACAGGTGCTGCATTTAGCATTAAAAATATGCTCAAATCATAACATGGCAAACTGCAGCCCAACAGGCAACAACAGCTGTCAGTGTGTCAGTGTGCTGACTTGACTATGACTTGCCCCAAACTGTATGTGATTATCATAAAGTGGGCATGTCTGTAAAGGGGAGACTCGTTGGTACCCATAGAACCCATTTACATTCACTGATCTTGAGGTCAGAGGTCAAGAGACCCCTTTGAAAATGGCCATGACAGTTTTTCCTCACCAAAATTTAGCGTAACTTTGGAGTCTTATTCAGCCTTCACGACAAGCTAGTATGACATGGTTGATACCAATGGATTCCTTAGGTTTTTCTAGTTTCATATGAAACCAGTATCTTCACTCTAGCTTTAAAACTGAGCGAACTAATGCATTAAAGAAATTAGTGGCGTTAAAAGGAATTTGCGTTAAGGCGTTATTATTGCATTAACTTTGACAGCACTACTTAATACAACAAATAAGATGATAAGGCAAATTTATATCATAAATAACAAAAATCAGCCAAAAATTGTCATGAAAACTATTAAATATATAGAAAAAGTAGAAAACAGTAATATAGTACTCAAGTGTTTTGAGGAATACAGGCAGGTTCAGCCTAGCAGTTGGCCTGAATTTGTATTGATACATACAACACAAACAAAATAAAATGAAAAGGAAGGTTGCAGAAATAGTTTTTATCTAGACAAAGCTCAACAACATGCTGCCTTTATTCTCTACTTTGTTGAGACAGATGAAAAGAAGATCTAACGCCTTCTATCCTATGAGAACACACAGTGCTGCATGGCTCTATTGCACAAGTCTTATTCATTCGCCTGGGTTGAACTTGTTTATTTAAACTGTGTTTTGCTTCTCCTCTTGCCTGGAGGAAATAAGCACTTCACCACAATCACTGCCTTTACATGCAAACAATGTCTAGCAGACGTGTGAGCACAGCTGTAGTTATGAATTCCTCCGGTCTGGGAGGTCATGTTGCCAGAAAACGAGGCAGGATGTGGCAAAACGGCTCCTCTCTGCTGCCTTTCTACCTGAGAGCTGCATCTTCTCTCAGTCTCATGCTGTTCTTCCTGTGCTGTTGCTGCTTTGCACCAACCCACCAACCCACACAGTGTGAGCCTGAAGAAAACAAATCAGTTGCTGCAACCAGAGGACAGAAATCTGTACAGAAATCTCATATTTGTGGGCAAAAAAAAGATGTTAAGTTCACACTCAAGCTTTCCACTGCAATCAGCCGGTCTGCAATTCAAGTGTTCCCAACGCTCTACTCTGTCTTTCCTCAGTCTTTCCCCATCTCATTTATCCTGAACATCATGTCACTTTTTCCCCCATTGGCTTTTCTGGTCAGGAGAGATGAACCAAAACCAGCTGTTCAAATCTGATTAACACCCAGAAGTTGTTGCCCCTTTCAAAATATTCACACACTGAAGGTGGCTGACCTCGCTCCCGTTGCTGATTGTAGCACCCCGTGGTGTAAAACATGGCTGTTGTTTTTAGCTGCTGTAACAGATTATGCAGTCAGTGGTGTATATCTGTGTACGCCTGGAGGGATGCATTTGACAAATGAGATCAAGAGGAGTTGAAAAACATGTAGACTTGCAGACATGTAGAGGCATCAAGATGCAGGAACAGACACTTCGATATAGTTAAGGGTTAGGGTTATTTGTAAATGCATGAACAGTTTTAAAATAAAAATTCGGGCTGTGTATTGGCAAGAATCTGGCGATACGATACGTATCATGATGCAGGGGTAATGATTCAATATATTGTGATGAAATGCATTTTTTTCAAATCTAATTTTTGGAAAACTGTAAAGACACACCCCCACATGTATCAAATCTGAGTTAAAAAAAAGTCATTAGCCCATGTGAGATAGCTTCTTTTGGGATTAACATCATCACACATGAATACAATTGGCTCATTGGATCCACAAGAGTCTCAGCTTTACAGTCAAACCTAATTTATGCAATTCCAAGACTGTTTAGGGACCCCAGTATGCAGAAATATTCATATACACCTTTTTAGAATAGTGGAAAATAACACATTTATACTGCATACTGCATTTTCATTCACATATCTTGAGGTCAGAGGTCAAAGGACCCCCTGCCAAAATGTAGCGTTCTTCGCGACATACAAAAAACCCAGCCCGCCCACAACCTCCGAAAGACAGAATAGTGGCCTGGTCCGCCGGTGGGCCATCAGATTTTTAAGACATCCTCTTTTCCATTTGACTACAGTTTAGTTAATCAAGTTGAAATTACAGCCTTCAATCCAATGAACTAAACCGATAAATGGAGACGATTCAGCTGCACATACAGGAACGTTATGTTTCTTCCCAAACATTAGAAGTAACCATTGACTAAACATCATGGGTGGCTGTTCCATCACAAGCTCTGACTCTAAAGCTAACTCCACATCATAAAATAATGCGATTACTGACTGAAATCCAATTTGAGGATCCTAAGCAAGGCCACACACCGCTTCGCCTCCTTTGCCAAGTGTTGTCTTTAGATTACAAACAAGGCGATGAGATCTCCAGCCAGTTCTGATGTCTTATTTTTATCCCTCCTTCAGTGTTTTTCTCTGTTGCCAAAAGGCTTAGGAACTTATCTTTTAATACGAGCGTCAGCCCTGCACGTCATCCTGCAGTCCTGAGGTGAATGACTTCCAGCACCAGTGTGTTGGGAACCCACTGATCCTCCCCAGTCAGGCCACAGAGGACATGTTTGTCCCTTTTGTTAACCACAGCAGTTGATGTGGCAGAAATACCAGCAGGGACGGGAGAAAGGGTTAAGACGTGGGTGGTGGTGTGTTAAGCATTTAAATCAACCGGAGCTGTTTAGTTTTATGAGGTGCCAGACCTCTGCCGCTCCATTCAGACATCTTTACACTGAGGTCACCGCAAACAGATTAGAGATCACACCAGTGTGTGACCTGTAGGGTCACCACCATTACACCACTGCACGAATGATTTATAGAGTTAATGAAAGCATGACATCATGTGTTACATCGGCCTACTGATCAGCCTTCCCTAACCCTGTAAGTGGTAACATGCACGCTATCTACGCAAGCAAATTAGGGTCCGCTAGTGCAGAGATGTGGAGCATCAGATGCTTGTTAATTACAAATTGCACAACGTAAAGAAGGCAGGGAACACTTATCGACTGAGGTGAGATTACCAAGTAGCCCTCCTGAGTCTCAACCCATTCATTATATGGAATCCTCTTTCTGCATAAACAATGGTTTACAACTAAGAACCATAAACAGAGTTTAGGACAGCTTGCAATCGTGCTCTGTAAGGATTCAGCATTTTGCAATGTTGCAGATGTAGAGGCAAATTTCCTAAGAAAGTTTGACGGCTTTTTCATTCTCACGAAATGTTGATTTGTTTGCTGTAAACTACTGTCGGCAGCCATCAGGTGTTCTCATTCAGAGATCGAGCTAAACAAGGGAAACCGGTGAAAGAAGGCAACGAAAGAGACTCAAAACCATTTTATCAGTGAGAGCTACATCGTCTAACAAGGACGCAATCAGGCCCTGTTCAGACCTGGTATTAACATGCGTCCTGGGTGATCCGATCACAAGCGGACAGCTCTAAGTACAGGTGTGAACTCACTCAAGACGCATTGAGGACGCATTGAGATCGGATCTTTCAGACCCCATTCAGAGGCGGTCTGGGACACATATGACCACATTCTTGTTTGTACGTGAATGTGTCCTGGGCCACAGTAAGGACCGCCTACTCAACTGACGTCCCGCTGGGACCCGCGGGTCTCTGCGCTCCTCAGGTAAATAGACAGGCGAGCGCTCGTCTGCCTCGCAGCATGGAAACGGCCTCTGTGCTGTACTGTATCGGTACAACTGTATGGAGGCCCAAGCTGTATTGCTGTGGGAGGGAGGCGTTGGAAACAGCCCCGCTGTTGCCTGGAAAAGGCAGCGGTGTCGGCGGTATGGAGGTCCAGGGGGTCCCGCCCGCACAATAATCTTTTATTTTGATGTTAATAAAACCTGAAATCACGAAAATGTCGAATATTACGACTGACATTTATGTAATATTACGTCACAACATCTGCTGTATTAGCTGTGTGTTTACTCCGTGTTTATTGCATACAGAGCGGGGAAGTGAGATCCGATCACAAGTGGTCACATGTGGAGATGCATTCTAATGGAGGTGTGAACAGACGTACTTAGAGCTGTCCACTTGTGATTGAATCACTCAGGATGCATGTTAATGCCAGGTCTGAACAGGACCTCAGTCACATGTTTGCTGGTGCCGCACAAGCCCCCAGGAAGAGCGCCGGGCTTTGAAGCAAATTTCCTTAGTGGCCAAACGGCGGTACTACAACTTCCGTGTCCGTCACGTGATGCCATATACTTTTTCCCAGAGACTTACATTGGAAAAGAGACGTCTGTAACTCAGTGGGTAATTTTTTTGAGGTATTCAACTTCCCAGTGTGAACGCTTGAATAGCCCTTTTAACTCATTAAGTCCTAAAAGTGGTAAAACGCACTAATAGACGAATCCAGAGTTATTTCCCTTCCTCTGTTCATGTGAATGAGACTCAGACCGAGGCTGGAGCGAGGGCTGAGAGGCGGAGTTAAAGGAAACGCTACTGCGCCTGCTCTATGGGCCCAATGGATGTGGAAGATCACCGGAGGATACCAGTAATTTATCACTCGCCAATCGAGCCATTTTGGCTTCATGCGCCACTGAGCAAATCTCGTGGGAATGAACGGGAGCCCGCCTCCAACGCTGTACCCAGTTCTCTTTATACATCCATGGTGACGGATGATGTTATACTTCCTCAATCAAACCTCCTCCACGCTATAAGCGAGGGGTGGAAACGGGTCATTGTGTTCCTTCAAACAGAAAGGAAAAGTCTGGGATGTTATCAGAGTAGGACATCTTAACATAACTACACACGGGCCTCCAAGCAGCCTCATAAAGGAACAGCAGCACATTTAACATCACGGTGTCACAAAGTCATGGAGAAAAAAAAGCACTTACATAATGAGACCCCCCTCTCCTCCCCACTCCCTCTTTTTACACACCCAAAGGCGACAAAAACAAGAGGAGAGAAAGGACATCTTTGAAAATGTGGACAAAAGACTGTCTGTCTCTCCAACACGTATACCTAAGGGAGTCATAAGAGAGCTTAATAGTGTACACGCCGGCTTGCTTTTGTCCCTCCACCCGCAACCTTTTACTTCCCCTGGCTCTTCAGCAGCTCCTTTACAAAGAGCTCATGAACGTCTCTGCACTTCACTTTATCACCTTGTACCCTAGAGCCATCGACTCTTACATCAACCAGATCCATATCTTGGACACTGTTTTGGACGTGACCCAGAGAGAGCTGACCCAGTCGTGACAAGGCCTATTTGTTCCAGTGGCTCGGAAAGTGTTTGCGTTCCCCAGGTCACGGCTGAACTTCTCATATTTATGTTAGCTAAACGGCAGGCTGGCGGGCTAATTCATTGGTATGTGTTTTCATTAGGTCTCTGGGGCCGGGTAGAGCTCCCTCGCGTACGTGGCTCCCCTGAACTCTGACCCCGGCTTTAATGGGAAGGCTGGCAGAGAAAGAGGGTCAAGGCTTCAGAGTGGGCTCACTCAGACTTAAGGTAACAATTTGAGGAGGCGTACGCAGGTTATGTAACCTTGTCGCTGGACACTAATGACTCGGTAGGGCCGGAGGAATGTCCGCTCTCAATAGGTCTCTTTTACATCAGTTGCTGTTTGCGGCAAC
This sequence comes from Sebastes fasciatus, assembly GCF_043250625.1. Taxonomy (NCBI): domain Eukaryota; kingdom Metazoa; phylum Chordata; class Actinopteri; order Perciformes; family Sebastidae; genus Sebastes; species Sebastes fasciatus. The sequence goes on from NC_133807.1 coordinate 21,483,850, forward strand.
AAAATTAGCTTTGGTATGGTGAGATTGGACAAATCCTGCTCTGTGCGCTAGATAACAGCTATGTAGGGCATGTGACAGGCAATGTGCTCAGCCATAAAAGCAGTACAGAGGGACCTGTCATCCTGTCATCCCATCCCTTCCCTCGAGGCAGCACTCATGTCCTCATTTAGGAACATGAAGCATACAGGCTGGTATCTCCCTTCTTCAGGAACACGATGGGCTGAAACAATAAGTTAACCATCTATAAAGCTTTTTAAAAAAGGAAATAGTTTCCCCAAATTTAGTGTTTGCACGTGGGACTTTTGCCAATCACTTGAACGAGTCGAATAATGACTATAGGAGCAATTTAATATGGACATTATGTATGATGGCAAGTTGCAATTAAGGGCTTTATAAATAAATAAAAACAATGTCTATCACGTCTTACTGAGTGTTGTAGGTAGGACTGCTCTTCTCCTACACACTGTTCCTTTAATAAAAGTGTGATTCTTCATATGATCTAAAAACGTCAAAGTTGTACTGTTAGGTATTTGCCCAAAGTATGTCAAATTTCAAGACTTTTGACCAATCAGAACAAATGTTGTGGCATCTTTTCTTATTGTAAATTTAGTCTTTGTGCACAAATAGTTTGCAAATTAAAAAAGGATTTTAGGAGGGTCTAAGTCAGACAAAACAGGAAATTTGAAGGCATCTTATTGAATATAATTGTTAGTTGTCACCCTAGATGGCAATGGCTGACATCCAGCATGAGTTTGGCTTCTTGGCCGACTGCTGCAGGGTACAACAATGCTTCTGAGTGAGGCAAACGTCTCACGCGGTCTCATATGGTCTCCTTTACATGAGGCGTAAACTGAGGCAAAAAACCACAGCTTCCACCAGCAGCTCCTTTATCGTCTGGAATTGACTCTCAGCAGTGTGTGTGTGTGTGTGTGTGCTGCTCTGTTTGCTCAGGGTCAGCCCAGGCCTCAGACTTTCTAACAGCTTCACAGTTTCACAGTTTTAGCATCAGTGAGCCTCTGGAGCTTAGGTGACACATTTCCTATGGAGTCCAGGTCATCGCCAAACTCTGCAGGCCAAACATACCAATCACTTTTCCCCATTGGCTTGTCCTCCTATCTAAACAGAGTGACTTATGGTGGTGTGGTTTCTATTCCAAACTTAATCACCTCTACATGATCACCACCGGACTTTCCCTGCCAAGCCTTCCAAATGTCACACATACTGATGAGTTTGTTTAACGGGATGTTTTGAATTCTTCTTCAATGACACGCAGGTTCAATGGGCCGACAAACAGCTCTCTCCTGCAGATAAGAAAATTAAAAGCTGCGCAGAAAGCTCTTGTACCCTGAGGGCACCTTCACACTCATGACCGAGCAAGAGTGTGAGAAAAAGCCTCACCTGCAGTTCAGCCAAGCCCAGGCACAAGCAGCACAAAAACACATACCAGCAATGACAAACATGCCTGAAATGTTTGGGAGCGTTACGTGTTTTTGTTTGAGTAGGAACATACTGGTTTATGTTTTGCCTTTGTTTCTCATAAGAGTTCATTTTGGGGTTGGTTGGTGCATGGGAATAGAAGTAAGACGGGGAAGGGTTAAAGAGGACACTATTTCCACATGTTTTTGTGTCTGACTGACAACAATTTTTGAAATTGAGCTGCGAGGGCAATTGCGCAATGTCAATGTAACGTGACGTTCACTAAAAGTGCTTGTTTTTGCCACTGACAGACTCGGATTGTGTCTAACAACATTATGGAAAGAACCCCACAGAGAACTAAAACATTTCTCTTATCCTTTGCGTGATCCGGTCTGTTTGTCCCCCTCAAGAAGAAGTCTCGTTGTGAAATCTGAATATCCATATACACTCTGGCTCAAATCAATCAAATTCAGAAACCTCTACCACATTGTCAAATCATCTAAATATTCAGCTATGGCATTGAAAATCTTTTAGATAACACTAAGCTACACTTTCTGTACTCCAACACAACAAACTCTGCCCGGCTGGCACTCGCCTTTCCACCATGGATGTATTCCACTATTCCACCGTTGTCTTCCGGCTACACGTCACCTCACCAGATTTCAGAACGAGACTTGAGCGAGACTCTTTAATGTCAGACACTTATAGCAACAATCAGAGCCTGTCATGGCAAAAACAAGCACTTTTAGTGGACGTAAATGACGGTGCCAGCTTGCTCCAATAGCACCATATTACAGCACGTGAGCAGCTGCCATCTACAGCTCTCGCCCTCAATACTGGACCAGTTTCAGAAATTGTTGTTAGTCACTTAGACACAAAAACATGGGAAAATAGGGTCCAGGTTGAAAAATACCAAAGTTACCCTTTAATAAAGTGCAGTCAATGTTGAGATGAAGTCACCATTTATTAATTAGACCTATAGCAAACAAACATTTGAACTCTTTGCCAACTTTATTTAGTTAAAGTTTACCTCACACATCCAAAATGATATTGTACATCATAACTATTAGACTGCTGTAAATTATAAGAAGGGGATTTAACTTGCATGTTGAGTATTGCTATACTGCTATTGCTATTTATATGTTGCTTGTAATGTCTGCACTTGTTGTCTTTTCTTGTCTTGTTGTGTGATGTTTATCTTGTGGTGTGTTAAGTGTTACATTAAAGGAGCACAATGGAAATAAGGTGTTTTTTATCCTCAGTGATTTTTCTTTCAAATCTTTTTTATTGTTTTTTTTATAGACCAACAAGCAAAAGTCATCTTAACAAATGTAGAACATAACACATTGTCTTTAACATGAAATAAAAAAAACAGAAAAAGGAACCATCCCTTCCCCCTCCACCCCCCACACACAATTAAATTAAACTAATTAAGAAAAGTAAGTAACTAGAAAACTTGAATTAGAGAAGAGAGAAAAAGTATATGAAATCAGATAATTGACTTAGCAAGAAATAAAAATTAAATAAAAAAATAAAAAATAAATAAATAAAATAAGTACAAAAAAAATGAATAAATAAAATAAAAAATAAATAAAATAAAATGGGGAAATAAAGAGGGTCGTGGGAAAGGTGTAGTGAAGATCCCTCTCTCCTTGCTGATTTGTAACTTATGTAATGACTGCAATACAGTGTTTTTCTAATCATCAAATAAATTCAATGAATCAATCTATCAATGAATCAATCAATCAATCAAGTAGTTTGACTTCCTTTATATTGTTTTTTATGTCATGTTTAATCATTCCCATGATTAAATTAGTCTAAAGTCATCATAAGAGCTAATCAACTGAAACTGATCAAAGTTTATGTTTGTGTACCTGAGATAAGCTCCTGCCTGTCACCTGAACGCACCACAGACCAGCTGCCTTGCGCCTCCTCTGCAGCTCATTCATTGGCTCCCAGTGCGCAGCGTCATCGTAGGAGGAGTTTATTGTCAGGAATGTGTAGTAGCACTCAAACTAATTCACCACACCGACTGTGAGCCACAGGGCATCATAATCCTTCTTGTTTGGGAACGTGCGTCTACTGGATTATTATCTGCCTATCTGTGCTTTGACTCTAGCTGCTCTTGTTATCATGACAGTTTTAACTTGAGACAAAATCATCTTTTTTGTTGTGCTTTTTTTTTGGTGGAAGAAGATTGTTTTTCAAACTCAAGCTTCAAACTTCAATGCCAGGTCCTGCAAAGATGATCAAAAACGGAATGGTGACTAAAATCCACACGAGGATAAGAAGCGACCCTTTAACAGCCAATTACGAGCTGGTGGGCAGAGAGCTGGGCAGGTGAGCTGCTTGTTTGTTGTTTCATTGATGCAAATAATCTAATCCTCGTGTGCTGACTTTTGCTCGTGCACTGCTGGCAGAATGTGCAACAATATCTCGATGAGTTTATGCAAATCTGCTAATCTCATTAAGAGTTGCTCTCCGCACGTGCCAAGCGCGTTAATTGGATGGAAAGACGCACGATGGAGACGCGTAATTGGCACGCGTAATGGTAACGCGTCTTTGTGTGGAAGTTTGTGAAAAGCTTTAGGACTTTTTGATGATTTAGATTAAAAGTAATGAGTTGTGTGAAGCTGCTGGAGCTTATAAAGCACTGTGAGTTGAGGAGGAGATTTAAATTTTAAAGTTTGCACTCACTGTTCTTATAGCCTATATATGTCTGACATCTAAAGGTTGAAAGCATATTTGACTCTGGGATTTGCAAGATCCTGTGTTCCTGTTTCTGTCGATGCTTACTCCTGTGGTCTAGATCCGGTATGTGGTGGTAAACTTCCTTAAATAGAATAGAAAGTTTCTAATAAATACAATAGTTTTGTATTAAATACAACGAGATTCACAGTTGCCACTTCTGGTCAGTGCTTTAAAACTTGACAAGACTAAACGAGGCAGATAAAACATGTAACAGGTAAAACGCACACACAGTTATAAAGCAAATTAAACAGGTAAAGTAGATGTAATAAATAAATATAAACAGAAGTGTTACACTAGAGGTATAAAATATAAAAATAGATGTAATGTAAACAGAGGTAATTGCACTTGTAAAACAGGTAGGGTAGATGTACTAAATAAATAAATGTAAACAAAGGTAGTTGCACTTGAGGTGTATATTGCATCAACGATATTGCACTGACAAATGTATTTACAGGTAGTGTATTAATATTGCACAGATTTATTGTTTGTTTATTTGTCCGTTAAATGCCATGAGCAGCATTAGTTTGGAGTCATAATGTGTCACAGTAGAGATCACAGAGGTAAAGTGACAAGACATATACCAAGGAACAGTGTATGAAAACACAAAGTGACCCCTTTGAGACATTTCTATTTATTTTTAATGTATATCAGAACTGCTCTCAGACCTGTTTCCCCAGCATGCCATCTACCATCAGCCACTTTCTGTCTTTCTTCAGCCCAAATACATGTTGTGTCACTCTCACTGATGTGTGGATCAGTGCACATTCCTGCCATATGTATGCGGGGATTCCCCAGTGTGCCAGACAATAAGGACTTTAAAAAAGCATTTTGAATTCTTGGGTTGCAGCTAACTCGACAGCTGTTTGATTGCCGTTTGTGCCAATTCTACATCTGTCTCTATAGCTCCAGTTTTCACTCTTTAAGTTTGCTTGTGGGACCGGCTTAATAAAGAGTCAGTTGGTAGCAGCCAGTTTTCCTTGTCAGACACCCTGGGACATCCTGGGACAGCAGCCAGGACCCCCCTCTCCCTCCTCTCACCCTCATACCTCAACCCTTCCTCCTCTTCCCACGAGTCCGACCCAACAACATCCTGAGATCAGGCCTCATAATCGCATTAAGTGCAGGAATGTATGCCAGCAGATCAGTCCGTACATTAGGAGGGTTGAGTTGAATTCTTTTAGGGAGATTTTCAAAACCTTTTCATCATCAAGCTTTGCATCATGACTTTGTGGTCCCCTGCAGAACTGTGCACAACATATGTTGTGGCCAACTCGGAAAGCAGAAAGAGGAACTCACGTTGTGTGTCAGTCTGTCTGCGGAGCAGTCAAATGAGAGCTGTGAGGGCTGTCATTTCTCAACGCGCTTCAGACATGAGTCAGTGCGCCACACTGAGGGAGACAAAACGCAGACTCCACAGGAAACCAACTTCTCTATCAAATTATCACCATCTCCAGCGCTGGAGAGGAGTTAGTGTTATGTGTCACAGACTGATGACAGACGGGTTTCAGAGGATAACCCTGCAAAAATGAGCTGTTTGATCTGCTGTGGATCCAGACGGGATGTTTTGAGAAAGAAGTACTCAGAATTGATCTACTGTAACACAGCTGGCAGTGTGTTTTAATGCAAAAAAAGGAACTTAATATGTAGAATATTACATTAAAGCCCAGGAGATCCGGTGCATCTGCCTAGTGACACGGCAGAGTGTGAACGTAGCCGGCTGGAAGATGGCCGCGTTAAGTAACCTTTGACCTGTTGTCAGCCTTTTGTAAAGGCCTCCTGTTGCTCCTTTCCATGGCCGGCGATCATTCCCTTTCACTCCATATGTAGTTCCCAGCCCACAGCGAGCCGCTCTGAACTTGGCTAATTAAGGATGAAAAGGCTCTGACGAGTTTTGCCTTTTCACTCTGAACAATGAGTCGTCACCATTCTGCGAGACTAAAGGGGGGGGGGGGGGGGGGAGAAGAAGAGAAGTAGCAGGCCTCAGAGCAGCCGGGGCGGTAGCCAAAACAGAACCAGAACAGTTGCTGTTTTTGGTCCGCGGCGGAGGCACAGTGGGCTCGGAGTAACGCTGTGTGGGAAAATGACTGGCACCATGCTGACCCGGCCGCTTCATTTAGATTCTGCCCAGTTCGCAGTCATCTTTTCCTCTTTTCCCGAAAGCATCTGTATTGTGTGGCTCATTAAAACACTGAGATGTTAGTTAGAGGTTACATCGTCCATTTTGGCGTGCTGCTTAGGCTCCAACCGGACTGTAACAGCAGTGACCCCCTGCCTGGCCTACCCAGTCTGGTGGGTGGTCCGGGTCTCGGGGCTGCCGTATCAGCCGACTGGTCATCTTTTGTAGGATTGTCAAAAGGAGAGGCAGGCTCTGGCCGAGGGTCTGGGCGGAGGTGTCAACACAATCCCATTTGTCCCCGCTGCTGTCAGCTGTGAAGAAAGGGAAGTGGACAAGGCCTCATTATCAGCCTGGGAGGGACGGCTGGCGATTGTGGTCGGCTTGACACAGAGAGGCAATTCTGCACATATCGGACATCCTGCCTCCACACCCACGGCTGACCCTTAACGCCTCCTTTGAATCCATCATCATGTATATGCAGCAAAATGTGATGAGGTTGTAAAAGTGGACTTTTATTTCATCTCATGTTCTACCAGTGACAACAACCAAGCTGTTGCGTCTCTTTGCTTGACCTTAGCCTTAATATGTCCCTGCCCACTATTCAGCAGCTCTTGCCAAAACTGTCAGCCTTATCTGCCTCCTGTCAGACCCTCCCGAAGGCTGGAGGAAGAGGAGAACGGGGGGGACTAATGGCGCCTCTTCAGCCGAGCATATCAGTGCTCAATAGAAACGGCTGTATTTTCAAATGATGCCACTTCACCTTCTTATCTCCGGACTTTAGCCTCGCCTACAGTGTTGCACTCGTGGCCGGTTGGCGGGCCGCAAGCTTCGCACTGTAATCTAGGTTTCACCTCATAGCAGTTTAACTGTCATGAGTTTGTCCAGTAATTTTAGCCCTTCACTCGCTGCAGTTTCACTGACCTAAATTTAATCCAGTGGTCCCGTTGGCTACTTGGATACAGAGCAGAATCTCCTAAACCAAATATATTTGAAAAGCCAGTAATGTGGTTGTGATTATTCACTCTCTCTCTCTCTCTCTCTCTCTCTCTCCCCTCTTTTTGTTTCCCAGGGGAAAGTTTGCGGTGGTGAAGAAGTGCATCGAGAAGGCAACGGGGAAGCAGTGCGCTGCCAAGTTCCTGCGAAAGCGACGGAAGGGCGAGGACTGCCGCATGGACATCTTAAACGAGATCGCCGTGCTGGAGTCCGCCAAGGCCAACCCCTATGTGGTGGCGCTGCATGAGGTCTACGAAACCAACTCCGAAATCATCCTCGTTCTGGAGTGGTAAGACAATATTTACAGAAACAACACATCACATTTGAGCAGCCTCGTCTGTCACTCCAGAGTTTGTTCAAACTGCACACACACCCTTACACCGCCACCGACCTGAGAGGAAAGTGATGGCGGTAATCTAAAAGGCCTTTTAAACTTTCCTCACTTGGTCGGTGTTTGAGCCACGCCAGGAAAACTGGGGATGAAATGATTAGGCCCTCAATCATTAGGGAGATGAAAATCCTTTAGTCATCACTCACTAAAAACTTTCCATGAGTTTTTATCATGCAGTGTGTCTGAGGGATTTGAGAACGCCAAACTGGCTAACTACCTAACATATTATTTATTTCTACTAGGGATGTCAACGTACCTTAAAGGGAGATTTGTCAAGTATTTAATAGTCTTATCAACATGGGAGTGGGCAAATATGCTGCATATAATATAACGCACTATTATTGCGTTAACTTTGACAGCCCTAATTTCTACTTATTAAGCAACAATCTTTCAATTGAGAAAACCTTGCATCAAATCTTACATATGCCATGCAACATCCTGTATGGTGCTTAACGAGAATTGTCAATGCGTTGGTGTTTCATGTGAATTGAGAGCTCTTATCTATCTGTCTCATCTGTGAAAACACTCTTCCTGGCTTCGCGTGACGTGCTGGTTGCTGAGGGTACAGCTGCAAGTCTGTCTCACCTAAAAAAGAAACCCACATACGTGTGAAATGCATAGCCCTTGCACTATTGTGACATGAACGAAGCCTTAAATGGAAATTCTCTCTCTCTCTCTGTCTCTCTCTCTCTCTCTCTCTCTCTCTCTCTGTCTGTCTCTCTCTCTCTCTCTCTCTGTGGTTAGCTGCTCGTCTCGTCGTAGCCTCGACACCTCGGTTTCTTGTTATGAGAAGAGCTGGCTGTCACTTTAAATACAAACGTGGCAGAACTCCACTGTGTGAAAATAAAGATATAGAGCTACAAATGAGTCGGTTACGCTCCACCGTGAGAACGTATCGCTCAGTAGACTCAACACGCAGGTGAAGCGGCCGACAGCTGAGACGAGCTGCTCCTTCAGTGACCCAGTAAGGTCAGCCCGGCTGTCTGGCTCTGCTCTGTTGTGGTTGGGTGTTAAATGACACGATGCATATCCAACATCTGACCGCTCTAATGACGGCCTCTAATTAGGATTTTGGAAAGGACACTTAGCATCTTAATTACCTCGCTCGCCTCATTACAGGGAGATAACACGGGGCAATTAACGCTTGAACCACACGTCCCCCTGACCCTGCTCGCTGCTCAGGCAGGAAGCCCTCCCCTCCCGGCTCTTCAGCAGTCATCCTCATCTCAGACGTGGAATGCCTCCTCAGAACAAAGGTCTCTCTGTAGGGGGGGGGGGGCTGTGTTTGACCTCTGACTGAAGTGTGAAAGGGGAAGTAGCACCACAGTTCACCCCTGCATGCCTGCAGAGAAAACATAGCAGGAGGTCAGTCGGCACTGCTCCGCAGTTCCTCTTCGGCTCCCAAATGGAGCTGAGGCTACATCCACACTAAAGCTGGGGACACAGCAACCCGACATCGGAGAACTAGCGGCGATGAAGGCCGACTCTCGCGTCACCTAACGTCGCCTTTGTTTTGGCCGACAAGTTGCACTCGAACACACCGCAAAGACGACAGCCGACGACCAGTTAGAGCGTACGTTCTGCACCTGCGTGAGAGGAAATATCTCTCCAGACCAGCAGGCGGCGGTAGTCTGTATTCGTCAGCTTGGTGTGACACATTTTTGTTTTAAAACACATAACTTTTGCTACATTTATGCCCAGCGTCCACACTACTCCAAAGTTTTTGAGTCCCTAAAACGGAGACGTTTGAAAACGCTACTGACCCCGTTTTAGTTTTAAAACTCTGTGGTTGCGTTTTAGTCCGGACGGACAGAAACGGAGACCTTTTTGAAAACGATGACACAGACACCCACGTTCACTTCTTGATTGGGTCTTATCAGTCATGACGTGTCCTTCACTGATTCTTCATGTCCCATCACATGAACCTTTTCCGAAAGAAATCAAACATCAGCCTCCACCAACGGGGGAGTTAATTTCAACATGGATAAGGAGCTAGAAGCGTTGCTGATCTCGTTGTCTATACTAGCAGCTGTTGTGCAGTTAAATTCTGCATTTTACTTGCATGCCTACATGCGCAGGAGGAAAGCTATTATTCAAGCATTTTGCATCAATTCCCGTGTCCAGCTGCTTCCTGTTTACACCGGCACGCGCATGCCCAGTGTACGTGAATGGTCATGGTCCTGTAGATGTAGCTCATTTTAGCACTTTAAGAGCTCAGTGTTTTAAATGTCAGCTTTCTTCAGTTATTATGTATCTCAGCGAGACCCCTGGCCACCAAAAAGCTGCGTCTTCTTCAAAACCGTCTGACCTCAGCAATGAGTTTCAAGAATTGCAAACTATTTTCCATTTCCTGTGGCTTTAAATGTAAGCAGCAAGCAGGGCTTTACCAAAAGTAGCACACACCACCACGCTGGTGTTGTCGAGCACACGCGCACCGCACACACTCTTCTCGTAGCCACAACCACATCCTTGGTAATGTCAGAGAAATGGCAGCGAGAAGTTGAATTCTAATCATCTTCGAGAGCTCCAGGCGGCGTGCGTCAGAAACCTAGTGTAATGACTAGTTGGAGAGATGGGCCACTTTGATGAAAAATGAAGGTGCATCACTTTCTGTGCACAGTAGCTTCCTGGAGAACTCATCACTGTGACCGTGATCCAGGAAGCAGAGTCTTTCATTTCCTGCTTTTCTGCACCTACGAAAGTGTTAGAAACCCATATGTGCCTACGCTAACGTATAACAACTCTAGGAAATAGAGCCAAACCACTACAGCCCTTTAAATGTCAGATGTTCTGTTAAAAGGCTTCACGTTCAGAAGTGTATTTAAAATCCATGTTGAGTTTTCATTGCACAGTTGAGGTAGATATTTAATTTTCAGCATCAAGTCATCTCATTCATGCTTGAGGAAAGTGGTTGACCGGGTTATGTGAAGGTGACGTCGATGAGCACCCAGCTTGATGGTCCGCCAAGAAGGGCTTGGACCAAATAGCCTCTCCTTGAGAACTAAAAAGACGTGGACTTGGTTTATCGCTTTAGAATAGAGAACATGTTCTCAGCTGGTGTCTTGAGATGGTTGTCTAGCTCCTCCGTGCCCTCACTCGTGTTGGCTGCAGTGTTTTTTTTTTCTTGCGGCTCGGTGCAGGGGAGGATGTCTCCTCCACACTGAAGCAGTGTGTACATTAACTCTCCTGGAAGGAGGGAGAGCACTGGAGACAATATTTAGACTTCAGGGGAAGTATCAGATCCTTCCTAAGTGCTTGGCCAGAATGTGTGCAGTCTGTTGAATTTAAACAAGATGGTCTTTATCAAGATTTGAAATCCTCTCCGGCGCTCCGCTGACAGCTTAATGAAGCCACCGAAACACTTTGTCATGTCAAGCATTTAATTGTTCAGACAGGTACGGTAATGGTTCAACGTCCATGTTAAGCTGACGGATTCACGTTCATTCACACCGAGAGGCACGAGGTTTTAAAATCAAAAGCGTCCGTCAAACGGCCCTCACACGTCTTTCATTTCCTCTCCCAAATGAAAACACTACCAGGCTTGCTTGCTTCTAATATACACGTGCAGATCAACGTAAACAGATTGGAGTGCGGTTTCATTGTCTGTCTCCACTGCTCTCGTGTTTGCAACAAGCGGGGTAGGTGGCGGGTCAAGTATTCGGTGCTGGGAGCGATGACGGATATCCTCAAAATCCCCCAAAAACACGGGTGCTATTTTCACAGCTGAGGATAGTAGAGAGTGCAGGGTTAGGAAGCTAACGGGGGGATTTGGGCGGTGCTGGTTATGTAACCGTCGTGCCCAGGGCCTGGTGGTCACAAAGTTTTCCTCTGAAGATGAAAAGCATGTGTGCCATCTAAATCCCCCGCACATGGTTCTAGTTTTTTTGGGGTGAACTGTCGGCTTCAGGCATTGATCTGACTGATGGAGCGTCCAACGTAAATCCACCATGTCTCCACTTTACTTAACGTTGTTGCACAACTTAAGCGCAGCAAGACCAGGCAGGAGTCTGACTCCACAAAAAAATGTGAGAAGTCACCGTTGAGTTGTCTAATTACTAAATTCCAAAAAGGGCTAATCCCTTACACGAAAGTTGTTTTGAACAAACGATGGAAAAGCTATGCAGGCGGTGGCTCAGACGGTATCTTGTTACCAACTTCACACAACTCTCTGACGTCTCCTGTAGCTTAACAATTCCTTTCTACTTGAAGAAAATGATTAGTTTGCAAGTGTTTGCTTCTGTTTGGATTCAGCAAGTTAACCTGCAGTGTATCAGGCTGTATAAGGCCTTATCTGAACCTGCTGTAAGCTGATATGACCGTTCTTATCTCCAGTTATATTCCTGAGAACGGGACAGTACATGCACAGGCAGGCCACCTAAAAATGATATTGCTTCATGCGATGTGTGCATGTGGATGGACTTTGTTCCTCCAAGCCAAAGTACACTAACAAGCTGGGAGACAGGGTGTTGCGTAATTTTAAAGAAATTGGAAATTACTTTTTTTACTAAAACTGAACTAAATGGGAAGAATTTGTGAACATTTGTTTTGATTCAAACTGAGAGGAAGGGTGTATTTGTACAGTTTAAGGCGCACTTTATTATGACAAGTGAAGAATCAAAAGTAAGCCAAGCTAAACTCCACCGGGTGGCTGCACAGCTCTTTTCTTTTCATTTTGATTTTGTTTTCTCAGTTTTCCTTCTTGTGCTTTCCTTCCAGCGCCGCCGGTGGTGAAATCTTCAATCAGTGTGTCGCCGATAACGACGATGCCTTCACGGAGAGAGACGTGATCCGGCTGGCCAAGCAGATCCTGAACGGAGTGGCCTTCCTGCATCGGAACAACGTGGTGCACCTGGATCTGAAAGTGAGTGAGCTGAAAGATTATATATGGCAATATGGGACAGTGTATTCCCTGGAGTGGCGGGCTGAGGGAGATATGATTTCTGTTATGCAACTCGTTCAGTGTGTCACGACCCCGTTCCCACGAGGAATCAGTCGGCGAAGGAGCCTGACTGAGCTATCGTGTTTTCTTTAATAGCCCCTGAGGTAATAAGGTCGTCATTGAGGTTTTCGTTCTACATCGCGTCTCGCAAATTAACCAAGTATCTGGTTTCTCATTACACAACTCCTTTAAAAGTGAATAAGCAGTCTGACCCAGAATAGAGCACAGCCGTACGCACACAAACCACGGCGCCATGCCAGTGGTTGGATATCCTACATGTTTACATGTTTTCGGTCTCATCTGATTGGCTTAGAGGATGATCAGCTAGACTGACGAACCAGACCCCAAATCCTCTTGGAACCGGTTACCTCATCTGCCATATAATTAATGACCTCAGAAGTCAGAGCTCAGGTTTCTTGAGTAACCATTATGTAACACAGCTCCTATCTAATCTGTGTGTGCGTCTTCCTCTCCAGCCCCAGAACATCTTGCTGACCTGCGCCCAACCTCTGGGGGACATTCGCATCGTGGACTTTGGCTTGTCCAGACGCATGGACAAAATCACAGAAGTCAGGGAGATCCTGGGCACCCCGGAGTATGTTGGTGAGTCCTGCTTTCAGTCCCAGAATCACCTGCGTCTTTTCAACGTCAGTACCTTGACTAATTGTGGGGCCGTGTGTTTCTGTTGCAGCACCAGAGATCCTGAACTATGAACCCATTAGCACGGCGACAGACATGTGGTGAGTGTGCTACTGGAGTTAATGTGACCATTTCCTTTAGTCTGTTTTACTTCTGAGAATAATAAGACATCATAGAGTGACATCACCTCCCTAATGTGCACTAGACAAGTCTAGACCTTTGACCACAAGATCATCTTCATAGTTGCCGTTAATAAATGACTAACCGCAGCACAGTGGAAGAAATCTGCAGTACTCACTAGTACGCAGGACCGGCACTTCTACATTTTACTCCTTGGCGTACCGCAACTTTTTCTTGCGTACCTGCAGGTTCTCTGTGAGATTCATAACGGCGCATCGCCAGCATATTTGCACAAGTATAATAATAATAGCAATAAAAAAGCTGGTTATGACTGACACAGTATAACATGCTTAAAGAAATAATGAATAAATAGGAATAAGTCACAAGAGACTGCCGATACCGGTCGATACACGCGCCAACATGTGAATAAGAGAGTACTGGCTCTTATTTGTTTCCACTTCAAGCACTGATCTCAAAACAGATTCTTTAACTATCAAAGATGCCTCCTAACCTCCGTCCCTTTCTCCTCCCTCTCTGCCAGGAGTATCGGGGTCCTGATCTACGTCATGCTGACGGGCGAGTCTCCCTTCCTGGGTGACGAGAAGCAGGAGACGTTCCTCAACATCTCCCAAGTCAACGTCGACTACTCGCAGGACACGTTCGAGGGGATCTCCCCCCCGGCTGTCGACTTCATCAAGTCCTTGCTGGTTAAAAACCCCAGGTGAGACAATTTACCGTAAAGATGAAGATATGATCTGATTAAAAGTAAAGTTTCCATCAGCATCACTTTGAGCTGATTTACGCACCGAGGATGTGAGTCAGCTTGACACCAGCACGGAACTACATCCGTCTAAATGAGTGTATGTGGTAACATGATTTGCGTCACTTAGGCGAGAAGTCATTTCCTTTTTTTGCAAACTGTGGTGTAAATTAAAAAAAGAAGAGACTTTTTAGGTCATTATCTTTGTGTTTTGACATTTCACCAAACAGTGACGCATCACCTTTATGTGGCACGAAAGGATAGTTAAACTAAGGTGAATTTCAAGGGAAGCTATGTACCCATATTTCTGATGAATTTAATTCAGATTGAGAGCTCTAACACTGAGCCCGCACTTTGTCACCGCAACTTGTTGATGAAAAGTAGCAGCAGCCTCTGTCTCCCATCCAGAGCCATAATCTCCAGTCAGTATCGTTCAATTGCAGTGGATTACTGGTAGCGCTGGAAAGAGTGGAAAGATTCCTCAGCGTTTGAGTAATCGACGGGAGATGGAGGGGAAAAAATCTTGAGAGCAAAAAGTGCTTTTCTTTGTGGTTTTCTAAACCAAATGTTGAAAAAGGAATATGGTCGACGTCGGCGAGAGGATAGATTGAGTGAATCGAAAGATCCAGGCAATCCGTCGGTTATGTAAACTCTTCGGGAATTTCCACTCATCCGCAGTGTTATTGTGTTTGTGTGTACAGGAAGAGAGCCACGGCAGAAGAATGCCTGAACCACCCCTGGCTGAACTCGCTCCCTCATCCCAACTCCCACCCGCACCTCCACGCCATGACAGCCTCCTCGTTGGACGACCCGGAGACGAGCCAGTCGGAGTCGGAGCCCGAGAGCCCGGCGCCCTCCCCCGACCTGGACTTGATCGAGGCGTACCTCGTGTGCCCGGGGAAGGCTGGGCTGAAGGCGGGCCGCGACGCCTTCTCCTTCAGCGAGCCGCCGTTTCCCACGCGTCCTGAGATAAAGCAGGAGCTGATCTGCTGAGCGACGTTTCGCAGGTGGAGAGAGAGAAGACTGAACGCTGAGAGCCAGTGAGCCTGCAGCTTCTCGGTCTTGACGTGACTCAGGGCCGCGCTATATGGATGCTGTATGCCTGGCTGCTTCTACTGCTGTGATGTCTGTGAGCAGGGCTGTGTGTAGTTTGATACCTCTGCATGTGTGTGAATAATGACACACTTCTCCGTGCTGATTTATGATTGTACGGAAGGAATGTGAGCCGAAGATGCAGGAGAAAGGATTTTTTCCGTCGCAGGACTGCACCGCTGCCTTTTAAAAGTGACGGGGCTCAGCTTAACACTGTTGCTAGTTCACCCCTGCACGCACACTGGTTTCTCTTTTTACCCAATTAGCCTTTTGAACTGGGTTTCAGAGACGAGGCAGCCTTGGGGAAATGACTTCACTCACTGCGTGCTCTCATCAAGACACGTTATGCTTCAGCTGACCCTTCTGTGTTGAAGGGTTTTGACAGATGGTTGTGCTTAACGAAACAAACTGTTTTATACGATTTATTTATGTTTGTTATACCACTTCACGCCCTTAAATACACAAAACCACATCAATGTTTGGAAATGGTAGCATTCTTTTCTTTTTTAAGGACAATCTTAAGCACTTTTTTATTTAGTTATTGGACTTCCATGTTCTAGTAAGAAACCAAAGGCGATTCAAGCGCAGTCGAGCTGTCACACAATGTACTGTACATATTAACCATTCTCCCGCCACTCACTGTTTTTGTCACATTGCCTTTATTCACAAAGTGCCACCTTTTTCAACCTCACTTGTGTGTTTTGTTTTGTTGGCTATTGCACAAGTTGCACAAGTTTATTTTTTTTTAACTGCGAGGTTGCCGCTAGATTTCAGGCTCTTCAAATATTCTGAAAACATCAGTCTTGGAAGGAGGGAACGGCAGGGGTCTGAAAGCAACGCATCCGTTTTGTTGTGAGAATTGTAATTGATGAACACGGTCAACTGAAGATTTGTATAAATATGTGATGTTTGCCTTCAAATGCAGAGAAATTGGAAAGAATTTCTCTAACAAGTACTGAAATGTATATTGTGATAGTATTAAGATTAATCTGTAAAATATTTGATGATTTTTTTTTTTTACGAGTGTATGAATGTTAACATCATTATATCATGTCTTATTTTATACTTAAACTTTTACTTATTCCTGTTGTTTTCTGACAGGTTTGCACTTGTCCTTGTGGACGTTATGTCAAAATGAATAAATGTTGATGGCATGCATTGCAAAATGTAACAAAGAAAAATACAGGTGCATTTTGTATCAAACTCTCCTGCTTGTGTGTGTGTGATTGTTTTTTTTTGAAGTGGCAATTGCATTTAACATTTGGCAGCATTACTTTATTTTCCAAGCAGTTAACTTAGCTTATTACTTTCTAATTTAATTTAAAGGTTCAGTTACATCCAAACTACAACAGTGAAAGAATTGTGGATAATTCCCTCAGGCAATTATTGGAGTGGACCTCTGATGGCGTACAGTATATGTACTTTAATTATACTCACTGGCATTTAACAATGTAAACAAGACAGAGTATCCTGTAGGATAGTGGTTCACAACTATATTGACCTTTTCCAGAAACCCCAGGTTGCATATGTCCCATCACTGGCGAGTAATTTAACCAAAGATCAGTATTTCCTGCTCCGATTGTTTTACTTGAATCATTTTTAAAATAACTAATTATAACTAACTAATAATAAAATAATCATTTAATGGTCCAAAATGATTTTGCATAGTTTTAAGTCAAAGGTGTAGGCCTAATGATTCTTAATAACGTTCTGATCAGTCAGGAATAGGTGTGGTATTAAATATGAATTTCTATTTACGGACTGTGTGGTCTAAAATGCACTAGAAGCCTAATTCTGCTTTACAATAATTCACTACATGTTTACAATCAGGCAGGCAAACTCATTAAAAATATGCAATAATTCAGCTCAGTATATATGATGGCATAGAAACATTAGACAAGCCAGAGGCTGCAGTCTAGGGGCCCCGTGTTTGCAAGGGCCCTGGATTGGCCAGATCCTTTTTTAATATTTAAATGTACTTCAGAGGGGGGAAAAAAGAACAACCTTGACCCCTTCTAGCCCATAAGAAACATTTTTAAAAATGAAGCATCTGATTCGTCACTGCTACTGGACAGAATAGCGGCAATATGTCAGAAAGAAAATATGATCGCGGAGCACAAAAAGCACAATGGCTGTGAAAGAACACCGTGACCATGATCTACTAAAGAAAATCCCTAAATTGCTAGATATTTCAAGGCTTAGAGTAACGGCTGTCTCAATGTGTGTGTGTGCTCTCTGAGTGTGTACCTGTGTAATATCCCTAGCACACTTTTACACATGGCATGATGAGAAGGGTGCCCCACACAAAGAGTAACCTAGGGGCCGCTGACCACCTTAATCCGCCGGGGCTTCTACGGCCAAACTTTTCTCCAGGAGAACATGCCCCCAGAACCCCCTAGACACAATTTTGCAACCACTTGTTGAAGGGATTTATCATGTTTCCTCTGCTTTAGTGTTGTTAGACATGTTGGTATACATAGGGGAGAGCGAAGATGGGTGGTGTGTGTGGGGCCAAAATGCCAGGGCCGATTTCTTTCTCCCAGTCCAGCCCTGTTTTAGAGGCTTTACTTGATTAAACTCTCTTGTTCATTATAAAAAGCAACAAAGTCAGACTTGTTAATCATCTTGTGACTCTTCAGACTGATGCAACCTTTTTGTATTATCTTTTCATTTATCTTTTTTTATCATCCCACCACATATTGCTCTCCTATAAAGCTCCATAGGTTCTCATTAACCCATAACACTGATGATAGACCCCTTCGGAGTTTCTGTTTGTCTGGTGTTACCTAATAGTTCACCTGCGTGTGTAGTCTGTTTGGACCAGATCACATGTGAAGCATCTGCTTTTCCTCTCAGCAGGTCTATTTAGAGAAACACTGTATCATAAAGAAAATAAAAGTCCTCTCTTCGGGCCAGTCTTCCATAAATATCCAGCAGCCTCTCTGAACAGGAAATGCCAGCATCCTGTGAAGAGGAACACAGAGTAATGCTTTCCACTCTTTCTCTCTCATGCACACACACTTCTGCTTGTTTACTTGTGTCAGGTTAAACAATATCCCTGCCCGCCAATATCCTGAATTCTTGCTTTAATGTGCTCTTCCTGTCGCGGTTGGCACCGAGCCAGTTCAGCTCTGCTTTGGCCAATGAGGAGAAAGCAAGGCTCCCTGCAGGGTCCTGCTCCAGTGGCTCTTGGCCGGACCGACTACTTCCCCTAAAGAAAATCCTGCTGCTGCATGGAGCTGAGGAATGCCAGAAATGTTCAGAACCGGCCTCCTTCCTTTATGCCTCTCTTCCCTCCTTACGGGCTTTGTTTTCTCCGTGGGAGGTGCTATTGTTTCCATACAGCACACACATAAACATATGCAGTTATTGAAGTGGTTGATTAAGTGCCTGTTTCTCAGAAGGACTCTCAGGATCAGTTGACTTTGATATTTAAGGTGACCATTAGAGGATGATTTAAGACAGATGTGGAGCAGTAAAAGAGGCTCCTACAGATCCAAACAAATAGAGTAGATAACCTGCTCTCAACAATCTCTGTGGACTGAAACTAAGGTCCTGCTTAATGGTTTCTGGAGGTTATCAGGCAACAAATCGGCACATTACTTCGTAAAAATCCATTTGTCTCTCTTGAGTCTGTGTAACAACAGTCAAAACAGATAACATTAATATAACAAATATTGATTTTTCTTGCATGATACGAAGCCCGCATATATATACGTGTCTGACATCTGCTGCTGGGCTGTAAGATGTTTTTGCTGTCGGCGTTTCATCTCATGCTAACTAACCACAGACAAATCTGTCAGCGCCTCCGGCCATGACACATTGATCCCTTGAGGTCTGTGTAAATCCAGAGCTGGGATCTCATAATGTAAACCTCTTGGGAAGCTGGAGGGGCTACATTCTACACTGTACAGGTCAAAACGATCAGTTATACAGTATAACCAAAGATTGTTTGACAGCAGGGTGAAACTTTTCACTGTGGCTTTCCCATCTATGTGCCACTGACAGATTAGGAACACGCTACATAAACGGTACTGTGACTGCAATCAAATATTTGTTTATGTAAAGCACTTTTCTTAGTCATAGTCAAATATTTTCTGTTATCTGAGTGGACGAAGAGAACATGTCAGGGCTTTAATGGAGTGTGTATCGTTTGGCACACATTGTGAGACTTACTGCTTCGTTCTACTTTACATCACGACTGTATGTGTGACATCGTGTAGTAAATAGTTTGACCCTTTAATGATACCTGAACTGGAATCCATCTGTCTTTGCATTCTAACTTGTTACACACAGATGTATACACATGTGTAACGTTATAGGATTAGATGAGATGCAGAAACACATTCTCACACCCAACTCGTCAAATACCGCCCGCTTGGTCAGTGGCCCTCGGCATCGGAGACAGATACACGGGGTACCCCATGCCCCCAGGAAGAGCGCCGGGCTGTGAAGCTATTTTTTGTAGTGGCCAAACGGTGGTACTACAACTTCCGTGTCCATCACGTGATGCCATTGGGTCCAAAAAGACTTTTTCCCATTGACTTACATTGGGAAAGAGACGTCTGTAAATCAGAGGATCATTTTCTTTGAGGTAAATCAACGAACACTTGAATAGCCCGTATTTACATCATTGTGTCCATTGTTTTCCTATGGGGAGAGCGACGTACCGCTTGAAATTGCCACTGAGCGCTGCGCTCAAAGTTCAAATTATTCCAACTTTGACCTCGGTTGCCGCTGACCTTTCAAAGCGCAACCAATGAGATAACAGCTGCAACTGTTGTCGTTGCCTAGCAACGGTGAACCGCTTTCCTTGCGCTCTTTTTGGTGACATTATACCTGCGCCGTGCTTTGCCTCTGCAAGGATCTGCGTCCTACCTAGCGATGAGCAAATTTCTTAACATGTGAAGGCAGCTTTAACATTGTGAAGACAAAGACAAACAACAGGTTGTTGGTTTTGCGCGGCACATGAACAAAAGTCTCCTGCTGTAATAATGCTCTGAATTTCAACTTTAGCATCTCTAACTGCCGCAATAAACTCAATCACGTTCACGATTACTTTTCTTCTGTTACTTTTTGTGCTGGTCAGGGGGCACTTGGCGTAAGGGGTACATTACTGATAAAAAGTTTGAGAGCCACCGTTCTAGGCCAACCATTGACCTGTTTCCATCACTAGTTGGACATAAATGAAGTGTTCCCAGCTCCTCGTAGCGTTCCTCTCTCTCCGTCAGCCTGACCTCTCTTTGTCTCCTCTGTCGTGTTTTTCTCTCTCCATGTCTCTCTCAATCTCACTATCTCTAGATCTCTTTCAGTGCACCAATTTTCTCAGAAGAATTTCCCCTCACACCTTACATAATGGGGAAATTCCTTTACGCTTGTGTTCCTGATTAGTGTGGAGAGTACACTGATGTCAGGAAACTCAAGAAGGTCTGTTTGTAGTCTTAGACTATAAGCTCACCTTTACATCGTAGCAATATAGGTCAATGATCTCTATCAAAAACTCATCAAATAACTTTCATTTCATCCATTTAGGAATCTGCTCTATTGACATCCTCAACACTTTGACCTCTCAGTCACTCCCTCCATATCAGTTCACTCCTGCTACATTCCAGCGTTGACCTTTAAGATCTTTTAAGATCCACATAAAGCCCACAATAAGGGCCAGAGCTACAGCCTCTTGATGCTGAAGGATCTCAGTGGCTGGTAGAAGTGGACCTTAAGTGGATGAAAACGAGGAAACAGTCCTCACAATTATTTGGGATTCTGTCTCTTAGTCCCAAAAATGCTGTTGTATTTCATAGAGATAAGACCAACCATGACAAATCAAAGCCTCCATGTTCGCTGACTAGATGTTGACCGGGACAAACGATGGAGATTTCTGTCTTTCACGTGTCCCAGCGATGCTTGCAAAAGAAAAACAGAAAGAGAGAGGGGAGTATTTCCAGAAACACTCGTAACCGCTGGTAATATGTTTCTCATGGTGGTGCATTCATAGCAGCGAGGGAGGCAAATGCCTTTGGTTAAGCGGAGCTATTTATTCTGTCCCTGGAAACGGTTGAAGAACAACAAAAGCATTCTCAACAGAGAGTAGCATGACCTGATGCTGCTGCCTGTTTTCCTCTGTCTGCGGTGACTACATCCTCCCTCAACATGGGGGCACTGCTGGCACACACATCGCACTCAAAGAGCCACACAATAGGCACACTCAGCTCGGGGAGAACTTTTCAACTCAAAAGCTGTGTAAGGAACCCAACCAAAACAAGGGACGCTGCTAAGTTGATCCTTAAAAGGTTCAATTTCAATGTGGGTAAGCTCATGGAAAGAAACAAAAATACTGCCAGTTCTGTTGTTTGAATTTGCAGGACGCGGTGCACACGAATGCCCACTCACATGTACTTAAATTGTAGTTTATATACACACACACACACACACACACGCTCGCCAGAGTACCCGCGGTGAACTCTGTCCGCTGACTCGCTACAAGCCCGGGAGGGAGTCCAGGTTTTCAGACTGACGGTACAGATTCTGGTGGTCTGGATCTTTTCGAGTGCTTGATTTTCAACCCGCAGCGCTCTGCTTGTTTACTACGGTACTGGATTAGGGAGTTATTTGGAGCGCACACACACATATACACACACATACACACACAAGTACGTACATTCAGGATCCAGACACGTGCTTTAGCGATAAGTTAAAGTCCCAGTAAAATGGAAGTTAGAGCGTCTTTAGCTTCTGTACCGTGAGTAATTCCCAGTGAGCGGTGTACAGTTACGAGAGGGATTTAAATCAAATCCTTAGCATTTGATTGGACCGCTAAAAAGTGGGCGGGCTTATAATGTAGCGTGATCAAGCCCCCAGGAAGAGCGCCAAGCTTTGAATTTTCGTAGTGGCCGAACGGTGGTACTACAACACCTGTGTCCGTCACGTGATGCCATTGGGCCCAAAACGACTTTTTCCCATAGACTTACATTGGGAAAGAGATGTCTGTAACTCAGTGGATAATTTTTTTGAGGTAAATCAACTTCCCAGTACGAACACTTGATTAGCTCTTATTTAAATCATTAGGTCCTAAAAGTTGTAAAATGCACTAATAGCCAAATCCAGAGTTATGTGAATGAGAGACAGACCGAGGCTGGACTGTGGGCTGGGAGTCGGGGTTAAAGGAAACGCTACTGCGCCTGCTCTAGGGGCCCAGTGGATGCAGTAGATCGCCATCGCCGGATGATCCGGATAATTTTATCACTCTGCAGTCGAGCCATTTTGGCTTCATGCGCCACTGAGCAACTCTCATAGGAATAAAAGGGAGCCCGTCTCCAACGCTGTATCCAGCTCTCTTTATACATCCATGAGCATGATACGGAGTCTCCACACACACCTACCTTGTAGCTAAAAGTTCCCAAAAAGCCCAGTCTGCTCTGATTGGTCAGCTGGCCCTCTGTTGTCAATCCAACCAAACTCTTTGGACTCCGCTCCAGCTCTGCTCTAACTAACTTTGTTTGAGGGCGTGCCAAACCAGCCGCTAGTCAGGAATTATGCTAATGTATACTTGGTGACATCACCACGTTACGGAGGAAAAGGCAAGACTTTAAGCAAGGCGTTTCATGCAGTTCAGGAGCAGTGTTTCTGTGAGGGAGAGTAACTCCCTCTTGGCGTGGACTTTGAGCTTTGTAACTTTGCACATCTTTTACATGCACAACAAACTATGTGACACACTAAAGGAAAGGGAAAAAGCACAAAAGCATAACAGGTCCTCTTTAATACCGTTATCTCGAGATCACGAGTTGATTATTGGTACCTTCAAATGGGGTCGTGTTTACCGTGTTCACGAGTTGAGTCCGTATGAACGCCCCCCTCTTGTGGTATTCACGACCTCGTAAGTGGAAAGTTTCTGAAAGCTCAGAGGTCAAGAGTTGTGACATGTTTGTTGACGTAGTGGCGGAGGCCATGGAAGTTAAATTTCAGTGCATAATAAGTGAATATATTGTAATTTTAGTTGTATATTGTTTTTCTTTGTAATTCTATAATATGTCTGAGGAAAATGTTATTATTCCCAACAACCTCATCTTTTTCCTCTGTCATTATGCCTTTGCATTTACTGCATTATGTTACCCACCTGCTGGCTTGCTAAATTCTTAGCCTCTGTAGTTTCTAGACACCGACAATAACGTTAATATTGCCAACCGATGGTAAATGCAAATGCAAATCCATATTCACAAGCAGTATAAAACATGTTACCTGTGTCCTTAAATTAAAAAGAAAATTCGACAAAAGTGTGAAGGTCTTTATTCTTAGATTTTTGGTTGCTGGAAAAAACAGTCAATAACTGACACATTTGAGTTGAAGACATATCTGACTACATACAGACACAAAAACAAGCATTTTTACTTTATCAATTTAGAGATATTCCAAAGTAAATGTCTGATATTTCTACCATGAATTGGCTTTTCTTTTCAGATCTGAAGTCATTTCAGTATTTCAGTTATTCCCAACTTTTACAATCACTGATAAGTCTAAATGACACCCAGATAGTAAGCAACTTTCAAAACACAAAATGGCCTCAAAGGGTAAAATAACAAATAAGCAAGTAAGAAAAAAAGAACACCTCATCAGATCACCTGTCTTCTTTTGAACATAGAGTTAAAGTACCTTTCTTCTTAGCTGTATTTGGGAAATTGGCCAGTGAACTACTCTGCCCATTTTCCGAGTGCATCGGCCTTCAGATCAAAATCTTCCTTTCCCTTCACAACTACTTGCACAATTCTGTTCATGGCATCTTCCCATTCAAGCTGGGCTACATGGAGCAGCCATGACTTTCCTTCTTCTTCTGACTTGCAGCTCTTAAAAGCTTCTTGGGTGCGGTTTTCAGATTGTTGCACTTCAGCCAAAAAATCTTTGTTAGCATCCTCTGGGTCACAGTTGAGATTAAAGATCACATCAGCTGGTGGCTTTCCCCAAAATGCTGAAATCAACCAGGTAAAATAGTAAACAGCCCTCACATCAGTGGTAGAGTTCATGCGGGAGACGTGATTCGTCAAATCTCGTTCAAAAACCATTCCCAGGATAATATTGACTGCTATGGTGTCGTCCTTTATCGGTAGCGTGCGATTATTTCCCAGCAATTTGTCCAAAGATTGGAAATCGACTTCTAATTGCTTGAGGTACCTTGGTGAGAAAAACAGACAATAAAATCACACAAACTGACATATAGAGTTCTAGTGCCAAACTGATTTTATAGGGCATACACATTGCAGTACCTACCTCTTTGTCTCATCTCTCATCCTGGTGGGGTTGTTTGCAATGTGGGGTACCAGCCTCAGGTATTCACTGGCGGTGTAGACATGCGGTGGGTAGTACCCTCTCAGGGGGTCTTTGACAAATAAACCTGGAATGGGCCCTGAGTCTGACACCCACTCTCCCCTGGCCTGTCTGGCAAGAGTGTCAAACAGCACAGCCAGGGACAGGGCCACTACCCCGACCCCACCAAGAGTGACCTTGCCCTCCCTGCCAAAAGTGGTCTTCAGGCCCTGGGTGAAGTCCTCCAGCTGCTTCGGGGTCAGGGAGGACTGCACTGTCCTGTAGTGGTCCCTCAAATGAAGTGAAGAGTTGGCGGACATCATCTTCCCGAAAAGAGGACTGTGGTTGTAGTTTGGGTAAGGGCAGATGTCCCGAGCAATAGGGGTCAGTTGGGCTATCTCCTCAAACCCGCAATGATTGTTCGCCATCTTGATGTGAGTTTGTCAGTAGATTTCACTAAGAACAATCTCTGTGAAAAGACTCAACGAGACAACAGCAGCTGAGTGTGTGTGTCTGACAGGCTGTGCCTGGACATCATATATAAAGTCAGAGTGGGATCATGACGTCAAGTCTGTCATTAATTATTATTTAGCCGTGTCCTCCAAATGAGACTGTCTGTGTCTGCCTCTTGCACTAATGTTTGATCTGCTCCTCATCTTGCCAAAGCACATTGACTAACTGGCTCAAAGTTGAAAAAAAAACTTCCAACAGACACATAGAAGAGATAAAGTGTGCAGATAGTGCATTTTTTATTCAAGCATTTTCAAAATGTGTGCTTAAACTAAAAGTAGAAAAATTACACCATACATAAACATGCAGTAGTTCAACCCGGTCTCATGGGAAGGCGTATTAATACCATAACGTTACACGGACATTCTGCGTGTCATGAGTACGCATTTTAGTCTTTTTGCGTGTCATTTGTACGCCACGCAAATGTCCGCAGTTAAGTCTAGTCAAGAAAACCACTAACTTAAGGCTGGACCACACTAAAGGATTTTTCAGATATTAACAGATTTTGAAAATGTGAGATACCCCACACATGTCGACATGTTATGTTAAATTCAACAGTTTTGTTCCTATAGTGTGTGGTGAGCAACAATTGGGCCAAAACAGCACAACACACACTAAAATCTCTTGCGATCAAATGTGACTTTAGTGCTTTGTGTTTTGCATTAGCTCATGCATAAGTCGCGCCTGCCATGACGGCGTTGGTTGTCCTTCCGCTTCAGTCTTAACCATGCATGTCTAAAGAGAGCAGGATACAGCGTTGGAGGCTCAAGTTCATTCCTATGAGAGTTGCTCAGTGGCGCATGAAGCCAAAAATGTCTCGACTACCGAGTGATAAAGTTTTCGGATCATCCGGTGATCTTCCGCATCCATTGGGCCCCTAGAGCAAGAGCCGTAGCGTTTTCTTTAACTCCTTGCGCATTACCGTGGCATTCGCCTTTTTGTGCAAATGGGCTGAGTAGTCTGTATGTGTACACAACTTAACAGAAAGTCATGTTTTTATTACTTAACTTTCATTACATTAAATCATTTCATTTATTCATTTTATGTCATTTATTACTTTCAAATGCGGCAGGTTATTTAGACATCAGCCCTGTGAGGTCTTTGACTATTAATCACAGTATAAGACATTTGGCCGGGTGCACAACTTCACTGTCCGACTACTGTTTGCTGGAAAAGAGCAAAGGTTCTGCAACTGTATGCACAACATTGTTGCTGTCAGTAAAACCTACCCAACAGTGTTTCCCATAGACTTACATTGGGAAAGAGATGTCTGTAACTCAGCAGATCATTTTTTTAAGGTAAATCAACTTCCTAGTACGAACACTTGATTAGCCCTTATTTAAATCATTAGGTCCTAAAAGTTGTAAAATGCACTAATAGCCAAATCCAGAGTTATTTATCTTCCTCCGTTCATGTGAATGAGAGACAGACCGAGGCTGGACTGAGGGCTGGGAGGCGGGGTTAAAGGAAACGCTACTGCGCCTGCTCTAGGGGCCCAGTGGATGCAGTAGATCGCCATCGCCGGATGATCCGGATAATTTTATCACTCTGCAGTCGAGCCATTTTGGCTTCATGCACCACTGAGCAACTCTCATAGGAATGAAAGGGAGCCCGTCTCCAACGCTGTATCCAGCTCTCTTTATACATCCATGAGCATGATATGGAGTCTCCACACACACCTACCTTGTAGCTAAAAGTTCCCGAAAAGCCCAGTCTGCTCTGATTGGTCAGCTGGCCCTCTGTTGTCAATCCAACCAAACTCTTTGGACTCCGCTCCAGCTCTGCTCTAACTAACTTTGTTTGAGGGCGTGCCAAACCAGCCGCTAGTCAGGAATTATGCTAATGTATACTTGGTGACATCACCACGTTACGGAGGAAAAGGCAAGACTTTAAGCAAGGCGTTTCATGCAGTTCAGGAGCAGTGTTTCTGTGAGGGAGAGTAACTCCCTCTTGGCGTGGACTTTGAGCTTTGTAACTTTGCACATCTTTTACATGCACAACAAACTATGTGACACACTAAAGGAAAGGGAAAAAGCACAAAAGCATAACAGGTCCTCTTTAATACCGTTATCTCGAGATCACGAGTTGATTATTGGTACCTTCAAATGGGGTCGTGTTTACCGTGTTCACGAGTTGAGTCCGTATGAACGCCCCTCTCTTGTGGTATTCACGACCTCGTAAGTGGAAAGTTTCTGAAAGCTCAGAGGTCAAGAGTTGTGACATGTTTGTTGACGTAGTGGCGGAGGCCATGGAAGTTAAATTTCAGTGCATAATAAGTGAATATATTGTAATTTTAGTTGTATATTGTTTTTCTTTGTAATTCTATAATATGTCTGAGGAAAATGTTATTATTCCCAACAACCTCATCTTTTCCCTCTGTCATTATGCCTTTGCATTTACTGCATTATGTTACCCACCTGCTGGCTTGCTAAATTCTTAGCCTCTGTAGTTTCTAGACACCGACAATAACGTTAATATTGCCAACCGATGGTAAATGCAAATGCAAATGCATATTCACAAGCAGTATAAAACATGTTACCTGTGTCCTTAAATTAAAAAGAAAATTCGACAAAAGTGTGAAGAAAGGTCTTTATTCTTAGATTTTTGGTTGCTGGAAAAAACAGTCAATAACTGACACATTTGAGTTGAAGACATATCTGACTACATACAGACACAAAAACAAGCATTTTTACTTTATCAATTTAGAGATATTCCAAAGTAAATGTCTGATATTTTACCATGAATTGGCTTTTCTTTTCAGATCTGAAGTCATTTCAGTATTTCAGTTATTCCCAACTTTTACAATCACTGATAAGTCTAAATGACACCCAGATAGTAAGCAACTTTCAAAACACAAAATGGCCTCAAAGGGTAAAATAACAATTAAGCAAGTAAGAAAAAAAGAACACCTCATCAGATCACCTGTCTTCTTTTGAACATAGAGTTAAAGTACCTTTCTTCTTAGCTGTATTTGGGAAATTGGCCAGTGAACTACTCTGCCCATTTTCCGAGTGCATCGGCCTTCAGATCAAAATCTTCCCTTCGATTCATCATTGTAGTAGGGCTGACTCCACGCGGCATGCTGGCCATGGCATCTAGCCATTCAAGGTAGGCTACAAAGAGCAGCGATGACTTTCCTTCTTCTTCTGACATGCAGCTCTTAAAAGCTTCTTGGGTGCGGTTTTCAGATTGTTGCACTTCTGCCAAAAAATCTTTGTTAGCCTCCTCCAGGTCACAGTTGAGATTAAAGATCAGATCATCTAGACGCGGTCCCACATATGGGATGAACTCTACCACATCAGCGGTAGAGTTCATGCGGGAGAGGTGATACATTAAATCTTTTGCAAAAGCTTGTCCCAGCATAATATTGACTGCTATGGTGTCTTCCTTTATCGGTAGCGTGTGATTATTTTCCCCCAATGTTTCCAAAGATTGGAAATCGACTTGTAATTGCTTGAGGTACCTTGGTGAGAAAAACAGACAATAAAATCACACAAACTGACATATAGAGTACTAGTGCCAAACTGATTTTATAGGGCATACACATTGCAGTACCTACCTCTCTGTCTCCTCTCTCATCCTGGTGGGGTTGTTTGCAATGTGGGGTACCAGCCTCAGGTATTCACTGGCGGTGTAGACATGCGGTGGGTAGTACCCTCTCAGGGGGTCTTTGACAAATAAACCTGGAATGGGCCCTGAGTCTGACACCCACTCTCCCCTGGCCTGTCTGGCAAGAGTGTCAAACAGCACAGCCAGGGACAGGGCCACTACCCCGACCCCACCAAGAGTGACCTTGCCCTCCCTGCCAAAAGTGGTCTTCAGGCCCTGGGTGAAGTCCTCCAGCTGCTTCGGGGTCAGGGAGGACTGCACTGTCCTGTAGTGGTCCCTCAAATGAAGTGAAGAGTTGGTGGACATCATTTTCCCGAAAAGAGGACTGGGGTTGTAGTTTGGGTAAGGGCAGATGTCCCGAGCAATAGGGGCCAGTTGGGCTACGTCCTCAAGCTCGCAAAGCATGTTCCCCATCTTGATGTGAGTTTGTCAGTAGATTTCACTAAGAACAATCTCTGTGAAAAGACTCAACGAGACAACAGCAGCTGAGTGTGTGTGTCTGACAGGCTGTCCCTGGACATCATATATAAAGTCAGAGTGGGATCATGACGTCAAGTCTGTAATTAATTATTATTTAGCCGTGTCCTCCAAATGAGACTGTCTGTGTCTGTCTGTTGCACTAATGTTTGATGTACTCCTCATCTTGCCAAAGCACATTGACTAACTGGCTGAAAGTTGAAAAAAAAACTTCCAACAGACACATAGAAGAGATAAAGTGTGCAGATCGTAAATTTTTTATTCAAGCATTTTCAAAATGTGTGCTTAAACTAAAAGTCGAAAAATTACACCAAACATGCAGTAGTTCAACCCGGTCTCATGGGAAGGCGTATTAATACCATAACGTTACACGGACATTCTGCGTGTCATGAGTACGCATTTTAGCCTTTTTGCGTGTCATTTTTACGCCACGCAAATGTCCGCAGTTAAGTCTAGTCAAGAAAACCACTAACTTAAGGCTGGACCACACTAAAGGATTTTTCAGATATTAACAGATTTTGAAAATGTGAGATACCCCACACATGTCGACATGTTATGTTAAATTCAACAGTTTTGTTCCTATAGTGTGTGGTGAGCAACAATTGGGCCAAAACAGCACAACACACACTAAAATCTCTTGCGATCAAATGTGACTTTAGTGCTTTGTGTTTTGCATTAGCTCATGCATAAGTCGCGCCTGCCATGACGGCGTTGGTTGTCCTTCCGCTTCAGTCTTAACCATGCATGTCTAAAGAGAGCAGGATACAGCGTTGGAGGCTCAAGTTCATTCCTATGAGAGTTGCTCAGTGGCGCATGAAGCCAAAAATGTCTCGACTACCGAGTGATAAAGTTTTCGGATCATCCGGTGATCTTCCGCATCCATTGGGCCCCTAGAGCAAGAGCCGTAGCGTTTTCTTTAACTCCTTGCGCATTACCGTGGCATTCGCCTTTTTGTGCAAATGGGCTGAGTAGTCTGTATGTGTACACAACTTAACAGAAAGTCATGTTTTTATTACTTAACTTTCATTACATTAAATCATTTCATTTATTCATTTTATGTCATTTATTACTTTCAAATGCGGCAGGTTATTTAGACATCAGCCCTGTGAGGTCTTTGACTATTAATCACAGTATAAGACATTTGGCCGGTTGCACAACTTCACCGTCCAACTAATGTTTGCTGGAAAAGAGCAAAGGTTCTGCAACTGTATGCACAACATTGTTGCTGTCAGTAAAACCTACCCAACAGTGTTTCCCATAGACTTACATTGGGAAAAAGATGTCTGTAACTCAGCAGATCATTTTTTTGAGGTAAATCAACTTCCCAGTATGAACACTTGATTAGCCCTTATTTAAATCATTAGGTCCTAAAAGTTGTAAAATGCACTAATAGCCAAATCCAGAGTTATTTATCTTCCTCCGTTCATGTGAATGAGAGACAGACCGAGGCTGGACTGTGGGCTGGGAGTCGGGGTTAAAGGAAACGCAACTGCGCCTGCTCTAGGGGCCCAGTGGATGCAGTAGATCGCCGGATGATCCGGATAATTTTATTACTCTGCAGTCGAGCCATTTTGGCTTCATGCACCACTGAGAAACTCTCATAGGAATGAAAGAGAGCCCGTCTCCAACGCTGTATCCAGCTCTCTTTATACATCCATGAGCATGATACGGAGTCTCCACACACACCTACCTTGTAGCTAAAAGTTCCCGAAAAACCCAGTCTGCTCTGATTGGTCAGCTGGCCCTCTGTTGTCAATCCAACCAAACTCTTTGGACTCCGCTCCAGCTCTGCTCTAACTAACTTTGTTTGAGGGCGTGCCAAACCAGCCGCTAGTCAGGAATTATGCTAATGTATACTTGGTGACATCACCACGTTACGGAAGAAAAGGCAAGACTTCAAGCAAGGCGTTTCATGCAGTTCAGGAGCAGTGTTTCTGTGAGGGAGAGTAACTCCCTCTTGGCGTGGACTTTGAGCTTTGTAACTTTGCACATCTTTTACATGCACAACAAACTATGTGACACACTAAAGGAAAGGGAAAAAGCACAAAAGCATAACAGGTCCTCTTTAATACCGTTATCTCGAGATCACGAGTTGATTATTGGTACCTTCAAATGGGGTCGTGTTTACCGTGTTCACGAGTTAAGTCCGTATGAACGCCCCTCTCTTGTGGTATTCACGACCTCGTAAGTGGAAAGTTTCTGAAAGCTCAGAGGAGTTGTGACATGTTTGTTGACGTAGTGGCGGAGGCCATGGAAATTAAATTTCAGTGCATAATAAGTGAATATATTGTAATTTTAGTTGTATATTGTTTTTCTTTGTAATTCTATAATATGTCTGAGGAAAATGTTATTATTCCCAACAACCTCATCTTTTCCCTCTGTCATTATGCCTTTGCATTTACTGCATTATGTTACCCACCTGCTGGCTTGCTAAATTTTTTGCCTCTGTAGTTTCTAGACACCGACAATAACGTTAATATTGCCAACCGATGGTAAATGCAAATGCATATTCACAAGCAGTATAAAACATGTTACCTGTGTCCTTAAATTAAAAAGGAAATTCGACAAAAGTGTGAAGAAACGTCTTTATTTTTAGATTTTTGGTTGCTGGAAAAAACAGTCAATAACTGACACATTTGAGTTGAAGACATATCTGACTACATACAGACACAAAAACAAGCATTTTTACTTTATCAATTTAGAGATATTCCAAAGTAAATGTCTGATATTTTACCATGAATTGGCTTTTCTTTTCAGATCTGAAGTCATTTCAGTATTTCAGTTATTCCAAACTTTTACAATCACTGATAAGTCCAGATGACACCCAGATAGTAAGCAACTTTCAAAACACAAAATGGCCTCAAAGGGTAAAATAACAAATAAGCAAGTAAGAAAAAAAGAACACCTCATCAGATCACCTGTCTTCTTTTGAACATAGAGTTAAAGTACCTTTCTTCTTAGCTGTATTTGGGAAATTGGCCAGTGAACTACTCTGCCCATTTTCCGAGTGCATCGGCCTTCAGATCAAAATCTTCCCTTCGATTCATCATTTCAAAAGGACCGACTTCTCCAAATGCATGCGCAATTCTGAACATGGCATACATCCATTCAAGCTGGGCTACATGGAGCAGCCATGACTTTCCTTCTTCTTCTGACTTGCAGCTCTTAAAAGCTTCTTGGGTGCGGTTTTCAGATTGTTGCACTTCTGCCAAAAAATCTTTGTTAGCATCCTCTGGGTCACAGTTGAGATTAAAGATCACATCAGCTAGTGGCGTTCGCTGAAATGCTGAAACCAACGAGGTAAAAGTCTCAACTGCCCTCACATCAGTGGTAGAGTTCATGCGGGAGAGGTGA
Organism: Sebastes fasciatus; assembly: GCF_043250625.1. NCBI lineage: Eukaryota > Metazoa > Chordata > Actinopteri > Perciformes > Sebastidae > Sebastes > Sebastes fasciatus. Next base: position 21,516,311 of record NC_133807.1, read on the forward strand.
TGCATCAAATCTTGTACAAAAACAATTCCCAGGATAATATTGACTGCTATGGTGTCGTCCTTTATCGGTAGCGTGCGATTATTTCCCAGCAATTTGTCCAAAGATTGGAAATCGACAAGTAATTGCTTGAGGTACCTTGGTGAGAAAAACAGACAATAAAATCACACAAACTGACATATAGAGTACTAGTGCCAAACTGATTTTATAGGGCATACACATTGCAGTACCTACCTCTTTGTCTCATCTCTCATCCTGGTGGGGTTGTTTACAATGTGGGGTACCAGCCTCAGGTATTCACTGGCGGTGTAGACATGTGGTGGGTAGTACCCTCTCAGGGGGTCTTTGACAAATAAACCTGGAATGGGCCCTGAGTCTGACACCCACTCTCCCCTGGCCTGTCTGGCAAGAGTGTCAAACAGCACAGCCAGGGACAGGGCCACTACCCCGACCCCACCAAGAGTGACCTTGCCCTCCCTGCCAAAAGTGGTCTTCAGGCCCTGGGTGAAGTCCTCCAGCTGCTTCGGGGTCAGGGAGGACTGCACTGTCCTGTAGTGGTCCCTCAAATGAAGTGAAGAGTTGGTGGGCATTATCTTCCCAAAAAGAGGACTGGGGTTGTAGTTTGGGTAAGGGCAGATGCCCCGAGCAATAGGGGCCAGTTGGGCTACCTCCTCAAACAGGCAATGATTGTTCCCCATCTTGATGTGAGTTTGTCAGTAGATTTCACTAAGAACAATCTCTGTGAAAAGACTCAACGAGACAACAGCAGCTGAGTGTGTGTGTGTCTGACAGGCTGTCCCTGGACATCATATATAAAGTCAGAGTGGGATCATGACGTCAAGTCTGTAATTAATTATTATTTAGCCGTGTCCTCCAAATGAGACTGTCTGTGTCTGCCTCTTGCACTAATGTTTGATCTGCTCCTCATCTTGCCAAAGCACATTGACTAACTGGCTCAAAGTTGAAAAAAAAACTTCCAACAGACACATAGAAGAGATAAAGTGTGCAGATAGTGCATTTTTTATTCAAGCATTTTCAAAATGTGTGCTTAAACTAAAAGTAGAAAAATTACACCAAACATGCAGTAGTTCAACCCGGTCTCACGGGAAGGCGTATTAATACCACAACATTACACGGACATTCTGCGTGTCATGAGTACGCATTTTAGTCTTTTTGCGTGTCATTTGTACGCCACGCAAATGTCCGCAGTTAAGTCTAGTCAAGAAAACCACTAACTTAAGGCTGGACCACACTAAAGGATTTTTCAGATATTAACAGATTTTGAAAATGTGAGATACCCCACACATGTCGACATGTTATGTTAAATTCAACAGTTTTGTTCCTATAGTGTGTGGTGAGCAACAATTTGGCCAAAACAGCACAACACACACTAAAATCTCTTGCGATCAAATGTGACTTTAGTGCTTTGTGTTTTGCATTAGCTCATGCATAAGTCGCGCCTGCCATGACGGCGTTGGTTGTCCTTCCGCTTCAGTCTTAACCATGTATGTCTAAAGAGAGCAGGATACAGCGTTGGAGGCTCAAGTTCATTCCTATGAGAGTTGCTCAGTGGCGCATGAAGCCAAAAATGTCTCGACTACCGAGTGATAAAGTTTTCGGATCATCTCGTGATCTTCCGCATTCTTTAGGCCCCTAGAGCAAGAGCCGTAGCGTTTTCTTTAACGCCTTGCGCATTACCGTGGCATTCGCCTTTTTGTGCAAATGGGCTGAGTAGTCTGTATGTGTACACAACTTAACAGAAAGTCATGTTTTTATTACTTAACTTTCATTACATTAAATCATTTCATTTATTCATTTTATGTCATTTATTACTTTCAAATGCGGCAGGTTATTTAAACATCAGCCGTGAGGTCTTTGACTATTAATCACAGTATAAGACATTTGGCCGGGTGCACAACTTCACCGTCCAACTAATGTTTGCTGGAAAAGAGCATAGGTTCTGCAACTGTATGCACAACATTGTTGCTGTCAATAAAACTTACCCAACAGTGATAGAGATCGAGCACAACAAACATATTGACAAATGTGAGGACAAAGGACTGGAAGGTACATGAAATATTCCCGTAACTCCGCTGTGATTGAGTTTGTATAAACATTAGGTTCAGCTCAAACAGTATGAATAAATACGCTTATTTGCTTTCTTGCAGAGAGTTAAATAAGAAGATTGATGCCACTCTTCTTTGTATGCTAAATATGAAGCTACAGCCTGCGCCTGTTAACTTATCATAAAGACTGGAACAGGGGGAACAGCTTTAACTTTTTTGAACATTACAAAAATGTAAAATGAAAATCTTTTCTTTATCAAAGAGGGGGTAGCAGGTGTTTGTGGAAGAGATCAAACCAATATTGTGGTGCCATTATCAGTAATGTTGAAAATGACCTTGAATCATACTGTGAGGGTCACACTCAGCAGGCTGGTTGGTTCATTATATCTCTAAAGGAGGGTCAGCTGTGGAGCCTGATTGTCCCAGATGAGGATCAGGTGTGTGGAGCCTATATGTCTACTCCTGGTTTCCAGTGCTCAGATGCTGACTCACAGTCTCATTGTGAGAGCTTCATTCTGTTGCTTGGTCTAGCCGTGTAGAGGTGTGTGTATCGGCAGAAGTTACCACATGAACCTATCTGCCTGATTTGCTCACCTGTTTTCTGTTGGAGTGGTGTGTCGGTCTGTGTGGCCTGGCTTCTCAGTTTTGACATGGCATTGCTGCCAGTGTCTTTTTCTTCAGTTGACTTGACTCTGTTTCCCAGAGAGTTTATCCTCTAGTCAGCTGCTCAACACTATCTGAGTTCACTAATCTAAGTATCTTAGTGAGGGTAGGGAACGTTTCTTTTTTAGGCTCATTTTTTTATTTGGTGTTTCCCCTATCCCCTTCAATTGCTTGCAATTTTTGTGGTTACCCTTCTGAGGTAAACTTTAAGATTCCCCTGGTCCGGTATTGCGTCCAACTCCCTGTTACCCTGACACTATGATCACCAAAGCACTGGTGAACTCAAGGGGTGCATGTTCGAACAAACCGCAGAAAAAGTGCCTTCTTGGATGCCCCTATGGTAGATAAAACATGATAAAGTGCCCTTGGGGGTCCCCTTCCAGTGGAGAAAATGTGATAAGGTGCCCTCAAAGGTGCCCTTCCAGTGCAGCAAATGTGATAATGTGCCCTCTAGGGTGCCCTTCCAGTGGAGAAAACATGATAAATGACCTCTAGGGTGCCCTTCCAGTGGAGAAAACATGATAAATGACCTATAGGGTGCCCTTCCAGTGGAGAAAACATGATAAATGACCTATAGGGTGCCCTTCCAGTGGAGAAAACATGATAAATGACCTCTAGGGTGCCCTTCCAGTGGAGAAAACATGATAAATGACCTATAGGGTGCCCTTCCAGTGGAGAAAACATGATAAATGACCTATAGGGTGCCCTTCCAGTGGAGAAAACATGATAAATGCCCTCTATGGTGCCCTTCCAGTGGAGAAAACATGATAAAGTGTCCTCTAGAGGGCCCTTAAACAATGAAAACATGATGAAATGCCCTCTAGAGTACAATGCATTCAATATTTCACAAAAATCCTCATGGTGGCACCAGAGGAAAAGTCAGCCGATCACCAAAGTCAGCAGTATTAATCCTCCGGGGAACATGAATATCTGTCCAACATAACATGGCATTCCATCCAATATTTGTTGAGATATTTCCGTCTGCTTGTAGTCATAATAAAGGCTCTTTCTGGTGGCAGCTACTGGCTTTTTAAGGTTAATTTTGTTTGGTTTGTGTTGGCAGTGCGAGCTACCAATACTTGATTTGTCAGTATTATGAATTCTGTCGGCGTGACGAACGATTTTGGGACGAAGAGAGAAGAAAACATGTCTTTTCAGGAACTTGGTGATTTTTCAGTGGAACTCTTTTGTTGCCTCCAGGAATATTTTCGAGGTTTCCTGGAGCCTGGAACATTTAATTAGTCGAAAAGTCATCTGTCACATTGTTTTATGTGATTGTCACTTGTTTTTTTCTTTCTTCTTGTTTTCCTTTTCAACTGGCTTTTTGTGTTACGCAACTCTCTTCCACAGAGGTACGGAGAGGCGTGCATGTTTGTGTGTGTGCATGTGTGTGTTCAACATTGTCATTGCTGTCAAGTTTTCATATTGTCTGAAGCTTCCTGATGTAATCGGCCAAATCAGAGTGTGACAAAAGAGCCTGGAAACAATAGCTGGGGGGTCAGACAGGTCGTGGAAAACTGTTTGAAGAACAATGTTATCTGGAGACCTGGTAATAAAATCACAGTGGTGTAGAAAGGTACAAGCCTTTTGCTTCCCTGGGCCGATATTAGCCGAACGGACCTGCTTGTCAGTCACGTCTGCATGAACAAGTTTACCTTCTCTGTCTGTCAGCAGTGATAGTTCCTGATGTGACAGCCTGTGGCATTATTAACTCACTGGACAGAAATTAATTGTGTGTCTAAGCCTGTGCTGGAAAAAGGATTTCATAGACTGTGTCAAAGATATTGCAATATTGCTTTAAAGAGACAATATTCCTGATTTCTTTCATAACAGGTGGCGTTAGATGTGAGCCGCTCTTAAAATGTTATTTGTTTGTCTGGAAGTCTAACACTGGGCATGAAAATGTGTGGGTGTGTGTGTGGAAAACAGAAGAACATCAATATTATTCCACAGCTGCAGAGTGCACAGTACCGTAGAAAGGAAAAAAATCCTTCTCATGTGTCCATCATCCCACAGAAACATTTGTGTCTTGCCAGCAAGAATACAGTGAATTCAGATTTCATGCAGATTCATGAAACATGGGCGACTTTAGTTTGTGTTTTTCAGGCTGCAGAGACTTTAAACTATTGTTATTTCACATACAATGAGGTATGGGTTGTTCTTTGCAGTGTTTTTGTACGTAAAAAACATTACAATGATATTTCTGGATCATTAGTTGCCGTTGGTGTAGCTGTTTCTAACCCTTGTATTTCAGATGAAGAGGACACTGAGGCCTGCAGCACTAGAACAGCTGCAAAAGCATCTCTGTTATCCCAAAGAAGAATCTACTCTAACCTTACGGGAAACACAACATTCCTAGAGACTGTTTTCTGCCAAACCAAAGTGCACTTAGTGTTTGCCTTAGATAAAGGAGCAAAACAATAAGCTCTTGGGGTTCATGCTTTGAAACTGCACAGTAAAAGTCCCTGCAAGTGTAAACACGACAGGATTTCTGGGGCTCTTATGCAAGCTTGCTCTCACCCGTGGTTATACATGACACGCTGGGAAATATCAAATTAAATGAGCTTGTCTAAAAAAAATGGTTAGATAAATAAAGAGCTCTATTATTACTTTGTTGCTGGCTGTTGTGGCTAATAACAGCAACCCCCCCTCGAAAAAATATGCAGGAAGAGAACATGATGTTCTTCAAGGTTTTTATAGTGAGGCAATGGAAGTGCCAATTTTAGACCTCAAAAAACCTTCTCTTATATGATACACTTTTATTCTTTTTATGGGCAGAATTACAGTAGTGGACAATTACTACATTTACTCAAGTACTGTACTTTGATAACTTAAGTTACTTTGCAGATTCATAAAACAAAATATAATCAACAAATACATGAATATTATTATAGGTTAAAGAGGACCTATTATGCTTATTTCCAGGTGCATACTTGTAATTTAGGTTTCAAATACAACATGTTTTCATGCTTTAATGTTCAAAAAACACTTTACTTTTCTCATACCGGCCGTAATGCCACACCTCTTTTCACCCTCTGATTGAAACGCTCTGTTCGAGCTGCGCCCCACTTCCCGAAAAGCCCAGTCTGCTCTGATTGGTCAGCTGGCCCTCTCTGTTGTGATTGGTCAACCGAACCAAACTCTTCAGACTCCAGCTCCACTCTAACTAGCTTTGTTTGAGGGCGTGCCAAACTAGCCGTTATGCAAATGTGTTACTTAGTGACATCACCACGTTACGGAAGAAAAGGCGGGACTTCAATCAAGGTGTTTCAGGCAGTTCAGGAGCAGTGTTTCATTGGGGGAGAGTAACTCCTTTGGTGTGAACTTTGGGTTTTGTAACTTTGCAGACCTTTTACATGCAAAAAAAAACAACATAACACACTAAAGGAAAGAGAAAAAGCACAAAAGCATATTAAGATAAGACTTTATTGATCCCCGGGGGGATATTCACAAGCTACCCGGCCGAATATGAAGTAATTAAAATAAGCTCCACCTTTGCCAGCTTCAACATGATCATCACTAGTCATAACACAATAATATAAAATATAGCCTATTATTCTGAAATGGGCCACTCCGCAGAGGAGTGGACACGAGTCACATGACTTTAGACTCGACAAAATCAGAAAAAAATTGCAACTCGACTTGGACTTCAACACCAATGACTCGTGACTTCACCTGGACTTGAGCCTTTTGACTTGAAAATACTTGATACTCCCCATCCCAGAGATTAAAACGTATGTTATTTAAAAAGTGTGCCACGAATAGGTTCATTCTCCTTCATTTCCTGAATCATCGTACTTGTTTTAACAAATTAATACAAATTTTAAAAAGCATTCATGATTGGTGGAGAGCGCATAGTGACTTGTTTAGGACTTAAAACTCAAAGTATATGACTTGGACTTGCAAAACAATGACTTGGACCCACCTCTGCCATTCTGCATAATACGTATGTTTACTTTTGGTACTTTAAGTATATTTTGATGCCAGTATTTTTTTATTCTTTTCCTTTGAATGCATGACTTTTACTGAGTATTTTCTGTGCTGTGGTAAGTACAAGATGTGAGTACTTCTTCTACCACTGCTGAATTATGAACATGTAATATAGTGTAAAGATAAATGTTTCCTGTTTCCAAACTCCTTTAAAACGGGTGGAGACACAAGTGGATACTTCTGTTTGGACTCATTATAACATAACTGCCTGTAGACGGCTCGACTGAGCAACCCGATTACACGATGATAAGTGACATGTTAAAGAAAAGGCCCATTATGCACAAAATACATAACTGTACATCTACTTACAAGTGCCCTTGTGGGTAATTTACTTTTCGTTTGCCAAATAAATGACCGGGATGGTATTTCAGGGACAAAGTCCAGCAGGTAATGAAGATACATTCATCTGTCACAGACAACTGTAGGTGCTTTTATTACAACTTCTAACATAGAGGGGGAAAACACAACACTCATTTCTTATGGGCCACTGCAGCTGCACAACCTGTTCAATAGCACCACCCGGAGGAGTGATGACACATTGAAATCCTACTGTCCCTGAACCCACCATTTAGGGTTACAGTATCATTAACACCTACAGTGAGTTTTGCTGGATTTAAAGGGGATCACCACCTATATTAACAATTCCAATATGTTATTTCATGGTTTTATGAAAGTTCAATCAATATTTATTAGTATAAACTACTCTCTTAAAGCCAGAAACTGGAGAAGTAAGTCTCAAACTTGTGATGTCATAAGGCCCAGACACACCAACCCGACACCAAAGAACTAGCGGCGACGAAGGCCACCAGTTGCGTCGCCTCACGTTGCCTTTGTCTTGGCCAAAAAGTCGCACTCAATGGAATGATCAGATGAGATGAAGATGAGAAATGAGAAGAGCCTTCTGTGTTTTTCCTCTTGACTTAACTTGTTGGCTTGCTTTCCTCGCTTCCATTTTGAACAGCAGAGTGATTTCTCTCACTGACGGGCGCCGCTGCCGCTGAAAAAACTACGAGACGGGCAGACTAGAGCCAACGGTACAAGACACACCGCAAAAACTAGGCTGACGAACGCTCACCGACGGCCCCAAACGGCTGGGTTTGTCAGGGCCTATAGGGTATAAAGTCTGGAGCTACTCTATAGACAATGAATGGGAGACTTTTATGGACTGAGAGGATGTTTTTCTTTTTTATAGCCAAATGAGCTTTATTCTATTGTAGCGTTGTCAGTTGTGAAACTGAAAATGTGAAAATGTCCTCTGGGTGCTCTCAGTGTCATCTATAACATCTTTCCCAATTCATTGTATGGAGCAGCTCCACGCTTTATACCCTATGACATCACAAGTTTGAGCTTTAGCACACTAGTATTTGGAATTGGAAGACAGTTGTTCAAATTTACTTTTATTTTTGGACTGTCTTAGAGCATAGGAATAAGCTGTATGAATTTTGAAAATGGGCGTAGTTCCCCTTTAAGTACAATATTGAGGTACTTGTTACTTCTACTCTATTTTTCAGATGGGAATATTGTACTTTCTACTCCACTGCATTTATTTGAGACCTTAAATTCCTGGTAATGTCACAGATTAAGTTTTACATACAGAACAAGACACATGATCACTGTATAAAATATGATACATTTTTCAGTGCACAAAATCTGCTTATTGAATAATTTCAGTCCTCGAGTAAAAGTTATAATAAAACAGTGGTGTAAGAATATTCCAACTTTTTTAAAAATGCAAATTGACTTGTTTCAATTAAATAAAGTTTAATTTTTTATAATTCTTATGTAGCAATTAGCTTTTTGCAAGGTCAGTGTTTTTAAACAAATGAAAACATCTTTACTGCAGAGACAGAAGGTTTTAGGACTCAATTATACATACAATATATAGGAAAACACCATCAAAACAGTTTCTGCGTAGGGAGCAAAGTTAAGTAAAAATGTATTGTTCAGTATTACTACTTTTATTTAAGTAAAGGCTTTGACTACTTCTTCCAACACTGCAGCAGATTAAGCAAAGAAAGTAAAAATAAAAAGCAAAAACCACAACTTAATCCAGCTCTTTCCACTTTATTGACACAGAGATAAATAATTACTGCGGGTGGTAAATGATTTCTGAGGAATGAATCCTATTTAAACACGTCTGCTGTATGCCGTTCTTATTCCCTTCTAGGATCGACAATGACATTTTAAACTTTAACATACGAATGAAATCAGCACGAGGGAACAAAAATCAGCAAGACTGACACAGTTGTTACAGATTTATAGATCCGCCTTCATCCTCTCCGTGTAGATTGATAGAGAACACATCACTAAACACAAAAAGGGCATTTATGTTAGCGCACAACGCAGGATTAAACTGTTCATCTCCATCTTCGAAGCACTGATTGACATCCTGATGTAAATTGTATTCCCTTTGGACCTTTATAGCTCTGTGTGTGAGGTCAGCGTGATAACAGGTGTGCAAAGTGGGTGTGAACTCAAACCGATGAGATACTGCAGAGTGTAAAGTACTTCTGTCGACATGATCAGTTAAGACATTTGCACATAACGCCTCATTTATGATTGCTAGTGCAACACTGCCACATAGGAAGAAAAATGCAGTTTGTTTGTTTTTAAAGGGAAGATTTGCATAAATAATATTAAACACAGGTAAAACAAAATGACTTCACTAAAGACAAGACACATAACAGATTACAGATAATGCTATTTCTCTGAGGAATGAATGAAATCTCTGTGTGTACATTCCCGATTTTGAATCTAAAACGTGATGCGAAGTTTAAAACAAAATGGCAGATTAGTTTGTGGAGTGTCACTCACGGAAACTTGCATCACTTGCACACACAAAGAGAAAAATCACTATTCAACACCGCACAGATTTCTCAAGAGATGAGTGACATTAATAGAAGAAGAGGAGCCCGACCGATCTCATTCCTCAAAGCTCCCGTCCAGGATGCTTTCGAAGGTGAAGGGGAGGAATTTGAAGCCCTGGCCGGTGTAAAACTTGTTCTGGAACTCCACCCTGTACAGAAAATAAAAGCTCCAATCAGAAGAAAAACAATGACCAGGAAGCCTCTCACACGATAACAAAGGAACGGAGTGGTGATGGCGGTCAGGTTGGGTAATCTGAGCACTCATATCTACATCCCTGCTCCTGGAGCCGGTCCCAGGGTCAGACACATAAGCCTCTTCCCTTCTGGAAAACGATCAGGCTCTATTTTTAAAAAGGCCAATGCTATGTGACGGCTGGATGACCTTTTAACTGAGGAGCCACGAATACCTGCCATTCTATAGTCTGGTCTGGTGTAGGAGAGTAGACGAGGAGGGGGTAGTCGTTTTAAAAACGTTACTGTGCATAACTTCCTGCACTTTTTCTAGCAAAAACGGGTGTTATTTACCAAATCAATGTTATAGATACTTTCAAGTCTAAATATCCTAAGTCTCATCTGTACTCAATCATCCCTAAAATTCACAGACATTTTTTGTTTTTAATATCATACTTGTATTCTTTAGAAATCATAAACACCATATTACTACTTTTTCTAGGTAACTGCTGCTGTCATTTCTCTGCATCTACTGAAAGATAATAATAATAATAATAATAATAATAAATGAAATTATGTTTCTGTCCCTTCATCTAGATGTTTTTGGTCTTTCTTATTTAATGATGCACAGTGGGAGAAAACATGGAAAGTGTGTGATAAATACTGCATCAACAACAAGTGTCCTTTGAGATATTATAAAGAATTTACCCGTTAAACTTGTGTTAGAAAGATTTAAGATGAATATTGATTATAAGTGTGATTTCTGTGGACTAGAAAAAGAGTATTTCCCATCTATTTTTCCACTGTATATATGCATACAGGAATGTTCTGGATTGATAGAGCCAACTTTGTAAAAAAAAAAAAAAAAAAGAAACGTAAGCAATATGTTAGTCAAGATAAGATTGAAAGAAAACATGCTGTGTATCATACAACTATTTATTATCTTTTGGAAAATTCCATATTCGTAAGAAAAAATGGTCAGGAACCAAGCCAACCTTCCTGCACTTTATAAATTAATTCAAACAATATAGCACCATCTTAAGTAATGTTAAAAACAAAAAGCCATTAAGACCTTTAAGTGATTCAATTAATATAATATGATGCATATAATGCTGTATATGAACATGTGGACAATAAAGAAAGTATATTAGTATTAAAGGCTCTCAAGTATCTCAGCAGCTTCAAGACCATCTCTAAGAGAACAGATGAGCACTTCAAAGTAGAGAGGCCAACTACATTTATCTCCACTTCGACTTTGGCAAACCTCACATGTGACATTCTATAATCACGTGATGTCCTGATGCAATCACTGGAAATAAAATCTTATGATGTTTTATATTAGCTTCCCTGCATTCAGAAGTGCACCTTATTGTCCCTGAAGGCCATTCAGTGAGAGCTGACTCACCCAGCATTCCTGTGTGGAGAATAATTATAGAGAAGAGTGGCTGCAGGCAGCGCAGGCATGCTCTGTAAATGTGCCAGCGGATTATAAAACCAGGATGACATTCAGCAAAGCCTGACAAACACGTTAATGAGGAGACAACAAAGGATCATCGGTGCCATAGCGAGGAGTCATAGACCGTTCTGCATGGCACGCACACACACACGGCAAAAAACGGAGAGCATAACCCAGACTTAGAGCGAGACGTGTTCCAGGCCTCAGGCCAGGAAAGCGAGCCGGCGATGGGAAACTGCAATTTGTTAACTTCTAATTGAGACACGCCTTTGTTGAATGGCAGACACATCGTGGCACTGACGGCTGCCGGGGGTGCAGAGGAGGTTAAAACACCGAGCTATTCTGGCTACATTTCTATATATTTTTGTAAATGTTTTTGGTTCATAATTTGTTGTAAATTCCATTTCTAACTATTTAAAGTAAGCAGAGTAACCTGCTGTATGGACCCTCTGGATCTGGGGTTTTGTTAAGTGATATTTAGGGCTGCAACTGACAATTATTTTCATTGTCGATTAATCGGCTGATTATTTTCTGGATTAATTGATTAGTTGTTTGGTCTATAAAATGTTTCCCAAAGCCCAAAATGACGTCCTCAAATGTCTTGTTTTGTGCACAACTCAAAAATATTTAGTTTACTGTCATAGAGGAGTAAAGAAACCACAAAATATTCACATTTAAGAAGCTGGAATCAGAGAATTTCATTTATTTTTTCTTAAAAAAATGACACAAACAGATTAATAAATTATCAAAATAGTTGGCGATTTAATAGTTGACAACTAATCAATTAATCCTTGCAGCTCTACTAACATAATAAGTCTACTAATATTAGTGTAGTAGTTAGTTAATATAAACTAATTCCTGTCTCTGATACCATTTTTACAATCAGGACATGTGTTAAACTTTACTTTTTTTTTTTTTTTTTTCCTAAATAAATGGTTGTCATTTTCACTGGATTTATAACTTAAGCACAATCTGTGACCCTTGCACTACTCGTTTTGCCTCGGTAATGCAGAGAAGAAGAAGCTGGTACTGTTCCTTAAGTTCAAAGAAATGGGCTAAATGGTCACCTATTATGTCAAATCACTTACAAACAGAACCAGTGGCTTTCTCATGTGTTTCTGTTCACCTGCAGATGGCGCTGTAGGTCTGTAGTTTACAGTGCTCGAAGTCATTTGGCATTAGTAAAGTCCTCTCTTTAAATAGCACAGGAACTTAGTTTTGGGATGAATGCTCATTGTGAATAAAACGCTGGATGAGATGCTCAAAGTTTGACACTAGATTATCAGAACAGAGGCTGAGCAAAAACAGGAACACCTTTCTTTATAATGCAATTCATACATCAACCACAGCCTCAATTAAAACCTGAACAAAACAGGCTCCACAAGTGAAACGGAGACCAATATTAAGGAGAGGACAAAAGAAAGCAAATGACATAAACAAACAAAAAGAAATACAACACTCAACTTACCAGTGCAGCCTCAGTGCATGCAAGAAGGCCGACAGGCCCTCCATTACGAGAAGAATGGCAACTGTGAGAACAGCAAAGAAGAAAAAGACTACGGCTATTACGATGAAGCCTGCGAAGCTGCTGCTGGAAAGGCCGATGTGCATCACCATGGTCCACAGCACCTCTGACAGCTCTGTGCAAGGGACAAAGAAAGATTTTAGGGCTGTGAAGAATAAATAAATGTGTATATTATTGTGTTAATCTATAGTCAAAAGTGTGACTTACGTGCATGAGCCAGACTGAGGGCCCAGAGCCTCAGATAGGAGGCAGTGTTGGAGATACAGCCCAGGCAGTACTCTATGGTGTGGATCGCCTGATGCACCGCCATATCCGCAAAGTTAAACTGCGGAGACAGGGAGAGAACGCCAAAACATAACCGCGTGTCAGCGTGAATCTCTTGAAAACAGCATCTCTACGACACAGGAGGATGTAATGATAGGAAAGCCATTTGCCACTGTAGACCAGCAAAGCCCCTTAAATTAGAAGAGACACCGTCGTCTGAGGACCCTGTGAACCCAAAGTATATCAGCTGCCCTGCTGATCCCTCATGCACACCACCGGGACTGTAAGGAAACACACGCCTATTGGCGCCCACAGCTTGAGGAATCCCTGCAACCCACGTTTTCAACAAGTGACTCCTAGAACACCCACCGACTAAACACACACACACACACCCAGCTAAGAGCAGCAGGCAAGGGATGACAGCATATATAGACAACAAAGCGAGGGGCAGAAAGAGAATAACTAGACATGCACTTTGACAGGAGGGGAAAGGTTGCAGGGTGAGCTCCTGTCCTACCTCTTCCTCGTCTCCGGCCTTGACAGCAGGTGACAAAAGGCAACGCTTGGTTATTGACAGCACACACACAGATAGACAGACAGGCAGACAGACATCAGTACAACAGGAAAGTAACAAGAGAAATCAGTTACTAACTTGAAAAAGGAAAGAGCGTGAACATTACAGGATGACAACACATGCAGTCAGGTGTCACATCAAACAACGTGACTGGTCGGATTTTCACAAGAATTTAAATTATTCTACAAAGTGGCTGAAATAAGAAAAAACAAAACAACAAATTAAACAGCGTTTAACCTCTCAATAGCATTTACTATCATCTAAAGGCGCTTTCACAAGCCATAGTCCGTTTGGCTAGTCCGAATCAGAGTGAAATTGATACTTTTGGTTAGTTTTCTATTTAGTCTGGTTCGGTTTGCACAAATTAAAGCAGACCAAATAAAATAATGAGGTTACTGAAGGGCATGTACGAAGGAGCAAATTTATCTTTTTCATCTCGAGAGCTGCCGCTGTGTGCACGGATCCCTTCTCCTCCAGATTATCACATTTCAAATGACTTTATAGACGTCACTATTTGTGTGGACTTTATTTAGCATATTCTGTATGTTCTCTTCTGCCAAGATGTCAAGCAAACAATTCCTGGTCCGTCCTCTCTCAATCCAAGACCACCTCTCTCAAGCGGTCTCGGTCCGGTTGTTTTGGTCCGCGCCAGAGTACGATTACTGCGTTCACAACTGCCCAAACGATCCGCACCAGAGTTCGATTCAAACGGACTAAATGTTTGCTTGTGAAAGCGCCCTGAAGGTGGCGTTGTGGAGCTTGTTAAACCTGTTTGCCTTCATGCTTAATTTATGTTTTTCATTGCCACAGTGGAAGTGGAAACACGAGGTATCGGTTTCTGTTTCCAACTGGGGCTCAGTGACTGAATTATTCAAAGATGTGAGTAGATCCTATAACCCCTCTCACCAAACTGCTGGATTGCCATTTCTCCAGCTTTGTGAGCAAGAGGGAGAAAATGCCGTCAGGTAGAAGACAGTAGCCGTGTGTCAAGCAATTAAGTGAACATTTGAAATGTTGCAAAAAGAAATGTGAATTAGGCGCATTTCCATCAACTGGTTTGGAGTGGATGAACTCTGCTACAGCATAGTTTGGTTAGAAATTGGCGCTATAGGCTTGCATGGCTGTAATCCGCCAGTAAACAGAGTAGACGAAGAAGAAGAGGCTGCAAACCGGAACAAAGCAAGTCGGCTTGGCCATCTAACAATCTATGAGAGAAAAATGGAGAAAGGTCTTCAAGAATTAGTTTCAACTGGGAAAGTTTTAACTGTTCTTTCGTGTCAGTTAGTATTGGCCATATTTCATGTTGTCTGGAGACAAAAACAAGCATTCACACATTATGGGAATATCTGAGAATATGCAGAAACAGCTCATCAGTCATGTGAGTTAAACGTTTTCAACTGTACGCCAGAATTTATTCGGCAAAGGCGTTTCCAAAATCCATTTAGCGCATCAACTCTTTTTCGACAAAGGCAAAAACCTCACCTCAAGCGAGCGTAAAAACTTTTCCATGCAGCTTTTTTTAAGGCGATACTTCAAAATGCGCATCAAAATATGTGAATGGGAACACGGCTAGTGTTACTGACGAGAACGAGTCTCTTTTACCTCAGGCTCCTCCTCAGAGTGCTGCGAGAGCTGGTCGTGCTGGATGATTTCAGCCTCATCCTCGGTGGGCCCGTTGCCCACTCTGATCCCTCCAAAGTTAGCTGTACCCTGATATAGAAGACGGGTGAAATAACACAATTAAAAAGGGATTATAATTGAGGCACAATGTGTTATTTTAAGTTATACCGCTTACCATGTTTTTCCGCCACAAATGCTGTCTCCGCAGAACAAGTGTTTTCACTATTAACATACAGGGAACACAAGCCAAGGCGATGACCACCAAGAGTGATTGTATGGCCATCTACATGGAGAAGAGAGAAAGAACAATTAGCTCGCTGTGGTTCATTTCAGGACAAAAGGATGGATGGATGTAACTAACGCGTGTATCTGACCTGTCCTCTGTAGAGAGGTTTGTTACTGGGGTCATTGTAGTTGAAGAGGAACATGTTAATAAAGGCGATGAGGAGGCTGGGAGCGTCCTTGGATATGCCTGCATCGTATGAGACCCACTTATAGAAGATCAGAATGATCAGGTAGCCAAACAGACTGGCCATGAAGACAATCTCTGGGATGAATCCCAAGTAGATATTCAGCGGCTTCTTGAAATACCTACAGAAAATCACACGCAATTACAATTTGTGTGTAACTGCCGACGGTGACAAAGAGGAAGAAATACAACAAGACATTTAAAGTATAAATGTTGGATGTAAATCTCACAGGTGGTTGAAGAGACTGAGTGAGACTCCAAACAGCATGTGGACGACTCCCAGGATGACGGACATCTTCATCTTGAATGAGTTCAGGAACGTCAGCTTGTTGGTGGAAATGCTCCATATCTGAGAGACGAAGACGGGGAGTGTTCAACAATTAGTCTTTTCATTAGGAGTCGCATTCTCCTTTAACGATATTCAATTACAACAAACCTAATTATATAAGCAAGTTTATGTTAGCATTACCATTAGTTGTTAGATTTAAAGGGTAACTTCGGTATTTTACAACCTGGACCCTATCTTCCCATGTTTTTGTGTCTAACTGACTATTAGCGACAACACTTTCTGAAACTGGTCCAGTACTGAGGGAGAGCGCTGTAGACAGCAGCTGCTCACGGGCAGCAATATGGTGCTATAGGGGCAAGCTGGCACCGTCATTTACATCCACTAGAAGTGTTTGTTTTTGCAATGACGGGCTCTGGTTGTTATTATAAGTGTTTGACATTATGGAAAGAGTCTCACTCAAGGAGAAGTCTCGTTGTGAAATCTGGTGAGGGGACGTTTAGCCGGAAGACAAAGCGAGTGCCGGCTGGGCAGAGAGTTTGTTGTGTTGGAGAACAGAAAGTGTAGCTTAGGGTTATCTAAAATATTTTCAATGTCATGGCTGAATATTTAGATGATTTCGGCGATGTGGATGACGTCTTTGGCTCAAATAAATACGGGCGGCCATCGAATTCACAGTATACGGATATTCAGATTTCACAACGAGACTCCTTGAGCAGGACTTGGACACAATAACAAAACAGATGTTGGGATCAAGCGAAAGGTAAGAAAAACGTTACATATCCTTTCCGTAATGTTGTCAGACACTTATAATGACAATCTGAGCCTGTCAGTGGCAAAAACAAGCACTTTTAGTGAACATAAGTTGCCCTCGCAGCTCTGCGAGTAACTGCTAGTTACAGCGTTATCCCTCAATACTGGACCAATTTCAGAAAGTGTTGTCTCCATTAGTCAATTAGACACAAACACATGGGAAAATAGGGTCTAGGTTGGAAAACTCTGAAGTTACTCTTCAAGCAACAAGCCATTATTGTGGATTTATTTTTAACGGATATATAATCATTTGCAAATACATGGATTTTTAAGCATGTAATGAGAAACAACTAAGCAAATTTGTACTTAGCAGAAGATTACAAATACAAATATTCACCGGATCGATGCCAATGGGGTACGGCCCTTTGAACACTCCATCTATTGCCGGGTCCAACTGCAAAACTTTATTGTTTTCCAGTGTTTCAAACCTGAACAGGATGAGAACAACGATCAGATACTGCACACCTACAACAGCCATTGGGTTAAAGCTCCAGTCAGTGATGGACAATGACACTTACGTCCAGTTGGCCCCCACCCGAGCGTCGAACATGGGCCTGACGCTCCAGCCAGAGCCGAACACGTTGAGGGACTTGGAGAAGCAGTCGTTGTAAATGATCCCGGTGTAGACCGAGAAGACTCCCATCAGCAGGATGATGTAGCGTCCTGCAAACACCATGCTGAACATCTGCCACGGGACAATCAAGAGAGAGATAAGTAGGTTTCTAAAAGCAAGAAAAGCTGCATCTCCAGCTGTGAGGCTGGTGAATCCCCAGTAAGGAATGGTGTAGTGCTGATGGGATGACCATGACGGGATCGTACCTCATTGTCGTTCTTCTGGGCCATCAGCCTGCTCTCTCTCAACACAAGGTACAGGGCAGCACAGGTCATGAGCACCCCGTGGCCCAGGTCACCAAACATAACCGCGAATAGGAAGGGGAAGGTGATGATGGTGTATGGCGCTGGAGACAAGGAGGTAGGGAGGCAGGCAACGCATGAGGGGAGGCGGTGTGGCAGGTGAAACAACAAACGAGTGTCACGATATACAGCATGTCCAAACAAGGTGATAATGGGTGATGAAACAGAGTAGGCAGCATGCCTTTCAGTGACTGTAGTTTAATACTGCAGGCAGCTGGATGAACAGGCTTACAATATAAGAAGTTCAACTGCCATAAAAGATACATGATAACACGGATTGTTTAGGGATGAAAAGAGAAAGGTGTGGCACATGCTTACCTGGGTTGATCTCACGGTAGGTGCCAATTCCATAGGCATCCACAATGTTCTGGAAGCCAGAGGTGAACTTGTTGGTCTTGTTAAAGGTGGGTGGGGTCTGTTTGGTCTGCATCCTATTGAGAATGGAAGGCACAGTGGAGCCGCTCTTCTCCTAAAGCAGGATCACAAGATTATTATACACATATAGTATTCTTCCACAGACCTGAACTACGAGAACATTTCAACCACCGTAACACATCCGAGAGACAGGGCCCAACAATAAGGGTTGCCTGTTAGCCCAGGGCAGGTAAAATGCAACGTGGGGCTAGTAAATCTTGCATCTCACTTGCCCGATCAAAAGAATTAAACACATTGTTTTTTCCGTAGCTGATGATGGAAGTAGCTAAGGAGTGAGCTATCTCGGTTCCTTCTCAGCTCTGTTGAGAGCTGCACATGCGCAGTACCGATCAGAAACCGGTGGCGGGTAAAGACAAAGTTTACGAGCTGAAGTGCAAGCGAGCATTACAGTTCTACAGGAAACAGGAGTGTAGTTTTGTGGCGTGAGAGGATGTGGGCGAAACTCCAGATTCATTTACTTAAATAAAGATTATGACAATTAACTTTAGTCTATAGGCAAGGAAAAATTGACTTGGGGAAAGTAGATTTTTGACCCACTTGCCCCTACTGGTATCATGTGCAGAGAAAGCTCTCTTGATACAGAACACCATGGCCTCATGTTTCAAGACGAGCAAAATAAATAAAGAAAGCACCAAGGCTCTGTTGCTACACCTGTACAGCAATAAAGAAAAACTATTGTCTTTTTTTCCACACAAATTCTTCTTCTTCTGGCGCATACATCACCCACAATGCAACTCAACCGCTGACAGTTCAGTCAGAGATTCTGGTGTGTTATGCAAGTAGTGGCAAGGAGTGGCAGAGATAAGGAGCTACTACAGAGGTCTGCTGAGCTTACGTCTCTCTAACTCCACACCCTCAGATACGTTTCATCACAATGTGTCACACATGACTACCAAAAATGTAGGCAGAGACAAGCTTGCAACCAAAACGAATGCATCATTTGGCTTTGATCACCGCAGTGTGAGCAGCTGGCTGGCTTAACTTGTCAGCTGTTTTGCGCTGCCTCATTCAACTCCTCCCTGTCCACCACCTACTGTACAGCTGTCTGCAGCTGGTCACCATGATGGGAATATGTTGCAGCCAGCATAGTTTTTGGTTTATTAAAAAAACATTTTTTGGAACTCTATTTACTTAAATTGGAATTTGCATGTTTTGTATGCCGTCGCCATGACTTGTAAACTCCTCTAGTAGGGATTAGGCTGTTAAATAAATACACCTGTATACACTGATGAGTACACACAAAACTAGTATACCGCAAACACCCTGTTTGCACTGACGTAGTTTAGATCTGTTTATTTAGTACTGGTTGTGTAAACTTGAACCTAAAAGGGAGGCCTTGTGTTACTGTATGAAGTGAACTAAATGGTAGATATTTTACTGTCTGGCGCTCAGTTACTCACCGTCCCCCTGCGCAGGGCAAACTGGATGGAGTCCATGTCGGAGACGGGACACCACACCTCGGCGATCAGACACTTCTGAGTGACATCGATGTTGCAGAGGTTGAGGGTGTGGTAGATGGCCTTCATCTTCCTCACCTTGATGAACCACACTCTGACCGTCTTGGCTGCAGCCTGCAGGACCCGCTGCCTGTGGTCCTCGGTCTGGTTCAGCACCTTTAGAGGGAGACGAGAGTAGAGGTGGTCGTAGTCGGAACAAAATCTTATTAGAAGTGTCATTCATGATTTTGTGGCATATTTTGTGGGATCTCTAAAAATAGATCTCATTGGGGCTTTTTCTGGTTAATAAAAAACAAATATCTGCTAAATATTGACAAACTGTGGGAGGATTAACATAATCTTTACTGTCCTGGAGCTAAAGAGTGACAAGACAAATATCCGCTGTGGGAGCCAACACATATTCCTGCCGTTCTGGTTAACCTAACGCTGTGCTTTTCTATGAACTACAAGTGGATCTGAGGGAGGGATGGTCATTTTACTCTTAATAATAAATGACAAACTCCTTGTTACAACACCGAATGTACAATTATTAACTAAAATACTATCAAAGACATCTATATAAAGTCTATATGTGAATTATAACGTCCACTACAATCAGTAAAGGCTGCTAAAGATAGCATTTAATCATACATTCCTTGATATTCATAGACAGGGTTTACATTTACTGGTGTGATTAGTGAGCAGTAAGTCATGTGTTAAAGGAGCAACGGGCTGTCTAATCCATTAGGTTTTCCCGATAGGATATTCCCAGGTATGCTGCTGTATGACTCACATTTAAAGCAGAGTCCCATGATCAGCAAATAGCAGGATATTTAAGCTCTGTGCTGTCTGCCTACAGGCGCAGCCTCGCCTGCTGTGGAGAGGCTTAATGGCCCACACATAGCTGACTGCTGTCCAAATAGCTTGACATTCCTCATCGTCCGTGCCAGTCTGTGATTCAGCCCTCCTGCCCGTATAGCGACCAGCACAGCACTGTATCCGCAAGAAAACCCAAGATCCACATTCCCCAGTGTGCGAGGCCGAGAGAGGATATCAATCGTTTTATCAAACGGGACGCGTGCCAAATCTCAAGAATGTGTCTCTTGCAAGCCGTTTCTGTGGCAAATGTCAATGATCCTATAATATCTGAGTACATGACACTTGAACAAAATTGGCTTCACAGGCTGAGTGAAGTAACATGTGATCTCTGTGATATTGCAATCGTTTGCAAAGATACAAGATGGTTATCATTTGCAAAGCTAAAGGAAGTGTGTGTGTGTGGGGGGGGTCCCTGGGGCTCTACCTTGCACTAGATAACAAGTCACTGAGGACTAATTGAACGCTGCAGGCACAATAACAACATCGTAATGGAAAGATTCTGCCTGCTGGAGGACATTTCTCTGGGCTGAAGCTGACGACGTGTTGATCAGCAGTGGCTAAAGAAACAAACCAATAACTTTATTATTATTATTTTTATATTTTTTACATTATTATTACCCAAATATTTATTACCCAACTGACAGGGAGAAACATATTGGTGTGTTAACAAGAGAGGATTGCAGGTCAAATGAGAGCCAGGCAGTTACTGCTGGTGGTGGTCTTGTGTGCTTGTTTCTCACCCACTTCATTCACATCAAATCAGGCATTGCGGCAAAAATGCCAGTTCTCCAATTCATTTGAATGTGGGTTGTGCATTTTAATCTGCGGCGGTGTGGACCGCAGGAGATGCCAGAAAAAAAAAATGCAGAGATCTGCAGCGAAAAGTTGAAACAGAATCAACTTTTGGAGAAACGCAACCAGTCATGCCACACTACGTGTAATCACGTAACCAGAGCTGTACAACCCAGCCATGAGGGAACAAAAGATGTCAATCGTCGTGTAGTCGTTTGCTGTCAATGGGCCATAAAGTGACACTCCCACACCATCGCATCACCCTGCGTTATTGCCACACACTGATTTGGAGTGAATGCAGACTTAGTCACATTTCACCAGTACACTGTAAGCATTGAAATGAATGCATTTTATGTTGTGAGGATGTGATGATTTCTAAAGCCATGCCAGTATTAAAAAACTAGTAAGGAAGCAGATTTATCACCTCACTATTGGCAAATTCACAGTACATTGTATCTGAAGCAAACAAAGCAGAAAATAGCTCATTTATAGACCCACAAATCTTATCATGTAATGTTTTCTATGAGCGGTCACTTGTGCAACCTGAATCATTTTTTTCTCCTATAGAACATCTGTCTTAAGAGCCGAGACAGGAAGCTGAGAATCAAGTGTAAAGAGCAGATGTGTTACATGTCTTATGAAATTGCCTCTACCGACACTTTCCAGTGAATCTGAAAAACATGTTGCTGACCAGGCAGAAAAAAAGAAAAAAGAGAACTAACCAGTTCAAGTGAATTTTGTGTAAGTCAGAGTTAATGAGTCAACATCGTGTAGCTGTTTTCCCTGCTAGTGTATTTACCATTTGCAGGTCTTCAATGCGTGCATTCACCCCTGCTAGCATCTCTTTCCTCTCCTGGGATGTTTCTGGACACGGGTACAAGGTTGCTCTGAACCTGAAGACGGGTGAAGAAGAAGCACAGATAAGGATCTGTTGGCCAAGAAAGAGCACATCAAAGCATTGTACAAATGTCGGCCAGTCAGTCACTTACCCCTCACAGATCTTCTTGACTCTATTCTTAAGCTGGTCTCCCTGGAAGAAGATGATGAAGACAGACTTGTGGACCTGGTCGCCCTGTGGAAACATCACATACGGTAGTTAGGACACTGAAACAGGCATTAACATCTGACCAACTTCACAGGACATCAGTAAACAGTACGGACCGTAGCCGGGTCCTCCAGAGGATCTTCAATGTCTGCCTGCCTCAGGAACACATTTCCTCTGCAAACTCTCCACAGCATCCTCTCAAATGTGGGAATACGTTCCCTGCCAATGACTCCAGCAACGAATCTATGACAGGTGGAAAACTGTTGTTAGTTACCTGGGCTGGTATGGATCACACTTCATGAGCTTCATGAGCTAGGCCCTTTGTATATTGAAGCTAAAAGTTAAATGCTAACTGCAATGTCTCCCATTGCATAGCCTCAACATCAATTATTAAAGCACATCGACTGGTGCCTTCAAATGGGGTCGTGTTTATCGTGTTAACAAGAAGAGTCCATATGATCTCGGTCATGACTTCTGCTTGAATAGCTGGAATAGGCCTTGTGTGAATGCTAAGCAACCTTAATTCTTACTCAACAAAATGAAAGATTAATCACCTCTGCTACAAATACTTGAGTGTGAAACGAGACAGTTGAGACCATTGTCATGTAGTTTTCCCCACAATAGGAAAAAGGTTGGCCGTGCATTGTCTGTCTATTAAAGAAGAGCTGACCACGGTGAGAACATTGACTGAAATGTCTACACTAATAGGAATTTCATTTGTGAATGTGGATTGTGAGTAGATTTCCTCTGTTGCCTGACTAAGCCCGGCAGCCTGATCTGGTGTGTGGGAGGCGATTGGCTGGTTGTAACACTCTGGTTTCAGACACAGATGGCAGACATGCAGACGAATGGAAATCTCCAAGAAAAGCTTAATCCTTTTGAATGAGGGAAGACCACAAAAACAAACTCACCCCAGTCTGAGAGGAGCCACTCGGGTCGGCTCATTGGGGTCCATGAGGGTGGATGACTCCTCCAGTAAACTGGGATCCTCCATCTGCATGAGAGCCAGTTCATTATTAGCCATTATCATCACTAGAACTGCATTATAAATATTCATGAACACTGCTGAAAACTTCAGACATTTGATCTATTTGAATGTTGAGATTTGGAGAGGAGAAAGATGAAGAGCCAGGGACACGGTTTGTTTTCAGCATAGACAGTGACTTTCTCCAGTTAACGGTTAAACAGCTTCGTGTTCGGTTCAATGATTCACCTCAATTAAAGCCCATAACAACTTGTAAAAGATGACTTAACATTGTAAGTCAACACAGATTTGCTTGTGAAGGCAATGAGGTGGAATTGATGCTGGGCAAAGGTGGGAAGGCGAGGTTTTGCTCCAGCAAATGAATAGCAAACACAGAATCATATCTGTGGAAACTTTTATACAGCAGTGGAATTACAGCATATCAACTGATGTGGCCGGCATGTGAGTAACTATAAAAGGATCACGAGTGAAACACCTTCTGCCAGATCAAGCAGCAGGAAATGCTCCATTGTGTGTGTGTGATCAGCGCAGACAGCTTTTCAGCAGAACCTGTATTACACCAATGCAAACCAGAAATGGCTGCCTTTAGACTACAACATTGAATATATAAAAAAAAATAAGTTCTGGTTGTGGTAAAATAGTCCATTTGCTTCCAAAGCTGTATTTAGAGATTTTAGATATTATAACCAAGGCGATAAACAGTTGTAAAAAGTAAAAGTCCCACTTCCCTTTAAGGCTACTACAATGTTAGTAAAATAAAAAAGACCTGAGCACATCCTTTTTTTGCAAGATCTACGTGCACAAGTCATGCTGACCTCATCAAAAAACTGCTGCGTGCGACGCAGGATGTGCTTGAGCTCAGTCAGCTCCAGGAAGTTCTTCTTTAGGGCTTCTTGGTTGGTGTTTATTTCCTTCAGCTCATTCTCAAGCTTCTCAAATGTGGCCTGTGGTGAAACATACAGAGAGGTCAGCAGAGGGACGTTGATAGAGCTCACTGTTTATATTTAAGAGAGAGAGAGAGAGAGGGAGAGTCACCTCCAGGTCGATCATGTCCCTTGGGAAGGGGACTTCAGGGTTCTCTCCTGTGTCCACTATTGGGATGTTGGCCTTCTTTATTTCTTTCTCCACAAATCCTGCGAGAGAAAAGTAACAAGGTAAAAAATAGGCGTACATGTAGTTGTTTTGCACTGGATAAAGAGCCGCCGGCCTCTCTTTATAGGGCCCTGTTACGGTGCTTTAAAGGGTGGAAATTAAATAAAAAGGTGTTGTTGTGGCAGCATTTATTTCTACCCAACGGTCCTGTAAAGAAAGAAGCCGCTCTGACATGATATATCAAAGCTCACTTACTCAGTTTGCGATCCATCTCCTCACATCGTCGTACTTCATTGACGAACTTTCGTTGGAACACATTCACATCAGGATTCAGCTGCAAGGAAAGGAAGAAAAGAAATGAACATAAGTGAAGGACAAGCAATAAACATAGAGCATGACTCAGTAACATTTGTAAAATAAGAATGGATGCAAAACCAAGAACACACACTTACATCAGCAACCTAAGCTGCTCCGATATCAATAATTAATGTGCTCAAATTCTGCATAGTTATCCATTAACTACCCTGCCATTAATAAGGTCTTTTTATCTATCAATAAAGTCTTTTAAGAAGTGTAAAAAAAAAGTTCCTTTTCTATATTATGATTTTGAAATGTTTTCTCTTTTTTAAACTGGTGGAGGATGTATAATTCATTAACATTATTAAGATACCACTGTCTGTTGATGCACACAGACCTACTCTGTTACAGCCCATCCTATATTGTAGCACAAAGCTTCCCTCAGGGTCTAGTCAGGAAAGGGCTTTCTCATGTGTGGAATGAGGGGTCAGCTGTGAGCACATGATGAACATGATGCTGAAGGCATGCACTCTCTCAGCAAGATGTCACAGATGTGGTCATTTTTATCACCAGGACAGATGACACTGATGACTTAAGGTGGTTGGTAGAAAATAGCAAACCAAAGCAGAAGTTGTAGATAATGAAGCAATCATGAATCAGCGGACTTACATCACGAAACTGCACCATCCCGATCTCTCCCAGTTCACTGACACAGCAGTAGGCAGCTTCTGACTGGAGGAAGAGCTGAGCCAGCGTCATCTCTTCACTTCTGAAGAGTTCCCCCATGTTGCTGAAGGATGGGAGTGCTCAGCACCCTTAGATATCAACCTGAAACTCTAGAAACTGAGCATTGATGTTGTCCATTAGTCCACACACACACACACCCAGAGAGCTCTAGCAAAACAAGCAGGAGAAGTTCTACATTCAATACCTTTTCTCTACATGGCACACTAGTGTCAAGATCACTAATGAGGGAGGCTTATATCAGCTGTGTGTTAGTTTAGCACATGTGTGAGAAGCAGACATGTGACAAAAAGAGAAAATCAGCTTGCCCTCATGCTGATCTCATGATATATGGAGGAATGTGGTTACACTCTCTGAAGCTTTATAATATAAGGGGGACCACAATAATTTAAATTGTGGATGCAAATCACAGGTTAATAGTCAATCTTAGTAGAATATCTGTTATATTTCTCATTTCACACTAAAAAGGTTTAGATGTTCTAGGAGTAAGTGAGCTAAGCAGCACAGCCTCACACTGTACAACCACCACACAGGGCTTATCTGTGGATTACAAGGTAGCATGTGACCAGTAGCTCTAGTAAGCCTCCCACTGAGGGCACACATTAACTGATTTAACACAGCAAAACACATTTGCATAACACTATGATAACTTGACAAAGCGTATTAAGATGATTAGCTCATTGATTAACAAGTCCAGCAGGTAGGGAGCTTCACCTGTGGAAGAGGATGTCAAACAGCTAGCTGATGATGGCTATAACCACATTAACATCTATCACAGCTACCTGGACATGGATCCACTAAAGCTATTAACAATCACATATAACAACAACGTAGCAAAGCCACACACAATCACAACATTAACATTATTAACATTATTAACTAGTTAGCTGCTCGTGCTAGTCAGATTAGCATGAGTTAAAGTGTAACTTTAATGGTAACATCGCGTTATATAACACATTATTAACCGTATTAAGGTTAATATTTACCTTTTCCTGACATCAGATTGTTGATTAACTCACTTAGATGACAGTAAAGCAGCTCAGTTTAGCATTTTAGAGATGCTAACAGGAGAGCTAACAGCTAACTAAGCGCACCTGTTGCTCACTGTTTGACTTAGTCAGCATCACAATAACAACATCACCTTTACAGCAGTTTAAATCATGTGTACTCCCGTGTTGTTGTGTAATTAAGGAGCAGTGTCCTTACTGTTAAAGTGTAGATCCTGTCTCCCTGGTTCCTGGTGTCCTCTCTGGTTCCTGGTTCCTGGTCTCCTCTCTGGTGTTTGTTGTGGACTGATCGCAGGGTGCAGCTGACAGCTCCTCTTCTTCTACTACTCCCCTTTTCTGTGGTGTTTATTGGCTGTTGGCAAATCATCTTAAAGGCGCATTACCGCCACCTACTGGACTACTGGAGCGTGGAGCAGGAGATTGGCAGGAAAATAAATAATAATAATAATAATAAAAAATAATAATAATAATAATTACTACTACTACTAATAATAATAATAATAATAATTACTACTACTACTACTAATAATAATAATAATAATTACTACTACTACTAATAATAATAATAATAATAATTACTACTACTACTACTAATAATAATAATAATAATAATTAAATGCTCCCTATTATTCATGTTGCCCTTAATTTTTGTTTTTTATTTTTATATATTTTAATTTTGTATTTATTTTGTTTTTTATTTTTTTATTATTTTATTTATTTTATTTATTTTATTTATTTTATTTATTTTATTTTATTTTGATGGAGGGACAAATTGCCTTAGTCTATTTTCGGATGTACACTCCGGAGCAGAAGGTGGCGGTAATGCGCCAATTAGCTGGATGCCAACCACCTTAAAACTATAGAAGAAGAAGAAGAAGCAGAAGAAGTAGTAGTTATAACTTGCAGGTTAGTAACACATTTAACACTTACATTTCCAATATTTAATAATGGCATGTGAGGGTATTTAACTTATAAAATGTATGAAAAGTTAAACTAGCCAACTAGAGTTCCAGAAAATATAGGAAAATCTAATATGTGATGTTTTTTTTTTTGCTTGTTGGTCTTAGAGGATCGAGGTCAGCGAGATCACACCCTATGGTTCCTTCTTTGTACACCGTCAAATCACAGATTGGTGTAATCATAAGAATACAATAGGAGAAGAACGGACATTGAAGTGTTTTCCTGTTCTATTTTATTGGTGTAATAGTATTGGAAACTAGTGTAAGATCAATCACAAATTTCTTTCCAGTACTAACATATTTACTTGTTTATTTTCCATCATTTAAATCATTTAAAACACCAAATTAATTTCCTCTGAGGAATGTTTGATGATTTAAATGGAGTGTTGCAGTTCCCATTTGTGACCACTAGAGGGCAGTGAACACGCATGATCCTAAATACACTCAAGTCAACTGTCAGCTCCACCTAGTGTCACACACAGTGCTAATATCAGTAAAATCAGTATTAATATCAATATGTACAGCTCTTTATTAGCATGGTTATAACTAATTACAGCAGCAACATATATTTTGGTAATAATTGTATTCATAAAGAGCTGTTTTAATAACAGTTTCCTGATGTGGAGACAGATTACCAGCTAAAGATGTTCATACTGTACCAGCGTCAAGTAAGCCTTTATAGCATTATAATGCTTCCAGCGGTATAGCTAATTAAACATCTCGATAACTATATATAACTCGATATAGCATGTTTTCTGGTAATTCATTCAGTAAATAGTCTATATGCAATAACCACATTTTTATTCTATTTTTGTATACTCCTGTGTGAATTAAATACTTAATTAATGAAAAGTACTTTCTCATATTTTGTCAGTATTTTCTCATTTTAAGAACTCAAGTGTAAAATGAACATAACATTTTTAAGTGAAATTATAGAAAAAAAACAGAAATAAATGGCCTAGCCTATATCACGATAGAAACGATATAGAAAAATATATACAATAGGCATTTATATATAATTTTGACGATGTATATCATCATATTGCCCAGCCCTAAAATTTATATGACATTAGAATAAGCAGACTTTCATAAAGTTGTCACATTTCCGTGGTCTGAACTGATTGACTGAGTGTGTCATCACCATTAGAGGTGGAGTCTGGTGGAGATATGCTGCCCTGAGCTTGGGGACAGATTGGGTGGAGCCCCGGCAGCAGGGGGAGCCGGGGGGCGGGGGCCGAGTGGATGAAGGGAAAACTTTGACTGGGTGGTTTCACAGGGAGCAGAGGCATTTGAGTCAGGGCACACATGCCTCAGCTGTGAGAGGCCCAACTCCCCTTGGCTGGCTGGCATCCCGGAGCAGAGCAGAGGCAGAGAGAAAGACAGAGAAGACTGAGACTGAGGGTGAAGAGAAAGTTTAAGCGTAAAGTAGGCTAGGAAGTGGCAAACAAGTGGTTGAGAAAGTTGTCTGAAAGAAAAGGGAAAGGAATAGGGACTGAGCTCTGTGCAGCGTGGCTCCTGCAGGTTGTTTTTCAGTAGTGTATTTTTATCTGTAGCGAGTGTGCAGGCGGTTTGTATTTGGAGTTGACAGCCATGGCGGATACAGGTGTCAAGAAGGAGCACACAGGCTTAGTAGAAGTGCCTTATGATGATGACGAGGTGGCTCTGGTGGGTGCCGCCGCTGAGCCGGCAGTAGATGATGATGATGACTCCGCTGATGAGGTGGACCCGGTGCTGGCCATTGGCCCCGGAGGCAAGAGTGAGGCGCAGATGAACGGGGTAATGGTGCTGTCTCTTCTAGACAAGATTATCGGGGTGGTAGACCAGATCCAGCAGACCCAGAACGGGCTGGAGGCCCGGCAGGAGGCCATGGAGAAGTCAGTGTCAACCATCCAGGGGGAGCTGGCTAAGTTGTGCAAGAACCACGTCGGCACCGCCACCACTGTCAACAAAATGCTGGATAAGGTACGCAAGGTCAGCGTCAACGTGAAGACGGTGCGCAGCAGCCTGGAGAAGCAGGCGGGCCAGATCAAGAAGCTGGAAAGCAACGAGAACGAGCTGCTCAAGAGACGCAACTTCAAAGTCCTCATCTTCCAGGTGAATACTGAGGGCTGCAGTGAGTGTGTGTGTGAGCTTGTTCTTTTACTATTTCCATCACAGGGTGGACTAAGTTATAGCAAATCTTTGTTTGATAATGTGGTAACGCTTCACATGTGGCTGTTTAAGTTACTCACAGTAGCCTACATGTTAAAGGGGTGTGTTGCATTCCCTATACCGCAAAAAGGAAAGTTAGAGGGGGGTGTGAATCAAACCATCAAAGCAACCTTTTGACATCATCTCGCCAGAGAGCGTTAGAGTTGCACTGTGGCTTGAGTTGACCCTTGTTAGTGGAAAGGTTTTTCTCAGGATAGCGGATGCTGGCCAAAGCTTCCAATCCGTGGTTTCCATGACATAAACCTCTGAATCACTCTTTCCTGAAGCTTAAATGAGGCTGTAATGTTTACGAAGAATCAGTCTATTTAGTGCACTATTTAGAAGCTGTTTTATGGTTTGTATTCACGCTCAGTGAGAGGATATTAGCTTCCATGGAAAAGCGGAGGCAGATTGTGACCTCTCCCACTCCAGGACTTCACGGTTACCCAATGAAACTATATAAAGACTACTGGGTGTAAATAAAAAGGCCTATAAACACTGGCATGAAGGGCTACTTGAGAGTGAGACAGAACCCAGAACGCCCCACCCCTGAGTGCTCTGAGGGCAGATAGTTGGCAGAGTGCTGCCATGTGAGATGAAGATGTCGTTTTTATTATTAAAGGGGACATATCATGCTCATTTCCAGTTTCATATGTGTATTTTGGGTTTCTACTAGAACATGTTTACCTGCTTTAATGTTCAAAAAACACATTATTTTTCTCATACTGTCTGCCTGAATATACCTGTATTCACCCTCGCTCCGTTTTAGCGCCTGTCTCTTATTTTATTTTCTATTTTTAACCTTTATTTAACCAGGTGAATCTCTTTTTCAAGAGCGACCTGGCCAAGACAGGCAGCAGCAAACAAATGCAGATACAGACAGAAAACACAAAGGGAGACAAACAAATACAAAAAACAATGCCAGTAAATTTAAAAACATTTACATCTTAAGGAATCCTAATTCTTTCATTTTGGATTGAAGCCCCCCTCCTGAAAAAGCCCGGTCTGCTCTGATTGGCTTGCGAGAAAAATATGGTGCACCTTTGCAAAGGTAGTTCTCAATCTGTGAGCGATATATTCTAATGAGACAAATCTGAATAGCTTGTTGAATCACATGTTTTCTGATCTAGGTAGCCCACAAAAAACTGACTGGGTTGTCTTATGTCACAGTTTGTGGGTTGGTAGACACTCCAGATACCCAAATGTATGTGCACAAGCACTAAAAAAGTCACACTGACATTCATGCATTCATGGTGCAGAAACCTGCACTTTAATACCTGAGAATATGAGTATTGGGGCGGGGTCAGATTTATTTTAGGGAGCGTCTCAAACAGTTGGGACCATGAACATTGGAAAGAAAATAGGTTAGAACATAAGCTAAATAAAGGACACAATATGAATTCATGTGTGAGAGTGTGACTGACTGCCGTTGTGCATTTGAGACTAGGTGAGCAACTGGAGAAGGGAGAAGACTTTCTTTAAAAACATTAGTACTGTAACAGTGAATCAAAGAGTTGCAAACCTCTCGTGAGTAGAGCTTACTTTAGGATCCGTATTGGCAGGCGAACCTCTTCACCTCCCCCTCCTGGGATGTCCGCTATGGGAGCAGGTTACACTATTGGCATGTAGCAGAAATCCAATCATTGACACTAGTCCTTAATAAATTACTCTGCAAAGCAGGTGCCTCCTGCTGTTTGTGACACTGCGTGGTCTACTGCAAACCCTTTTAACCGCACGTCTGTGTGCAATTGTCGGTGAAGAACATAAAAGCGAGAGTTTGCAGATGTGGAACTTGTTTCAAGAGCTTACTGGTTTTATTCTAGACTAAGTCTTGATTGTGTTTCAGCAGACACAAATCACTTTAAGTCATTTCCTGTCGGTGTTATCGAAACTGTTGCAGAGTGCAACAGGAATGAGTCCTAAACCCACAAATCAGATAGCATTTTAGCACTTCTGGTTCCCTCATCTGGAAGTCAATGGGTTTTTAGTTAGATGACTGACATAAGGTCTGTGGTTAACACAAGCTTAAAAGATTTTTACGTTTTGTTCTACAATATAAAATGCATCAATAAATACCCCACATGTGAATTTTGAAGCCTTTATGTGTCTTCAAAAAAGCGGTAGCTGACAAGCGGCTAAATGCGGCTACTAAACGTCATCAAGACGAACACTAGTCCGCCTTTCGCTTAGTGGCGGCGAAGTCAAGTCATGCGACCGTGGTGTAGTTTGTTTATAGCCTAACGTTAGCCTTTAACTTCTGGCGATTGCATTAACGCTTCAAAAATCATACAAGTAGTGTTCATTTGATTAAAACGTGTAAGTATCATAAACATCTGTTTGCCACAGAGTTTATTTTCTGCAATAATCCAAACCCCAATAGAAAATTGGCTTTTTGTCTGGGGAACCAGTGCGATGCTTACTTCCTTGTTGGCCTACAAAAGCACGTCATCCCTGGAGCACTCTATGCTCTTATCACTGTCTAAAGTAGTCACTGCCATGTTTCAAAGAGGTTGTAGGAGTTGTAGCTTCCGTGTTGCAGTAGCTCCCATGATCTATTTATTGCCAGAGGACGGCTGCCCCGGGTCTAGTTTAATTAGCGGACCTATAGGCTGGTCACATATTGGCAGCATTGCAAATCAACACTGGCTCCCAGTCAGGTTTCACTACTTTCCACCCTCTGTTTGAGTGTTAATGTGTAAGGATGAGATCAGGGTCAGAGGTAGGCATGTAGAGGTTAAGGTTGATGACCGGTAAATGACCCTGGCAGTAAAGTAAAGCAGTGTCCTCACAAGAATAGTAATGCCAACGTGTGTGTGTGTGTGTGTGTGTGTGTGTGTGTGTGTGTGTGGCCATTCCTCACCAATACAGCCTTTCACTCACAGTATCAATGTCAAGTTAGACTGGAACTTCAGTAGGAGAAGTGAAACGTTTTCATAGCATTACCTTTGCGATGTAGGACCTTTATTCTCTGCTTTGTTAAAGTGATACCAGCAGCTTTAACTGTAGGTGTCGTATTATTCTCTCCTCTTGTCTCTGCACTCTGAGAATAGCTGCATACTTCAGGATTTTTAGCATGGAAAGACTTTGACAGTGATGTTTTATAATTAAACCTGCAATGATGGCGGCATGCAGGATCCCCCGGCAACAGCAGGGTGTGGTGATGAAGACATGTTTACCAAACGCACATTGCATATCAGGCAGTGGTGGAAGAAGTATTCAGATCTTTTACTTAAGAAAAAGTACTACAGTCTAATCTAGATCTGGGCAATATGACAATATATATAAAAATGTCTATTGTATAATTTTTCTCTATAATTTCTATCGCGATATAGACTAGGCCTATATTTATTTATTTTTCTCTATAATTTCACTTAAAACTGTTATGTTCATTTTGCACTCAAGTTCTTTAATTGAGAAAAAACTCAATATTTAATTCACACATGGGTTTACAAAAATAGGCTTTACAATGTGGTTATTTCATATGAACTATTTATTTATTGAATTACCAGAAAACATCTATATCATGATATATATCATTAATGAAATTACCTATATCAGGATAGAATATTTTGTCCATATTGCCTAGTCATAGTCTAAAAACTCTGTTACAATTAAAAGTCCTGCGTTCAAAATGTTACTTAAAGGACCAGTGTGTAACATTTAAGGGGATCTATTGGCAGAAATGGAATATAATAATAATAATAATAAGTATGTTTTCTATAGTGTATAATCACCTGAAAATAAGAATCGTGTTTTCGTTACCATAGAATGAGCCGTTTATATCTACATACGGAGCAGGTCCTCTTCACGTAGTCGGCCGGTCAAACCAAATACTGGTTCTAGATGCGATGGCTGTAGTCCACCGTAGTTCTCCTTCACGCTTGGCACACGGGAGAAGTTTCAGTTGGTTGCAATCTGCAACCTCACTGCTAGATGTCTCCAGATCCTACACACTAGACCTTTAAGTGAAAGTACAGAGGTATTAGCATCAAAATATACTTAAAGTACCAAAAGTAAAAGTACTCATTATGCAGAATGGCCTATTTCAAAATCATATATAGTATATTATTGGATTATAATTAATGATGCATCCATTTGTAATCATCAGTATTGTTGCAGCTGGTAAAGTTGGTTTTAAAATAACAGCCTCTTTATTGCAAATGACCTTGTAGCAGCTGAGGGTCTTCTTGCTGCTCAAGGCAGAACCAGCCTGTCATCAGAGCTCTGTGGTTCATAAATGGTCATAGATCGAATGGGAGTGCTTTCACACACACCTCCTGCGTTTCTCTGCTCTGACTGTATTGCGTCTAATATTGCTGTCTTTTATAGACTAATTGTCTTTCCATTTCTAAACAAGTCCCAAGTTTATGTCCTTATTTCCCGTTGGTCTCATATCGCCAGGCATTTGACTAGTTCAGCCTCAACAGTCTAATTTCCTGTGTTTTAGCAATTTCCTTTTAGCAATAGCCGTCAGGAAATAAACCTAGGCCCAAACTGTTTATAGGTAATAATGTGGCTTTCTCAATGAAGCCTCATGATGTTTGTAATATGATGACTATAAATGTTGTAAATGTCCCATAGAGGCCTTTCTGTTTCTGTAGAAACTCCATATTCCAGTAATAAGAAAGCTGTTTATGACGAAAAGGTGTTAGATATGATTACATTTTTTTGAAAAATGGCTAAACAGTTAATCAGTTATTGAAATAGTTTTAGCAATAGTCATAATTTTCCAGCTTCTCAGCTGCCTGATGGTTGGAGAAACCAGACAGCTGCCATAGCAGTGATGCCCTGCCCCAATAGCTGAGCCTCCTGCTCATCCTCAAACAGACAAGGCACATCTATGTCCAGTAATTGTCTTGGCATTCAGTTAGCTGAAGCTGTTGCTGGCTAAAAACCTCAAAGGGCTCGAGCTCCATCTCAGCTGAGCCCTCCACATGTCCCAGTAGGAGACTTGTATGGAAGAGGGTGACCTGCTGTGTGACAGTAGTCCCAGCACTCTCTCAAATATTACAACAGAGCACACGCAGATATACCAGTTGATTCTTTTCATGCAATCAAAAGCCACACTCCTTGGGACAGATTTGCTTTAGCTCTCATCTGAGGTAGTTCTGTTAGCATACTCAAAGTGAACCAGCTGATCAGAGATGAAGCAATTATTCCCTGGAAACCGATCGGTGCTCTTCCATCAGTGGAGTCAGCGAATGAATCTACTGTGGTTGAACCCAACTGGAACAATAAAACTGACTTTGGTTCGAGATGCATTAGTCTTGACAGCAAATCACTATTTATCAAACCATTGTTTGTGTGTTTTTCAAAACTCTATCTGCCAAGACTAACGGTTAACAATTTATTATTAAAAAGCAAACTCCAGCTTGAACATATAATTCATGTAGTGGAGTAGAAACGTCATTGTTATTGTTTAAATATTGTAATTTCACCAGTTATTTTATTTCTCATAACATTTAAAAGAGTACTCCACTGATTTAGCAATGTAGTCCTAAAACATGTTCAAAATAAATGCAGCAGAACTTAATCCACGCTAACGTCTTTCTTGTCCAAATCTAGCACCTACATTTCCCACAATGCAACTCTACAGTTCAGTCGAATAGATTCAGGTGTGTTACGCAAGCAGTGGGCAACTCCAAGGTCTGAAAATGAAGCCGATGCAGAAGTGCCTTAAACTTGCATTCTTTCTAATAGCCAGCAGGGGGCGACTCCTCTGGTTGCAGAATGAAGTTTGATTGTATAGAAGTCTATGAGAGAATGAGCCTACTTCTCACTTGATTTATTACCTCAGTAAACATTGTAAACATGAGTTTATGGTCTCAATCGCTAGTTTCAAGTCTTCTTCAATACAGCATGATGTTCATTTAGTAAACTATGGTCCCTTTTAGAGTCAAATAGACCATAAAGCAGGGTATGCTTTAGGGCGTGGCTACTTTGTGATTGACAGGTCGCTACCACGACGTTGTCTGGTTTGGGAGTTGTCCGTGTTTCCATTTTAGAACATTAACCCTTTCACAGTGTGTTTTAACATTTTGGTCACCTAAAGATGTCTTATTCAGTGTTTGGCTGTTCTTAGCTCCACCCTCTCGTGTCACTTCTGGTTGCACATAACCAAGATGGCAACGGCCAATATGCTGAACTTGACGCTTCAAGATGGCAGTCCACAAACCAATGGGTGACGTCCCGGCCACTACGTCCACTTCTTATATACAGTATATGTACGCGAGTAGCTGTTAATGTAGCCTCGAGCCGCTAGCCTCTAGCAGAGATGCGGAGCTACACAGGTCTTGTAACCTCACTTCTTTTAATTTTCAAATTTGTTGTCTTCAGCTTCAACCAACGCTGACTTTAGTGACGTCACAGGCATTTTACAGCTTTTTCACATATGCACTTGAACTTCCTAAGACCTGTAAACAGACTTTGATGTGTAAAATTGGTTGAGTTCCCCTTTAAATGTCAACGTTCGGGGGATTCACATGCTTTGTAATAGCTAAACAACATGGTTTCCATGTGATGCAAGTACCAGTGTAAGTGCTCATTTTAGTTGGTTTGATAATGGGAATGTGTGCTTTGATTAGATACTTTAAACTGTGACTCAACCCAGCATAACTGTGTGCCACTTGAGTGTTTCATAATGCACATTATCTATCTAATTATGTGGATTAATTCAGTTTATGCAATGTGATACATCCATCAGGGTGTGAGACGTTACTGATGTGCGTCTGGAATCAGGGTGTGTTTGGCTGCAGCTCAAAGACAGTGATAGCCATGTGGTCAACTCTATCATGGAGATGTAAGTCTTCTCAGTTACAGTCTACTTATTCCAGAGCTCCGATCGCAGCCAACAAGCCTCGCCAGCGGCCCCAGCCCTCTTTTCTTTAATAGCTTTTAACCCTGCCCAGACTATGTAATAACTCTATTCCACTTACTCCAGACATAGTGATCCAGCCAAGACTTTTTGGCCCAATTCAGCTCTCTGAATCTTTGTATTCAGGCATAAATCAGATCTCATTACAGCGAGGATAGTTACGAAGCACTTAGGCAACCCCTTGTAGGCAAGAGCAACCAACTCAACTTAAAAGCACTCGACCAGCAGCTCTAAGTTAGTGTTGTGATTCATCCCGCTGGCATCTCTCTGCCTCTCCTGCCAACATGCCCACTGGTTTTTCCTCCCTCCTTCTCACTTTCTCTACCACTATCGTCTTAGCCCCTTCTACTCCAACTCAGATGTCTAATCCAGAACCAGGCACAGCTCATTCAGTATTCGCTACAACACTTGTACTGTACTCTTCAAGTCTCTCCTATCTGTCCCTCTCTCCAGCTGCCCTCCTCTTCCCCGGGCTTGTGGAAAGATATCTGGCAGGCTCCACATTTCACTATTGCATGTCAGCTTCAATGTCAAGCCAGTTTGGAGTTCCAGTGCTCGGTAGCGTGTGAGCCTCTGCATGTATAAAGATGCCCTTAAGTTAACAAGGTTGTGGATTGCAAGACTATGACATACATGACAAAAAATAATCAGATATCATCATATAATTTCTGAGGATTGGGGGCCAGAGTGAACACTAATGAGATACAGTATATACACCGATAGCCTCAGTGTGAGAGTAGTTCTGAAGACACCTATCATGAAGATCTTATAAAGAGAGTCTTCTAAATTTTGTTCAAGGAATAGTTCAACATTTTCATTCACTCTCTTGCAGACTTAAGGCCTTTACACACCAGGGGCGTGACGACTACACGACACAAAAATGCGGAATAATCGCCTGCAAATATTATATGTCTTGGTGTTTTATTGTGAAAGGTAAGAATGGAAAGAGTGGATCTTGTCTGCGCTGCCTTTGTCAAGGCATCTCACCCCGTTCTGCACAACGTGATTGGTTGATCCCTTTATTCGCAGTGCAAAAGCTCATAATCGTGTTGTGTGTGAAAGTACTAAAAAATACATTATTCGAAAAAAAAAAAAAATGCCCCTAATGTGTAAAGGTGAGATTGAGATGAGATAATTGACACCACTCTCATGTCTAAATATGATGCTACAGCCATCAACCTGTTAGCTTATTAGCACAAAGACTGGAGACAGGAGGAAACAGCCAGCCTGCCTCCGTCCAAAGGTAGTAAAGCCCGCCCAACAACATCTCTAAATTAACCTAATAAACCTCTAATTAACAAGTTATGTCCTGTTTGTCTTATCCGCACAAAACCCAAAGTGTAAAAATGACTCGTTGCTGGACTATTTCTTGGTCAGGCGCAGTCGCGTAAGGAGGTTACTGCACCGAGTCAAGAAATAACTAGGGCTGCCCTGGACCAAAGAAATTCTTAGTCGACTAACACTCATAGGATTTTGTCGACTAATCGATTAGTTGATTTAATCGACAGATCTGTAAAACTGAGTTTCTCCACAAAGAATCACACAAAAGCACCACTTTAAATCTTTTCTTTACCAGTAATGTCCTCATAACTTTCTTAGAAATAAGACATTCAGCATGAAAAAATCATAAAAAACAGCTAACTGACTAAAGAAATCTTAGTGGACTAAGACTAAAACCACCAATTATTTGACCAAGAGGAGGCAGCCCTCGAAATAACCCCCCGTAAAATGGCAAATTGTTGTTTTTGCACTTTAGTTTTTGTACAGATTAAACAAACAAGATATAAAGTGTTAAGCTGAGATAGCGGTAGCTTTATATGTTTCTGCACAGATGTGAGAGAAGTATTGATTTTCGCATATAACTCTCGGCAAGGAAGCAAATAAGTGTACCTCCGGAAATGTCTAATTAATCCTTTAGAGTCGTTTTTGTTTCTTCTGCTTATCTCTTCCTCTCATCTTTGTTTTAGCAGCGACCAACAACATCTTGAAGCCAGAGCTACGTATGTTTCTCTTGGCATGTTTGGCCAAATCTGGATGTTGTAACGCTCTGATCCACTCTCTCTCTCTCTCTCTCTCTCTCTCTCTCTTTCTTTCTCTGACACAAACACACACATTTTGTACAAGATCAATCCTTTTTCGTTTTGGTTTGTAATTCTTTTCTATTTTGTAAAGATCAAAATCAGTCTTCATTCTTGAGTGTACCAGCCAGCATCCTCTGCTATTGTTCATCTTGTTTTCTGTTCTCTTTACTTGTGGAAAGACGGATTTTCAAGCTGAACATGGTCTTATAAAGAGTGTAAAGATTTATGAATAGGCTGACCATTTGGAACACTGCAGACTCACTGAGGACTAAGGGTCGGTGTGACATAATTGGATCAGATCGAGTGTGCAACACTCTGTGGTGTGTGTGTGATGTAGAAGGTGGATTTGCTGGTTGTGTTACTGTAGCCTTTCCTGTGCTCCTGTCATTAGGATACACAGTTGGTACAGCAGAAAGAGGATCCCTGCTATTCAAACACTTGTCTATATGTTGTTGAGTTATTTAGGGACTTTTGTTGCATGTCACATTTTTTCTGCTTTAAAATACCCAAAAATAGTTCTCAATCTATCCCTGTGTGCTAGTGTGTACACGTGTGCATACGTCGACATGTGTGAAGCACCTTACAGTATAAATCAGTCCAGATGTGTTTGTGAGCTGAAGACTCTGACTTGATCTCCTGTCTCACCAAACATCCCCATCTCACAGCAGCAGACAGGATTCACCAGATGGGAGACCAATCAGGTCACCCCTCCATTTGAACAGCTGTAGGCAGCTGTCTTGGCCGGCGAACAGAAATGTGTCCTCATACCACATCACAGCTCGGTGGAAGCTGTTGATACCCTCCGTGCTGTTTATTCCAAGATTTGTAGGCACACCCTTCACCTACAAGGCCACAGTCAAAATAAAGCATTGGCCAAATGATCTGAGATGGTATATTTAACGGAAACCGCTATGTTGCTGTTGATTATAAATACACCGGCAGCAATGCAATGGAATAGTATAGTGTCCTGTTTCATTGAGTGCATCTAAATTTAGCAATACGCAGCACCAACTGATTGATTAATTGCAATATATATGTTTGTGTGGGCCTATTTCCAGATGAAATGTGAGTGCGTTTGGCTATGTGGCCTTAGTTGTTGGCTTCATACTTTGTATGCTACTGGTATAATAACAGTTGCCTATTATTTTTTTTTACCATTGATTTAATTTATTTACCACATAAATACTAGGGCTGTCAAAGTTAATGCGATAATACCGCGTTAAAGCAAATTCTTTTTAACGCCACTAATTTCTTTAACGCATTAACGCAACTTGTGATTTTTAGGTTATAGCAGGCACAGTTTTAAAGCTAGAGTAAAGATCCTGGCATCATATCAAACTAGAAACCTAAAGAATCCATTGGTACCAACCATGTCATACTAGAAACGCTCCAAATAACGCTCCAAACTTGCACAAAATTTTGGTGAGGAAAAGCCGGCCATTTACACAGGGGTCCCTTGACCTCTGACCTCAAGATATGTGAATGAAAATGGGTTCTGTGGGTACCCACGAGTCTCCCCTTTACAGACATGCCCACTTTATGATAATCACATGCAGTTTGGGGCAAGTCATAGTCATGTCAACACACTGACACACTGACAGCTGTTGTTGCCTGTTGGGCTGCAGTTTGCCATGTTATGATTTGAGCATATTTTTTATACTAAATGCAGTATCTGTGAGGGTTTCTGGACAATATGTGTCATTGTTTTGCATTGGTAATTGATTTCCAATAATAAATATATACATTCATTTTCATAAAGCAGCATATTTGTCCACTCCCATGTTGATAAGAGTATTAAATAATTGACAAATCTCCCTTTAAGGTACATTTTGAACAGATAACAAAATTTGTGATTAAGTTGCGATTAATCGCGATTAACTATTTTGATCAATTGACAGCCCTAATTATATTCCTTTTGTTGTTCTTTTAGAGCGTCTCTTTATTTTGGTAATAAAAAAGTTGCTGTTAAAGCAGCCTCCATACATTCACTATTAATATAACTGTTATTACTGTAACTTAAGAGGTTGCGTGTGAAAGCGAAGTCTGGTATGTTCAAACCTTCAGTATGAAGTGCACCAGTCAGGTCACTCTGGTGGTATATTTCCCACTGCTGCTGTTCTTGTCACTGGTATGTGAGTTATAGGCCGTCGCAGAGAGCGTGCCAGGTTCTGGGTCCGCTTGGGATTAGATTTTGCATGCACATGGATGTTTAGGATGAATGATCTATAAACACTGGAAATCATAGAATTATGTTATCAGCGCGAGAGGCAAACTTTGAAAATGAATTATTGCACTATAGTCTCCTATTTTATTTGATTCCCTCAAATACATTGCACAGATTTTCTCAGGGAAGGAAGTTTTGGAATATGTTGTTAGTATTTCAGATAGCATTTCCACATGAGATCTTTTAAAATAACAAGACAATTTTCTCAGTGCAAGTTAATATCAAGACAGCTCAGTGGCTCACGATAGATTAAAATGAGTGCATACCTGATCAACAAAGACAGAATAAAAGCCGTTCAGCCTGTCAGTTTTTCCATCTACAACGTCCCAGTGGCATTATTCGTTATCACGCAAACAACAGCTCAATTCAGAACAGAGCAAAGCAGTGTGGGTGATTGGCTGGTTGCCTTCCTTCTCGTACCCTCAGGTGCTATTTTCCATGAGTTATTGCTCATTAATCATCATATTGGCCTACTGTAATTCAGTTGTTATAGTTTCCTATAGTCAGGCCCAGTACAGTATTCATGTTGGCAGCGTATTCATGCCCTCACTTGATCCACACGTCACATTATCCTGTAAAGTGGTAATATATGAATAATTGCAACACCTTCTTTCTCTTAAGTACAAGATGGAAATAATAAAAAATCTAAATCGTCATGCTCACTGCAGCAAATTGCACTGAGAGTTGTTAAATTTGGCTGACTAACCCCTTAGTGCCAGTGTGGATGGCACTATTACAAGGAAAGGGATAGTTATATAATATATTCCAGCACTGTAGCTGCCAGTTCGCACAGAGACGTAAAAGGAAAAGTTACATTTCCATCTTTGCGTGGGATTCCAGTGGTCTCAGAGTCATGGATGTGGGAAGGCTGAGCTGTGGAAAAGGGCTTCCCCCTCCAGCTCCCTGCATGTGAAATCACAAATCACTCTGACAGAAAAACCAAGGAACTCCCTTCCTGTGGCGTGCAATGCAACATGACGTCGCCATGTTGGCTACATGGTATACAGAGACCCTCTCTTGTGTAAAGGAAGAGTGGGATTGGTTGTTAACATTTCCATTACCCACAGGGCGCTTAAATATGCCGCCATCAGAGTGGGTTGTTCTAAAAGGCATGAGGGAGCTTCGTGAAACAGAAATTGCATTGTGCTCTCAGTCATACGAGTCGCCCCAAAATTCCGGAGGTAGCAGGCGGCTGGACCGGTCCTCTGTGAATTGTTTGAGCCGTATTTAGGAGAGAGTGGGAGGCATCACTATTAATGACCAGAGTACATTAGTGTCCTTATTTTAGCTGCCGGGCACTGTTTAGGGATCAAAGCATCGCGATTCAGAGCTCTTACACACGAACCTCCACCTCTGCTTCATGTCAATCTCTCGCTTGGCCTTCTCCCATCCTGCAGGGGCACCCGGGTCAGTGATATCACTCATTGTGAAAGCTAAGTGCACAGCTGCAAGGACTGGACAGGATCAGACAGCTGCTCCTGTGACTCACCGGAGAGGCCTTTCATCACACAGCCGCAAAAGGAATGGCGTGTGTGTCGGTGTGTGATTATCTATAAGCAAGCGAGTTGCTAAATGTCTGCATGCATGTAGGTGGATCAGGATCACGAATGTTGTGAACTAAAGTCAACCTGGCTGCTCTTCCCTAATCACTCAGGCGTTGACAAACAGAAATATTTTTTAAATATATAAATTAGAAAAAGCATTTTTCTTAAAAATTTTTTTTTTATATAGAATCGCTATTGTAATAAATTCAGGATAATTATTTCAATATAGAATATTCTAAATGTATATTTTTCAAATATAATAAATTATTACATTAATATATAACATGTATTAGAAATATTTGTAAAACATATAAATGATATATATATAAAAATATATATAAATAAATATAATTTCAAATAGTATATTTTATAATAAAATATATTCCATGTGTGGATTTACTTGTATAATGCTTGGCATTATGTTATTAATCGGATCGCTATTGTAATAAATACAGAATATTTATTTTATATAATGTAAAATATTCTAAATGTATTTTTTTTTAATACAATAAATTATTACATTAATATACAACATGCATTTTAGGTGGGGCGGCACGGTGGCCCCTTGTTAGCGTGGGTTTTCTCCGGGTTCTCCGGTCCAAAGACATGCAGGTTAGGTTAGTTGTTGACTCTAAATTGCCCGTAGGTGTGAATGTGAGAGTGAATGGTTGTCTGTCTCTATGTGTCAGCC
This sequence comes from Sebastes fasciatus, assembly GCF_043250625.1. Lineage (NCBI taxonomy): Eukaryota > Metazoa > Chordata > Actinopteri > Perciformes > Sebastidae > Sebastes > Sebastes fasciatus. The sequence continues at coordinate 21,559,262 of NC_133807.1, forward strand.
CTGTGACAGTCTGGCGACCTGTCCCGGATGTACCCCGCCTTCAGCCAATCTCAGCTGGGATCGGCTCCAGCACCCCCGCGACCTTGAATAGGATAAGCGGTTAGAGATAATGGATGAATGAATGTATTTTAGGTAACAGTTGACAGATCCTAATGTTAATGGAAAGTTTTTTTAAATAATTGCACAGCAACCTTATAATTAATAATAGCATGGATAACATGGGCATTTTTGATTGCTTTTCTTTTTTTAACAGCCAATCTGGCTTGTAACAATCCTTCACATAGGACACAGCCATTTCATTATTGCTACTAATTGCATTCATGAATGTGGGCGACAACATATTTAAATAACTAAGGAGGACTATAAGACCAGGTGGATTAGTGTAGGTCTTGTAATGCTAGATAGAGAGACAGAGAGGGAGGAGGGGGATGGAGGAAAGTAGACGCCAGCAGCTTTAGTCAGAGCTGCTGTGGCCTCTGTATAGTGCTGATTGAGAACACTGTTGGCTCTGTCGCCAATGGTAACAGTCGGTGGTTAAATTAGCCCTGAGCCCCGGTATGAGTCACACAGAGAACATTTTTTTCTGATAATATTTAGACGATGAATAAGCTTTGCTTTTTTTATATGAACACTTTGAATTCAAGATTTATTTTTAGGATTACATCATTTTCACCACAGGTTGAGAACATTCTGGTCTAATCTTTAATAATACCAAAAGCAGGAGGATCTGCTGATTTCCCACAGATCTTGGCCTGTTTCAACATTTCTGTCTCACTTATTTTTCCCTGATAGTCTGTAGACTGAAAAATGTTTCCCTTCTGTCTACTTTTTAATTGCATCTTCCTGTGTTGTGCCTCCTTCTGAGAGACGGCTCAGACAGTTGTTGGCTTGTCCGAGCAAATCAACACACACTCAGACGGAGAGAGAGTTCCCACTCTTTCTAGCCAACTTTTCCATGAGGTATGATTCACGCCACTCTTGGACGAAAGAAACATTAGCAACAGACCTCCTTCTCATTGAGGAGAGCACACATACTCTCAGTCACCATTCCCCTGGCACCTGTCAGTAAACACACACACACACAGTGCCGACTTTTCCATTGCTGGTAAGTGGGAGGAGAGTGGAAGGTAACGCAGGGACACAAATGGACTTACCATCTCCTTCCTCAAGCTCCCAGTCTCCTGCTTGTAATCAGGCAGGGAAACCCAAACAGGGTTTGCTGATGTTATCACAATTTCCACAGATTCAGTGAGTCAAGTTTTAAGAATGCAAACAACAAAATGTTCCAACATGCAATCGCTCTGTTTTTTCATATGGGTTCCCACAATCCTCGGAAGATTAATCAAAGATTGAAACATTTTTATAATGTGACTAAAATAGACACGCCGATTAATCAGACGATATAAGCTTATTACAGATATACAGTATCATATTGGCGTGTAAGTTGGCCGATAAGTAAAAAGAAATATCCATGGATCACATGATTACAGCTTGTCCATGATTGAAAAACCTGGCACAATGTTAACATTTTACCAATCTTAAGTGGAACCATAAAGCCAATCCACCAAACAAGACCTTTAGAGTCATTAAAGAATCCTTGAGCAAATACTGTATCACAGAAAATCCTTCGCCATTTGTAGTATGCTTTGTTTTCCATCTATTCCAAGGTTCATTGAGTTTCCAGATAAAAACATCAGTGAATTGAGCCATGATGGTCTTGATTAAGTGTTATCCAGGCGGCAACCTTTTGAGTTGAAGTGCCTTAAACTTGCATTCTTTCTAATAGCCAGCAGGGGGCGACTCCTCTGGTTGCAGAAAGAAGTCTGATTGTATAGAAGTCTATGAGAAAATGAGCCTACTTCTCACTTGATTTATTACCTCAGTAAACATTGTAAACATGAGTTTATGGTCTCAATCGCTAGTTTCAAGTCTTCTTCAATACAGCATGATGTTCATTTAGTAAATTATGGTCCCATTTAAAGTCGAATGGACCATAGGGCACGTTATGCTTTAGGGCGTGGCTACCTTGGGATTGACAGGTCGCTACCACGGCGCTGTCCAGTCTGGGAACTTTAACCCTTTCACAGTGTGTTTTCAGTTCATGAAAGTTGATTTTGGACATTTTGGTCGCCTAAAAATGTGTTATTCAGCGTTTGATTGTATTTAGCTCCACCCTCTTGTGTCACTTCTGGTTGCAAAAAAAAACAAGACGCGGTGGCCAAAATGAAGAACTTGAGGCTTCAAAACTGTAATCCACAAACCAATAGGTGACGTCACGGTGTCCCACAAGGACACGCTACTGCGCCTCTCCTATGGGCCCAGTGGATGCAGAAGATTGCCGGATGATCCTGGTACTTTATCACTTGGCAGTCGAGCTATTTTGGCTTCCTGCACCACTGAGCAACTCTCATAGGAATGAATGGGAGCCTGCCTACAAGGCTGTGTCCAGTTCTCTTAATAACTCCATGATTCAGGCATCAGAAATTCTTATAAAAAAGTTTGGCTTCATGGGAAAAAAAAGTGTCTTCATTTCTGTGTGTGAGGGTGGGTGTACACATGTCAGTATCAATACTTGCAATGGATTTGTATGTGTGTATTTATACACAGACGTTGTCTTTCCTAAGGGCTGTGTACTCCAGGAACACAAGAGATGCACTTATATATTAAATGCGAGCTTAACACCCTTTCAATTTTAGCCCACCAGCCAAACTCTCCACAGCAGCAAACAAGTTTTGCCAGGGACGTATGAGGTCACTTGAACAGCTTCTCAGACAGCTATTCATAGTGTTTTTTTATGTCCCTATGAGTACACATGTTTACTGTCTGTGGATTTATCTTTAAATCTTCATTAAGTTCTGGTCACATTTCAGGACTTCTGAGCATATTTGTCGTACATATTTTGTTTGTTATTTTACATCATTTTGACAGAATGTACGGAAAAATATTGTGGCAGAGTTATGTGCTCATGCATTAAAAAATGTCTGTTATTAATGTTATTATTGCAGCTCTGTGTGCATGTTTTCCGCACAGCAGGTGCAGTATATATTTAATTGTAATACACTCATGTTGGTATATTGTTGTAGCGATGTCAGCTGTTTATCCAGCTAAACTTCACCACCCACCAGAGACAACATGAGCAGGTGGTTGCCATGGCGACAGAGCTCTGTGTTTATCTGTTGCCGTGCGTGAGAGGAGGGTGTTGTGTGGGCGAGCGGGGGGTAGTCTGTAGGACGCTGCAGTGGCTGACAGCCAGAGAGCGGTACATTGAATCCAGAGAGAGGCAAAGGCCAGCCAAAAATAAACCCACACAGAGCAGGTCGGCCGAGCCCACACCATACACGGCACCAATGTCCATTTTATGGTAGGATCGTATGGCAATATTTGAACTGCCCAGGGAGATGTGGTGATCACATGATCTGACAGGTGTCTTTCAGAAGTTTGACATCAGAATTTAAATCCAGTTTTACTCTAAATATTGCAAGTTACTAATGACGAAACACTACAAAACCCAAGTTCCACTATCAGCTTTTAAACCTTTATTCTACTTGAAAACATTGATACTGACAGAGACAAACCAAGACATGCCTCAATATACTTCTTCACACTCCCTAACATCCCTCAAACATGCCACCTCCTCATGCCAGCCATGCTATATATGTGTTTCAACGTTTCTGCTGGAGATTGAGTCTGCATGTGACAACAATACTGGGTCAGTATTGGACAAAACTGAGTAAGAGACATATTATATTTTCTCAAATTCAACATGTCAAACCAAATTTGCTTTTAGCTTTAAGCTAATATTCAGATTGTGAACCTTCGACTCAAATCTGCTAATATATAAAATGATGAGCCCAGTTTCAGACAACCTGGTAATGTTAAAATGCGATGAAGACAGAGACATCAATCAAAGGATGCTTTCATTTTTTTCATTTAATTAATTTTTTTAGAGGTATTTCTACACCGATAAGAATAAAATGTAGGGCTGCCCCTCTTAGACGATATTTTATTTATTGTTTTTCATGCTGAATCATTTATTTCCAAGAAACTTATAAGCACATCTCTAGTGAACACAATATTTGCACAAAAGTTTTACAGATCTGTCGATTAAATCAACTAATCAATTAGTCGACTAATAATTTCTTTGGTCGAGGACAGCCCTAACAAAATGTAAGAAATAAATTAGATATTATAAGTAGAAATTAAAAATACACTGAATTCTTAAAGTGTCCCGTGGTATGCTGTACGAAACGCCACCGTTTAAAGAAGTTAACATTGAGTATCAAACATACAATCATACAAAATATCAGTTTTATCCTTCATAAAACCCTCACTGGTCTAACTCTATAGTTTGTATGATGGCACAGGCATCTGTGGTGGGAAAGCCATGGTGCCTTACTCTCATACTTCTGTTTTTTTAATATAATAATTATATATTTATATTTACAATGACAATATTGAGTGTATCTACAAAGTCAGTGAAGATGGTGATGGTGAATTAAATCCAAAGAGAAGCAGTGAGGTTTGGCCCTGAGGTGCAGCAGGGTGGGACTTCTAATCCCTCTAGGGGCCACCGACAGATATGCTGTTAGGGGGTAAACATTGTTGGCATAGTACTGCTTCTCCCTGTGTGGATATCTGGTACCACACTGACAGTGTCCTGCCACATAACATGGAAATATGGTTGCTGCAGTCCTGGTTGATTGGCAGCTGTCAGCAGTAACTTTATGTGCACTGTGTGGTAAAGTCAAAGATTATAAGGAAGTGTAAACCAGTGGGGTTGGTTTTACAACTCTGTAATGTATTGCTGTATGAGAACAGATATAACCCTACGTGTGGGTTTACACATACAGTTATTTGTGTGAAACTGCTGCACGTCTGTGCTGAACATTATATGGCTAAACTGAAACTGTACTAGCCACCAAGTCTTTCCAGTGAAGTGAAAGCAGCATCATGCATTATATAATATAGATATAAGACATCTATAATTTATAGATAATCCATCATTTTTAATATAAAATCACATTCTTTGTTTACTGTAAGATTTGATTGCAAATTAGGCCTTTAAGTCACAACACTGAAAGTGTGTGGGTTCAAGTATTTACAGAGAAAGGATAGCAAAATGGCAGGAAACACTCCTGTGGTTAGATGTAACAGCCTGTAGTCTTTAGTTTCAATATCACTGTGGAGTTGCAGATCATTTATCTTCTGTTATTATCATTTCAGGGATGTGGTACACAGTAGCCTACATGTGACCACGCCGACTACACTCTTATATTAAGACTTGAAGTGTAAAATAGCTGGGTGTAGCCATGTTATCACTGGACTGTTGGCGTATGATTGACACCACTAGATGGCAGTCTACACCAGCTACAAGCAGTGAAATGTGTGCACTGTCTGAATGTGTAGATGTCACATGAATCTGTGAAGCATCATGCTCATATTTTCAATTTCATTTCTCACCCAAAGGCCATTAACTTCACTTTCTCCCGCTGCTAATTTGCACATGACATATTGAATGAAATGCCATCATTTCCATGAATCATACAATACAATCAGTGTAGCACTGTGTCTGATAATATTGTCGTAAATGTCAAACTGAAAATGTGATTCAATTCACACATTGTGATTCCTCAATATAATGCTGCTGTGGCTTAATAGTCTTCTGTTTTTCTTCTATTGTGCTCACTCAGGACCAAGTGAAGCCACCGAAGACATCCAAATCCAAGACAGGAGAGACGGTAGTTGAAGGCGTAGCCGTGGAGGGCCTTGGGCAGATACCTGAGGGACAAGAGGGACTCTCAGACAATCTCAACTCAGACGAGGAGGTGGAGATCGAGGAGATTATCGAGGAGTCTCGCACCAAGCGCATCCAACGCACCACCAAGCAGCAAGTGGACAATATAAAGAAAGCCTTCTCCAAAGAGAACATGGAGAAGAGCAAAATAAAGACAAAGGAGAACTTGGAGAAGACCAGACAGAGAACCCGCGACAACCTGGAGAAGACGAGACAGAAAACCCGCGACAACCTGGAGAAAACCAAGCACAGCCTGGAGAAGAAGATGGGCAAGCTCGGGACCCGCATGACCCCCAACACGGAGCGCCGGGCGAAGATGAAGAGCTCCAAAGAGAAGGCGAAAAAGTCCCTCAATCCCGACCACACGATCTACGCTCGCTCCAAGACCAGCGTGTACCGCGTGCCCCCCTTCACCTTCCACGTGAAGAAGATCCGAGAAGGGGAGGAGGAGGTGGTGCAGAACACGGAGATGGAGGAGGAGGCCGAGGCCGAGGGCCACCCGGAGGGAGAGGAGAACGGGCTGGGCGTGCACGTGGAGGTGGAAGAAGGGGAGCTGGTGAGGGTAGACAGCCCAGAGATGGAGGCTCTATTGGAGGTGACTGAGGACTCTCAGCTGGTCATGGTGGAGTCAGACCACCTAAAGAAGGCCCAAAGCGAATAGAGCGTCCCAGCTCTGCAGGGCTCTGGAGGAAGCGGATGAAGAGGGGGAACGGAGTCTAATCATAAGGACACAATATTAGTCGTCGGGACTTTCTAGACGTGATCACAATCTATGACATCTCATTTGTTCTCTTTTTACGGCACCCAACAGGGATGACTTTCATATTTGCTCCTCTTTAGCATACAAATAGAGTAAAACTAAATTTAGCTTTTGAAACATGCTGCAGGCTGACTGATTACAATTAGGCTATTTGCTGTTGGTTTGACAAATTGACTGGCTATAAGAATAAAAAAGGTATAAATAGTCTTTGCTATTGAGGATGTAATGTTTAATCTAATATTCGCCATGTATGATATGCACATTAGTAGGTATATTAACAGAAAGTTGTTGGCAGGATTTATGTTTTAATCGATTTAGTGATGTAATGTGAAACAAAACAATAAACTAGTATGCCTACAGAAGAAATAAGAACTAGAACATAAAGGTTATTTACTGCCAATCACTCACTGTCAAATGGTACAATATAATGTAACAATATAATGTAAACTACAGCATTACTAGAAATAGAAGCGCAATATCTGATAAATTATATTGGAAACACTGACAAACCCAACACTATTTAAACACTCAGATAGCACTAGGGCCATCCCCAATATAAAATGGGTATTCACAGCTTTGCAGCGCGGCGCAGCAGGCTGACATGTTCTTCTGTCTGTCTGTCTCCATCTCCCCTGGGACAGTGCCGCTGCCACACTACTGTACAAATACGCACCTCTACACATAACAAACAGCAATATCCATATGAGAATAACTAATAATAATTAACATTGAATATGAATAATGAATAATGTTGTGGGATTATTCCTTATTTCATGGGCTATTTTGGGATTTATACTTTATTATTACATACTTATATATATATATAAAAACTAAAAAAAATGAAGCGTCACGATAAACAGCTAAAGTTACTGTTGTGAACAATCATTTTAAGACCTAATATTTTACCTTTTTGAAGACGAGGGTACAATTCACATCCTGTATGTACATTTTTTGTGCTTCGATAAAAATAAAGATAGTGACAAAGGATCATGAAGCCTTAAAAGAATCAGTAGTCCACCACTGAGTTTTAAGTTATGCTATATTAATGTCTGCCTGCTCTATTCTGGGTCACTCATTCAAAATGTCAGCTATATATTATGATGAAATACTCAAAGTTGATATTAATAGAATGTAGTCTTTTGTATTTTTAAAAAGCATGCTTGAAAACTTGCTTGATCATTTACTGTAATGTTTTGATGTATACAATCACCATGCTATATTTGTTGCATCTGGACATGCTGTTCTCGCCAATCTCCAAATAGCACACCTCTGCACAGAGAAGAAGAAAACGACTTTGTCACCATGGTCACAGCCCATCACGGTACATTTACACATCCCTGTTAAAGTTTTCAAAGGTTATTGGAGGCAGAAAAATGATGGACTGAAGAGCAAGATGACAGTTCAATGACTGACTGACGTGGAGAATGTCATCCTGAATGCAGTCGAAGTGAGACAGCACACGGCCCAGTATTATGAATGGCGTGGCACTTTAAGAAATGTCAGAACATAATGACGTAGTCCAGAGGCCAGGTGAAATCTTATGTGCTTCCTCTGAATTATTAAAGAAATGTCCACACCGACAAAAAAACGCTGCCTGACCACCATTGTAAGTTTGATTCTGAAAGATTAGAGGAAACTTCAATAATTGGATTGTAATTATTCTGATGTAAACTGGCAAAGCCAATGTTCAATCGTTGCTATACTTTTGATGATGAAAGGCAAGCACACAGGGCTCCGGACAAGGAGAGGGTTTCCATTTTCATCCCTAGAGATGTGTGTGATCTTGATGTGGTGCAGGCAGGCAGAAGCCCAGTGTGTAACATGGAGAACCATTAAAGTAATCAATGGGCTGGGGAATGCAATTAAGGAGAGTGCTCCCTCAGAGCGCTGAGCAGGGTAGAGAGCAGTGAGAAGGACAGAGAAAAGGTGTGTCCGTGTGTGTGTGTGTGTGTGTGTGTGTGTGTGTGTGTGTGTGATTGTGAAGAGTACTGTAAGTATGTGCATATACTATACCCACACTATCAAGGTGAAACTGTCAGCATCAAGTGCACATTTCAAAGAAGCAAAGACAGGCCTGTGGCATCACATAGGCTTTTAATTATTAATATAGTATTTTGTAGTATGTAATTATATCCTTTTAGTGATTTTTTTGACAAAAACATCTGCATTGTTTTGCACATCAAACATTGAAACACTTGTAAAATATTGGCCCTTTAAAAAAAAAAAAGAAGTGTGGTTTTGCCAACATGTATATTTTGCTTTGTTTTGATCTACTGGTTATTAAAAAAACTGAACTAGCCTGCTAATGAGCGTGAGGTAGGTCATGCACAGCTTATATAAAGACACTTGCTGCAACACAATGTGACACATAATTGCTCTTGGTTGTTATTGATTCATACTCAAATAATGAAGCTTGCCTTTTATTTTGTGTCTAAGGCCTCTTTTGCTGCTTCACTATTAATAAAAGCGTACTGAATAATATATACTGCCTATTATTTTTATTATTTTTTTATTTTATTATGTACATTTTATATATATATTTATATTATGTACATTTTATATTTTTATATTTTTATTTATTTTTAATTTTATTATGTACATTTTATATTTTTATATTATTTTATTTATTTTTTATTATATTATGTACATTTTATATTTTTATTTATTTTTTATTTTATTATGTATATTTTATATATATATATATATATATAATATATATATATATTTATATTATGTACATTTTATATTTTTATATTTTAATTTTATTATGTACATTTTATATTTTTATATTTTTATTTATTTTTTATTTTATTATGTACATTTTATATTTTATATTATTTTATTTATTTTTTATTTTATTATGTACATTTTATATATATATATATATATATATATATATATATATATATATATATATATATATATATTTATATTATGTACAATTTATATTTCTATATTTTTATTTATTTTTTATTTTATTATGTACATTTTATATTTTTATTTATTTTTTATTATATTATTTACATTTTATATACCTGATTGCACACTTTGTGTGTTTTATTCTATTTATTTACCTACTGGGCAAATAAGAGGAGGAGAGGTTAATTCTACTGAACAGCACTGGCGTTATTAAACTCTTGATGACGTCGACACTGCCAGTAACTCAGATGACTTCCAGGCTGGCTGTTCTGTCGAATTGTGCGTCCCTCCCTCCGCAGCAAAGAAGAGCGCTGGGCGGACTCGAGGGAGGGTTTAACGGGCGGGAACAGCGCAGTTGCGACAGCAGTAAACACGACGTTCTCAACCAAACCACAGTTAAAGCCCCGCCTCTTTTCTAGTGTATACTGCGTTTTGATTGGCTACAATAAAAATCCCCCAGCTCGTATTGGTTAATAGAGCTGTCAATTAAATAGTTTACGAGGTTTGTGTGGCTGGAAATACTGCAATGTAGTGAGAGGAGCTCGGTGGAGGTGGAAAAGGTCTGTTCGTGTGTCGGAGGAGTGTTGGCAAGGAAACGTTCACATTTAGGACCTTTTTTCAGTGTTTTTCTTCGCTTTTGTGTGTTTATTTTTTACTAAAGTCGTCACTGACTGTTATTGTCAGTGTTTTTTAGTAGAAAAGGTTGCCGTTTTTAAGGAAGAAACTTTCCAAAGGAGTAACAACAAGCTAGGTAAGAGCCTGTAAGAGCTAACGTCAGCTACTAGTTCTGCTTTTGGTGTTTATTAAACGTGTTTATTAGACCTGAGGAGGGCTTGTTTCTATTATTATGTTACTGCAGACCACATGAATGCATAGCTGGCTATGTTACCCATACTACTACTGAACTACAATACTAGCATTGTGACTAGGTTATAAGTTAATCACACTGGAGGAAGCCATTCTGTGTCCATTACAAAGTAATGGACACAGAATGGCTGTAATGATTACATAACATCAAGTTATTAAAGTGTTTTATCTGTAATGTTAGCTACTCTGCTGGCTCCTTACAACGTTAAGACTCATATTATTGGTTGGTTGTATGTTTTAATATTTTATATATATATATTTTATTAATTTTATTAATTAATTTATTTGCACATATATGAAACTGCACCAAATTCAATCAATGAAAAAAAAACAAGAAATGTGTCAAAGAACAAAAGACCTCCCCCCAACCCCAGGAGAAAAAAAAACAATAACAAAAAAGGAAGAAAGATCTAAACTAACATAATGTGATTTTTTTTATTTGGATCGCCTACTTTGATGACGATGATGATGGTGCAATACCTACACTTCAGTTGTCAAACAGGACTTACAAATAGCTCCAACTTGACTCAGGATGCATATTTGGACTCGAGTCATGTCCAGGTCATTGTTGTGTGTGTTTGCCTTGTATTGTCACGCCCATCTCCATCCCATCTGCAAGGCCAACATGTCTGACACCTTTCAATTCTTCCATCCCCCACATATTATGTAGATTTTAAAGATCTGTCATGACCAAGGGTCAGCCACCTTTACTATCAAAAGAGCCATTTTAGGCAAAAAATAAATAAATAAATCAGTCTGTAGCCGCAAAACATTTGAGCATTGTGATGAAGGTAACACAGTTTATAGTCTAAGTATATAGTATATAAGTAATGCAGTGAGGGCCAAAGAGCAAATGTACTACGGAGTATTAGGGTCACATTGAGGGAAAAAACAATCAAAAATTTCCAGAATAAAGTCGTAATGTTACGAAAATAAAGTCGTAACATTACGAGAATAAAGTCTTATCTTTACGAGAATAAAGTCTTATCTTTACGAGAAAAAGTCATAATATTACGAGAATAAAGTCGTAATATTACGAGAAAAAAGTCGTAACATTACGAGAATAAAGTGACAACTTTACGAGAAAAAAGTCGTAATATTAATAGAATAAAGTCACAATTTTACGAGAGAAAAAAAGAAAATAACACGTAAAATGACTACTTTATAATATTATGACTTTATTCTCGAAATCTCAGATTTATTTATTTTTCCTCAATGTGGCCCTAATACTCCGTCGTACCGTCGTACCATAGACCTACAACAATGATAAAACAAAAGGAAAATGTAAACAGAAAACAGTTTTTTGGTCCATTTTTAAAAATCCACAGGGAGCCACTGGAGAGGAGCTAAAGAGCTGCGTGTGGCTCCGGAGCTGCAGGCTGCAGACACCTGGTCCAGACCTTCACATAATCTTTATTTTGAAGAGTTGATTTTTCAAAATATCATCTTTAGTGCAACCAGTTCAGCTGTGGAGTCCTATAGTAATATATCAGATAGGCTCATACACTATTGACTGTAATCAATATTTTAGAGTCAAAGCATCATGAAATATATTATGACTTTGCTCTATGACTAATAGTTCTTTTGTTGTCACCTATGTTTACACAGGCCAAAAATGGAAAGCTGGCATGGTTACTGATGTCTTTGTTTGTTTGTTAAAGGAAGTACTTCCTGGAATATCAGTGACATTGCACTTTATAGTTAGAGCCACATGATTACCGAGTATTGGAAACTGGACAAGCAACACACATCTGGCTGGCAAATCTAGCACAGCCTGCTTGCATACCATGAGACTGAGTTTTAAAACTCAAACAAGATAAAGATGTGGTGTTTAGCCTCACCTTGGCATTTGGATCAATATTTGTGGAAAATGTTTGCATCTTTCAAAGGCCCCCCACGGCTATAATTTATAATGTATTTGACCCAGACAAAATGTAAAAGTAATTTGACTAGGGATGCAACTAACGTTTATTTTCATTGTCGATCAATCTGTTGATTATTTTCTCGATTAATTGCTTGGTCTATAAAATGTCAGAAAATGGTGAAAAATGTCGATCAGTGTTTCCCAAAGCCCAAGATGACGTCCTCAAATGTCTTGTTTTGTCCACAACTCAAGATATTCAGTTTACTGTCATAGAGGAGTAAAGAAACCAGAAAATATTCACAATTAAGAAGCTGGAATCAGAGGATTTCTTCTTTCTTTTTTTCTTAAAAATACTCACCAAATGAATCAAGTATCAAAATAGTTGGCGATTATTTTAATAGTTGACAACTAATCGATTAATTGTTGGAGCTCTAAATTTGACTTACTAACAATACGTTCAGACTTTGTAGACCTGTTATGACCTTACCACCCAAATTCAAACTGGTTATTAGCTAGTAGCAAGTGACTATGTGGCATTAACTCAATGCCAAACATTGTTTGAAATAATTATTAATCAAAAATAAAACGGTACTGTGCCACTTCTCTGACTGTACTCACTGGGTGTCACTGATAATCCTGCATAGATCTCACAGAGGGACTCTACCATGTGCCAGAGCAGTCCAGCCACTTTATATAGGTAGAGAATTTATGGGAAGCTCTGTAATTCAATACAATACATGGAAAGGCATGATGATACAGTAAAAGTCACATTGTGCCAAGAGGTTTGTAAATTGAACTGAATGATCCTGAGACACTGTTTGTAATTTCAACCCATATTCACCAACATTAGAAAGCAGGAAATACTAATGATGATGAAAAAAATGAAACTAATTTTCACGTTATTGATGTCGATGACTCAGCTGCTCTTTGATGTTTTCACATGGCCTGAAATTCACACCATGCAGATGCACATTTTTCACACGTCGGTGAAAGAGGAACGTGGGTCATATGAAAACTGTCACCTTTGATGAACAATTTCGGTTATGTCCCATACATGCTTAAAAAATCCCTCACCCATATGATGTCAGCGAGAATAATTGTTGTAACTGAATTCCTGTGGCTTCCTCGGGACACCGACATGATTAGGTGAAACTTAACGTATATTTAAGTTTCGTTTTACCCTTAACAAAGAAAATATATGAGTTGGAACTTGCACTGTGTTATCAGTTAGCTAGGTATACCTGTACAATATAACACAGTCCATTACAATAGGTAATACCCTTTTCACAGTGGATATTTTAAAGCCTCACATTTAAATGGAGCGAGGAAGGCCATCATTGATATTATTAGTAACACTTGTGCTCTTTATGCTATAATTTGCTAGAATGACTGCTGTGGTGTGAAAAGACGTTAAAAAAACTATAACCTTGCAATGAATTATATTTTTGTAAAGCTTATAATGTTCAGTTTTTGTTGACACTGTGTGAGATAGAACTTTTTGTCTGTAGTAATTATTGAGGCTGTGGTTAGTGGTGGTTGTATATTGGATTCATTCAGACTAAGGCTGCACAATTTTGACATTTTTTTTAATTGCAATTATTTTGACTGATATTGCAATTGCGATATGATTTGCGGTATTAGAGGGTATGATAATTTTTACATCATTATTCTAATTTTCATTGGAAAAAACATACTGAAATGATTATGGTGTGATTTTTGCAGGGATCTGTTCCAAACAGAGATGTTTTCTTAAGTCTGTAGAATATGATGTGTAAGCCAGGACATTTCTGCAGCACCACAATATTTAATTTGATAAATGGTATTTTGACACACATTTCACCTTTAACGAATATTGCTATCTCCTCCTCATCCTGCGATTTGAAAATTGCAGTAGGCTATATTGCAATTTCAATAAAATTTCAATTAATTGTGCAGCCCTAATACAGACTAGTTAATGTAGGGGTTTATCAAGTTCAGTGTGAGTGATGCAGAACTGTGGACAGATAAAGAATGCAAATGTAGGTACTTTGAACTTTTTGCATGTTAACAGCACTATCTTTCTGTCAGCAAGAGATATATCTTAACTCCTGGAAACAGAAAGCAGAGTTTAGTTTCTTGTCGAGAACTTGTCTGAGTCATCAGTTATCAGAGTTAAATTAAACTTCTGTTCTTGTATTGTGTAATGTCCCTGCACAGCTGGATGGTAGCCACATGCAACAGTATTCAAAAGTTATGTAAGAGGCTTAAACAAAAGGCTTCAATTGGTTTAATTTGATATGGATGCTAGAGGAGACATCTTTCTGTTGGATTTACTGAGTGTCTGGTTATTGTTAGTTTACAGTCTGGAGCCCTCCGGGGAACAGTGCAGCCTGCTGCTGGTAAGATGAGAAGGCTAGCTGGACCTACTGTACAACAATGGTTGTCTCTGCAAGCAGCTGCGTGAGGATTATTGAAAGCATATTGTTCAATTTGCATTTTGCTTCTCTGAAAATTAATATGAAGGAAATGATGATCTTGTATTTTGTCAAAGAATATGTTTCTCTGGTTTCAAAGCCATACGGTAGCTTTTCAACAGCTAAGAAAAGGAAGTGTGGCTTTCATTGAGTACAGTTGGGGCGAAACCTTGGTCAAAGATCATTCATTCCTATCTGCTGAGGGAGTCGACAGCTGTTCATGTTGGCCTATATTTCTTGCTTGAGGCAAAGTGTTTCACTGAAGAGGAAGTGACTGTTCTGAATAGGAGGCCTCATTTTCATTTTCAGAGAAAACCAGACATTTAGCTATTTCTCTGTGGTCAGTCAGTGTGACAGTTACTCTGATACGGTGTGTGACACCTTAAAACAAATAATTATCAATTCTCTGAAATGTTTTTTTTTTAACTTTTTTTTTTATTTAACCTTTATTTATCCTGGATAATCCCATTGCGATTTTGAATCTCACAACATAAAAACCATAAAACATTTCACTTAAAAGAGACAACTGACTCATAACAAACAGGAAATTACATCAACCATTTAACTTAGCTCCAGGTAGTGGTGCAACAGTTCAACAAGCCCACGCTTCGGTTTGTATTGTTTTGCACATTGGGAAGGAGAAAACCATAACCATTCCCAATGTGTTTGAACTCCAAAATTTACAAGTAGATACTGTAGATTGATTGATGGTAATGAATGATATTTCTATATTATATAAAGCCATAACAGTGACTTTATACATTAAGTAAGGCAGGCTACTTAATGGTCAAGTAGGCATATGTTCAGATAATTTCCTCTTCTATGTTTCTGGCACCTCATCAAATAATTAGCAGGTCTGTATTTAATAGTGTTTCAACGGTTTAACAAGCCCACGGTTGGGTTTTTACAGTTTGGTTAAGCTCCCTAGTGCCAGGACAAGTCAATGCAGTGCTCAAATAATCCTTAATTCTGTTTTTAAAATCTTGCATGCTTATAAAATAAGTGTTTAAAGTGTCTCTGAAGCTCACACCAAGACGAGGAAGCACTTTCACCAAAAACGGTGCGGGTTCTTGGAACGACTTAATTTGTCCTCTGCTGTTCTCTGCTTAATTACCTCCATCTTTTTGTCTGTAGGCTTGAGGAGGTGTACGTCAGGATGGCCCAGTGGAACCAGTTACAGCAGCTGGAGACCAGGTATCTGGAGCAGCTCTACCACTTATACAGCGACAGCTTCCCCATGGAGCTGCGGCAGTTCCTCGCCCCCTGGATCGAGAGTCAGGACTGGTGAGAAATAATTTAATTTCCAGGCTCTGTTATGAAAGCACATTTTGTTCCTCTTGTCTGCAAACATAATATGGCATTACATTGCTTTTATCCTCCACTCCCTCCAGACTGGCAAGTGGCTACTCACTATAATGGCTTGCCACGTAGAAAGCTATTGTATTTTAGTTTTCATTGTTACACTCTTTGTTACACTCTTCCTCTACTTATGCCTTCTTCTTCCCTTGTGACACCTTTACAAGGATCTCATGCATATAATGTATCACAGTACACCTGATTCTGTGTGGAGTGATGAAGCTTCCCTTTCAGATTTTTCCTTTTTTTGAGGGCCAAATTAAAATAGTAGTACCTGCAAAAGATTGTTTTTGGTTCAATTTGTATTTTAATTATCATAAGAAAGATATATAAAAAATGTTCCACCTAGTACTCTCCCTCAAAAAGCAGTTGTGAAGATGACGTGAACTGTGTATTCACCTTTTACCAGCTCTTTGAAGGAACTAGAAATAATCCTGATTATCCTATCCTCTCCTTTTCAAGGGCTTACGCTGCCAATAAGGAGTCACACGCCACGCTGGTGTTCCACAACCTCTTGGGAGAAATAGACCAGCAGTATAGCCGTTTCCTGCAGGAGAACAACGTACTCTACCAGCACAACCTGCGCAGGATTAAACAGCATCTGCAGAGCAAGTACTTGGAGAAGCCGATGGACATCGCCCGCATCGTTGCCCGCTGTCTGTGGGAGGAGCAACGACTGCTGCAGACCGCCACCACTGCTGTACAGGTAGAGAAGAGCTACACTTACCTAGCATTCCTATTACACGAAAGACTTTGATTCATGAATTTGAGGTGGTACAGCAGTGAGTCATTTATGTTTTATTCTCCTGCAGGATGGCCAAGCAGCACATCCCACTGGGACAGTGGTGACAGAGAAGCAGCAGATTCTGGAGCACAACCTCCAGGACATCAGGAAGCGAGTGCAGGTTAGTTTCCATCAGAGACCCACTGATTAAGTATTTAAATACAGTACTAGGGTTGAGCGATATGACGGTATATACTGTGCAACAGTAGAAATGTGATTTGGCAATACCGTTTCCACCGCAGTAGCAATTCTCGCGTGATCTTGCGAATCCAGCTGCCTCATAACCAGTGACAGTAACCGTGATTTGGGCAGACATGGAGGAGGAGAGTGAAGTTGTAAATACAGAACAGGAGGAGGCATCCCAACCAACCCAAGATGGTTATTTTAATTTCTTAATTGAATTTACAGAACAATTACTGTGTCGTGATATATACCGTCTTATAAAATTACATATACTGTAATAGAAGATTCTGGCCATATCGCCCACCCCTACACAATACAAAGAGTCTTGAACACTATCTTAATTGACAAAATGAGCCTGTCTTGTCATGAATATATAAATCATCATTTGTTTTTCTTCAGGACATGGAACAGAAGATGAAAATGCTGGAGAACTTGCAGGATGACTTTGACTTCAATTACAAGACATTGAAAAGTCAAGGAGGTACAGTATATTCTAATTAATATTTATTGTCTTAGCTTTAGCACTGATATTGATTTGTTGGAAACGTGTAACTCGGTCTCAGATGAACATTTATTAAAAGGAGACCTTTTTGGTATAGATTTAATGAATTGATTTTTTGTTTGCTGACCTGTGACATGTCCACTCTCTGTACAGAGTTGTCCCAGGACCTTAATGGGAATAGCCAAGCAGCTGCTACCAGACAGAAGATGGCTCAGCTCGAGCAGATGCTGAGCGCCCTGGACCAGCTGAGAAGGGTGGGTGTCTAAACGTTACCATGTTGTGAGATAAGTTAAAAATACACGAGAAAGTATTTTAACAGTTTGGACTGTGCTTTAAGTGAAACGAGGAAGACAAGGATCTTTAAGAATAGGCTGTACGTTTGTGCAGAAGTTAATGACAAACAAATGGACCCTAGTTTCATGGTGGTGTGGGTCACACCTAGCTTGAGGTTGTCAATTAGCACAAATGTCAGAAGACCTTCCACCGTGGTTGTCTGCCATTATCGCCGTGAAACTACACGCCCCACTTATGTCCATGCTGCATTTTACATGTAAGGCCATCAGTTTTGACTTCATGTGAAATTTTCTGGATTGCTTAATGGTGCATAACTTGAGGAGGGGTCTTTGTGTGATACCAAGAGGCGTTGCATTATCTTTGTAAAGGGAGACGATGGGTTTTGGAGAAACAATGCTTTAGAGTATGAGAAACAATGAGGTAAAGCTACCAATGACATTGACCACGTGTTAATAACTCATTATGCCCATGTTTAATGTATGCTGTGTTTGTTATCTTGTAGCAAATTGTGACAGAGATGGGTGGCTTGCTGACCGCCATGGATTACGTACAGAAGAACTTGACTGATGAAGAACTAGCAGATTGGAAGAGAAGGCAGCAAATTGCCTGTATTGGAGGTCCACCCAACATCTGCCTGGACCGCCTCGAAACATGGTAACCAGAAATGCAAATTTCAAACAATTTCCTAAATCAATCGTCGACGGTCACATCAATGATCAATGATTGATAAATATTTAAAAGCTTATAAAAAATTTTTTTTTTCATTGATGATAGCTTTATTTAAACAACTTACGTGGGCAATTATTGCAGAACTCAGGTAATTAGGTATTTGAAAATAAAAAACCTACGTTAATTATTACAATCAAATTAAATAGAAAAACTGCCATCCACAATGCTGCTCCTGTTCTGCCTGTCCAGCATCTGAAAATGCAACTGATGTCATAAAATATCCTTTTTCATTTCCTACTGCATAAGTCTTTCCTTTTCCTTCATAAGTAAATTTGTTTAAATGGTTATTTTGATGACTTTATACAAATATTTAGACCACAGATGGTCAAGATTTTGCCACAAACTAAGAAATGCTGTAATGTTTTCATTCCCAAGTCATCAAGAGTCATATTAAGAGGTACGGGTATAATCGCAGTTTATAACAAGTATTGATGGTCATCTTTTATACCATAAATAGATTATTTTGGCTAACAGACTCTGGACTTCGATCTCTACTCTGCTCTACTTATCCTTTTGATGATCTCCTTTCGTCTATGCAGACATCACCCAAAATGTTGTTGCTGTTATGTGCCAAACACCACCAGTATTGTAGAGTCATGTTTGATCAAGATGTTTAACTTGAGCTGGGTTTATCATTTTCTAACCAGGATCACATCCTTGGCTGAGTCCCAGCTCCAGATTCGTCAGCAGATCAAGAAGCTCGAGGAGCTTCAGCAGAAGGTGTCCTACAAAGGAGACCCCATCATCCAGCACCGGCCCGCCCTGGAGGAGAAGATTGTGGATTTGTTCAGAAACCTGATGAAGAGGTACGGCACCATTTTCTGCAAGTGTTATTATGATCACATGGGTGTTAATTGTTGAACAATCTGTGGTGGAGAGATTCTCAGCTCAAAGTCCCACTTACTAATGATCATTTAGAGCTTTCAGTCGCATCTCACGATGTCTGGAGGAAGACTATGAGATGTACTTAGTAAAAGGGACCTTTGACCTTATGTGATCTTTGACCTTACCATATGTTGTTGTGATGTTTGCTTGAATTTCTCTCTGAAACATGATCCACTCTGTCTTCTAGTTCTTTTGTGGTCGAGAGGCAGCCTTGTATGCCCATGCATCCAGACAGACCTCTGGTCATTAAAACAGGAGTGCAGTTCACAAATAAAGTGAGGTAAGATTCAGGCTGGAAAAGATAATATGCCTATTTTTTTATACATTTAAAGGAACAGTGTGTAGCATTTTGGGGGATCTATTAGGAGAAATGGAATATAATATTCAGTCATAATTCATAACTATGTTTTCATTATTGTTTAATCACCTGAAACTAAGAATTGTTGTGTTTTCGTTAGCTTAGAATGAGCCTTCATATCTACATAGGGAGCGTGTCCTCTTCACGGAGTCCACCATGTTGCACCACCGTGTTTCTACAGTAGCCCAGAACAGAGACGACAAAAACTGTCTCTAGAGAGTCTTTTGCGTTTTTATGTTACCTGAAAGCCAGGTGTCGTAGTTTTCCGACACGCTTGTGAAACTGCGTTAACGTAAGCCACAGAGTTTAAAACCGTGGTACCGCCAGCCGCCGTCTGACTTCCGTTGCACCGAAAGTGGTGTTATCATGGTAAGGATGGCCTCTGAGCGAAGCCAGCGGCATTACCTCGGATTTGCACTCGGCGGCTCACGTTACCGCAGTCTTGGAAAGGGAGGAGTAAGCGGAGGGTACTCGATTGGTTGCAACTTGCAACCGCTAGATGCCACTAAATCCTACACACTGTACCTTTAATGGAAACATTGTATGTGTCCCACATGACGAGAGTGCAACATTTTCTATCCTAATGAATATCTTTTCTCTAATTTTTTCAGGTTACTGGTAAAGTTTCCTGAACTCAATTACCAGCTGAAAATTAAAGTTTGCATTGACAAGTGAGTTGTTTTTTTTCTGGTGTGCTAACATGAACTCACTAAGACACAGATCTGATTGAAGATGTTAGTAGAAACTGTTTACTGATTTTAATTGTTTATTTTTCAGGGAATCTGGGGATGTGGCTGCAATTCGAGGGTACGACATTAACAACACTTTTTTTTTTCAAAGCCTGAGCATTTACTGAATGTTATTTTAGGAACTCTCTTACTCACTTTCTGTTGATTTCCTTAGGTCACGAAAGTTTAACATCCTCGGTACCAACACAAAAGTTATGAACATGGAAGAATCCAACAATGGCAGCCTGTCAGCAGAGTTTAAACACTTGGTGAGTTATAGAGGCAGAGCTCTTACTGCTCAACAGTGATGAAGTTCTCTGATAAAAGCCTGCTGTGGAGCACTGACTTCCTGTTTGTTACAGACCCTGAGAGAACAGAGATGTGGTAATGGTGGCCGAACCAATAGTGACGTAAGTATTTCTTGATACGAAAGTGTAATTTAATGCTCAAATTGTTTGTAGTTATGATTTAACTTCTGCTATAAACGGCTTTCCTGACCTTTGAAAGACATGAGCTGCCCATGCAGTTTATTTTTTATACAGTAAAGGTTTGAATAATCTGTTTTTCTCCAGGCCTCTCTGATTGTCACTGAGGAGCTCCATCTTATCACTTTTGAGACAGAAGTCTATCATCAAGGCCTGAAGATCGATCTGGAGGTCAGTATCAGGATCAGTCAGTGTCTCTGTGTCATGAACTTGGAGTGGTTTATGTGTTCTCAGTTTTACTTTCATGTAACATCAGAAGTCAACAAAACTCTAAAGCATAGTATAAAGATACAACAGCGGTGTTCTTTGACACCTCCCATACAAACTAAGTCACCACACAAATGAGTCATTAACAACGTCTTCCACCCCCGGAGACTGTCACCACCTCTGCTTCGAAGTAAAAGTAAAAAGTAAAGTCAAACCTCCTCCATCAACTCAGTTATAGACCTGATCCGAGTTACCCAACTGATGGCAGGGTAACTGGCACTGAGTATTTTCTGCTGAATGCATTTCCTCATACGCACCATAGAGCTTCCTTCAACTGATGTGAGACACTGAGTCAAAACACAACAAGCTGTGTCGGTCACCAGAGCAACATCCACAGCATCTGGGACATAATAATTGTTGTCTTTGTGGCAAAAAAAAGGTCTCCCTCTGACAGAACACAAGTTATGAGTAGGGCTGTCAAAGTTAACGTGATAAAGTTAGAGTGAAGATACTGACATCATATGAAACTAGAAAACCTATTGGTACCAACCATGTCATGCTAGCTTGTAGAGAAGGAGGTTAAATAACGCTCCAAACCTGTGCTAAATTTTACACACCTTACAAACCGTATACGCTTATTTGCACACTATTTATATTATAATATTGTATTGTTACCATTTTAATGCCTTTTTATTGCAATTTGGCTATTATGTTTCACGGTCGAGGAGCCAAAACAAAATAATTTTTACTCTCTTATACTTGTATAATTGAACTGTAATAATGAATGGATCTTGAATGAATGAGTGATTCTCAGGGTGTGGGTCGATGGCCAAAGGACAACCCTTTTAAACCAAAATATCCTCATCCTAAGAGCAGCAGCATACCCTTTAGGTGTAAGAGCAGTATTAATGAGGCGACCACCTGAAGAAGTCCTGTTAGGAGACAATGTACTGAAATAGAAGCAGAAAAATGTTCACATCGTTGTGCAAGAAAAAATGTTGGCAAGGAATAACAACATTTTATATTATATCCTAATATATAATATATATTATTATTATTTTCTCTATTTGTTTAGACACATTCTCTGCCTGTGGTCGTCATTTCGAACATCTGCCAGATGCCCAACGCCTGGGCTTCCATCCTGTGGTACAACATGCTCACCAACCACCCAAAGGTGAGACAGCACCCTCTGGTGGGAAGGGGCTGAACTCTGCTGGGGGAGAATGTTTACACACCACAGTTATATCACAGTTGTGTATCTGTTTGTAGTGTTTTTAAACTATGTTGGCCCGGGTGTCTCTGTACAGAATGTGAACTTCTTCACCAAGCCTCCGGTGGGGACGTGGGACCAGGTGGCTGAGATCCTCAGCTGGCAGTTCTCCTCCACCACCAAGCGAGGCCTGACCATTGAACAGCTCGGCACACTGGCTGAGAAATTACTAGGTGAGGTGTCATGCCTTAAAAGTCTCCAAAAACATTCAGCTTAACACTGTGTTAGTTATTAATGTGTGATATTAATCTGTAATTGTCCATCCAGGGCCGTGTGTCAACTACTCCGGCTGTCAGATCACTTGGGCCAAGTTCTGCAAGGTACTGACCTAAAAAACACATCATGCAGTGGTGGAAAGTAACTAAGTACATTTACTCAAGTACTGTACTTAAGTACAATTTTGAGGTACTTTACTTGAGTATTAGCATTTTATGCTACTTTATACTTCTACTCCACTACATCTCAGAGGGAAATATTGTACTTTTTGCTTCACTACATTTATTTTATTGCTGTAGAAGGTAGTTACTTTGATGTTTTTACAAACAAAACATGTGATCAACTTATTTAATATGATGCATTGTTATATATTAGAGGCCCACATCCCTGGGAGAGCCCCTGAAGTCCCCCAATTTTTTTTTTATCTTGTAGCACACGATAATAACGTATATACTTGTGTATATAAAATAAAAAAATATATATGTAATCTTTCAGGACCTTGAAGTTTCCATAATTAAACACTCTGAAAGGGGTCATTTTTCATATTGAGGACTTTTTACTTTTGCTACATTAAGTACATTTTGCTGGTAATACTCTAGTACTTTTACTCAAGTGGAATTTTGAACGCAGGACTTCTACTTGTAACAGAGTATTTTTACAGTGTGATATTGTTACTTTTACTTAAGTAAAGGATCTGAGGACTTTGTCCACCACTGAACACATGTGGTTCAATCTGCCATCCATTGTATTGCTTCAATGGGAGTTATTTTTTCTCCTTCCTCTTCCCAGGAAAACATGGCTGGCAAAGGCTTCTCCTTCTGGGTGTGGCTGGACAACATCATTGACCTGGTGAAGAAGTATATCCTGGCACTGTGGAATGAAGGGTGAGAGGTCGTCCTTTGTTTACAAGTCCCTGTTTCAGATTATAGAGTGTTTTGACGTGCCGTAGTCAACAGTTTTAAAACAGACTTACTATTTTAAAATTCAGCATCTAATTATATGACTTCCTGTTGCTTTTCTGCAGGTATATCATGGGCTTCATCAGTAAGGAGAGGGAGAGGGCCATCCTTAGTCCAAAACCTCCCGGTACTTTTCTGCTGCGCTTCAGTGAGAGCAGCAAGGAGGGCGGCATTACATTTACATGGGTAGAGAAAGACATCAGTGGTGAGTTGTTGTTGTTGTTGTTGTGTTATTTTACTGTGATAATCTTCTCAGGATTTACTTTATGTTCTGTTGTGGTACTGAGCTTCCTCGTATGTTTCTAGGCAAGACCCAGATGCAGTCAGTGGAGCCGTACACCAAGCAGCAGCTCAACAGCATGTCCTTCGCCGACATCATCATGGGCTACAAGATCATGGATGCCACCAACATCCTGGTTTCACCTCTCGTGTACCTCCACCCCGACATCCCCAAGGATGAAGCGTTTGGGAAATACTGCAGGCCAGAAGCAGCTCCTGAGCCGGAGATGGGAGGAGACTCTACGAATAGTAAGTCACTGCATTGTTCTTTATGCTTAAAGAAATACTCCACCTACAAAATGACCATCTGTATATAAATTACCTTGAATAACTTTTTATTGTTTCCTTATGAAAAGTGACTATAACCTAATCCATAACAAACAAATTAATATGTACATATAATAACAGAATGTAATTGTAAATTGACAAATAAAGTATTCAAAAACAAGGGAGGAGAAAAACTTTAATATTAATAATAATAATAATAATAATAATAATAATAAAATAGAATAAATAAATAAAATTACAATCTAATAAATTAAAAATGAAAATAAAGAAATCTAAATTAATAAATGAATAAAATAAATTCACACACTAGATTCCCAACACCTACTTATATTATTACCTTTAATTCTTGAAGAAAACTTTATCTCGCATGCCTCCACGGTGAACGGAGAATCCAAAATACAGAGAAAAGTCTTGATGAATTGTAGTAAATGGGGGCTGCGTTCAAAACTATTTAAAACATTTCCACATAAAAAATCTCACACTTCGTCCAGGCGCACTTCTTGCCTGTGAGTCTGAAGTGTTTTAAATACTAAGGTTTTAGTAAAGTTGCAGTGTGTTTGGGCAGTAGTGAGCATACAACTGGATAAATGAGACTTTATTTTATGTCTTATGAGACGCAATTATTTTGCACGAGTTGTTTGAGAGTTTGTAAACGGATGTTTTGATATAGTTTTGCTTTAAAACAAAGTTTTCTTCAAGAATTCAAGGTAATGCAGTGTGAGTAATTCATATACAAATGAACATTTTGTGGGTGAAGTATTCCTTTAAGAGCAGCAACAAAAATTGCTTAGTATGCATGTTATTTCTTTTTTTTTATTGTGGTCAGTGTATTTTGTGATAGTGCTGACATTTTCTTTTCCCTGACAGCTATTCAGCCATACTTGAAGACAAAGTTCATCTGCGTTACCCCGTAAGTATCTCTTACTCCTCTCTTATTTTGAAATCAATATTTACGGGAAGATCTCATGCCACCCGGTGACCTCCACTTATGTTAGTCCTTATTACCAGCTGTTGATGTTTACTTTTATAAAGACAAGAGATTCTCTCTGTCTGTTCCTGTTCAAGATCTGTACTTCCTTTTTTTAATATATGGCAAGTATTACCAAATGTACAAAGAAAAGAGAACAAAGTTCTTTTTACTCTCACTGTGAGTCATCACTGTCATTGGAGGAACCATCACCCTGTTCTCAGACCAAGTATTGTGAACTCAAATCATGTGTAGATTTTAGACAGGTTGCAGTTTCACACCTGGCATCAGGTTGTGTCTTCACTGAGCGTTTCTGATGGGAATTCATTTCCACGCGCAATATGCAAACTGTTTTTGTATTGGATATCTGACATGAACCAAAAACTAAATGAGAAGGGGGAGACGAGGGTCAGCTGCAGGTGAATGTGACGGTGTGAGGAGGAGTGTGCTTTCGTTGGTAGTGGGTTTGATCAGTGAGATCCTGACCATGTCTCCGTAGGTGTCCCTCCGTGTTCATGGACTTGCCGGACAGTGATCTGCTTGGGAACTACAAGTAGGCACTCGGGGGAGGGAGGAGGCATGTAGGGAGGGCTTGTGTGTGTGCATCTTATCACTTTCGTTTGTGGGTTTGATGGGTGTGTTTCAGGGACATTGGTGCAGTACCTCTCCACCTACATAATTCTTGTTTGTTTGTCCTACTCACCACTCCTTTTTCCTGCGTCCTAATACAAGAGCACCTCCCTGCCATTCATCAGTTTTTCATCACCAAATCCATTTGTATGGATTCAACAGTTCAAAGTATTTTTTGATACGATTGTTTGAGGAAAATTTCAGATTATTGTCGATGGCAAATAATTCCAAACCAATTCATAATGAGAAAAAAAGACAAGACAAAAGACATGTTAGTTTGAACAAAGACAGAAATACATCAAATTGTTTAAGCCCGAGTAAGGGCCTGTTTAATCCACCAGCCAACTAACCAACAAGTGTTGTGACATTGACTGGAGCTGTCATTAACATCAATTCATTGTTAAACATGTTGTGTTAGTGTGTTTAATTAGCACTGTCTGAAATAGAAACAGTATATAACATCTGCCCAGTCTTTCCTGGTAAATATTTATCAGTATTTTAACACAGATCCATCCCATTTTTCATCTGCTGTACTCTCTTTTGGGCATGACTGACACAAATGCTGAATCACATGTCTATGATAAGACTGTTGGAATGACCTTTTCACTCATTAACCACTGATATTTTCTTTATTTATTAACAATGCAGCTCAATCACAGCCCTTTATTTGTGGTCGCTCTGCGGTCACTGTGATGAAGACAAACGCTGACGTACACAAGTTAGCAAGGGGCTGTTAGCTTATCACTTGTGGTAAAGTGGGATGACAAAGATGTTGTCACTTTAGTTATATTGAAAGTATTTAGATTAACACAAACACTGTGGCAGGAAGCCACGTGATAGTGCGTGTGTGTGTGATCAGTGGGCATATCAGTTTGTAATATACAATTTGTCCTCTTCTTGGTTTTTTTCGCAGCACAAACTCTGGAAACACCAGTGACCTGTTCCCCATGTCGCCCCGTACCCTCGACTCCCTGATGCACAATGAAACTGAAGCTAATCCAGCACATTTGGGTGAGTCAGTTACGCACATGGTGTGCTACATACACACACACACACACACACACACGCACACACTGACCCCCTTTACACCTGGCATTAAAATGTGTTTTGGGTGATCGGATTGCAATTGAATAGTGCTTGACCACATGAAAGTACAGGTGTAAATGCACCCAAAACACATTGAGGGCAGGTTGTTATCCGATCAGAGGTGGATAGGGACACATTGTGACCACATTGAACACAAGTGTAACTGCGTTTTCAATTGACATACAACAACTACGTGGGCGGAAACATGCAATGCTATGGCTGTATCGAGTATAATATTTTGGGCTCCGGAGCTTCGGTAGTAATCAACAGTGAACATTCAAAGCTCCGGCCGTGTGTGCGGAGCGCTCTCAGCGCTCCTCCGGTTACTGGACCGCCGTGACCAGAGAGATCACCACCACTGTCTGCGCTCAGCGTCTCCTCTCCTCATCCCTCTGTGTGTGCGAGTGTAGACAGACCTCAAAGTTACGTTTGCAGGTCCACTTTTTGGTTTTGAGGCCGATGTGTCCGCGCATTACGTAACGTAGTGCCCGGCTTCAAGCCTTTGTGTTGTGCAGCCTCCGAAGGCTTCCTCTTAGCTCTTTCAGACAGAGCAATCGGATCTCAATGTGGACACTGGAGATGCATATTAATACCAGGTATAAATGTAATCAGGTTAAATCATATTTGAATACAATCTGGATACAAGAGGCATTTAATTGCCAGGTGTAAATATTTGTACTTTTTGTAGAACTTGATTAATAACTAATATTAATAGCTTGTATTTGTATTTGTATTTCTTCTCCACAGAGTCACTTACGTTGGACATGGATGTAGCGTCACCAATGTGAAGAGATTTGTCAGGTTTTTCTTTGTTGGGATTCGATATTGTGTTGTGATAGAGGATTGTATGATGATTTATTTTCTCCCTCTGTTCACACAATCTGCCTGTACAGTTTGTTTCTTGTTCCTGTGTAAAAAGACTCACTTTCACACTGAATGATTCATTTAGGTTCTGACTCGTAGCTCAGTGAGTAAAACTGTTGATTGATACTGATCTGTTGTACTTTAAGCAGCATCCTGCTCCCATTCAGTACTTCCCCATCTCTGCATAGATGTCTTGAGTACCTTTTAAGTATCTGGAATTATATTTTTTGAGAACATTATATTGACTTTTTAAAATGGTTATGAATTCATGCGTTCTTTTCTTTGAGTAAGAAAATGTAATAATAATAATTGTTGTATAAGCTATGCCGCTATGTAATTGTAATCCTTTTTAATGTTCAGTCTCATTTTTAATCCCGGCCAAATGGTTTGTCACAGGTGTAGCACAATACCCTGGTTTCATTTAAAGTTTCTGTTTCATGGTAGCTTTTACTCCAAATGGAATATTTCTTATATTTGAAGTGTTAAAAACTGCAAAGAGAGGAAAAGACAAGGAATTTAAGACACTTCTGAGGCTATTTTTCACGTGAGTTATTTTCCCCTTATAGTGTTGTGAGAAATTACGTGATATATATAACCTGTAAAAGTGGTGCTCTGAAATAGTTTGTGTCACTCCCACTAAAATACTGTCATGTGTGGTCATGTGTGATCATGTGAATTGCTCTTGCTTTTGAAATCAGCAGTTTTAATGTGTTTTGTTGTGCCTGAATTCACCTGATGCGATCAGATATGTAATGTAAATCACTTTATGAGATGAGATATTTCTTAAGCATCATAGCACACAGTAAGGTGTGTCACAGTTGACTTTTAATCTTTCATACAGTTACGTAAACCCCATCTGTTGAGTTGTCATGCCATGAAATGTCAAGAGGATTTCTGTAAAATACGCCGTAACTATTCACTTTTTGACAGGAGGCAATAAAAACAAGTTAGCACTAAAAGTAATCGTTTAATCTGTAGGTGTAATTATTGACTTGCATGTAAAATCTAAACATATCAAAAGTGTGTTATTGGTGGATTCGTACAAAAAGAAAATACAGTGTTGACTGGCATATATCTACAAGGACTAATTATTAATAACTTATTAACAGTCAATTAAAACTACAATCTTGGCTGAACTTCATGTTAATGCTCCCATAGTGAGAAGAACACATTAATAATCAATATGATGGAAGAAAGTAAAGCAGAAAAGACTCTTTGATGTGTAACCTGGGTCAAACATTACTCCCTTTAATGTTTGTTTAGTTTATCATTGCAGTCACTGTTTCAACATTTCATTTTACTGCAAAGTTATGTGCAAAGGAGTAAACTTCAGGCCCTCACACTTAATGATAATAATAATACATTTAATTTATATAGCACACTTAAAAATGCAGCAAAATCTCAAGGTGCTTCACATAAAGGGTAAAACAATCCTTATATGTTAAAACAATTTACACAAAAAAATAGTATAAAAAAATTATAGACAAAATATTTCAAGATTAAAGTTAAAAAGTAAATTTAATTACTATAAAATTATAGTAATGGGGGATGGTAATGAGGTAATGACGACTTCAATTTGTTAAGTCAAATACATATGCTTTGTATGTTCTACTATTGTGGGAAAAAACTTTAAAAATCAATAAAATATATTTCCAAAAAAAAGAAGTCTGTGGTGAAAAAGGCCCATTTAAGGGACTTTCAATCCTCAGTCATTCTTAACAGCCAACATGTTACTATGTCACTTCATATTCAACTCATTTCACATTTAAAGGGACTATTTGTAACTTTCAGAAATGCTTGTTAACAGCGACACCTGTGGCCGTGAAATCAATGAAAGTCAGCGTCGGGCTCGCGCTTGCTCGCTCTCAATATACCTGAACGAGCATCGCTCAAAACAGTGAGGCGACACA
Source organism: Sebastes fasciatus (assembly GCF_043250625.1). Lineage (NCBI taxonomy): Eukaryota > Metazoa > Chordata > Actinopteri > Perciformes > Sebastidae > Sebastes > Sebastes fasciatus. The sequence goes on from NC_133807.1 coordinate 21,588,899, forward strand.
AGTCAGCTAAAACCACAATATCACTCTATATTTCAGCTGCTTGGTAGTAATGTTAGCTGACCAGACGAAGGTCTCTCCATGAACATGATTTAGATCTGATCCTAGTGTTGGCTTTTCCTGCCTAAGTGCAGGCTGAGGCAGCGGGGCTCTGCAGCGTGTCTCCCTGCGCTCTCCGCCCGCAGCCGGAGAGAGCAGAGGAGACACCGGCACCCGGTCGGTAACGAGAAGACAACGTAACTCTCTGTAGAGCTCCGTCACTTCTCAAGACACGGGAAAGCTCTGTTGGTCTGGAGGAACTGCAGCAGTTATATCTGCACAAACGTCCCCTGTACATTCACTAGATATTCTCAGAGCTAAACTAACTCTTCTGCAGTGTGTAGTGAGCTCGCGTTCACGTCTAGAGGTGGAGCGAGCTGAGCTGTCTGAGTGAAGGCGAGCAGGCAGAGGAGGAGGGTACAGCGGCTACACGCGAACGCGCATATGCGAGCGCGCATGTGTGCCGACCCGCTACATTTATACGCTTACAAAGTTACAAACAGTCCCTTTAATATGCCTAAGATTGTCTGTTTTTCATTTATGTATCTTTTAGTAATTTATATATCAAAATGAAGATCTGGTCCTGAATGTTCCAGATATAAAGCAGATAAAGACAGATGATGATATAAAAACCAGATCCCAGATGAAACGGTGCCGTATGAGGACATCACTGTTTCTGATTCACAGTCTGGACACTGGACAAGAAGTGACAAGCGGAGGTTATTGAGTTCAGTTCTCATACAATGCATAAACCTACATTAGATAACTGTGATGAAGCCAGAGGAAGTCTAACACAGGTTTTATTGGGAGTGAACCTCATTCTGAAGGTGAAGCCGGGTCGATCACATGATGTTCTAGTGACTGGCCGAGATCCAGCATCAGGAAATGGCCTGGAGCGTAATAATGACTGGAAATGTGCAGAAATGCAGCAATGTAGATGGGAAACCGGACGATTAACAGAAAGGAAGTCCAAAGATTTAAGACAAGCAATAAAGCGATATGCGGTAAATAATAATGCAAGCAATAAACATTTTCTATTTATGAGTCCCCTGCTGGTCTGGCACTGCCTGCTGGAGCTGGAGCTGGAGGACAGATCGTTTTAGAGCCAGGAAATTGAGTTTAAATGATGATATGGCACATTTTCACATTGAAATCATGGAAATGGTGCACTTGGGGTCTTTTCATGTGCAAAGAGGCAACAGAAATGATTCAGAGAGGTCCCCATTTCTAATCATTGTGGGTACAAATAGCAATTCAATAGCATAAAAAAGAATAAAAATATGTCAAATATCATGATAAAGAGTGAGAAACTATACGGGAAACACTAATTATTTGTGCCAAACTGTTGTTATAGGTTGAGGCCCTTAGAGATGAAATACCCCAGGGGCCCACGGAGGTATTATTGCCTCTATGAATTGAAACAGTTTTATGAAAGCAGGTGGCAATTTTTGCCATTTTTCTTTTGTAAGGTAAATTATGGGATTTGAATGTTACCTATATTCTTTACACATAAGCTGTGACCTTAAGCACTTCCCTTTTTTTACAATTTGAGTCCAACAATCAGCTTCTCTCAACACGGGCTGGACTTCCCTGTCTGGAAACCCCATATTGCGTGCATGTGTGCAGCTTCACTACATTTCCAGCTCAAGATGTGATCTGCAGCAGTGTGACTGCCGGGATTCCCATGAGTCCTTTGGAGAGTGTGACAGCTGAGATAAAGCATCAGAACAAACAATAGACAATAAAGGAAGCAGTTTCTGCATCACTGGGCCTCTTGGCTTGCTCTACAGCTCTCTCTCTCTCTCTCTGTGCCTTGTTTGTCTCAGTGATAGGAAATGAACACAGACTGGTTTGAGGAGAGGATGAGGGGGTGTGGAGATGTGCAGCTATTACCGTCAGCAGCTGCTGACTCAGCTGTCTGAGGAAGCTCCCTTCAGCCAATCAATCTGGAGGATCGATGAAGCTTCAACAGGATGCAGTGTGTGTGTGTGTGTGTGAGAGAGAGAGGGAGAGAGAGAGACTGCTAATATACTGTAAATGATGACTTTTTGAACTTGGGTGCGGGGAAATGAAGTCTTTTATTTCTGCAGCATGACAGGGGACTTTTCCCCCGATTAGTTACAGTCAGCAGCAACATTCAAAACCTTTGAGTTTCTTTAGACACAGGTGAGACACACTAACAAAGTACATCTCTACATATGCTTGGGTACAATTTTGAGGTACTCATACTGAATTTGAGTTATTTTTTTTCTGTTTATCTGACGGATTATTTGTTACTTTCCTAATCAATGATTTTTGTTGTAATTATTTAAATTATTTTCTATCTTGTTTATATCTTCAGTTCTGGGAGCAGTTGGCCCTACCTGTTGCATAAAGCTTCTCTATGAGTGACTTATGTAGATAGCCTGTGTGTGATGCATTATGGGTGATATAAGACATTTCACAGAAGAGAAAGAAGTGGCGGATGCAACAGCGACGTCACAAGTATGGGAGAAAATAACAGAAAAAGGTAAAAAGCATAAATTCAATTGCAATTAGAACCATTAAAGGTGTTCAGAAACAATTCAAGAATATGGTAAGGTATGGATAAACAATTGAAATAGTTCGCTGAAAATTAGCTAAAATTAATGGATAAATAGTTTAAAGGTCCCATACTGTGCTCATTTTCAGGTTCATACTTGTATTTTGTGTTTCTACTAGAACATGTTTACATGAGTTAATGTTAAAAAAACACATTATTTTCCTCGTACTGTCTGTCTGAATATACCTGTATTTACCCTCTGTCTGAAACGCTCTGTTTTACTGTATTTCAACGGAATTGCGTTGCTGTGGTTTAGGTCCATGATTCCTTCCTGTCATCTGATGTTATTTACATTCACTGCAACAGGGAAATAAACTGGGACACATTTAGAATGTTTATGTTTAAAACCGTGTAATGATCTATATATTGTATATTTGTGACATCATAAATGGACAGAAATCCTAACGGCTTGTTTCAAACGCACAATTTCTGAATACGGGCTGTGTGTGTTTCTCTGTATATTGAGAGCTTCGATACTTTCACAGTATTTATAAAAGCACTTAAACCTGCTTTATAATATAAAAGACATGAAAATCTGACTTTTTACAATATGGGACCTTTAAAAAGTTAGCTAAAAATTTGCTAAAATAATGGATAAAAAGTTGAAATAGTTAGCTCAAAGTAATGGATGAATGAATATTTATGCAACAGACAGGCTTAATTAGACTAGTTTAACCTGACGATATAAAACCAGTCTAAGGCCAAGACTGCAACTGCCCCTGGATCCTAATTACTTTTATCATGCTTTTATTGTAAAGCACCTTGTAACATTGTGAGGTGCTATATAAATAAAGTTATTATTGTTCTCGTACTATTATTATTTGTAAATAACATTTTTACAAAGCTGCTGTATTTGACAAGTTGGGAGTGAGAATGTGTTGCAACAAACTGTGTGATGAACACACATGCCAGTATGTTATGCATCGCCTGGATCACTTAATACATTAAAACACAGTTTAAACATTAAATCCAACAGCAAGTTTATTATATAGTTTAATTCGATCTGCTTGTGTTAAAAGGAAAGTCTACTATGAGTCCATATTACACACTGAGAGGGATCATACCTCACAATGTATACCTTTGATATTTTAAAATTGTACTGCTAATACTTCTCCAGTTTTTAAGCAAAAAATATTAATTGCAGGGCTTTAACTAGTAATGAAGTATTTTTTATTTTTAATACTTTCTTTTTTTTACCTTTTTTCAAGGTTGTTTCCATACATGCAATCCACAGCTCGCAATTACAACAGCCTACAAACCAATCCTTAAGTAGTTGAGTTTATAGACGAACTCATCAAGTACACTAGAGAAAACAACCTCAACATTCAAAATTGAAACAAAACCAAGAAAAGAAGTAACAATAATATGATAATAATGATAAAAAATAAATAATAAAGTTAAAAAAATATAACAAAAAAACAAACAATAATAATACAAAAATAAGAGAGTTATAATAAAAAATATATATCATGAAGTATATTCAAGGATTAAAATACTTTTTCCAGCACTGCACAAAGCACTGCGGATAGGACCAAGTATGTGGCTTTTAATCGCTCTTTTTAGCTCTGTAGGATTAATAAGGATACAATAAGACAGAATTGACATGCATCTTTTCTTCAACAATCAACATTGTGGCTGTTTTCCTGTTCTGTGTATTTTGATTTGTCTCAGGCAGCAATATGTGTCTCTCTTATATGTACTTTTGCCTCAGGCACACATTGTTCTCTAATTCATTTTTAATTAATTTCCTTTTTGGCTTTGGGATGTGTTTTTAGTTGATTCGTCATTTTGTCATTTAAAATAACTGCATTTTTTTTTTATTTATTACATTTTGCTTTTGGCCAAAGCAATTTAGAAAACAATTTAGAAAACAATTTAGAAAAAAAAAATCTAATTGTGATTATTTTGACTGATATGGCAGTCAGGTGTGATATATAATTTACATTGAAAACATATTAAATTGGTGTTAAGGTTAATCTTTGGTCCCTGCCACTTCATCATTCTCTCTTTCTCTCTGTGTGAGTGTGAGAATTAATTGATCTAAAACAAGTTTATGTGCCGCTACAAATGGTGGATAAACCCAACTATGAAACAAACTAAAATGTTTCCTCTGTCCATTCCTGATCCTGTGGGAGTTTTTAGAAAAACCTAAATCCAATAGTTGAATTCAGATCAGTTTTGCACCAGAAGGTGTCACTATTCTCCAGATTGAGGGTGACAGATTTGGGAGCGATGCACATTGAGTTGGATAGAAGATGTACTGTTCAATAGATTAGACTTAATCTAATCTACCGGTCTGCTCATACTGTAACTGTGTGCAGCTTTGATCACAGCGAGTCACAGAAAAGTCCAGGCTTAATGACCTGCAGCAATGAGGGAGCAACTCACTCTCTCAGTTCTAGATATATGATTCAATATATGACTCTTCTTCTTCTTCTTCTTCTTCTTCTTATTATTATTATTAGTGGTTATTAGCATCACTGTTATTATTATTATTAGTATTGTTAATAATAATAATAATAATAATAATACATTTCTTTTATTTTGTTTTATAGTGATTCTTTATTTTTTATGAATTTATTTGTGAGTGTTAGTAGTTGGTAATTTTATATTGTTCTGCACAAAATAAAGTCCTTAAAAATCAAAACATTGTGCAGATTACATTGTGCATATCAGACAATGCGCACAGAAATAAAAATAATAATAGTAGTAGTAGTAGTAGTAGTAATAGTTATTAGCGTCACTGTTATTATTATTATTATAATTATTATTATTATTATTATTATTATTATTATTATTAGTAGTAGTAGTAGTGGTTATTAGCGTCACTGTTATTATTATTATTACTAAAATAATAATAGTAATAATAAAAAAAATATTCTTTTATTTTGTTAGTGATTTTTCTTTTATTTATTTATTTGTAATGAATTTATTTGTGAGTGTTAGTAGTTGGTAATTTGTATTGTTCTGCACAAAATAAAGTCACACAAACATGAATGTATGAGGTATACATACATGAGGTGTGAGCAGAAAAACAACAAATGATGATAGATACATGCATTGTGTCTATTGTTATTATTACCTCCTCATCCTTTAGTCTGAAATCAATCATCAGCAGCAGCAGGACACAGAAATTAACAGAAACTTGTTTCAACCACTCACACAGACGCTCAAGAACCACCGGAAGTGGGCGGAGAGAGAGAGAGAGAGAGAGAGAGAGAGAGAGAGAGAGAGAGAGAGAGCAGTGAACTGTTGGAAACTACTCGACTGACTGTCTGACAGGCTGACTGACTGAGTGTTGTCTGTTCTCCACGTCGCTGCAGCCTCTTCTTCCTCGCATTGTATGAAAACGGACAGCGAGTCTTCAGTCGCTCCACAGAGGTGAGTGTGATACTTTAATGTCTCTGAAATGTGTCCAGTGTGAAGAGGTGAAATGTCCACTGACTGTCCATCGTTGCGAAACAGTCTTCTGACAGCGCTGCTTTGTAAACAAACTGAGAGCTGCGACCAGACAGACAGGCAGAGCTGCTCTGGGTTGCACACTCTCAATGCACATAGGAGCAGTGCTGTTTCACTCACTTTTGTGTTTTGTCTTTGTGGTTTTATGTTGAATCAACAGGCTGGTCCCTGTTATAATAATAATAATAATAATAATAATAATAATAATAAATGTATTTATATAGCATTTCTCAAAACAGATGTTACAAAGTGTTTTACAAGACAATAAAAGCAGATAAATAAAGTAAAAAAGATATGGTAACTGCTAAAACAGAACATCAGACAATAAAAGCAGATAGAGTAAAACAAATATAGTAACTTCTAAAACAGAACATTACAGAACATTTCAATAATAATAATAATAATAATAATAAATGTATTTATATAGCACTTCTCAAAACAGATGTTACAAAGTGTTTCACAAGACAATAAAAGCAGATAAATAAAGTAAAATATATGGTAACTGTTAAAACAGAACATCACAGAACATATCAATAATAATAATAATAATAATACATTTATTTATATAGCACTTCTCAAAACAGATGTTACAAAGTGTTTCACAAGACAATAAAAGCAGATAAATAAAGTAAAAGATATGGTAACTGCTAAAACAGAACATCACAGAACATATCAATAATAATAGAAGTGGTAAAATGGTAGGACAAGTTCATAAAACAAATAGTATATATACATAAATGTGTATAAATGTACACATGCGTCCAGAAACGCATGTATACATACATATATTTATACCCTTCTACATATAGGAATGCTATCCTAAAAAAAAATGTGTTTTCAAAAGTTTTTTAAAAGTGGATACAGAGTTAGATGATCGTATCTCTATAGGAAGTTATGACAGCAATGAGTTTACTGTCACCTTATTGTGGACAGTATATTCTGCGTTCACAGGACCTCTTTGTGCTCTCTGTCCCAAAAACTCGGACAAAAATTGGGGAAAGTTTTTTTTGCATATTCTGCACCCACAGCCTGGAATCTGCTCCAAAAGGACCTAAAACTCAAGGAGCTGGTATCATTAAATATGTTTAAATCTAAAAATGAAGGCTTTAGAAGCAGACTCTATGGCATGCCAATGTTTTTTAGATTCCCTTGTTGTACAGCTGACTCCCAGAAAAGTTCCTTTTTGTCCCCTCATTTGTCTTTAGATAGTTCTCTTTTAATGCAAATTTGAGTGCTTTTGTGAATTGTATTTTATCTCTATTTCTGTCTGCAACTTTGTGTTCTTGCTGCTAACCGTCTTGGCCAAGTCTCCCTTGGAAAAGAGGTTCTTAATCTCAATGGGACAAACCTGGTTAAATAAAGGTTAAATAAAAATAAATATTGCGATGACGCTAGCTGTAAATAGCACTACAAGGCTCACTGTCATAGTGGTATCTGTTTAAAAATGTAGTTTTTCCAAGCCTCCCTCAGTCCAGCCTGGCAGGACTCAAATGTATAACTACACGAGATGAGGTGAAATAGGACCATAAAGATAACCACACAGGTTTTGACAGGCTTTGACTGTAATGAGCATTATACAGCGCCAGTGAGTCTAATAATGGTGTAATGGGCATGCTGCAGAAGTTTGACAGCCCGACTTGAGAGCTTTTGTTCAGTCACTCTTGGTGCTTATATCCTGCTGTATTCAAGTGCAAGTTTGGAGCTTCTTTTAATCGAGGATTTCCATTTTTATGGAACCGCTTTTACTTCATATTTCAGAGAGAAATCTTGCACTTTGTACTCCATGACGTCTGACTGCTGTTAAGGGATAACATGCAGATTGCACAAATTCACAAAACGAATGCATTATTAAACGACACAACAGCAGTTTATTAGTTTTGCCACTTTGACCAGCTGTAACATAAAATCAGTGGCTGCTTATGAGTCCACCACATTAACAAGTACTTTTGCACTGTTGATACTAATTCATCTTACACCAGTTTTGTTTTATTCAAGTAAAATATGTATTTTTGCACCACTGATTTGGATCTTACAAATACCAAATATGGTATTTTAAATATATGATTAATTTTAGGTAGATGATTACTTAGAAAAAAGCATGAACATTAGAACGCTGGAGTGACGTTGGTTATACAAATAAAACAACCATAAGGTACAATAAAGTCAGTCAGTATTGAATACCATAAATGCAGTAGCAGTATGATAATAGGGAAGATTTTCAAATTAAAAAGGTCGCTATTATCTCACTAGTAGAGCTCCACACAGACACACAATAAGACTTGATACTGTAGTCATTTTAAACTCTAAGAATATGGCTTGAGAAGAAGAAGAACAAATGACTTTCTCTGGAGAAACTTAGAAGCTATAAATGCCAGCTGTGTTCATCTGCTCATTGTCACGAACGCTGAATCCTAAATGTGAAAGGAGTGGAGTTAATCAGGTCTGTGCCATTCATTTTAGCTGTCCTCACTGAGCGTTACTGTAAAACAGAGGATGCATTGTTGCTTTGCATTGGCCCTGTTGTTGACATGTTGTCTGAAAAAGCATGAAATGGTTCATAAAGTTCAACCCCATGCTGACAGGCAAAGCTGTAATGCACAACTCCTGAATCAAGATGTTTGTGCTGCTTGCTTACAAACAAAGCTGAAATGTCACTGACGCTTTGATATCTGTGTGTGTGTGGTGTGTGTGTGTCCTTGTGTATTTGCATGCAGATGAACTTACCTGCACCTTCCTGATAATGTGCATCCTTTGACATTTAGTTGCTGGCTGAATGCTGAGTTGTTTTCCTTTCGAACAAGCCAGCAAAATGTCTTCTAGAAACCTACAGTCGAGCTGGCATTGACTTTGTCCCCCGTGGCTACTAATTGAGAGTTAGGTGTTGTGATAATAAAGCCCTCTGCCCACTGTGATAATGTCCCCCCTTGAGGTTGCTGTGTGAAAATGATGGGCTCTATGACGTCTCTCTGAGTCCTTCCCTCTTAGCACAGCAATAGGAATGCTTGGTTTGCTGACACTTTCCTTTTTGGCTTCGGGATGTGTTTTTAGTTGAATCATCATTTTGTCATTTAAAATAACTGCATTTTTTCTGTATATCTTTGGAAATTTAGTACATTTTGCTTTTTGGACAAAGCAATTTAGAAAACAATTTAGAAAAACAGATCTATTTGTGATTATTTTGACTGATATTGCAGTCAGTTGTGATATATCATTTACATTGAAAAACATATTAAATTGATTATGGTGTTAATTTTGTGGGAATCTGTACAAAACAAATATGTTTTCAGAGCATTAGTGTAGCATCAAACAACTGTTTGCTATGTAAAGATATAGAGGAGTAATGTCTACCAGAGCAGAGAATGAAGTCACTCTCCCTCTGTGTGTGTTGTAGTCCAAGCTTCTCCGTGCTTTGTTGACATAGCCGGGCCGGCCTCACATGCTTTTAGTGCATGTTCAAACATCAGAGCGTGCCCCACTGGCTAGCTCACGGCCGCCGCACTGTACCGCTCTCATATGGCGGTAACAGCTAATAACGCTGTTGCAGAAGCGTAACACCCAGCCTACGGTTCTCCCCCAGGCTAACACTGTTAGCTCTGTCAGCAGTGTTGCCTTTATTTTCACTGTCAGCGCTGTAAGCACCGCTGGCTGCGAGCCGCCGGTTGAGCTGTCGCCAGGTTGAGAGCCGTAAAGAGGCAATAGAAATGTTCCCAATCTCGCATTAGCACCTTTAAGTCTGTAGAATATGATGTGTAGGCCAGGACATCTCTGCAGTACGACAATATCTCATTTAAAATGGTATTTCAATTTTACCTTTAACAATTATTGTGTGAAAAATTCATGACTCATCTTCCCTGTCAGTTCTCATTCTATCTCTTCTTTTGCACTTTTCTGCATGTCTGCACTCTCAATCAATTAAAACATTTCAGTCAAGCTGTACTCTACAGGATATAACGGTCAGTGACTTTTAGCATTTAACCCCGTTGGCCACGTTACCCTGTATGCCCCCTCTGTCACGGGTCACCAAAGCAGGGTTTTCCCAGGTTTCTGTGATTTGGGTCACCGTGGGAACATGGCACGCTGGTCAGGCATGAATTGGCTGGCACACTGTGTCCCTGACAGAAAGACCCAGATGCCGGAGAAGTAGCAGCAGCAGCAGGAGGAGACAGGGGAACCCAATGTTTTATCCCATAAGCCAACTGTGCCATGTGCTCACAGCATGGCCTGGGCTTCTCACTTTTACTCTCCCCGCTGCCAGACAAGTGTAGGGTTCAGCAAGCTTGGGAAGGCTGTGATGAGTGCTGTAGGGGGGAGTTAGTTTGGAAGGGACAGCACAGGAGACATGTTCTTCAGCACTGACATCATGAGTGGCTGGAAGTGAGCCGATTAGAGCAGCGGTTTTGATCTGACTGAGCCACGAGTCAAAGGCGTCAGAATCACTTATGCCCTAATGAATGTGCTTAGCATAGGGCCTCTCCTTGGTCTGAACGGAGGAGGAGAGGATTGACAGATGAAAGATAACGGAAAGAATCTCTTTAGCTTGTGATCCAATTCTTTGTGGTGAAAATGATCACGTGAATAATGCAGCATAAACTACTGTATGAAAGACAAACGGGGGCACGAGGGGACATTCTGGGTGAAAGAGAAAGGGAAACATTCAAAGGGAAGTGATCAGGAAGCATGTGGTGAAATGCGCCCTACCCTCCTCCCCCTTTCAGTTGGGCTAACGCTAATCCACTGGTCACGTGACCATGAGCTCTTAGCCCGGTCTGGGCCAGGAGCGCTCTGATCCATCTGTCGAATAGCGTTGCTGATTGTTGGCATTCACAGCGCGTACGCCCGCCTGTCCCATGATCACTGTCTGCTCCACACAAGACTCAAATTTGATTTCCATCAGCTAGTCTGCAGGGTTTGATCAGCAGTTCCTCTCACTGTCTCTTTCCCATTATCCTTTATTCTCCATCTATATCTCTCTTTGTCTAACCTTCATTGAATTCCTCTTTTCAGTGCAGTGAGTAAGTGGGAGGAGGATGACAGTCAACCCTTCCAGACACTGAGACGCATGATAAGGCCTTGGGTTATTATCTCAGTGACACAACACTCAAAGGCAAGTTTGCACTAAGCCATATGAAGGAAGTCACAAATCAGGAAAGGAAAGTATACGCTTGAATTCCCACGAGTTGTGTAGGAGACGTCAGACGGAGGTCAGCCCAGAATAGACTTGGAATGGATATACGTGGTTTGGATTAATCTTTTTCTCATCTTTACACAACGCTTAAGCCTAAACCAGCCTGGTCGGTGTGTAGGAGGGGAGCCGGATGGGTCCAACAAACACACGACTTTCAACTAGGAGACCGGTGTTTGGTTTTGTTTGTGACGTGTTTTTTTAGTGACGTATGTGACATATTTTCCGTACTTATGTTACGTTGTTTCCGTATATATTTGAAGGCCAGCCATGACATTTTTCATAAACCTAAGTGAGTGTTTTTGTTGCCCCCTGCTAGTACTGCACTTTCATACACGTGTGTAATATTCACGCCTCGGCGAGGCAAAACGTGACACTGAGACGCTATCCTCTGGGTGGACAAGTGGCTCTATTACACGCTTTGGCGTGTTATCGGGTTGCCTAAATACACAGGAGAAAAATGCTGTTGCAACTTACTGGCCTTGCCCTTAAGATCTCAATACCACACTGTCTTTCATGTGTAGAGGGTACTTTGCATTAAGCATACATGATTACAAATGATGCTACGTTCCAGACAACTGGAAAATTTACGACCTCCTACTAGAAAAATTACAACGGAACGCCACTCAAAGGCGGAGTTGTGAAGTCGGGGCAAATCCATCTACCCCAACTTCACCAAGAAGCAGTCGTCTGACGTCACTCAACAATGGAAGCGTACATTGTAGATAGGGGTGTAAGAAAATATCGATACACTTGAGTATCGCGATGTTATATTTCGATTTTTTCAACAGCGGCTCAGATTGCACAAAAAACAGTGCTATGATGCCGGATGTTATAGGGATTGTGATAAATGTAAATTTGGAACGCAGCAAAAACGCAGCAAAAGGTTCAGTGACATGAATAATCTGCATAATCTTGTTGACTCAAAAACTGTATTCAGACGCTCACTTTGTTAATTAGACTCTAGCAAATGATGTTATAAGTCTCACACAATCTCTCTCATCCTTTGGCTTGATCCATGTTGTTACGCTTCAGCAGGGGACACACGCCCAGCTGAGGGTCGGTAGCTCGAAGGTTAGCGAAAGCCAGCTTGTGAGCGACTGGCAAGTTTCCCTTTTTACTTTGGAATCGACCAGAGCAGAATTATTCCAAGAGCAGCTCAGTGACCAGCAGCACACAACTGTGGCTGTGCCTTGAAGCTCTGAAATATGTATGTCATTAAAAGGCTAAATCTTCTCAGAGTTTTGCTTGCACATGTGCCTGAGTTAAATTGTGCCATTAAATAAGAGTTTAATACAAAAATGCTGGTTTACAGTTGAATGTTGGATTTGTCATTTGGTGAGTTATTGATCTATGACTTGTTTCATAGTGGTTTTGGAAAGTTGCACAGCACAACCTCTTTGTGTTTTATGAATGCCTTCAGGCCCTGAGTCATGCTTTATCTCTCTCATGCATGAATTATGTGAACGAATGGCTTCATCTGTGCCCTAAAGGAAATTGTATCATGTGAAGTCTTGAATCTGAAAAAGGGGGAAAGACCCCTGTTTGTTTAGTTCAGAACATGTGGGAGACATGTTGTTGGTGAGTAAAGTACTTCGACTATCAGGATAGTTGAAGTTGTACTCCAGTGAGATTTATAGAGAAGGTATGCAACAAGGTTAAAAACATAAAAACGTGCCTGTAGACAGGATTATGCACAAATCCTTTTCATATTTACACTGCAGGTGTAGTGTTACCGCTCTGTGTGGCACCAACGTTTGCAGAGTGTTAGTAGTTTATTTTCTATTTTCACACCGACACTATGCACACAGTGGGTCGCGACCTTATCTAACTTGACCTGCTGGCCTACTTCTGAAGGCAGTGTGTTTTTATCAGCCATGAAGTGACCAGGAAGCTGTATTAAGCATACTGCCCTCTGACTGTATGTGTCAAGTCAGAGAGGGGCATCTACAGTAACATTAACACTATTAAATTAACAAAGTTTAGTGTCTTATAGGACCATACTGTGAGTTTCTCAGTGCAGTAAAGTCTTAGTGACAGGAAAAGAAAAACCCAATTTAAGTTATCCTCAAATGCCTCCTCTAAACTATAAGCTCCTGAAATGGATTATGGAATGTGATACTGTTAATGCCAATATTTCTTGGCATACCACCACTGCAGACTCCTTAGTGGGGCTCTCCAACAGCCCATCCGCCCCCCTGTGACTGTCTCTCCCTCACACACACACTACTGCCCCCCCTGCCGACACTGACTCTCCCCCCTCTCTCAATATTTGCACTATCTTTATATCATGTTTATAGCTTATTTGTAATTTGTAAATTGTACATTTTTATTATTTTATTCTAACGTTTTTATCTATTCTTTTATCTATTCTTTTGTTTTTATCCATTCTTTTGTTATTATATTATACTGTTTGTCTCGCACCAAAAATGCCAAAGAAAATTCCTAGTGTATACCTCTTACACCTGGCAATAAACACCATTCTGATTCTGATTCTGATTCTGATTTAACTGTACATTTCCAGATGTTTGGACTGCTGCTTTTTTTAAGCAAACAGTACTGCCTATTATGAAGTTACACATACTTAATATTGAGATTTTTCAGTTCTCACAAACTTTGCCATGATGGTCCACCTTTCAGATGTTGTGCAGATTATGTCAGCTCATTAGAACTTGGTGGAATAATGAATTACCTCACTTTGAGGCAGTAAATTGTAGCCTCATCCTGCCCTCCTCAGCCTCATTTGGGTCATGCTCACACCCCAACACTTGTCCCTTAATGAGGCGGCCAATCCTGATGGAGGCTGAGGTAACTGCATCCGTCACCACAGGTGTAAAGGCCCAGAAACACCAAATTGACATCAAAGAACGAGCCGCGACGAAGGCCGACTGTTGCTTCGCCTCACGTCGCCTGTGTCTTGGCCAAAAAGTTACACTTCGCAAAGACTACAGCCAACTAGCATGCAAAGAGTACAGAAGCAGAGACGAAACTCTGGTGATTCTTTTACAACAGCTGCTGCCGCCATTTTGGACTGAGAACACATATTATATTAATATCATTGTATTGTTCAACACAGGCCATTTCGGTAGAATATGACAATAGAATAGAAATCATTTAGTTTTACTTTTGTACGGCACTTTTTAGGCGGACGATTTTCATGGCGTCTGGTAGTCACTTTGCCGCTGGGCGCTGATGCTGCAATGGAATGAACAATTGACTTTCACTTCTTGGCAATATACCTTCTTTGTAGCATGTACGTTCTGCGCTAGAGGAAATAATGCTCCACACCAACAGGTGGTGGTAGTCTGTATTCGTCATTCAAAAAGAGGAACCGGAAGACCACTGCGAATATACAAGCCGTTGTTATGATACGTAAATGAAACAAAGCAGCGTTTGCCAACCATTTTCACACCACTCTCACTCACCACTTGACTTCATTCCAGATGTCCATGTCGTTGTGAAAATATCCGTATATTGGAAGGATCAGATTAGATGAAGATGAGTTGATTAATCGGTCGTTGTGGTCTTAGTTGACCTAGATTTATTGAGTCAATAAGTCTTTTTTTATGCTTTTTCATGCTGAATGACTTATTTCCAAGAAGTTTATGAGCACATCTCTGGTAAACACAAGATTTAAAGTGGTGCTTTTGTATGATTCTTTGTGGAGAAATTCAGTTTTACAGATCTGTCAATAATCGATTAGTCAACAGAATCAAATTTCTTTGGTCGAGGACAGCCCTAGAAAAATGATTAGAGCCTTCTGTGTGTGTCCTCTTGACTTTACTCGTTGGCTTGCTCTACTCACTTTTGTTTTTCTTCTTCAATCAGTGCACGCACTGATTGGTTTGAGCTGAACAGCCAAGCAGAGGGATTTATCTTACTGACGGGCTCCGTCGCCGATTCAACATGCTGAATGGGCCGACAAGGGCAGACTAGTGCCGACGGTGCGAGACACACCGCAAACTGTAAGACTCACGGACGGCCCAACATTGGCCAACAGTCTGGTGTGTCAGGGCCTTAAATGAAGCAGACAGGAAAGAACTCAAAAGAAACAGATTTTTTCATTCTTGACACAATTTTGCAATGAATTGCTTGCTTGAGAGCTACAACTCAGCCTATCACTGGCCAGTTTCTTTAACAGTAACTTGCTACAGGAAAGGGAGCCGAAATGTAGCATCCAAGACTCAGCAGGTGGGGTTAACGCAGTTCACAAGGTCAGTGTCCAGACTTAGAGTCTTCAACAGACAGACAGGTAGAATCAGACCAGTGGGTTATACCATAAAGCTGGCTTACTGATTAAGTCTGACTTCATCACTTAGTGAAACCAAACCAGGAACCTCTTCAAACTTCAAATCTGCAACATGGAGTAAAGTAAAAAAAGCTGTTCCAAGTTTTACTCAGTGCTGTCAGTAAGTCAGACTCAATCACTAAGCTAGCCTTGTAGTATAATTCATAAAACAGACCGGCGGCCAACAGGAATGGTTTTAATGCCTTGGCAGCATGGATAGTATAAACAACTTGGCAAATAAAGTGGAAAACTGAATAGCTGTATGATATGGTCATTTTACAGTTCAAATATAACCTTGTTAGTTCTCTCTGGTTGTGAGGTTATAATGACACTGTTTCTTAAAGTAAATTGAAATATAAATCATAGGATTTTTTATTTAATTTCATTTCTTGAATTAAATTAAATGGACATTTAAAATGTCAGTAGTGCAGTTTCTTGTTGATTATTGGCTGGTATATACATCAAGATTGATATATTAGAGATCAGCTAAAATGGGCCAGTACTATCGGCTGTGCTGACGTATCGGTCGGGTTGTAATTTCCCTCCAGTGTTTTCTGGAGAATTTCTCTGCAGCGTTTGTGGGATTGTTTGAGTGTGAGGCTAAAGAGGAAGAAGACAGAGCTGGCGACAACAGGGTCATACAGGGTCACAAACTAATCATGATTAATAGCCCTTATTTATTATTATTTTAACATGAGAAAGACGTATTGAAGCTTTAACTTACTAGATGCAGATAGAAGTTTAGTGATAGCTTGTGCTGTGCTGTTTTTTTGCATAAACAATGCAGCTATAAACAGTTTTGTTGCTGTCGGGTCGGTCAGCATAGAGACACTTGTGTCTTAATTGAGCAGGATGAGAGGGAGCTGCTGCTGCTGCCACTGCTATGTTCAAGCCTATTACAGGTTTACTGCAAATGAGACAGATTGGGAAACCAATGGACAGCTCATAGACACATAAACACCATGTTTGCAGGGAAAGGTCATGGATAAAAACAGGTTGACACTCTAAAAAAAGAAAGCATGCTGTCGGGAAATGAAATATCATGTCACCAAATGTATCTACGGTGGCAGTGCACAAGTAGCACATGTATGCACACGGGAGGGACATAAACAATTTAGCTCAGTTGTTTGTGCTGCCATTATTCATGACATGTTAGAATGAATGTGTGTGTGTGTGTGAGACATGTCGACTAGATTTAGGTCATGGATGCTCCCTTGTGTCTCGGGGAGAGAGCTAACATCTGTGTAAGATTACTGTAAGGAGCATTTGATTAAAAATGATTTTGATGACATACAAGGGGAAAAAGAGATTTCTGAATTATTGATGCTTATGTCTCATTTATATGTGGTTGTACTTTGGATTAAAATGTGCTGGATTAGAGTAGAAATAGAGCTGAATGATTGAACACAAGCAGTTCCTTTATTCCTCCCTGTATTGTTATTTTACAAGTGCATTTTCTGAACCTTTTTGTTTTGCACATGTAGACCTCATGATCTTTTATAAACCAACACCGTGTAGGGCAGTAGATGCTCTCTATCTGTCCCTTCCATGCTTGTAGAGGCACTGGCGCAATATAATGCAAAGTCAGTGTTTGGATTTGTGGAGCTGTTATCCCCTATTGATTCTGTGAGCTCATCTGTGCCCGCGGCAGCGTCTGGCTAACAACGCTCTCAGATGAGCTGTGCACAACATCTCCAGCCACCCTGCCGCTCCCACAGCAAAACAAATTTTATATGCTCTCTGTAAAATGAAATAAGGACTTGGAAATAATCCACATTCGGTGTGTTATAGATTGGTATGCGCGGTCTTGCTGATTCCAGATGTTTATTTGATGAAGATTTACTTCCCCCTTTTTTGCACTTGTGCATGCATGCAGTATGTCTTAGTGCAAATGTGTACATGTGTTTGTTTAGTTTGTCTAGTTTCAGTTTCTACAATAGCATACAGGTCAAAGAGTGGTCTACAATGAAGTCAAAGTGTAACTATTCATAAAGATGTTACATGATAAAGACTTACATGAGTTTAATCTTTACCTATACATTGAAAGAAACATCAGGGACTCCAACCTGCCCGACATCTTTAGATCCTATCTGTTGTCCCCTGCTACCCCTTTGAGCCATTTGGCCATGTGAGTCAATCACATGCGCTGTTAAATGTATGCTAAGAGAGAGATGGGGGTGCATGTTGGTCAAATACATTGTTTATCATCATAGTGTGTGGCATTATTACCATCAAACCTCATTAAACACATTTTACATCCTCACATGATCTCCTATCCCTGCTCTTTGTTTTGCACCCAGCGGAGCCATGAGGCACTCCTAGCACTGGAGTGTTTGTATTGTTCTCTTCTATGTTCTCTTTTTACCTACAGAAAAGACTTTGAACTGTGGAGCATCTATTTTTAATCACACTTGTGGATATGCGAAACTCCTCTCACTAATGCAAATGAGAAAGCTAACAAGAGAGTTTACCTGTTTAGATGAGGGAAGCACAGAAATGGCCTTCACTGAATAGACGTATAGCACAATAACAGGAGAATGAAGCTTTATTTGCTATGCAAGGCGTCTTTATTCCCCTCAATATATGTTTTTCTTTAAATCATTTTTTTTTTATCTCAGCTGGTTAGACTGTTATCAGGTCATTAAAACGGTGTTATCAGTGGTTATTAGCCTCATACTTGTGGGTTTTATCATTGATTCACATGGGCAATCACTGATAGAAGGAATAAAAGAACACAACAGTAAATCGGATGACTATCCTCTGGCTACATATGACTTAATTCCCTCCTTTACAGTGCTTAAAGGTGGCCGGTACTCACCGGGACGTAGTACCGGCACTTCTAGATTTTACTCCTTGGTGTACCGTGACTTTTTCTCATGCTTTTCTGCCCTCTCCATATCAGGTTCTCTTTGAGATTCATAATGACGATTCATAACAGTGCAGCGTATTTGCGCCTCGCCTCATAAGCCGTATGAACATAAATACACATGTGGAGAGAATCTGGACGAGCCGACGCACGGCACGGGGGAGGGGAGTGAGAACGAGGGTGCTGTAATATATCGGTACAATGTTAATTTCCTTTTTGTGAAATAATTAGTGAACTGTTGGTCATACCTTTTTTTAAATTTGTGAACAAATATAAATAATGAAACATAATTTAAAGGATTTCTGAATCTCTTCTTTTAGAATCTGCTCTTTTAGGGCAAACATTTCTAGAAGAATTGAATGTTCAGACGAAGGCTGTGATAAATAATAAAAATAATCATTTAATTAGTAATAATAATAATGGTCCAAAATGATGAAAAAATTGCACAGCTTCAAGTCAAAAACCTTCAACTTTTCTTGAGGGAGGCCCCCAAACCCAATATCTCCTATTATCTTTTATTCACTGTAGAAATTCAATCTGTGTCTCTGTAAAATGTTTAGCAGCATCCTGACTGGGACAGTGCTCCATAACCTGAATGAATAGCTCACACACCTCAGCTCTGCATGCATACTTGCCTGCCTGGCTGGCCGGTGTTGATTTCAATTTATAGACATCCTAAAATAGGCCTATATTATAGAGCGATACTACAAATAACACAGGAAAGCACTTTAAGTATTAACACTCTATAAAAAACACCCCCGAGACCCTATAGTGTTCCAGTTGGAATATTATTGGAGTATTATAGGCCTACTATATAAAATGGATAGGCCAAGTATAATAATATAGCAATAAAATCAACACTGACTTTGTCTGACAGGATAACATGCTTAAAGAAATAATGAATAAATTGGAATAAGTCGCAAGAGATCGCTGATACACACACCAACATGTGAATAAGGGAGTACTGGCACTTCTTTTTTTCCACTTCAAGCTTCTTTTATATTCTGTTCTTCTACTTGGAGATTATATTACCTGCATTCACAGATTTTCAATTAAATGTGTGCAACTCTTTTAGGCTGATTATTGGTAACTTAATTCAATTCAATTTAATTCAAATCACTTTATTTGTCCCCGAGGGGCAATTGTAGAGGCTCGTAGAGTAGTACCATTAACAACACAATACAAAACACTTTTTTAAACATCTTGAAAGTTAAAAATATTGATACTAATATAGTAATAATACTAGTAAAATACTTAAAATAGTTAAAAATAGTGCAGTATACACAGTATACGATACATATAAATATAAAAAAAACGGATGAATGAAAAAGCTATACAGTATATGTATTCAGGAAGGATGCATTGAGGAGGCAGGCAAGTTTAGGAGCATTTTCATGATTACCCAACCTCAAACCGGCATAGATTTCACATGAATACCCAGTGAATTAGGAAATCATCTCATGCAGGGAAAGCAGGGGAATGAGGGTGAAAGGGGGGGTGGCTGTGGCACTCTGTGTTACCTCAGTGTCCATGCTCAGCTTATCCAGATTATCCCTGTGCCACTACCATAATCACCCAGACGCTACCGTGCATAAAGCACCATAAGGTTGATGCCATTGTTTTCCTTCTTTAATGTGGCAGCGATGACAGCCCTGTCTTGTTTTTCTGTTTGTCCTCCTGTCATAAGCAACTCCACCACACCCAGCACTATGGCAACATAGCGACAGTGTGACATTTGGATTATTGGTTTGATGAGGACACTGTGTGTGGGCCACTGTGCAAGAAACAGAACACAGAGGACCATGCTCTTTGTCTACTATTTATCTTTGTGTCGTTATCTGGAATGAAGTTATTGAAAGGCCACATGGCTATGTTAGGTTATGTGATGGTAAGTGATGGACTGATAGCTAGGCTGCAGGATTAGCATCTCGCACTTTCACCTGCGATGGGTCCCTTTAAAGCTGGACAGGACTGACTGAGGTGATAGGCGGTTCACGTCTGAGCACTATCACGCCCTTTAAGGATGACTGATAGCTACTTCTGACTGTCACCAAGGCAGCAGGTGTGTTGAAACATATCTTCATCAAGAGGAGATAGCAATTCAGGGACAACCACAGGCTTGTCGACACAGGCTTTTTGAATCCTTGGGATGTGGAGGAAGATACTCTGTGGACTTCAGCAATGATCTGTTGATGGCAGAGAAGATATTCAGTAATGGTTTGAAATGCTGAGGGGTCTGGATACTACATACTCTCCGCTATGTTAATGTGCATGGTTCCCTTCAGAGCCCACATTGCGTATGTTACTATAATCCTCATACATAATAAACATGTCAGAGTACAAGTAGTGCCTGCGTTGGTTTCCAAATTTGAGTGTGCCCTCCTACTCTTTCATTGGTCAGAGTTCTGTCCCAGGTCAATCATTGGCTGTGCTTCAGAGACTTTAAAGGACCAGTGTGTAAAATTTAGGGAGATCTATTGGCAGAAATGGAATATAATATCAATAAGTATGTTTTCTTTATAATCACCTGAAAATAAGAATTGTGTTTTCGTTAGCTTAGAAAGAGCCGTTTATATCTACATACGAAGCGGGTCTTCTTCACAGAGTTGGTTGCCATGTTTCTACAGTGACCCAGAACGGATAAACCACTGTGCTAACTGCTTGGGCCGGAGTCAATAACATTATTCGCCCCGGAGTTAACCCCCGTCACTCCACTCAGCCGACATGGGAAACCTCTGTTGGTCTTGAGGAGCTGCAGCATTTATTTCTGCACAAACTGCAACTTCCACTGCACTTTCACTTGATCTTCTCAGAGCTAAACCAACTCTGTCTTAAGCTCCACTAGCTCATTTGTTTGCTCACACACATTCGCCGCCGCTCTCTCTCTCTCTCTCTCGCTTCACCACTCACTTCACATGTACACACACACGCGCTGACTCTTCTATTCTATTCTCCGCTATCTTGTGTGGTGTTTTGATTGAAGAGGAAGTAACTACTCGAGTGATGTGCTAGTCGTAGGCAGGTTCTTTAGGCCTTGTTTGTCTTTGTCGTAGAATGATTTTTTACTCTGAAGCAGTCGTTATATACTCATCGTGGTCATGACATATCTTGTAGCTGGTTGTCTGTGTGTTTGTGAAATGCCTGTAAAGAAAACGAACACCCGACTGAAGATATAAATCCGTGGCAGCTGGTATTTGATTTCGGTGAGCGGGCCCAATGTAAACAGGCGGCGCTGTCACGAGAGTCTATTGATCAGGCTGTGTGGTGGCAGATGAACTCACAAAGAGCGAGTGGCCCTTTTAGAATACAATAAATGAGGTTCACGTTTGTAAATGCGGATCTCCCACCTCGCCGGGCTGCAGAGCGAGAGATAGCAAACAGAACCCAGTACTTGTACAGGCAGGCGTTCTCACACTCAGCAGGTGTCTCTGAATAAACACACAGTATTTCATCTGCCCATTCGGACCTTTGTTCAGGCTGTCTGTGTTTACTGTCTATGTTTACTGGGAACCGAGAGTAGAAGGTTGAATCCCACCACTCGGTATTAATAACATTTTGCTGTGTCACGGCCGTACCTTGTCGCATAGACGCAGAGATATGCAGCTCCTTTAGTGGAGCGGATAGTGGAAAAATCGTGCAAATAGTGATACAAGCACCAAATTTGGCATGATGATTCCCGAGGGGTCACTTAGCAAATATAAACGATCGGCCACTTGAAAATCCAAGACGGCGGCCATTTTTCAAGATGGCCGCCAAATTGACCTGCCGTTAATGGTTTCTCTCATAGAAATTCATCTACTTGGTCAATTTGAGTGATCTTGGTGTCAAATTATGTGATTTCTAGCATGCTGGATCTTATTTTGATAGTTTTAATAATTTTGAACTGCAATATGGCGGACATTTTTAAGATGGCTGTCAAATTTACTCGCAGAGAATGCTTTTCTTAAAGAAATGCATGTACTTGGTCAACTTGAATGATTGTGATGTAGAATTATATGTTTTCTGGTATGCTATCTAATCTAACAATTTTTACAGCTTTAACATCCTCCAATACGTTTTTTTTTTTTTACTTTTGGCTGTCCGGTGAGTCTTTGCTTTGTGGTGTTTGCAAGGCTCAATTGGCTTGTAGGCCTACTGTTGTAGATATCAATAGCTGCTGTTGCCATAGGTGTAGGGGCTTAGTGGTAGAGGTAGCACCTTTGTTTCAGAAGTCAGCCACATCCTCCAGGATGGACTACTCGCACTGGTTCACACTACTTGCCCAACTCTCATCTATGGCTCCATGAAGTTGCCAGTGCACGGCAATGACCACACCTCGGACACCATGTTGGCTCATGGGCTGAACTAGGTGAGGGTAAAACACAGAGAGTCTCTGTGTGATGGAGTATTTCTAGCTCCAAATTTCAAAGTGCATAGAGTCAACGAACCAGCCATCTTTATCCATGAGGTTCCCACACCAACATATCTATCAGTTGCCTCTTTCTGGTCTTGGAAAACACAGACAGGCCAACATACATAGCAAAAGGTGTCTTCCTGTCCTTGGATTGCCTGTGGACCTGCGATCCTTCCCTGTATTTGGCAAAACAGCTCTACTGTAACAGTTGCAAGGTCAGATTTTGATGTGCCATTTTGGAGTTGTGACTTGATATCAGCCCCATGTTCAATCATACATACAAACTGAAGCAGTGATGGTGGGACGGTATCTTCAAGGTACCCATCATGAGACGTGCTGTTGAATTCTGATTTATGCTGAAACATGTCACGACGTATCATCTGAGCAGCCTTTGCCAGGTGGACTGCTTCTCCATATTTGCTTCCTTCTTCTGGGACAGCTCTTCTTTCTTCTGCAGCTGTTGGGCATTCAGATAGGCTCGTTCTCGTTTGTACAGAGCAGCCAAGCAAGCAGGCTGACATCTCCAGCACTCAGATTGGGAAGGAGCTTTCCATCACTGAACGGGCACTTGCTTGCATGGGATACAGCTAGGTTCATACATTATTTTACGCAATCTGTACACTATCTGGATAACTGAAACCCCATTATCCTTGGCTCGGCTCTCCCGCGCTTGCACATCCTGTCGATTCAGGTTTTGCTGCCTTAAACTGATCAGGGGTAGTGCCCGACAATCACTCCTTTACAGTTCTTTGCTGTTTTTCCAATTCTGGCAGTTGGGTTGGAACCTCATGGATAAAGATGGCTGGCTCGTTGACTCTATGCACTTTGACATTTAGAGCTAGACATACTCCATCACAGAGATACTCTCTGTGTGCTACCCTCACCTAGTTCAGCCCGTGAGCCAACATGGTGTCCCGGGGTGTGGTCATTGCCGTGCACTAGCAACTTCATGGAGCCACAGGTGAGAGTTGGGCAAGTAGTGAGGACCAGTGCCAGTAGTCCATCCTGGAGGATGTGGCTGACTTCTGAAACAAAGGTACTACCCCTACCACTAAGCCCCTACACCTATGGCAACAGCAGCTATTGATATCTACAACAGTAGACCTACAAGCCAATTTAGCCATGCAAACACCACAAAGCAAAGACTCACCGGACAGCCAAAAGTAAAAAAAAAACGTATCGGAGGATGTTAAAGCTGTAAAATTAGATAGCATACCAGAAAACATATAATTCTACATCACAATCATTCAAGTTGACCAAGTACATGCATTTCTTTAAGAAAAGCATTCTCTGCGAGTAAATTTGACAGCCATCTTAAAAATGTCCGCCATATTGCAGTTCAAAATTATTAAAACTATCAAAATAAGATCCAGCATGCTAGAAATCACATAATTTGACACCAAGATCACTCAAATTGACCAAGTAAATGAATTTCTATGAGAGAAACCATTAACGGCAGGTCAATTTGGCGGCCATCTTGAAAAATGGCCGCCGTCTTGGATTTTCAAGTGGCCGATCGTTTATATTTGCTAAGTGACCCCTCGGGAATCATCATGCCAAATTTGGTGCTTGTATCACTATTTGCACGATTTGACTGAAAAATGGATGTTAGCCGCTCCACTACTTTGGCTGCCTGAAGGCCAAAGGTTAAAAGTCTGCCAATACAGGCTGATTATACAATTATAAGCACATCCTCCCTATCTATAGGCTACGTAGCATGCATGTGTGAATTTTCACTGATCTGGAACAACATAGGTGAAGTGCCCATGGTCTCATTTCAGCTCTTTAAGCCACCAGAATTGCAAATACATCACTATTAAAGGGATGATTTTATATTTTTAACTTTAGTTTAAGTATAATTTTCCTACTATAAGCAAATAAAATGAGGAATTGTTGCACTTTACAGCTATGCTACTTGCTTTTAAATATCGGTTGTGCTCTGGATCTCAACTCTGGACCCTGTTTGGGGTCCTATCTGAACGTGAATTGGTGCTGGTGCTGTCGTCGCTGTGGGCCACCTCTGTGGAGTAAAGGTGGGGTTGACCTTTACTGAAAGCACTGAGCTTGCCATGGAGGGAGGGGAGACATGGTAAGGGGAGCAACAGCGCAGAGGGGGGGATGGGTCCAGAGCTCTGGTGACTGTGTGTGAGAAAATGCAGCTATCCGACCTCTGACACATGACAAGCTGGGAAGATCAAAGGGCACAGCTCTCCAAAGCTGCCTGCATTGGTGTTTACAGGACTGCTGTAGAGAGAAGAAGAATACCACAGTGAAAGGGGAGATATAAACTTAAAGAAGCAGCAAGATAGTATTAAAGCTAGGGTTGGTAATCTTGAGAAACTGCAATAGTATGCTAAATTTAAAAAAGTATCCAAACGAAAACCCAGCCCAGTGTCGCCAACTCTTTACCAATGAAAGTAGATAGCAGCACCAGCTCCAAAAGTCGCCAAGTCAGCAACACTGACAGCCCGACCCTTCAGGCCTCCCTCTAAAGCCACTCCCCCAAAATTATCATTATGAACGTAAAAATATCATAATGAATGTAAACTATGAACATGGCTATTGTTAGTACACACAGCTGTCAAGCTGGCAGTTTGTGGAAGACGGTGACGCGTAATGAGTGCACAGACAGAGTGTGTGTATGTAGACAGGTAGGTAGGTCATCCAAATCTATATATTCGGGCTGAATGAGATGATTAGACGGGCTTATTACAGTCCTACAGACAGACAGCTACAGATACCAGATTTGTTTTTTGTCAGAGCATTTGATTTATTGATTGCTGTCAATGATGTACTGAGAATTTCAGCAAATATAAGATTAGAGAGATACGATTACCAATCCTAGCTTTAAGCAACAGTGGAGAACAAAACTAAAATAAGATTTTCAATAAAAAACTAGGGCTGTCAATTGACTAAAATATTTAATCGCAACTAATCGCATGATTGCCTATAGGTAATCACAATTAATCGCACATTTTTTATCCGTTCAAAATGCAACTTAAAGGGAGATTTGTCAAGTATTTAATACTAATGCTGGATTTATGCAAATGTATGCATATGTGTCTTATTGGAAATCAATTAACAATACAAGAAACCCTCACAGGTACTGCATTTAGCATAAAAACATATGCTCAAATCATAACATGGCAAACTGCAGCCCAACAGGCAACAACAGCTGTCAGTGTGTCAGTGTGCTGACTTGACTATGATTTGCCCCAAACTGCATGTGATTATCATAAAGTGGGCATGTCTGTAAAGGGGAGACTCGTGGGTACCCATAGAACCCATTTTCATTCACATATCTTGAGGTCAGAGGTCAAGTTTTAGCGTAAATTTAGTGTTAGTTTGGATCGTTATTTAGCCTCCTTCGTGACAAGGTATGGTATCAGTGGATTCCTTAGGTTTTCTAGTGTCATATGATAACAGTATTTTCACTCTGGCTTTAAACTGAGCCTGATACAACCTAAAAACCACAAGTTGGGTTAATGCGTTAAAGAAATTAGTGGCGTTAAAACTAATTTGCATTAACACGTTATCGCGTTAACTGACAGCCCTAATAAAAACCTTTTTGACAGTTGAGTTCTTCCCATTTTATAACAGTATAACTCTGCCTGTCACTGTTGCCGTTAGACCAGTTTGAAGGTGTTGAAACAATACATAACCCATATTTGCCTGACCATCCCACACACAAACACTCTGCATATATGCACACCGCCTCCTTGATTCTTACAGCATGATGTGCCTCTCAGTGCGAGCAGAGAGGTCACAACGATGGAGTCTGCATGTCTGAAAGAGGAAATGGACAAGAACAGGAGCCCTTGAGATAATTGTTAATAGAGTTAATCGAGTTTTATCCAATCATATGTAAATGTCAAGTTATTGGCTCTGGTAAGCTAATTTAGCAGCACACCCTTTATTCCAGCTGATGAAGAGCATTGATTTGGCTGCCTGAATCCGCCGTATGGATGTGAGCTCACACAGTGCGCGGCCGTCTCCTCCCAACTCCTCACGCAGCAGGGCGGCTGAGTCCGCACCAGCCAGGGGTATATACAGCGAGATCCTCTTACTATACATCTCACAGTGAGTCAGGTTGAGCTCTCTGACTGTTATATGGGAGTGTTTTTCAACAGAGCAGAGAGGAGAGAAAAGGTAAAGATAAGATAAGTATTGGAGATAATTATAGGCAGTCAGCTCTTGATAAGCGAGGTGTCCGTGGAAATACACTATGAGAGGATTCAGCAATCTGTGAGTCATTGTTATTGAGTCAGAGTTCATTGAGCCGCCCCGGTGATATACACAGCAACATATGGAGCAGCTGCGATAGCAAGAAGTTGACACAATGCTGTTGATTTAATCCCACAGGAGCATCTTGTTTTGCAAAGGGGATTTCTGACTCCAGGTTTTAGCTTTTAGACGTTCCCCAAGTAATCAGAGTTTCTCATGAAATAAAAAATGTAGATGTAATGAACATGCATGCTGTGTGGAAACCCCAGTCCCATCCCTGAATGCACATCGCTGCCTGCTTACTTGCAATCCTGGCTCAGTAATGATAAAATCCATTTTGTGAGATTTACCTCAAAGTTTCATTTCCTCTGTGTTTTACGATCAGACAGTAGCTTCTGAAAATCCACTCTCAGCATTCTGTAACTCCGGGGGGTTTACGCTAAGGCCTCTTCATGTGCCCTACCACAGAAATATGTAAACAACACCCTCATCCGGGGCCTCATCACAACTCCTTATTGACTATCCCGTCTGGGACATCCCCGGCTCCCTGTCCCCAGTCAGACATGGAGGGCCCCTATTTATTCACTTGTCAGATGGCATTTAACACGCTGTTTGGGAAGACAACAAAGCTGGTGTCAGAGGACTGACAGATAGTAGCAGGGAGGTCTGATGGGGAGGAAGGCTGTTTTCAAGATAACCTTGTTCTTTGTCATGTAATTCATAAGAAAGTATAATTCTGCAGTGCTTCATGTATTTTCATTTAGCTGTTTTTTAACCGCATTTGCTTTGTCAGATTAAATGAATCCTCTTGCCTACAAGACTAAACAATGCATGAACTGGCAGATAGATGAACAGCAGACCTGAGCTGGTCATTTATGTGGCAGAGGTGCTGCACAGGAAGGTGCTGCTAATGACAAACATGTTTTTCTGGTCATTAAGTGATTTACCAGAGATGGACACTAGGGCAAGGTCCAACCAGTGTCGATAAAGGTTAACTGTTATAAAGCAATGTGAAACAATTCTGCAGCGTCCATGTCAGGTGTCAAGTCTCCATGTTAGTTCAACTGATTTATTATATCCTATTTTAAATTAATAAGGGTCAATGCGATCCAATAGTATGGTCACTTTAAAAAAACATACTGACTTTAAAGTTAAGTCAAAAACACAATTGATTGCTATAATTAGGGCTGCAACTAACGGTTATTTTCATTGTCTATTAATCTGCTGATTATTTTCTAGATTAATCCATTAATTGTTTTGTCTATTAAATGTCAGAAAATAGTGAAAAATAAACATCCCAGTTTCTCAAAGTCCAAGGTGATGTCTATAAATGTCTTGTTTTGTCCAAGTCCCAAAGATATTCAGTTTAATATGATATAAAACAGAGGAACAACAGGAAATCTCCATATTTGAGAGGCTGAAAATGTTCTCCCATTTTTGCATGAAAAAATTACTTTAACAATTAAATCAAAATAGTTGGTGATTATTTTGTCGATCATTAATCATTGCAGCTCAAGCTGTAATGTTTTAAAACTTTTCTCCAACTATTTCAACCTTTTCTAGCCTTTCAGTTTTTGAAATCTGTGTTTGAGACAAGGTTTTAGATTCAATACTAACTTAAAGAATCTGCTGTAATGGATGTTACAATTTATGGGGATGTATGAATGAGTTTATTACATTTAGTGTACATCTTGTGCTCTGGTCTTTAAAGAGTGGATCTGTACCAGTGGGCAACCTCTGGGTCTGAAAAGTGAAGTCAATGCTGAAGTGCCTTAAACTTGCATTCTTCCTATTAGCCAGCAGGGGGCGACTCCTCTGGTTGCAAGAAGAAGTCTGATTGTATAGAAGTCTATGAGAAAATGACCCTACTTCTCATTTGATTTATTACCTCAGTAAACATTGTAAATATGAGTTTATGGTCTCAATCACTAGTTTCAAGGTCACATTTACAGTCAAATAGACCATAAAGCAGGGTATGCTCAGGGCATGGCTACCTTTGACAGGTCGCTAAGACGGCATTATCCGTTCTTGTTCTTGTTTTCGTCTTACAACTTTAACCCTTTCACACGTGTGTTTTCAGTTCATGAAAGTTAATTCTAACCTTTTGGTTGCCTATAAATGTCTTATTCAGCGTTCAGTTGTACTTAGCTCCAACCTCTCGTGTCACTTCTGGTTACAAAAAAAACAAGACTGCGACGGCCAAAATGACGAACTTTAAGCTTCAAAACGGCAGTCCACAAACCAATGGGTGACGTCACGGTGACTACGTCCACTTCTTATATACAGTCGTACATCTGTACGTTATGCGTAACGAGCACTGTAGACTTATATACTTATTGTAACATGCAGCTTTACTCTGATAAAAATATCAGGCAAACCTCTCAGAGCCGTGTTATTGTAAGAATTATTAGACATGGATTCTTTTATAGATGGCCTCCGAGGCTTTCATGTAAATGATTAATACAAAGCCAGTAATCTGTCAGCATGAATCAGAGAATATCTGATATTTTATGGCAAATAAGGAACAAAAGCGTTCTTTTACACTATTAACTTTGCTCCTGTGGGGCCACGTGCTGTGAGCTGAACTGAACTGAAATGTAAGAGCCTCTCTTTGTGTTTGTGCCAGGTACTAATTTGGCTCAGTCTTCTCTTCAGGGGCCCCTCTTACCAGGCCTGGATAAACGACTGGTGGCAGGGGGCCCCTGTGGCAGCTCCTGACTCTGAACAAAAGCATCAGCGCTAATTCTTCGCTCTGCTCCACCAGCTCAGGAAAATCATTCAAATGGTTGCGTTCTTCTGTATAGATTCAACGAATATCAAGCCAAGAAAATAACAAGCGTTTCCCACAGATGATTATAAGTGCAACCTGTTTACATGTAGCGGCTGTTAGTTATCATCCATTACACTGAGAACAGCGCTGAGTTGCTGATCTGATGAATGAAAGGGTAATATTGGGTATTATGTCAGCAAATGAATAGATTGTCTAACCATTGTTTTCACATGCCTTTGAGACAGAAAGCAGGCGAAAGCATCCAGTCATGCAGCATGCATGTGGAAATGACTCTGCAGTTGGGTTTTAAAACCACGATGTTACCAAAGGTCTGTGTTAGCAGATTAGAGCTCCCACCGCATGTGTTTGGTTAAGAAGAGAAGGGGACGGGACGTTATGACAACACATGGACCAGCGATCTTATTCGTCCGGATCTGTTGCATGTTCTTTGTTTCCAATTCATGCCGTATGTAGGTTAAGCTTCTTGTTGGGTGATTATTTTGGAAAGCGTTTTTTCTTTCTTATCAGCCTAAAGCCGTCTGCTCAGCGCATGTTGTCATCCCAAAGTGTGTTATTCAGATGGAAACGCTTCTCTGTTGGTTATTTATTATATAACAAAATATTTTTGTCACCAGCCCGTTTTTTTAATTGAAGGCTGTGAGCTGACAATTGTAGGAGATGAATTTGAAACATGCCGTAGGAAGCCAGATGAAAGATGATGATGTGATTAGTTGCCTCTTGATTTCCTCGGAAACTAAATTTTAAACTGAATTTACTATGAAAAATTAAAGCTTGTTTCTTGTTTTTCCATTTTCAAAATCAGAAACAAGGCAAGCCAAACGAGTGATGCGATTACTGATTCAGGTGTCAGATGGCTCCATGATAATGTGGCTTGTGGCTGGCGTACAGATGTCCGTGTGTTGATGAGTATTGTCCTTCTTAAGAGGATCTTGGCAGTTTTTTGAAAATGTGCAGCCAAGATGTGAACATTCATAGTTTAAGATTAATGCAGTTTTTTTTTCACTCTGCTTTTGTAATCAAAAGAAGATGTAAAAAACGATAAGAAGTAAGTAGAGCTGCATCGGTTAATTGTTAAATCATTTTAACAACAAAAATACCAATTCCAGCATCAGAAAAGTGTGCAGTGAGGGGGTTTCTGAAGCAACTCGACCATCCGACAAGCACTCCTGAAGCATAGTGGCAGCTCAAAGGGTTGCTGTTCAGGCTTAGATCTAATGTCTGTTTTTATAAGTGGACTAACACTATCCTGCGCTGATCTGTCATTACAGCAGACTGCTGCACAGTGACAACTGTGCTAGCTGGTTGTCGCTGCTGTCCGTCTCTGCTCAGTGGTTTTCTGGCTCTAAAAGTGGCTCCACTCCAGCAAGCTGGCATTCCTGCTGCCATGGACTTGAGCTTCAGGCCAGGTCCACATTTAACACTCCCTCTGGAGTTCAGGTTATATAATGTCACCCACTGGTTGTGTGTAGTCGACACCCTGGATGCACTCATGTGGAGATAAATACATACACACAGAGACGTATACTGTAAGTCCTCCGTGCATGCACAAATGCAGAAATGTAAGCGAAGCTCAGTGGGTTGTTAATGTTGCAGACAAGGTAGAGACAGATAAGACAAATATAGAAGGAACTGCTTTAAATAAGGAAAGCATGATAACTACTCTATAGTATGTATTATTCTGGTCTTACAGTTTCTGTAACAGGTCAAAGGTGTGAGTTGTTCATTTCTGTAGCTCCAATTAGAAAACAAGTGAATGGCTGGACAAGTGAATGTCTGGACCGTGTACGGTCAGTCTGTGAATTTGTGACTAAATTGTAACACAAATAGTCAGTGGTCATGTCTATAATGTTAAATTCAGCGGTACATGTCCACCAGATCTGGTGAGGACACTAGGGGACGCGCTGCTCCACTCAACTGGCCGATCAAGTGGTGACGTACCCTCTCGTTGAATGCACCTGATTGGTCCCTGGTTTTCTGCTTGCCGTTTCAAACAGGAAACACCATGGCGGCCTGCTCGTAAACTTTCTGTTATTCCGTCTAAACAATCCACCAAAATCTACTTCTGAAAACATTTTTAAGCGAGAAATAGGCTATGCCGCTGCTGAATCTGGTTTTATTTTAGAACTAGATTGCCTAGTTTCACAGTTTGGTCCAGGTTTCGTGAGCTGGAGGCATCGCGCTGGACGGACTCATTTGGACTGTTCCCTGCCTTTTCATTTTGAAAGAGCAACAGCCAACGAGGTGACTCCAATATTCCAATAACTTCATCACTCAGTCAGTCACTCACTCAAGGAAAGACTTTTGCGGCTGGCTCTCTGCGGTCCAGCCAAAAAGGAAGAAGAAAGTAGAACTGCTGAGGGGATGGATCGTGTGAATTTTATACTATTGGCAAATACTTTTCAAAGCAAACCATTGGTTGGCAGCTATTGGTTTTTCATTCACGCCAATACAAAATGAAAATCTACATGCTGGAGATACTGTTGGTAATCTATGACCTTGACAATTTGCTTTTTTTTGTGCTGAATTAAAACACCTTCATTAGGTAATGCATTTGTAAGCTGACTCTTTTTTAAAACTCTCTCTGTGGTGCATTCAAGGACGCTCTATATTGGCCTTTTTTAATGGAAAAATCCACAAAATCAAGCAAGCTTTACGACTCAAGTTGATTTTCACATAATATCATCGGCGAAGAAGAACTGATTGCAGGTAGTTTGTCACGTGACGATATCAAACAACAGTGCGGTGCTACTGGAGAGTGTAACGGTATCAGTAGTCAGGGCGAGGGAAATGTAGTAGTGCAATAAACAGCTGTTAAATTAGAATAATAATACTAATAATAATAATATGAACTATATATTTTTTATCATGCTGGTATCGTAAAAAAAATGGTATCATAACATCTCTAATCTGTAATATCACAGCATGTAAAATCATGCAAGTTTATACTTTATATACTAGACATGGAGGTGATATTGAACTGTTGCAGTTTGGTCAAAACGTTCTGATATTCAGATATTAAATATTTTTGCGCTTCGTGGCAGTTTATTACTGTTCTACTTTTCACCTACTGTACAATATGAAGGTTGTGCTTCACTTGAACAAACATCAGTCTCACACGTGGAAGTATTTCAAAGCTGCGCAGTTTCCTTTTCACATATAGGCTGCAGACTTCCTCACCTCAAATACTCCGACTTGCTCTCAGGCGTCTGTCCAGATGGTTGGGGAGCGTGAGCCGGGGGGAACAAAGCAGATCATTGGCTGGTCGAGCTGTGGCTGGAGTGGAAGGGGTTTAGGGCGGGGGTTTCTGAGGCTAACAGGCCAGCTGATCACAATGAGGTCACACTGACGGGGACTCAGCGAGTAGAGAGTACTGCAATACAGATCTGTAAAGGCCCTAACACATCAACACTGTTGTTGATATGTCCTGAACATTTGCAGTTACTTTTTATTCATAAATTAATCGGGACATCTTGTGTTTCACTGTAAACTTGAAAAAGTCACTTTTGGATCTTAAACTGATGATCACAATAGAATGAAAAGATATTGCAGCCTCTCTCTACCAGGCCAACTCCTTTAAATAGTCTGCCGCTCTCATAAGGTTGCATAAGGCCACCATTGCAACATGTCATCGCTACTGAAGTAAGGCTTCTCTGTTACCAATAAAAGGCTCGGCCAATGTACTTCTGCATAAAGTTGCACAAAGTAATGGCTGCGTGCTAAAATGCTTCACTTGCTAAATGTAGTAGAGTCATATCCCAGCCAGGCAGCCATGTACCGATTTGCTTGTCGGTGACACACAGCGTTATTTTCCAGGCTGGAGTCCGGCACGGCTGTCACCTGCAGTATATTATGACTCCCTAATTGATCCGACTTAATACTGACCGCTGCTCCATCACTCTGCTCGGTCACAGCTCCAGCCAGTCACACAGAAATAACAGATTGCTGGTGTTTCATCAGGGAAGCAGGGGAGGTGCAAGCTTTGCTGCTGTGACAGCTGGTGATGTTTCTATGTTGAGGATCTTCAGTTCAACTTCTTTCGTTTCCCTGACCCTTCTGTGTACAGTTGACATCCCCATGCTTGCCTGGTGCTAAATTGTTCATACATAAATGTCACTTTGTGCTAATTGTGACGGAGCTGTCCAGGTAAAGACACAAAAAAATATACCAGGGCTGTCAAAGTTAACGCGATAACAACACATTAACCTAAGTTTGTTTTAACGGCACTAAATTTTTTTTATGCATTAACGCAATCGATATTCCGGAGGTTATAGCGGGCTCAGTTTTAAAGCTAGAGTGAAGATACTGGTATCATATGAAACTAGAGAACCTAAGGAGCAACCATGTCATACTTGTCGAAGGAGGCTAAATAACGCTCCAAACTAAGTTTTGACGAGGAAAAACTCATGGCCATTTTCAAAGAGGTCCCTTGACATCTGACATCAAGATATGTGAATGTAAATGGGTTCTATGGGTACCCACGAGTCTCCCCTTTACAGACATGCCCACTTTATGATAATCACATGCAGTTTGGGGCAAGTCATAGTCAAGTCAGCACACTGACACACTGACAGCAGGATGTTATGATTTGAGCATATTTTTTATGTTAAATGCAGTACCTGTGAGGGTTTCTGGACAATATTTGTCATCGTTTTGTGTTGTTAATTGATTTCCAATAATAAATATATACATACATTTGCATAAAGCAGCATATTTGCCCACTCTCATATTGATAAGAGTATTAAATACTTGACAAATCTCCCTTTTAAGATACATTTTGAACAGATAAAAAAATGTGTTATTAATTTGCGATTAATTATGGACAATCATGTGATTAATATTGATTAAATATTTTAATCAAATGACAGCCCCTAAAATATACTGAGGTGCAAAGAACAGAAATTGTTCCAACTTGCACAAGACACCATAATAATTTATCAAAAGCATTATCAATCATATAACAGCATTCAAATACACCCCATTAGCAAAGGCCTCTTGACTATCTTCTAACAGCCAGAGTTTAGAGAGTTAATGAGCCAGGTAATGAGAGTCTGTGGTTTTCTCTCAGTGGGAAGAACATTCCTCTTAAAGTGGAAGGCGGTGTCAAACCAATACTGGGCTACACACTCAAAAAGATAATCCAGGAATAATAGAAACACAACACAGTGCCATGATATTCATTAGAATTCATTTGGTCTTGGCTCCTCAGTCACTTTTTGTTAAGCATGGATGCAGATTTGAAACGTATGAATATCAGAAATATGATTTCCTGTTACTGTTTTCCTGGCATTGTGTAGCTTACAGTGACATGCAGATGTTCATTCCCTTTTTTTCATTTTTTCCATTTATTGTTGTTCACAAGAAAATATATTGAAGCAGGATTTTTCATCTCCCCTCTCAGTTCAGCGTTGCTTTGTCTGATCTGCCCCCTCGAAGAGTTTTAGCAATTACACCATAATAATGTTCAAGTCCTTCAACCCCAGGGGAAGCTACTGTAAGCTTGGGAGTAATAACTTTATTTTCTCTCAGGAATGGGCTACTAACTTTGCAAAGATTATTTTTACAGTCAGTGAGAATCTGCTTACATGTGTGTACACATGTGTTTACTGTTTGTCAGTGTCTGGTTACTTCAGAGCAGAGGGTTTCAAACTGTGACGCGTAAACAACCACACAGACATGATACACAGATTTTCAGATTACACCTCTCTGGGATATCATTATCTGTGGTGTATATTGCAAATAAACTTCCATAAATCTGCTTAGAAATCATAGACAAAAGATGCTTCTTGTAACTCAAGAATTGCCTGAGGATCATCACATTTTTAAGTTTTCCTAGTTATCAAAGTAATCCAGTGATCGTTGTATGTACATCCACAGGCACATTGCAAACAGGAACTGCTAATAGTAAATTCGGCATACATTTAATGGTGCCAATTTTGCCAAAATGTAAACAAATATTGGCAAAACGCCCACAGCTAACTAACTGAATCCATGGCAACATTATACTTCCTGTTTACATCCTCCAAAAGGGATGTTGGCGGTTGGGGTGCATGCATCCATGCATCCGTATCACTCATAACCTCAACAAAACAATCCAAACTACCTTGTTAAACTCACTACACACAGCATGTTTGTGTTCAGCGAGTGTCATTTAAAGGTGCACTGTGTAGCTACATGCTCCAAAGAAAGAGGGGGCAGCATTTCACCTCTACTACTGGGTCCATACAATCTACATTTACAGTCATCATACAGTTATTTTAACTAACTAACAGCAGGGCAAGAAGACGTCAAATGAACCAAACTGCTGAAACTCTGAGAGACGGTCAAACTAACACTTCTATTTTATAATCTTCATGTGTGGCGTCGGCATATATTGTGTTTGCTGTGCCACTAAACGCGGGGTGGTCCATGTACGTTTTGATAGTTTGTTTATTGGGTCCGGGTTGGCAGAGACAAGGGAACGACTCATGTTGACGACTCCCCGCCGACGGGGGACTGCTTCATCGGGAAAGGAGCGTGTGGCGGTTCTGAGGGACGGAGCTTCAGTTGCCGGCCGTGGCGGCTTGGATTCGGTCGGCAGAAACCCAGGCACTGGGACTCACTACAGGCTGGGACCGCTGGAGCTGGGGTTTGCACCGCTGCCTGAATTCAAGTTAACTGCTAACGGAAGGTCCGTCCGTCTCCCGGAGCTGCCATACGCTCTACTCCCGGCAAAGTAGTCTCCTGGCGACGAGGAGGAAGTGGCGAGGGTGCAAGTCGTTTTCTTGTTTCTGTCACTTTGGATTAATCCAATAAAGAAATTATCAAAACACACACAGACCACAAGCCCTCGGTGCAGCTCGACTTCCTCGTCCTTTCATGTTGGACTGAGGGCAGACTGGACGCTACAGTGACTCACTATCGCCTCAGACAGGACGGGCCAGGGCTAGTCGGTTAGTAGGTTCATTTCAGCAACACAATATAGAGACTCTTTTCACTTTCTGTTGATAATTTTAGCTCATTTTTTTGAATTTTTTAAACTAAAAATTTGGCCAGATCGTACACATTGCACTTTTGTGAAATAGAGTTGACTTACAGATGATTAGCTTATGTCTGTCACCGTGTTGACAATATACACAATAACCCCCACCCACAGGCCATTGACATCAGACTATCTTCTCCTTTTATTTGTAGTGGCTCATCATCACAGCCAGAGCATCCTCAGGCCTCCGCTGCAGCACTGCGGGTATAACTGGCTACCTGGGGGCATGTGTAGGCTTCTCTTTCCTCTTTACACAATTACAGTTGGTCTGTCTGTCAGTCTGAATGAAGTGTGTCTGTGAGTCTAAGAGCACAACACAAAAGGCCGAATGTGTGATGATGATGATAACAGCAAGCCGCTCTGCCATCTGTTGCGTCAGCGTACGCCGTTCGGTTTGATTCATGAAGCAACCAGTGATTATCTTTACGTCGATTGTTGAGTTCTTCATTTTAAAAAATTGTTGATGATGTTGACGATGTGTTTAACACAATCAACGTAAATTCAAATTTGTGTTTATTCCAGTTGCTTATGATTAGGACTGCTACAAATGTTTGTTTTTTCATGTAGATATGCTTTTGCATATTTTGCACTACAGTTATGATATTTAAATGTAAGGAGAGCGACACATCTCAGGTTCACAATGGCCCTTGCACTAAATACTGCAGCAGGACAATAGTACAAGGAGCATCATACTGACGCGCAACATTTTCTGTCCTTTTACCCCCACACCCTTCTGGCCCTCTACCATGAATTTTTAACACGTCTCTCTGTTTGGTATTCAGACTTCATTAACAATAAGACAATACGCTCCAACAAATTATACTGTGGCTGCAGGCAGATGTTCTGTTGCTTTAAATGTGCCTTTTATGTGGTTCAGTTTCGTTTATCCACACCTCTGGCATTTTATTCCCCATGGTTATTTCCAGTTTAGTTGGTGTGTGAGTGAGGGTTTGTGTGCATAAGCACACAATTTTTCTAGCTGATGTTTGTAGAGATTTCCTTCCAGCTGTATCCAGTTGTTAAGGGGATAGTTTGGGTGTTTTGAAGTGGGGTTGTATGAGGTATCCATAGTCCGTGTATCACCTACAGTAGATGACGGTCGGCACGCCACCAGTTTGGAGAAACAGACAGTAATTACGAAAGCAATGTACTGCTATGGACGGGGTCGGCAGAAAAACATATTTTAGACACCTAAGAGAAAGGCCCACCTAAAAAAAAACGATATCAGTTTAAGTGTACGCTATATGTAGAATATTTTCCCAGGTTTACCTTGCCGTCAGACAGCTACAGTATGTATGGGAACTGAAGCAGTTATCTATGCTCTCGCAAAAACAACCAGACTCCATTGAAAAAAACAGTAATTTTACCTCGCAGAACACGGGAGCTGCTTGTCTCCTGCTGCCTCCATCGGTTAGTTTGTTTGCGTTATTTTTTTGACTTTGATTAGTTTGTATTCACCAAAGTCACACAATAACACAAACAAATTAACAGATCAAGTACTGCATGGAACAATGTCAATTGTTAATATGTGATAGGGTGGATTTTTTCTTTAAACAATCGCTCAGTCTCACTCTTAAACTGTGTCACATGTTTGTCATGTAGCTCCTTTTAATAGAATAGAAGCTGTAACTAATATGTCCACATAAACACAAACAGACACACAGAAACATGCAATTTATCTCTAACTGCTTCTGTCTGGTGCTCATTTTGACTGATTATTGGTGGTTGTCTTGTCAGCAGCACAGTCTTTTGATCCAGTCCAGTTTGGCCTTCACGTCACTGAAAAAAAATGAGCTCATCTTGCTAATGTGAGGATGTGACAGTGACGGCCATATTCCACTCTGGTCCTGGTTTAGCCTGTTGCATGCAGACATAACAGCAGGAGCTGATAGGAAAGGCCTGCGGGGCAGAAATGTTCGGCTCACAATTTGATTTACCCATCAAATGTGTTCCTTTTTTTAGTGTTAATTTAGTCTCGCCATATTTAATTAAAGTTTCTCCCCATTTAAATGTGAGACAATACACGAGCCATGTGTCACCACCTGCGCACTCCCAACACGTGCATGTTCGCGCACACACTCAAGCGCATTACTGAACTAATGAGTGATCTTCCTCATGTTGACAGCGTGATGGGATGTGGGTTGGAGCATAGCAACAGGACCTCAGGGCAGGTTGGACGGCACAAAGGCCCTCCTGTAGTCGTCAACAAGTCTGCCGTGTCTTCTTCTTCTATCATTCTTTGATTCTGTGTTCAACGTGAATCAACAGTCACATTTGTTTGACCCTCAGTCAATGATTGTCGCCAGTTTTACATACGCTTGATGCATTTTCCGCTTCACCGTCTCATCTGCACCAGCGTGTTGGCAGTATCCACAGATCAGGAGGATGTGCAGGTCAATAAAGGCTCCAGTCTTCATGTGCAGTCAGACTGACATCGTCAGACTGAAGTGGAGTCACATTTCGAGCATCTAATTTTGAATTAAATCTCGTGAAAGAAGATACTTAAAGGAATGTTTAACTGGTTATGATACAGTCTCAATTTAATACTGATACCGCCATACTGTATGACCTGCATAAGTAAACGAGACCATCAGCGATATTGACTATTTCTATGTAGTTATTCTTCTGGTCCTTCTGGGCCTCTGGCAGCGATCAGCCCGCCACAGATCCGTCTTCGCTGCTGCATTCGATCTGCAGTTGGAGCTGGAGGTGGGAGGTGGAGGGCTCCTCCTGCAGCCCGGAGCAAAGCTTTGCCTCGCTGCTCTGCTGGTCCCCGCTGGGAGCCAACACATACACCACGCTGCTGGAGGCCCAGGCCGTATTGCTGGGCCTGCTGGAGGGAAGGGAGGCACGGGAGAACCAGAACCAGGACAAAGCGGGAAAGACTGTCAGACCCTGTTGCAGTAAAATGAGAGGTTTTCTAAAGGGAATCTGGTGCTCGGAAACACTACCGCTTTTATACACAGGGACCGCCAAAATCCACACAAAATGAAAGTTCCTCGTAGTAGCTTTAACATAAATGTGGAATTCAAATGGCCTCGTATTTCAGTGTCGAGATGAGTCATAACAATGATTGAGTTTGTGCTATCTGTCTGCTGAAAGAGTTGCTGAGTTGACAAGATGTGAATGGGCCATCTTGTAGTGTTTGCATGCAGGAGAGTAGTGAGCCAGATCTGTGTTGTGTTGGATGTTTGGCCTGGCTGGGATAACATGTTGCGTCCTGACTGCTGCTCTGCACTCGTTCAAAGTTTGTTTTTTTCTATCTGCCCCTTGACCCCTCCACCCTCCTCCATCTTTTCATAAACAATCCTTCTGTTTAAACTATTCACACACATTGTCCTTCTTCACGTTCTTGCTGCTCTGGAGGTTAGTGTATTTTGTGCCTGCAGATGATGTGTCTGACCACACTTTAAAGTTTCTCTTTTTAAAAATATCCCTGAATGGGCCCACAGTTGCTGTGGAAATAGATCTAACCACGTGTGCTGGACGCAACACCGGAAGTAAGTTATGAGCTTAATTTACACTTGGCAGTTTTACGCTGATGTTATTTATAAAGCTGGCCCAGGGTGGGTGTGATAATGCATAGCCTCTGTCATGGAGCAGCTGGACTGTGGGAGAGATGGAGGGAGGAGAAAAGAGGAGCATGGAAGTGTAGCAGCAGACGGCAGACAGTGGAGCCAGTTGTTTATTTTAGGACTCATTTATTTACCTAGAAAAAAGGTCTGTGATAATCCCCACTGCAGTCCAACTCTCCTGCATCTAGAGTCTTGTGTTTGTTTTGTTCAATCTTCTTTTTCTACTTTTTAAAAAGAATTGTTCAAACAATAAAAACAAATCTGCCGAGGTTGAGATCAGAATACTTTCAAGCTTCGGGCAACAAGTTTTATTTGGCATCCAATTAAACAAACAAGCAACATAATTAAGTCACTATTTATACATAATTTATCTTTACACAGATTTATTGTCCAACCAGATCTTGCAGCTGTAACTGCTGTTATAAAAAAGAAAGAAAAGATGTTCGATTGTATCGCCATGACGAGGCAAATCAAAGGCTCAAGAGAGTCAGTAAGTCTGCTCACACCATGAACAATACCACTTGCTCATTTCAACATTGTCAAATATTACGAAGGGTGAGAACCAGAGCGGCGTAAGGGACATTTTGGGTTCAAATTAATTATATATATATACGTATATAAAATGAAAGCTCTTGATATGCTCTTTCTTCTGCCAAAAGGGCACATGTGAAGTCTAAACCTAAAGTCTAAGTCTAAAGTCTAAAGTTAAAAATCCCATTGGCTATTTGTCGAGAGAACCAGGGCGATACTAACTTCCTGGTTGGCCTACAAAAATATGTCATCCCTGGAGCACTCCATTACAACCAACATGCACATATTGAATGAGTGAGTAAATACAATAGACAAAATTGCAAATTTATTCTATGATTAAGATCTTGTGGCCAGCCAACCTCTGTACTAAAACAGAAATAGTTAAGCCATCAAAAAACAGTTTGCCTTCGTCATGTATCCTGCAATTCATGGAAAAGAGGGGAAAAAGAGAGATTTGGGTGAAATGGTGAATGGAGAGATGTGGACAAGGACAGTAAACTCTGCAGAGAGCTGGAGGTTAGTGAACTTTTGCTGATGAAACCGGAGTAAACTGAATTATGAAGTAATACTCTTTAAATCATGGCACACTGTACTATTTTTTCGTCCGATTGCCGTTTATTTGCTGTCATACAATTTTAGTGAGAACGACAGGAAGCAACTGAATCAGAAGATAAATTGGGAAACACCAAACACTGTATAATCTTATCTCTTGACTGTCAACAGCAACTGGCCCAGACTAGAATAGACTCCAACTAGGTCCAATAAGCTGTACTGTCTCAATAACAACTGATTTAAACTACTAAATAATTGATACTTGACCAAATAATGGCAGTGTGCCCTGCACCCTTTAGGTAAAGACATGTGCATATTTTAATATTATGTCTACCAAGCACCCATTGGTTTGACTTCATGTCAGTACAGTATGAAAATCAACTTGAGATCCATGTTTGTCTTATGAAATGAAGTCTTATGATTCTTCCAGATGGACCACCATATGCTTGTGGGAAGTTCCAACAAGTATGATTTGAGAGCCAGCTTCTGAACATTCGCAAGCAACTGTATGAAATGTTCATGTGAAATCAAACCCAGACACAATAAGTAAACATGGACAGTGTGAAAAGGGATCATGTGAATTGGGTAGATTCCTGCATCAAACATGTTTCTGTGAGACAGCTGAATCAAATCTTGATTGGAGCTTCCCACGAGCCCTTAATTAAATGCATCCATCCAGATGACTATCAAATGATGCTCGATATTACTATGACAGAGAGACAGCATTAATATCATTTAAAGGTGCTAAATTTGATATCCAGAGCATGAATATAGCAGCAAACAACTATTTGCTATGTAAAGATATAGAGGAGTAATGTCTACCTGAGCAGAGAAAGTCACTCTCCCTCTGTTTGTGTTGTAATCAGAGTATTTCTGTGCTTCGTTTATGTTGCCGGTCTGGCCGCACGTGCATGTTAGTGCATGTGTGTCCATATGAGCGCAGCCGCTTTGCACTGTGCTCATATGGCGGTTTGATAATGGCGTCTCAACTCACGGCGTCAGTGTGGAAGCGTAGCACCCATCCTCTGGTTCACCTTCAGGTTAACACTGTTAGCTCTGTCAGCACTGTTGCCGTTGTTTGCACTGTTTGCACCAGTAGCTGCTAGCCGCCGGCTCAGTCATCGCAGTGTTGAGAGCCATGTGGAGTTTAATTTTCATACTGCACTGACATGAAATGAAACTATTAACTACTTGCAGATATGAGTGAAACTGCATCCATCAGTCCAAAAGGCTGCTTTGGCAATGCATGTATGTATATGCATGATTTGAAATAAAACGTGCAAACACACCTGGTCCTTTTAAAAACCCACAAAACTAGCTGC
Organism: Sebastes fasciatus; assembly: GCF_043250625.1. Lineage (NCBI taxonomy): Eukaryota > Metazoa > Chordata > Actinopteri > Perciformes > Sebastidae > Sebastes > Sebastes fasciatus. The sequence goes on from NC_133807.1 coordinate 21,631,717, forward strand.
AGCATCATATGGCGTGTTGTTTGTGTGTGCCCTTTCGATTCCTGTGTTCACGCGGCTTTGGTGTAAAGGAGAGCGGTAAGATTGCTTTGAATGGTGGGTGGCACTTCAGTTTCCTAACAGGAAGTGCTTACGTTGATGAATGGCAGTTTTTCCTCAGAGGAAAGAGTGGGTGACACGAGTTTGTGTTTAAGTTAACTTTGTTCACGTCAGAGCAGCTAAACGAACACGCAGGCTGATTCTGACACCCTGGGGAATCAAAAAAACAACATCTCAGCTGGGCTTTAAAACACACTCGTCACACTACTGCTAATACTGTGCTGTGATTGTCGTAACTAAGACAACAGAGACTTTGATGATGGTTCAAGAGGGATTGTAGTGTTGTTGCTACTGCTTGGATGGCTCAAGTTGTAATATATATCAGTCAGCAGAGGAGGATGTCTGCTACTTAGATTGTTTGGTCTCTCCTCACCCAGAACCTCTCCCTGTGTTGGGTCTCATGGTGTACTGAATACTCTTTGGCAGAACAAACCAGTGAGGGCTTGGCTGAAAAAACTAATTTATTTTTGTTGACTTCTCCTCATGCAGAGTGAGTGGGATCTTTCTTTATTTTCCATTGATTGACTCATAGTGAAGCTTTGAAGCTTTCTCCTGTTTTATATTCCATTTGCTGCAGGAACTGATGAGTGTGACCAGATGCTGTGTTTGGCATTGATAACATGACATACGCACTGTTTTTTTGAAGATTTGTGTCTGCAGAAATGTGTGACAGAATCACTCTTTGCAGGATAACTCACCTTTGAGGCAACAAGTGTGGAATAACAATGTAGAGCCTCCTCCAATTATTTAAAACGATTCTCAAACAATTGTAAAATATAAATTTTTGAGGTTTTCAAGGACAACATCAGCGAGTTAACTACTCAAGGTGGAAGTTGAGTTGCTTATTGTGGTTCCACATCCTAAGAGAGAGAGAGAGAGGCTCATCACATCACCCCCCACATGCACAAAATGTTATCAATATGCTGCGTTTTTGAGGCTGTATGTTGGTATATAGTTTATAGTTTGGTCAGTCCCTCCAGGATTTCGCAGGCTTTTTTTGGGGGATTGTTGCGGCCTAAAATGTCTGATTTCACTGCAGCTTTTGTAACAGATTGCAATGCATGTTGCGATATTTTTAGGTGTTTTTTGCAATAACATTACGGGAGCAAGTGAAAATTGCAAAAATAATTGCAAATTGTACCAATAAGAATAAAACCACTCTGTTTTGAGTGTTTTAAATAACGCTACCAAAAAGGATCAATATTACAAAAATTCTAACAAAATATGCTTTATTTGTACACCTGAGGGTATTCTACAAAGCTCAAAACAGCATAAAATAAAATACTAGAGTGCAACAATAACAGACCTAAAACATTGAGCCTGTTCAAAAGCTTACCTCACAGTAAATACAAGTATAAAACAAAACCCTGTTTTCTTCTGAGTACCAAGAGTGCCTGAATACAAAAAAAAAATCTGAAATTCAAGAGTTCAGACTTTACTAGAACAAACCAAGTACCACTGTATTTTGCTTTACGGTTTAGAAGAGAGAGGCCCCACTCTAGAGTCAGTTTCCTCTTTCTGTGTCACGTGGGTTTGACCACTGCCAGTACAGTAGGAGACTAGCGGCAGGTCCTGAGTCTATTCGGTCTAATGTGAGAAGTGAACGTGAACACAGATTATGACTGATTCTTTTGCCCCATAGTCACCGAAGTAAATATTGGACTCTTTTTTTTCACAAGCCACATATCTTTTTTGTGTTCCATCACAATATTGCAGACGGTGCAGAACATTTTACCTTCGCTTTCGTGCAGAACATCGAGGCACTCCCATGCACAGTCTTTAGCAGTAATTTTTTGTTGGTAAATGTGAGACGTTGTCCGACAGAAATAAAGAAGGACGTGACGTGGGCGCGGGGGGACTGCTGCGCTTGGTCAAATTTGTGGAAAAGGTGCGGTGATTGGACAAACTTGGAAGGTCGTGCAAAAATCATTAGGGATAGGTTGAATTTACGTGAAATGCCGCTATCGCAACATCGCGACTTTCTGGAGGGACTATTACTGTGTGAACTTTGAATGGCAGAACATAAGAGTTGAATGAAATAGCAAGCACATGCACTTTAGCTCCTCTTGGCGTAGTTTTGTTCAGTATTGTAAGGTTTTACCTGAGATAAATAATCAGAATAAGTGATAATGCAGCAGTCCTCTCTGATTTTATGGAGAACTCTGTACAGCCGGGTTAGGACAGGTTTTGATTTGTTTGTTTTTTTCGCAGTTGCGTAATGCTAGCTGGAACCCATTCTCCTGATTCCTCATCCAACCATAGCTCATAAATATGCCACGATTCTGCACGGCGGATGAAAAAAGAAAACCGCTGTAATCGTTCCTCGCGTCCTCGCCAACGTTGCGTGAAGGGACTGAGGGAGAGGACTTGATGTTGAACTGTGTGTGTTGAGAGACAGGAATCAAACACTGGGAGCTAACGTGGATTCATTCATTTAACTGGTAATTCATCCGTCGAGGGCCATGAGTGTCTTGTGTTACCATGGTGTTGAATTGGTTTAGCTGCAGCATTTGTGTGTGTCTCCGAGAGAGAGTGTTTTATTGATTTCAAGAAAGCTTTCTACTCTATTTGTCATGAAGAGCTCTATTCCAGACTTTTACGATGTGGTATAGGGGGAAAAATGTATGATCTGATTAAATCAATGTAGTGCATTCAATAATAATAATAAAGTAAATCCGACTTTATTTAATGTAAATGAACTTGCTGTTCAGTTGGATCAATGTGCTGCTCCAGACCTTGTAAGTGTATATGTGTTTTATACTGATGACCTCGTTCTACTGTCTCCGACTGAACAAGGATGACAGTAACAGCTGGACATATAGTAGAGAAGTACTGTCAGAACTGACCCCTATAGTAAACATGAAGGAAACTAATAGCATGATTTTTCAAAAACACCCCAGATATCAGGAAAATAAATACCAGTTTACCATGAATAATCATATCATTGAACATAGTATGAGTTGTGCCTACTTTGGTATAACCATAACAACATCAGGGAGTTTCAACATGGCAGTGAATGCACTCGATGCGCTCAGTCTATGGTAACGAAAACACAACGATTCTTATTTTCAGGTGATTATACACTAAAGAAAACATTTATTAATATTATATTCTATTTCTGCCAATAGAAATGCTACACACTGTTCCTTTAACATTCAAAATAGAGCCCTCAAATGTTTCATTGACCTTAAATCCAGCCCTCGAGATGCCCTCAAAACCCAAGAGCTGAGCCCAGAAAAGAGTCCCCTATAACAGTTAGTACTGAGGCTAACTGCCCCCTCCAGTCTCACAACAACTCTGCTCTCCAAACAGCAATCAGGGTAAACTGAATTGTAACTGAATGTAAAGAAACCTATTTGGAAAGAAGAAACTAAAAAGCCAAAATAGATTAGACTGTTATGTGGCCCTAAAAAAAGATTATGAATTGGAATATCTGGAATATCTCTCTACTGTCAGAGATGGGAAGCAGAACCAAAAATTCATGTGGTCGTCACTGTTCGACAGGTGAGGCTGAGAACGAAATGCAAGTTCAACTCTGTAATTTCAGATTTCAAAGGGCTTAATGCCCTCTCAACATTCAAAATACTCCTAGGAGAAGGAGACAAGACATATCTGCTGGGTTTTTGGTTAGATGCCTGAAATAAGGTCTGTGGTTAACACAAGCTTAAAGGTACAGTGTGTAGCATTTAGGGGGATCTATTAGCAGAAATGGAATATAATATTCATAACTATGTTTAGTGTATAATCATATGAAACTAAGAATGGTTACCCTTCATATCTACATAGGGAGCGGGTCCTCTTCTTCATGGAGTTCGCCATGTTGCTCCGCCATGTTTCAGTTGCACAGAACGGTTTTTGCAAAGCGGTAAAATACACCAGTAAATACCCCACTTGAGAATTTTGAAGCTTTTGCACGTCTTAAAAAAGGTGGCTAAATAAGACCACTAAATGTCATCACGCTTAACACTAGTACACCGTTAGCTTAGTGGTGGCAACGTGTAATCGTGCGACCGTGGTGTAGCTCATTCATAGCCCAACGTAAGCATTTTACTTCTGCCGTTTATGCTTCAAAATTTGTGAAGATTATCTTGCTGAACAAATCGTGTAATCATCACAAATGTTTGTTTGCGACAGAGCTTATTTTCGGCAATAATCCAAAATCTAATTCCCATTGGCTTTGTGTCGAGGGAACCAGGACGATGCTAACTTCCGGGTTGGCCCACAAAAATACGTAATCCCTGCAGCACCCTATAGGTCGTGTCTGGAAAGTAACCCACAAATTGCAAAATCTGGCAAAAACTTGCAAAAACCTATCCTAACCTTAACTATTCAAGGTCGCGGGTTACCTTCTAGACACGACCCACTCGATGTGTCAACATGCTTTGGTAATATTGTCTTGAAACGTTCATGCCAGTAAAGCTCCTTTGAATTGAACTGAATTGATAGAGAGACGAAGAGAGGAAAAATCTATACGCAGTAAATTCAACAAAAAGTATGTGTGGGTTCGAGAACATCTTTGGAGATGGAGCTAAGGTCTTTCTCCCTCTGCTGAGAAGAAGTATGGTAATAAAGATAAAAGAGAGCAACAATGATGATCTTTGAAGGATGAGCCAATGTAAAAGTCAAGTATTTGTTTGCGTGAGTGTGTTTAAGCTCATAAATACAGGGAGTGGACAAAATACAAGAAACACCTTACAATGTGTTGTAATCCAAATATAACAGCACAAACTGAGCTCTGAAAAATGACCACAGGTTGGATTAACAGCTCTCTAGAAACTGCTCAAATGCAGCGTTTATTGCAGGGCTATTGTATTCCATTGCACGTTGTACTGTTTATTTGCCCATCCTTGTCTCCGGAGACAAAGTGAAGATGTGTGAGTTGTCCAGCTGACATAATAACCTCCTGTGTAGACAAGTCAGAAGGCTTCTCTTCTCAAGTAGCATCACTCTGTTTCCAGTTAACGGAGCCAACAGTGTTTCATAGTGTCTGTTACGGGAAGTGAAACACATTAGTGAGCATTAATATGAGGCCTTACAATAGTGTTATAATTGCTTCAGTAAACCAGTGAGTAGCTATGAATCTGCACTTTTGGCAGTTGAATGGTATTCGACTGTGTGTTGGATAATTCATAGATCTTGATCACTGTTCAAGGAAGGATATCAAAAAGGAATGTCTCAGTGTGAGCGGAGCATGCAGACCTGCTGTAGAGGTCATAGGTCAGGTCATTAAATTGCTCAACTGGAAGATAATTTACTGGGTTAAATCGAACCAACAAGCGAGACGGCAGAGGAGCTACGAAGGATCGAGCCAAGGAAGACAGATCCAGAGAGAAAAATAAAGATACTCACATATTTGTCTGGAGACTTGAGCCAGCATGTGGGCTCCTGCTGTTCTTCTTCTTCGGTGTCCAGCCAGAAATGAGAGCCGTCTCGATCACGATAAGCCCAACTTCATAGTCTCTGGCTCTGCGTGCCTCACGATGACAGAGCCATGGCCGTCTGTCAGGCTGTAGTTCATAGCTTAACGCAGCTGCCTGCCATGAGACTTTCTAGCCTCCTGATCGGGCCAAACTCTCTAGTTTATTTCTGAGAGGAATTCATGAGAAAGAGACAAAAACAAGGCTTTAACTTGGGTTTAATTTTGTTTATCTGGCAAGTGGTTTTCTTGGTTGTGACAACACTACTACTCACCAAGTTCACTGGTGATATCTCACAAAGTGGTGACACAAATGTATCCACTCGTGTTTTGGAAAAGCTCAGTTTCTGGTTTAGTGAGGACAGTGAAAATATTGTGATTTTAAATTGAACAAGCCTAATGTGTAATCTGTACTTGCTGTAGTTGTGCACACACGCTCTTCGCACTGGCTCTGCTATTCTCCAAAATGACCTACGCTACTCCCACAACACTAGTTTTAGAAGTCCTGTTTTGCAAGATGGGCTTTGGTTTTCTTTGTGCCTTTGTGGAGTTTGTGTTGGAGTCTGAGTTGTGGTGAGGGCTGGTCGTTTGTTGGCGTTAGCTGACTCCATTTCTAACCGACCGTTAGCTATCGTTGCACACTGTTAGCCCTGTAGGGGAGCTGAAAATAAAGGCACCCGCGAGTACGCATGACGTCACATCTGTTTTTGGAAAAAACGGCCCGCATTCTTCACATTAAAAGCAGTCTACAGGCTGATAGAGGAAACCCAGAAAGTCGTGGAAGGACAAATTTTTTAGATTAGGTTACAACTTGTTCACAAATTGGAGATTAAAAAATGATTAAAAAACGTGTATATGTGTTAAAAACGTACATACATTCCCTTTAATACAATATATAACACAGAAAAGCATGAAATCTCCATATTTGAGAGGCTGAAAACAGCAATTTCTGCCATTTTTACATGAAAAATGACTCTAACAGTTAAATTAAAATAGTTGGCGATTACTTTTCTGTCAATCGTCTAATCAATTAGACGACTAATTGTTGCAGCTCTATTTGTTTGTGTACCTTTCAGCCTTTGGAAGTTCAATAACTGATGTTATTATGTTGACGTGTCCAACACAACTGGAAGAAAGAGAAATCTGTTCAGTGGACTTTCCCTTTCACCCTTTCAGCTCTCTCTCTCTCTCAACCTCTCATGCTTTTTGTTAAAGCTCCGGTCCTTGTGAAAAAAAGATAGCTTCCTCAGAAGCACCCAAGGTTGACTCACTTCCTCCTTTTGCTTTCTCTCTCTCTGACTCTCTGTCTCTCTCTCTGTGTCTGTCTCAGGTTTGTGGTGCTCCTCTTTAGAGTTTCCTGCTGTTAGATGGTAACACAGACCTGAAGGAAAGAGGTAAGGTGTATTTTCTTTTGGATAAAATGCGTGAATGGGCAACATGTTACAGCGTGGAGAGTTTCTTGTAAAGAGAGGACAGTGACAAAGAAAGAGTCTTTTCAGTTCTCATTGCATATCCCCGGTGGTTCATGCCAGGGCATTTGGATGTTGTGGTGTAGTCAGAGGGAAACAGCTGCTGGGAAGCATCTCATTCTCCTGTTGGAGGTGAGAATAGCGGCGATAATGGTGGGCAAACAGCTCCTGGAGCCTCCAACTATAAAGAGCTGACAGACAGATGTAGTGAACACCAGTTTGTCTCACTGTCTTTTGGCAGCACAACAAACACTGTTTAAAGCTTCAGCCCCCAGCATGCTCTGTTGTGCCTATTTGCGTGTCTGTGTAACACAGAATGGTACAGAAAGACAGTCCTGCACCCACAATGGGTGTCACAGAAAGAGGTTGGTAGAAAAAGTGCCGCGCTCTTCCTGTTCAGCTCCTCCTCCAATCAGCTGATAGTACGAGCGCTGATGCTCGCTGCAGATAAAGCATGTGCATGTTACTCATTTGACAAGGACTTTATTGTCTTGTGAAAGTGTGCCGTGAAATGCCTTTTATTCGCCCTCATACGCACACAATCTGAAAACAATCTGCACGTTCAAATTACGGCAAAGATAACGGAGCATTTAGTGTCGTGTTTGTGAATTTACACCTCGTTGTTTCAGGTAGAAAACGTGTCATCAACCAGCGAGGTAACATATTAACTGATTTGATTCATTTAAACATTACTGGCTTTGTAAATCAGGATAAATGCAACACAATACACCTGATCAACATTTAGTAAGAGAATAAAGTCCTTCTTCAACCTCTGTCCCTATTTAACCATACAGATTTGAATTATTTAAATCAAAGCATCACAAATTTCAGCTTTAAAGCTTTGATGTTCTGACGTTATTATGCAAACCTTTTGTCTAATATTTTGAACCAAGGTCAAGTGTTTTATTTAATCAGTACAGGCAAAGTTTCTTTAACTGTGACAGTTTCAAGTCTCATAAAATCATCCGCCAATTGTGGTTGTTTTGATTTCAGCTCACAGTTTACTGAAGCCATCTGTCAGGATTTACAGAGAAGCGAGCCGCTCATAGATCTACTAACATTATACCATTTTAGCAGCATGAATGTGCCTGATTTCTAAAGTCTGTAGTCTCCAGCGAGTAAGAACAAGCTGGAAGGTCAAAGGTTAAAGTTCATGACACATGCAGTGCGATATGAGAGCAGGAGCATTATCACAGGCTGACAGGATTAGTGTCTACAGGCGCAAATACCATAAGGTGGAATTATCTTACTGAGCTCATCTCACCTAGACACGCATATAGTAGATGAACATGCACGCACCCGAGCGCAGCTATGATTTGTGCCACGACACGCACACTTGCACGTGCTTTGTCTGGTGATCAGATGAGAGTAGATGTTTGTGACGAGGTTTTTGAATTTTTCATTAAATTGATTTATTATCCAGTCCGTCCCATGGCGTCATTAGATGGATGACTGAAGGTCGCTTGTGCAAGTCATGGGATCCTTTTAAATTTGAAGCGGTTTCTTGTTGTGTAAGGAAGTTGTTTCTTTTATGCAGTGTGCAAAATTACTGTAAACTTCAATTACTGGCTAGTTTTCTGCCCTTGAAAAGGAAATAAAAGTTTATAACGGGAACAGTGAAGAAAAAGCTCTCCCAAGTTTAGCAGCAACAGCATGGAGAATGTCTCGGGTCATGTATTGTGGATATTGTAAACTAAAGGAAATATATGTTAAGATGCTATGTGGAGGTCTGTTTGTGTCAATTACATATACATTGATACACAAAAGATGCACTCACTGTCAAGCAGAACCACTGACACCACAAGCACCTACAAATACACACACACACACACACACACACACACACACACACACACGCACACACACACACACATGCATGCACCACAAACTTCCCGCGTACTCATACCGTCAGTCTTTTACTGACAGTGACTGTGCCACTTTTGAGAAGAGTGAGTGGGTGTGTTGACTGGAAACAAGTAGCAGTGACCCAACACAAAGTCAAGTCAAGTCAATTTGTATAGCCTATTATCACAAATCACAAATTTGCCTCAGGGAGCTTTACAATCTGTACAGGATACGACACCCTCTGTCCTCTAAACCAAGACACAGTAACACTCAACGTGGAGCTGTTGGCTGTTTAAGTCCTTAACATGTTCAGAGAATAGACACACCATCAGCTCAACCACCAAGGCAGGGAGCCTTACAGGGAAACCAGAAACATTTGTATGCTGTAGGTTTCGTTTTGTAGTAATATGTCAGGGAGTTCAGTTGAAATCATGCTGGATTTAATACATTTGTATGACATTTCTGCAACTAAAGATAATTGACTGTCAAGCTTTCCATTATTGCACACTGCATTCAGTTCACAATGATGAAGGTGGCAAATTTACCATTTGTAATTAGTAATTTTACAAACAATGGATCCTTGTTTTTCACACAGAGGGAGATAAAAAACAGTCGATGTTGCCGGCTGAAATGAAAACAGCCGTTGGCAAATTATATCAGCTGTAGCCAGCTAGTTAATTCAGCATAACCTTGCTCCATAATTTATTTTTAAATGTTGTCCTCGGCTGACTTTTTCGAGTTCATTTTAGAACTGATTTTTTATTTTTTAAAGGGGTCATAAAATTACTCATCATGGCTATATGCATGATGTAATACTAAAAGACTGAGAGTAAAGCTTCACAGGCAGAACCAGTTAGTCCTACTGTGATAAAGGAAAACACAAGATCCCACTTATTTCGTTGTAACATAACCCTGTTTGGTTGCTTAGCTTGTCGTCTGTGTTTTCAAACTTTATGTTCACTTTTAACCAGACTGTCTATAAGAAGTAGACGTAGTCACTGTGATGTGATGTCACCCATTCATTTGTGGACTGCCGTTTTGAAGCCTCAAGTTCAGCATTTTGGCCGTTGCCATCTTGTTTTTTTGGAACCAGAAGTGACACGAGAGGGTGGAGAAGTTTTAGGCGACCAGAAGGTTTATAATTAACCTTGATGAACTGAAAACACACTGTGAAAGGGTTAAAGTCGTAAGAGGAAAACACGGACAACTCCCAGACCGGACAACGCCGTGGTAGCGACCTGTCAATCACAAAGTAGCCACGCCCTAAAGCAAACCCTGCTTTATGGTCTATTTGACTCTAAATGGGACCATAAGTTACTAAATGAACATCATGCTGTATTGAGGAAAACTTGAAACTAGTGATTGAGACCATAGACTCATGTTTACAATGTTTACTGAGGTAATAAATCAAGAGAGAAGTAGGCTCATTTTCTCATAGACTTCTATACAATCAGACTTCTTTTTGCAACCAGAGGAGTCGCCCCCTGCTGGCTGTTAGAAAGAATGCAAGTTCAGACCCGGAGGTTGCCCCTTGCTTTTAACATTATAAGAGAAGGGTGTGGTGTGGACTAACTGACAAAGACTAACAGTAGGTAGCGAGCTAATTAACCATAAATGCTAACGGTTGCTGCTTAAGTTGGGCCAGATAAACACACCATTTAAACCATTTCTCATGCTTTTGCTCTTGCAGTTTTGAAGACATTACCCTCCAAACTCTTCAGATACCAAGCATCGCTCTTACTACATACACATCATAATGTGACCTTAAATGATCTTATAATGCTGCTCATCACCTTGCTCTTTTCTTTAAGCTGTGTTCCCAACACTCCCATAAGATAAGATAAGATAACATATACTTTATTGTTTCAATGGCTGGCTGCAGTATAGGTCATAAACCCCCTGCCCCCTCCATGTTAGTGTATTGGACATGGGCCAAACTAAAAAGTCAAAGTACACATCAAATCAATTTTTCCCAAAGATGGTTTCTGTCATTTTATTTAGTTCTTATCACGCTGATGTATGTTCAAGTGTTCATTTTTCTGATAAGTTTGGTTTTAATTAGTTATTTGATGCTATAAAAAGGGTGCGAGACGTCATAATTGACAGCTGTGAGTCTCTCTCGATGACCAGCTGCGGCCGTGCTCGGCTCGCGATTGGTTCGGGTGGGTGACCTCGATACCGCGGCTCCACCACCCGATCACTACTGGCTTCACTTCTGTACAGTGGGAGGAAGTGGAGACGCGTCGTCGATCTTTGTATACAATATTATACCAAACACGCAGTAGAAAAACAAGTCAAATGTTGCACATTCCCTGAGAAAATATATGTAGATACATGGGCATTAAAAAAACAAGAGAGAATCGTAAAAGCCATAAGACATTATACATAAGACAAAACTCCAGTGTCTCTTTCCTATGAACTACAAAAAGCGGTAGAGCAGTGTTATCAGGGTTGTTTGGTAACAACCTCTTTTTCACCTTCAGGGTGTTGAAGATGGCAGTGTGGATCCAGGCCCAGCAGCTCCAGGGAGATGCTCTTCACCAGATGCAGTCTCTGTACGGTCAGCACTTCCCCATCGAGGTGCGACATTATCTGTCCCAGTGGATAGAGGGCCAGCTCTGGTGAGTTGCTCTGCAGCACAGACATAATGCATTAACGTGGGTGCAGTTATGCCCACATGCACAAGTGTTTGTGTTTGTCTATGAGAGCACATTAGGACAGTTGCTTTCTGTTTGCTATTTTCAACATCTTAGCGTTAATTTATAAACCATGTTTATATTCATGCACATGTCTACTTTTGTATGCGTCTTGCGTGCGTGCATGCATGTGTGTGTTTGTGTGTGTGTTGTTAGGGATACCATAGACCTGGAGAACCCACAAGAGGAGTTCAAGGCCAAACGGCTACTGGACAGTCTGATCCAGGAGCTGCAGAACAAGGCCGAGCACCAGGTGGGAGAGGATGGCTTCCTACTCAAAATCAAACTGGGACACTACGCCAGCCAGCTCAAGGTATGTTTTTGGAAAATATACCCTGCATACCCAGGAATATACAGTACCTTACTGGTTTACATTCTTGTTCATACAGCCGTCTGATTGAGAGACTTTTAGGCTTTAGTTTGCAAAGAGAGAGCAATTTCATGGGGGTCAGTGGGGCCAAAGTTTGAGAACACACAGGCACCAAAGCCAGTATGTATATATCAACTGTGGCTTTCGGTTATTTGTCAGATTTATCAGTAAAAGAAACCTTCATTTTCTTTGTCTTAGAAGTGACTTTGAAACTTTTGTCTATAGCTAAAAAGTCTGAAGAACAAAAAATACTGGAGCATGAAGTGCCTGCTGTTCACGCAATCAAATAAGCCAACAACAACAGAATGAGATCATGTTTTCAGCAAAACACTCACCTTTAAACAATGTGAGAAGATGAGAAGCAGGTGGTTGGAAGATACAACTGTTTGCTCACTTTGCTGTAGGTCTTAGAAAGAGAACCCTGTGGTGCAACATGTTTTAAGAACAGGTTGTATCCAACCAGGAGGAAAACAAGAGGACAACCCAAGTGAGGCTTTGGTATCCAGCCAGCTCTGCTATTTATGATCGAGCTCCCTGCTCCCAGATCCGTTCTTCTGTTTGTCTTCTTCCCTCCCTGAAACCAGGCAGAGAAACAGGGTGAAGGGGGGCTGGCTTGGCAACATCAATCTGTAATCCCGAATTCCTACCACTCCATTTTCCCTTCTGGGATTGTAATATAATGATGTGGGATATATGAAACGTATGGAGAACAAATACTGTCGATGCCCTGTGCTCTTTTTTCTCACCCCAGTGTGCTGTGTGTCCTCGTAAACTCAGCTGCAATTCAACTCTTAATGCAATTAGGGCTGCCAAAGTTAACGTGATAATAACATGTTAACGCAAATTGGTTTTAACACCATTTCATTTCTTTAACACATTAACGCAACTTAAGGGCTGCACTGGCGCCTCACAGCTAGAGGGTTGCAGGTTCGAATCCGGCTTGGGACCCTTCTGTGTGGAGTTTGCATGTTCTCCCCGTGTTAGCGTGGGTTTTCTCCGGGTACTCCGGTTTCCTCCCACAGTCCAAAGACATGCAGGTTAGGTTAATTGTGGACTCTAAATTGCCCGTAGGTGTGAATGTGAGTGTGAATGGTTGTCTGTCTCTATGTGTCAGCCCTGTGATGGACTGGCGACCTGTCCAGGGTGTACCCCGCCTTCGCCCAATGTCGGCTGGGATCGGCTCCAGCCCCCCCGCGACCCCTAACGGGATAAGCGGTTGCAGATGAGGATGAGGATGAGGATTAACGCAACTTGCGATTTTTCAGTTGTAGCAGGCTCAGTTTTAAAGCTAGAGTGAAGATACTGGCATCATATGAAACTATAAAACCTAAAGAATCTATTTGTACCAACCATGTTATTCTAGCTTGTCACGAAGGAGGTTAAATAACGCTACAAACTTGCACTCAATTTTGGCGAGGAAAAACTGCATGGCCATTTTCAAAGGGATCCCTTGACCTCTGACCTCAAGATATGTGAATGAAAATGGGTTCTATGGGTACCCACGAGTCTCCCCTTTACAGACATGCCCACTTTATGATAATCACATGCAGTTTGGGACAAGTCATACTCAAGTCAGCACACTGACACACTGACAGCTGTTGTTGCCTACACCCATATTGTTCAGAGTATTAACTACTTGACACATCTCCCTTTAAGGTACATTTTGAACAGATAGAAAATGCGATTAAATATTTTAATTGACAGCCCTACAGTAAATGCAATGCCACTCCCCGACTTAAAACAGGAAACAACAAGAAGATCAATAACTGACTCACAACAGCATCTTTTAAACTGAAAGTGAAACCGCTATTTGTTGCACTACCCATCAGGGGAAAAAAATATTACTGTAACACATAAACCACTTAACTCCGGAGTGTGACAATATGTGTGTATGCTAATGAATCATATATGAAGTGCGCCGTGCTTCAGAGATGGGTCTCATTAGGCTTGTCTAATGGGTTTTAGTTTGTCTGCCGCTCCAGAACTTAGCGAGCTTCCTTGATGCGACTAAATTGGTGAGTCCTGTGTGCGGCGGCCGCTCCGCTCGTCAGGGGCTAATAGACCTTAACACGGGCACATGTGCTCCTTGTCTTTCAGAGCACGTATGACCGATGTCCTCTGGAGTTGGTCCGATGCATCAAACACATCCTCTACACAGAGCAACGGCTCGTCAGGGAGGCCACCAATGTGAGTAGGATGCATGTAAAATACAAGCTGACACTTTGTCTACACACAGACACTGAAATGTAAACTTGCTTGGACAAACACCTGTGGCTCCTCCATGCATTATTCATTCCACAGCCTGTGCAAAGCCTGCAAACACAAACAGAAGCTCAACTACATAATGGTGACTGATTCAGAGGCTGGGTAATTGCGTAACTACTCTCTGTTTCCTCCATTTATCTCCCCCCCAAAGTGTGCAGATTCCTTTGCATTATTATAGATACGATAACTACTCGATCATACCGTGAAATGGACTTTTAAAAGTAAACCGTTTGTAATCCTCCCCTGCAATATGGAGGGACGTCAAATATTTCACGGTTTATAAAAAAGCACTGATTTACAAAACCATAAAGCCAGCAGTGCGTAAAACATGTGACTCTCAGCGACTCCTGCAGTGAATTGATTTCCAGTCACAACATGCCGTTTCTATTAGTGGAATGCATATTTGGGCTGATTGAATTTCACCGTGTTTAGTCTGAACCTTTAGGCACCATCTTGTTCAGAGCTTTAACTGACCGTGCAGTCTGCCTGAGTATGATAAGCAAATGCATTTCTTCCGTCTCTATTTGCAGTGTTCCCATCAGGCTTGTGGTCACTGGGGATTTTACAGTCAAACAGCCAAACTGCTACACGCAGGGGGCAATGAAAAGTCCAGCTCGGCTCCATCCCCCACAGATATCCCTGGTAGCTCAGCTCTTAGCTCACCAGCCATTTCCCCTAACAACTATCATAAACAACCCAATGACAGACTATATACAGGCCATGCAACCTTACCAATTACTGTTCCCAAACCCGCAATTTCCTCTCTCTCTGCCTGTCTCTCAAACACGCTTTGTAATTGACAGTCGAGCTCTCCGGTAGGCGGGATGATGGACAGCATGTCTCAGAAATACCAACAGATCAACCAAGCTTTCGAGGAGCTTCGCCTGCTGACCCAGGACACTGAGAACGACCTGCGTAAGCTCCAGCACAACCAGGAGTACTTCATCATCCAGTACCAGGAGAGCCTCCGCATCCAGGGTGAGACCACAGGAACTGCATCTCGTTATCGCTGCTCAACAGTAATGCAAATGTTGTGACTGGCTAGACTGTGAGGAGACAGGGAGTAATTGGTTTTCATTATTTGACAGAGTGATTCATCACAAAGGCCAAACAGTTGCTGGTTCAACCTCCAAGTGCGGATTTGTTTCTTTCCTGTTTTATTTAAAGAGGACCTATTATGCTTATTTTCAGGTGCATACTTGTGTTTTGGGTTTCTACTAGAAACTATGTTTACATGCTTTAATGTCAAGAAACAAATATTTTTCTCATACTGTCTGTGCTGCAGCACCTTTTTTCACCCTCTGTCTAAAACGTTTGGGATTTGTCAACCGAACCAAACTCTTCGGACTCTGCTCCAGCTCTGCTTTAACTAGTCCTGTTTGAGGGTGTGCCAAACTAGCCGCTAGGCAGGTATTATGCAAATGTGTTACTTGGAGACATCACCATGTCACGGAAGAAAAGGCAGGATTCACTAGTTCAGGAGCAGTGTTTCTGTGGGGGAGAATAACTCCCTTTGGTGTGAACTTTGGGCTTTGTTTATTTGCAGACTTTTTACATGCACAAACAACTACTGTATATAACACACTAAAGGAAAGGGAAAACTAGGGCTGTCAATCGATTAAAATATTTAATCGGGATTAATTGCATGATTGTCCATAGTTAATCAGGATTAATCACAAATTAATCGCACATTTTTTATCTGTTCAAAATGTACCTTAA
This sequence comes from Sebastes fasciatus, assembly GCF_043250625.1. Taxonomy (NCBI): domain Eukaryota; kingdom Metazoa; phylum Chordata; class Actinopteri; order Perciformes; family Sebastidae; genus Sebastes; species Sebastes fasciatus. The sequence goes on from NC_133807.1 coordinate 21,647,593, forward strand.
AGGGAGATTTTTCAACTATTTGATACTCTTATCAACATGGGAGTGGGCAAATATGCTGCTTTATGCAAATGTATGTATATATTAATTATTGAAAATCAATTAACAACACAAAACAATGACAAATATTGTCCTGAAACTCTCACAGGTACTGCATGTAGCATAAAAAATATTCTCAAATCATAAAATGACAAACTGCAGCCCAACAGGCAACGACAGCTGTCAGTGTGTCAGTGTGCTGACTTGACTATGACTTGCCCCAAACTGCATGTGATTATCATAAAGTGGGCATGTCTGTAAAGGGGAGACTCGTGGGTACCCATAGAACCCATTTTCATTCACATATCTTGAGGTCAGAGGTCAAGGGACCCCTTTGAAAATGGCCATGCCAGTTTTTCCTCGCCAAAATTTAGTGCAAGTTTGGGGCATTATGTAGCCTCCTTCCTGACAGACTAGTATGGTTGGTACCAATGGACTCCTTTTTTCAGGTTTTCTAGTTTCATATTATGCCAGTATATTCACTCTAGCTTTAAAATTGAACCCGCTACAATCTCCGAAAGAACGATTGCGTTAATGCGTTAGAGAAAATTAGTGGCGTTGAAACAATTTTCAGGCGTTATTATTGTGTTAAAGTTGACAGCCCGAGGGAAAACATTTACATTTTGTTTTGGTGAACTCAATTAATTGATTAATTAAAAAAACTAGAAAACAATAAAGAAATTAATCATTAGTTGAAGCCCTGTGTGGTTTGGTGTGTGCAACTCGATTGATCCCAACTGTGAAGTTAGTGATATAAAGGTTTTAAAGAATGGTTTGTATGGTCTAGTATACTGTATGTCATAGCTTTAAAATATAAAGGTGTGAAATTGCATCAAAAAGATCATGCCACACGAGTCCACATACATTTCCCAGCTGTCTGAAACATGCTGGATCCTGTAGATCAGCAATGGAAAACAAACACCTGGAGCTTCCATAACCAGCAACCTTTGCATACATGTTGCACCGTTCTGAAAACAACACCTAGCTGTTATGACGTCTGTGTTTCGCTACAGGAGGTTACCCTGAGTAAATCATTATTCCTCTCGGCTGTACATGTATGTACACTGTATGTGCACAGGTTAAAGATTTTACCTCCTCTCTCTCTTCCTCTCTTCCTCTCTTCCTCTCTAACTCGTCCCCACCCCTCCCCCATTTGGATGGCAACAACCCCACCCGTCCTCAGCTCAGCTGACCAGCCTGTCCACGCTGCCCCCTGCTGACCGACAGCTACGGGAGCCCGCCCTTCTCAGCAAGAGAGCCACTGTGGAGGCATGGCTGACCAGAGAGGCCAACACACTACAGAAATACAGACTGGTGAGACATGGGGATGCACACTTAAAGAAAACATGCTGTATGTATGTGCAAGAATGTGCGATTTGCAAGCTCCTCTTGTCTGTGTATGTGCAGGACCTGGCAGAGAAGCACCAGAAAACACTGCAGCTGTTGAGGAAGCAGCAGACCATCATTCTGGATGATGAGCTGATCCAGTGGAAGAGACGGCAACAGCTGGCAGGCAACGGGGGCCCGCCGGAGGGAGGCCTGGACATCCTGCAGTCCTGGTGAGTTCTCTTCCACCTCCCACCAAGATCACAGCCGCTAGACTCCCTCACAAAACAAAGGGGCACAGGTTTACAAGCTCTCAATTGACTACCGCTGGGTTTATTGGCTCCTAATAACAGAGATAAAAAAATCTATCCAGTCGAGGATTTCAGAGTTGTTTTGAACGATCCTGTTTCAATCTTAATTGCTAATGTTCTGCTGGAGTCAGTACAAATGTTAAGCAATGTAGAAACATAATACCTTTGTCCATGTCAATCCTGAAGTCTACTTGTGTGCTTGTGTGTGTGTGTTAGGTGTGAGAAGCTGGCAGAAACTATCTGGCAAAACAGGCAGCAGATTCGGAGGGCAGAGCACCTCAGACAGCAGCTGCCCATCCCCGGCCCCATTGAAGAGCTCCTCAACGAACTCAACAGTACTATCACAGATATCATCTCAGCATTGGTCACCAGGTGCGTGTGTGTGTGCGTGTGTGTTGAGGTTCATCTAAACTTCTAAAGGCTGAATCTAGACTAAACAAGCTGATTTAACGGCATGAATGTAGGTCAGTTTAGTGTCAATACAAATATATCAGCCCCAGCGTGTGTGCAGTGTGGGCCTTTTTTGCAAACAAGTCCTACTTACACAACATTTTGTGGTCAACAGAGTGAGAGAAATCATTTTTTACTAAAATGTAATTACACAGGCATTCAGTTTATCCGCATAATGATTTAATCCACATGTGTGACACTACTGTTTACTGTTTGTTTGTATTCTCTTGTTTCCGTGAGTAAGGACATTTCACTTTAGTTTAAGTCTTTTAAAAGATAAGGTTGAAGTTGCAGCCGTTAGGATTTCAGTCCTGGTCGACCTGTGGTTACCGTGGTAACAACCAGACTGTTTTCATATGCACGTAACCAACAGAAATTGAAGCGTGCATCATGTGTTACTGGACATTCATAGGAAAACCCAAGAAAAACGAGGAATAACTTTTCGTATGATATCATAGGAACCGTTGAATAACGATACGTTGCAAAAACAAGTTACCAGATATACAACAGAAGAGCAACAGCTTTATCTGTTTATGGTGCAGCCAAACAAACTACTGTTGTAGTCGCTTCGTCTTGTTGTCAATACTTATATTTGATGCACTATCAAAAAAAAATTTAAATCCTGTGACTGTTTTAGAATGAACTAGGGCAACAGACGCTCAGCGACGGCCCCAAACTGTCTGACGGCCGACCGTCGGCTCGCTGTGTCATAGGGCCTTTATATAAAGTTAAAGTGTGTGTCCTGTCTGCACGTGTTAAAGTCTGAGCCCTGTCAACTAAAGATCACATTTAACACATTACATCATCCAGCACTGATTCAAACCCCATTAGTACAGAATGAGATGCAGACAGAGGAGGCGAGATGTGGTCGAAGAAGACTATATTCACAGCAGGGAGAAGAAGAAGAAGAAGAAGGAGAAGAGAGAGAGTCAGGACTGAATACAAATGTGCCCAGAGGCAAAGGATGGACGTTAAATGCACCTAAAGAGATCTGCGGAGACAAAGAGAAAGCAGTGTGCAAGAGATTAAAGGAAAGCGAGGGCACACGCAACTTGTTGCAATAAATACTTTTAGGCCCGAAGGCACATCTGCCAGGGTCTTTTAGCCCTTCAGCGTTTCTCAACAGGAAGTAATCCTGACAGTATCCTCTACGTCTCTTCTTGAAGATTGTCCCTACAGGGACCCGTAGCACATTGAGAAACCATGTCTGTGTCACTGCGATTACTGATTGGCCACAGACATGCCTGCGCCCACACAGTAATGCATTGCTTTCACGCACAGTACAAACACGGGTTATGTTTCTCCAACAACATCCTCCCTATATTCCCCTGAAGCCCCCGGAGGCTTCAGGCTGACAATTGGAGAGCGTTGTCTTCTCATCACCACTTGGTTCAGCTGCAGACCAGAACGCTTCAAGTCTCATAACAACATTTATGTATTAGCTTCCAAAGCTGCCCCTGAGCCTGCAGGCTTAATCATTAGGCTGTGTTGTTTCATTTCTTGCTTTCTATTTGTGTTAATGTGAAAATCAGAAGACGGCTAGACAGAGAATCACACCTTGCTTTCATTACCTTCAATACCTTCCATTAGTGTACTATGGTTATTTACAGCGGCTAATGTTCTCAAACCTGCAGATCAGTAGAGCTGAACGGAGCCCTGTTGAGTTTTCATTGTAAGCAGTTAGCATTCAGCATTTCATGTGTACCTAAAGTCTAATGAACACGGTGAAAGCACGCAAACCTCATAAAACATTAATACAGTCTTTTGCATGTTTTAAACGTGCATTGTTTATATTCTGTGTTCACATCATTTTGCAGCCTTAATTTAGATCCAGTTTTGTTTGGAAATGTGTTGTATATCTTAACTAGCTACAATAAACTGTAAGAATGCATCCAAAGAAGCCATTATGGCTGTTAACAAGTCAATTTGACGTGTTGCATGCTCATGCTAATGCTGGTAGAATACATGCAAACAAAACTTTGCTCTGAAGATCCACAAAACATATTTTTTATTTATTATTATTATGTTTTCAGATTGTCTGTTTGTCCGTACGTACGTACCACTCTCATGAATGCAATATCTCAGGAACGCCTCGAGGAAATTTCTTCAAATTTGGCACAGACTACTTGGACTCGAGGATGAACTGATTAGATTTCAGTGGTCAAAGGTCACAGTGACCTAACTAGACACATTTTTGGCCGTGGTTCAAGAGTTCATACTGTATTCTAGTTATGACAATTTCACAGAAATGTCTAACAGGATAAAATGATGAAGTGATGACATTTTGACCACACATGGATGTAAACTTGATTTGTTGGCGGAGGCGTACAACCGCGAGGCGGTAATTCTAGTTTTAACATATTTCTTTGCTACAATTTATGAGATGCTTCAAAAGAAAAATGTGGAAGGAGATAATGTTCAGCAAAGTTTATTGACATATTGCACTGAGCCATCTAATCAACAGGGTTTTGTTCTCATCCTTCATTCAGTCCAACTCCCTTTTTGTCTCCACAGCACCTTCATCATTGAGAAACAGCCTCCACAGGTGCTAAAAACCCAAACCAAGTTTGCCGCTACAGTACGCCTCCTAGTGGGCGGGAAATTGAACGTACACATGAACCCTCCGCAGGTGAAAGCCACCATCATTAGTGAACAGCAAGCCAAGGCCCTGCTGAAGAACGAGAACACAAGGAAGTAAGTCCAGTCATTCAGCTCAGTGTGGATTTGGGTTTCTCTGGCGGTTCAGACTTTAGCGACATGGTTTATTTTGAATTAATACATAAAAAACATCAAGTGTCAACCTCCGGTGCTGAGAAATGAAGCCAACGCGGAAGTGCCAAAAACTGCAGTTCCTCAAATGGCCACTTGAGTCTGGCTCCAAAAGGAAGTCAATCCCCAGAGAACCCCATGTTAAAACGCCCAAGCAGAAATAAACATGTTTACAGTCTGGTATGAAAAACGGTTTTAGTCTCTATAGCTAATTTCCCCGTTCATGACAACTGCACTGGTGTGAATATTTATATAACTCACCTGTTTCATTTATATTAAGGCTTAAAGTTCGGCATAATTGAGGGCGTGGCTGCTTTGAGTGACAGCTGGGTGTCGTCTCAGGTCACTAGCAGTCTGCTCTGCTGCATCACCCAGGCTCACCTCAGCTCCACCAACGATCCATCTATTTACCCATTTTTGGATTAGCCGGGAGTTAGGCTGTGTCGTCACTGCCAAGATAGCGACGGCTGCAGCCACCCACTTTGAGCTTCAGAAACCTCTGGGTGAAATCACGATTAGAGATTACATACATATTGTATGCAGTCTGTGTTTCGCACCAGAATGCTTTCACGCTGTAGCACTAACACGTCATCCTGATGTTTCCGACACATTTTTTAGTATCCCTACTTTATTTAGTGGCGACACCGCGGTGATCTCCCATGGCACCGTTAATGACGGATTCTTAGTTTTCAACAGGGATTACTGGATCCCAGGATGAACTCTGGCCCAGTGTGTTTCCAGACCTCATCACAGAGACATGGCTGGAACGTGAACAATGCCTCAGAGGAATCTATGGTGTGGATGCAGAATCCACATTTAGCCTGTTCCACGGCCTCGCTCCACATTCCTCCTGACAAATAAAAAACCTTCCAAGACTGTAGGTCAGCCAGGCAGCCAGCGGTTATATGGCTTAGCAATTCAACAGCTTAGCCATCTTCTGCTGTTTCTCATCTAAACCACTTGGTATGGCAACCGATCTGCAACCCAGAGACATCTGCTCGGTGTTTTCTCATGTAGAGAAGAGTAGAGAGGTGGTTAAACCTTCCAATTATACGAGTACGAACGTCGTTCCTACACCGTGCGTGTGTTTCACTCAGCTCCTGCCGTCCAAACGAGCATCATTTCATTTTAATTTGTTCCGGGAAGAATATAATTGTCAGCACTTGAGTGCGTCATTCACAGCCAACATTACAGCTAATTGACTCACTCCTTGATTGTCTCTCTCTTTCAGTGACAGCAGTGGAGAAATTCTCAACAATAACTGTGTGATGGAGTACCACCAGACTACAGGCACTCTCAGCGCCCACTTCAGGAATATGGTGAGTGTTCCTGAAGTGAAGTAACTACACTGAGTTGAATGTCTCAATGTCCATGGGTCGGTACTAGAGTGAAACTGACCCTGCAGCAAGATGTGTCCATCAGAAGTATGGAGATCGACGGCAAAAGTGGCTCTATGTTAGCTATGCTTGAAATAATATGATAACTGTAAATATAGAGTATTTCCTTTGGGTGAAATAGCATCACTTGTTATTAATGTAGTACCAATCGTTTTTGGATTTCTAGAAAAATTAATAATTATATTGAAATAACGTTTAAGGGGAAATACCCCAGGGGAATAGGGTAAAAAATAGGGCTGTCAAAGTTAACTCGATAATAAAACTATAACGCAAATTTCTTTTAATGCCACTAACGCATTAATGCAACTTACGATTTTTAGGTTGTAGCGGGCTCAGTTTTAAAGCTAGAGTGAAGATACTGGTATCATACGGAGGTTGAATAACACTACAAACTTATGCAAAATTTTGGCGAGGAAAAACTGGCATGGCCATTTTCAAAGGGTTCCCTTGACCTCTGACCTCAAGATATGTGAATGAAAATGGGTTCTATGGGTACCCACGAGTCTCCCCTTTAGAGACATGCCCACTTTATGATAATCACATGCAGTTTGGTGCAAGTCATACTCAAGTCCCTGGCAGCACATCACCCCCACCCTCATCCACCTCCACTGGCTCCCGGTCAAGTCCCGCATCACCTACAAAATCCTCCTCCTCACCTACAAATCCCTCAACGCCCTGGCTCCTCAGTACCTATCTGACCTCCTCCACCCTTACACACAGCCCCGGAACCTTAGATCCTCAGGCACGGGTCAGCTCTCCGTCCCTCACACAAGAATGAGAACTTTTGGGGACAGAGCCTTCAGTGTGACAGCCCCCACACTTTGGAACTCTCTCCCTATAGAGCTCCGCAACGCACCATCTCTGGACACTTTCAAAAGACTCCTCAAAACCCACCTCTTCACCAAGGCCTATGGCCTCTAGCTACTGTTACATTTGTTGTATTTATTTATGTCTTTGTTAAGCGTCCTTGGGTTTCATGAAAGGCGCTATATAAATCCAAGATATTATTATTATTATTATTAAGTCAGAACACTGACAGCTGTTGTTGCCTTTTGGGCTGCAGTTTGCCATGTTATGATTTGAGCATATTTTTTATGCTAAATGCAGTACCTGTGAGGGTTTCTGGACAATATTTGTCATTGTTTTGTGTTGTTAGTTGATTTCCAATAATAAATATATACATGCATTTGCATAAAGCAAGCATATTTGCCCACTCCCATGTTGATAAGAGTACTAAGTCGATTGACAGCCCTAGTAAAAAAAAATGAGCTAATAGATATCACCATGAAACTTCCTCAGTTGATTACTTACATTAAGACAACTATTTGTTGTATTACAAGTGTTCTGATAATTTATGTTTAAATATGCAAATTAGGCATAATCTAATGCTAACTTTTGATCAATTTAGGTGAAATCCACAGATGTAAATAGACAAAGTAGTAAAATAAACACCTAAATGTGTGTTTTGGATGTCTTCTCTCCACTAGTCTGAAAGAAGACATGTTATGGAAGCAAAATAGCCCAAAATCTCAAAATTGACCAGTGCATGAAAAGTTTTTGTCTGGGGTATCTCCCCTTAAATATAATCTTGTAGGATTTAAAAGCATCAGTGTTGTGCTGTTTGCTAGTGTGAGTGTCTAGTGAATGTGCAGTGAGGTATTAAAAGTACAGTATGTACTGTACAAACTCATGGCAACTCAGCAATGCTTTGCAGGATCAGTAGAGCCGCTCTCTACATCACTCATGTTGTTAGTGACAATCCTTAAAGACTTCCATGGATTATTTACATGTCAGCCCTTTAGTCAAAGTGAATTATGCATGCATGTGCTGTACGTATGATGTGTGCTTTGTCAGCCGTACATCCAGTATTGCTCATTCTTACAAGTGTCGTCTGTCATGTAGTCTTTGAAGAGGATCAAGCGGTCGGACAGACGAGGAGCCGAATCTGTCACAGAAGAGAAGTTCACCATTCTGTTCGAGTCCCAGTTTAGTGTCGGAGGCAACGAGCTCGTCTTTCAAGTGAAGGTAAGAGGGCGCAGACTGACAGACACAAAGATACTATCCATTCTTACTCCTGCAGGAGGGGCAACCTGTTTTTACCTTAAAAGTTACAAAACCTTTAACATCCACTTCTACGCATACTGTGAAGTCCAGTGCACCACATCACCCCGACCAATCCTACTCATTCCCTTTCCTCATCTGTGGTTTTATGCTGTTTATTAACAATATCTTATTTGCCATTAAAACCATAGAAATACTGTGAAGGTTTAGCGGTATTTATTGTTACAGCATTCTGATGGTCTCCCCTGTTTCTCTGAACAGACGTTATCACTACCTGTAGTGGTGATAGTTCACGGTAGCCAAGACAATAACGCCACAGCAACTGTGTTATGGGACAACGCTTTTGCAGAGCCGGTGAGTAAATGTTTGTGAGTGTTCAAAATTATATTTAGAGATGATTACAACAGTTTTATGAATCAAATGTACCTTTATTCATCACATTTTCAGCATTTAGATACCGAGATGCTGTCAATAAAGGCACACATAGGAATTGTGTTCATCTACACAACATAATGATCAATTCTGAAATTCATTTATCAAACAAAAGTGCCAAACACTTGTAGATTGTAATCCTTCTAGTTGTTCAGATTTGTAGCTTTTTTCTATTGAATCAATTCTGACAATTTAAGCTATTGGAAGGAGGTTAAGGGACCCTTTGATGGGCATTTGTTCTTGTTTTCTGACATGTTATAGACCAAACCGCTTCTATCTGAGAAAAAAGCTGAGCATTATTTTAGTTATTACATCTATCTTTTTTCAATAAATTTTGACTTTTGGACTTTACAACACTCTGGAGTTATTGGAAATGTTTATTGGATCACAGGAGTCGGAAACAATCCTACGCAGCCACCACTAAATCTACAAATAGTATAATACTAAAAATATTATCTGAACTTTATCTGCAACTGTGCAGAAATACAGAGTTTAAACAGAATGTAGTCTACTAAGTAGCAAAAAAACACATCTTTTTAAACAGTTTTATATACAGACTTCTTTTGTATAAATAATCCAGTAAGTGTGTTATTATGATTTTAGTTATACATGTGCAAATCTAATTTTGACAACATCAGAGCAGACAAAGTGCACCTCCACTGTTGGGAACCACTGGACTAAACCATTAATCAATTAATAAAAAAAACTATTTAGTAGAATAAACAGTTATTAAAAAAGAATCAGTTGTTGCTGCCCGTCATATAAATATGAATGCATATGAATAACCTCGTACAAGGTGAAGTTAACGAGAAGGTTCATTTCTGTGTACTGTATGTTTTGTCTATTCACTTGAATCCATTCATGATAATCCTCGCAGAAACAATGATGCAATATAAAAACACTACCCCTCTGGAAATAGCTGCGTGTGCTCTTGTTTAAATGCTCCCATTTGCACATTTCATCTATGACCATGTTTTGCACTCTGCCGCCACCTTGCAAGCGTCGATACAGCTCATGCAAATCCTCTGCTGTCTCCGCTGCGTCCACAGGGACGGGTGCCTTTCCTCGTGCCAGACAAGGTGCTTTGGCCTCAGCTGTGTGATGCCATCAACATGAAGTACAAGGCGGAGGTGCAGAGTAACCGAGGCCTGTCGGAGGAGAACCTGGTCTTCCTGGCTCAAAAGGCCTTCAGCAGCTCCAGCAACAACCCTGACGACTACCGCAACATGACGATGACCTGGTCACAGTTTAACAGGGTCAGCGCCAGTCTCTCCCTCTCCAGCACCGTATATAAAGAGCATACTAATTATCTGTTATCAGCTCTAATGTATGGATTTCTATCATGCTGACAGAGGGTTTGCATGTTTAAAATGCCCTCAGGCCAGTTTCAGTTAGCCGTTTCAGCCGCATGCTTGTTCTCCATGGAGCCATTTACTATTGGTTATTCATACATAGAAATATTTCATGCTCCATTTGCAGAGCTCCTACAGCCCTGTTCTGTAGTGGACTTGAGTGAGAGCGCCTCGTTGGTGGCCAGGTCTTCATCTTAATGGGCCTGTTGTTTGTCCACACAGTGAAAGGCTGGAGGCCTCATTTTCTGGCTCAACACAGCTGGCGATGGCAGACAACGCACTCACAATCACCACACACACCATCAGTCTCATTAGATTACAGGAACATCACGTTTTAGCCGCTTCGCAGACGTGTGGTGTGTAAAGGCACACACAGTTTCACATGTACACATACAGCTGCACACTTGGTTAAGTCATAAACACAACTGGGATGATGAGGACATGTTGTTCTCTGTATTTATGGACTGGATAAACCTGAGGGAATGTGAAAACCTTTTTAAAAGATGTACAGTATACTGTGTGCTTTTTTTTAAAAGAGGACCCATTATGCTCATTTTCAGGTGCATATTTGTATTTGGCTTTAATTTTCATTTTTAAAAAATATTTTTCTCATACTGGTTGTGCTGCAGCACGTCTTTTCACCCTCTGTCTGAAACGCTCTGTTTGAGCTCCTTCCCCCATCTTCCCAAAAAGCCCAGTCTCCTCTGATTGGTCAGCTGTCCCACTCTGTAGTGATTGGTCAACCGAACCACACTCTTCGGGCTTCGCTCCATCTCCGCTCTAACTAACTTTTCTTTGAGAGCGTGTCAAACTAGCCGCTAGGCAGGTATTATGCAAATGCGTTACTTGGTGACATCCCCACGTTACGGAAACTTCAAGCGAGGCGTTTCAGGCAGTTCAGGAGCAGTGTTTCTGTGGGGGAAAGTAACTCCCTTTGGCGTGGACTTTGGGCTTTGTAACTTTACAGACCTTTTACATGCACAAAAAACTACACTAAAGGAAGGGGGAAAAACACAAAAGCATAATAGGTCCTCTTTAAAAACTCTTTTTTCCCCAAATCCTTTTGCTTACAGGAAAGCTTGCCGGGGAGGAACTTCACATTTTGGCAGTGGTTCGATGGCGTGATGGAACTCACAAAAAAGCATCTCAAACCACACTGGAACGACGGGTAAGGAAATTGCTGAGTTTTCAATCGTTGGCTGCAAAATGTGGCAGAAGAGAAAAATAAATCTCTTTTTTCAATTTTGCAGCTGGACTGCATGTTCTGAGAAATAAATGTTTTCCTGTCCAAATTTTGGCAGTCTTTACAACTCAGGCAGGGGTTCATGTTTTCCATGGCAACCTGGGGAGCTGGACCTGCTCTCGCCAGTAAACTAGGATTCAAATATTGGAAAAAGGTGATGTGTATGACAGATTTAGTGTCTTTCTTTTTCTTTATATATCTCTCTCTCTTTTTTAGAGCCATATTGGGCTTTGTGAACAAGCAGCAGGCTCAGGACATGCTGATGTCCAAACCCAACGGTACTTTCCTTCTGCGCTTTAGTGACTCTGAGATTGGAGGAATCACAATCGCATGGGTGGCAGAAAATCCTAACAAAGCAGGTATGACATGTAAATGTGTGTTACTGTCACAGCACAGGTAGTACTGGTAAAAGGGTTAGATATTAGGTTTAGGGGATTTAATTACAGCTAACCCTTATGGATGTACCAGCTGCTAACCAGCCACAACAAATGCTGAAGGCCTTGATCGTGCCCCTGCATCATCACTCATCCAACTGGGTGGTTGGAGCCGCGCCCGGCGTCCTTGTGTTGCTAATCGTGCACTGAGCTCACCGATGGTTTCAGTTCTCTGACAGTAGAGGCATGCTGAAATGAAACCAAACCTCAGACAGGCTCATATAAGGTAAGACCTTCCTTCTTGAAGCATGGCAGCCATCTGTGACGATGACAGTTACAACCCCAAATGTGAGATTGCATCATATCCAACTTCTGATTCAAACGTAAGCTTAAAACCTACCTATTCAGCCAGGCCTTTGATTAAGAATGGTTATTATTTTATTCACTCATCTTATTGTATTTAATTTGTATAATTTTATCCTATTTTATTATTATTTTATTAATCACTTATTTTATTGCATTTAAGTTGTACAATTGTATTCCATTTTATTATTTTATTGTATTTAAGTTGCATAACTTTATTCTATTTTATTATTTATCAATCACTTATTTTATTGTATATAAATTGTAATATTGTATTTTATTTTATTAACCACTTATTTTATTGTATTTCATTTTTATAATTTTATTCTATTTTATTGTTATTTCATTAATCACTTATTTTATTGTATTTAAGTTGTAAAATTGTATTCTATTTTTTTATTTTATTAATTACTTATTTTATTGTATTTAGGTTGTATATTTCTATTTTGTTGTTATTTTATGAATCTAGTTTTTATTTAACACTGTTTTACTACTATTACTGTTATTATAGCATTTAATTCTATTTTATTACATTTATTTATTTATTATTGTATTTATTATTTAATTTTTTCGCATGCATTGATCTCAAATGATCAAATTCTTAAATTGCTGAATTTGTTTTGTATGTTCCGTTGTTTTCACGGTCCACACTTGTTCTGTCTTATTTTTGGTCAGTCATCTGTGAGGCACTTTGAACTGCTGTAACCTGTATGAAAGATGCTATACAGATATAGTTTGATTGATTGATTGACTGATTGATAATGATGTAGTTTTTAGATTATTCAAGTAAAAACAACTGTAAAAATACTGAAATTAAAATGTTGTGGAGAAAGACTGATGTGGGTGCTTTCTGTGTTTGTCCAGGTGAGAGAATGGTGTGGAACCTCATGCCCTACACAACCAAAGACTTCTCCATTCGCTCTCTGGCTGACCGCATCAGTGATCTCAATCACCTCCTGTTCCTCTACCCCGACAGACCCAAGGATGAGGTTTTCTCCAAATATTACACCCCTCCACTCTGTAAGCAACCTCCTGTTTGCACTGTTTCACTTTCTAAATTGAACATCACAGCTTCGAATCATCTCCAGTGAACTGTGGATGTATTGATTGCTGTATGACGACTGCACTGAGCCTTCATTCTCTCTCTCTCTCTCTCTCTGTGCTTGTTTGTTTTAAAGCTAAAGCAGTGGACGGCTACGTGAAACCGCAAATTAAACAAGTGGTGCCCGAGTAAGTACCGAGCTTCCTCTTCTTTCATACCTGCTCTCCTCTTCTCCTTTCCTTCCTTCCCTGCCGTCCACCCACCAGTTTTTCCTCTGTGGCAACATTTAGAGTTAATCACCAAATATTGGACCCTGAATTCAGATCAGCTATTAGTTAGCTGTTACAGTTGGAGGAGGCCAATTAAGGATGGCCAGGGTTCCTGAGCGAGCTTGTCTTCCTCTCATCATTAGAGTTAGGCTTGTTAGTTAGCAAGCCCCGCTCCCCGCCTGTCTCCACGGTTGGTTCACCCGCAGCACATAGAATGACCATAATGATGCAGCGAGGCCTGGAAAACACGCTGAGGGTAGTTGCTTAGGCAACTGCTGAATAGACTCATAGGCTTTTATCTTGTGTGTTCGTGTGTGTGTGTGTGTGTGTGCGTGCAGGTTTACTACAACCAATCCAGACCCAGCAAGTGGGAATCCAACCTATATGGATCACGGCGCCTCTCCAGCACCCATCAATCACCCTCACACCTACGGCATATACCCACCTATGTGAGTCAACAACTCCTTTGAACATATGCTCTGTCTGAAAGTGCCTTTTTTATGAGAGTAAAGAGTGTTTTGTTGCTCCTGCTGGGTTTTTGTTTTTTGGTGATGTGCTGCCAGCTTGTCTGAGTGTGGTTTGGCTCCACTCTGTGTCCCGTGGCAGGAGTGACTCTATGTTGGACGCGGACGGGGAGTTCGACCTGGACGACACCATGGACGTGGCGAGGCACGTAGAGGAGCTCCTCCGGCGGCCCGTAGAGAGCCAGTGGGGCGGCCAACAGTCCTGACCCTTGACCGTTTTAACCCGCGACAACACCAAACAAACCCTGCCTCCCAACTTGCCCCACTCGCATTGACATTTCTCATGGTTTAATTCCATTCATTTCTCTTTTTATTTTCAGATAGCTATAATGTGAAATGTTAATAATGGTTGTGATTTTTCTGTTCAGCATGAGAGCATGCATGTCGGTGACTTCTCTTAGTTTTATTTGTGTCCATAAGTGTTTAGGTATAAAGCAAAACCTACAATGTTACAGTATTGTGGAAAAGAAAAGGTGATGCTCATTCACATTGTGCATGCATTTCCAATTGATTTTGAACAGATTTAAAAGAAAAAATGCTACTGTATGAAGTCATTTTAACAGTTGAATGTTTCTATTTTGATATTTTCTGCTTTGTAAATGAGTTATCAGTATTTTGATAGTGACATTGAACTTGCCCTTTGACAAAAAAATAATCTTATTGAAGAGTTTTGCTTTTGCTTTAACAACATAACCAGAGTCATTTTCTCTGCAGTTACAAGTCAGTTCTTTTGAATCCATATACACTAACCTAAAGGCAGAGTGACTCGCTTTGCTTTCTGCAACTGACACATCAGCACGCGGTACACAAGTGTACGATGTATTTGTTCACCAGCTGAAACCCAGGAGCGCGCTTCATGCACCTCACCTCGCTCTCACAAGGCTTCTGTTTGTACACAGACATGCAAATCTAAGCATTTACCCAGCACTGCCTGCCTGCTTGTCCTCTCAGGTCCCTCTGTTTCCCCTCATCAATGCTACCTCGCATCATTCTACTGACAGTTCTGTTGTTGTTTCTGCGCCACGTTCACACCAGTAGGTACGGCCGTTGGGTTGTGTTGTTGTGATTTTGTGTTATATATGTGTGAAGAAGATCTCCTCACCGTCCCCAACTCACCTGATGAAGTCTAGAGGCGTGAAGTGTCACATGTCTGGTCCTGAATATCCGGCTCCCTTCGGACTTTTCCGTCCACTTGTCCCCGTGTCAAGACAACATGACCGCGCCAGCAGCTGAAGTTGCAAGTAGATAAATAGATGCAGGCTTTGAATGCTTGCACAGCCGCTGGGCCACATATAGAACTCAAGGATGTAGTGTCATGTTTGTCTGGCTTTTGTTTTTTGGTCAATATTAGTTTATAAAAGATAAATAAGTCTACTAGAAAATGTTGAGTCTATAACCCCCACTCCCTCCTCTGACACACACAATGCTGAATAGAAAACGTGTCAACAGCCTTGCACCTCAGGAATGAATCGCTTAGCTTAGCTGATGCAAAAGCCAAATAGAAAACCATCAATGTATACAAGAATATATGAATTTATTTTCTCTATCATAATTCTATTTTATTATTGTTTCTCTGGCACTCCCCCTGTTGAATGTACAACCCCTTTGCATGACCCTGTCGAGGTTACAAATGCCTCCTCAGCCTGAGCAGAAACTTTCACCGGAAGCACCAGTTTGGAAAAGGACACAGCAACTGGAAATCAGAAGAATTTATGATGTACTCTTGTGTTTGTCCGACAGACTTTACAGTATTAAACATATTCCCTCGTCTATCTTTTCATTTCTTCCTCAAACATTTGTTTTGTACCTTGCTTTCTTTCCTGTTGTTTGACATCTCGAGCAGTCTTGTGATATTATCCTTTATTACCAGTATTCTCATCATTTTTACAGCTTTGTTCAACTGTAGACTATGTATTTTTTTTTTTTTGATGATGATGATGATGATGATGATGTAGATGGCGCTGTGTGCTGTTCGATGTATGTACCATGTTTGTGGTTTGGGTTTATCACTTGGAGTTTTTCCAAGAGAAACAGCTGTTGAGTTGAAAAGAGGAAAATAAAGTTTTATAAATAATTTTAACTGAACCTGTAGAAGTACAGAAGATTTTGATGTCACTACAAAATAAATGCTATTTTTTGTTACATGTGCAGTCAACACCAATCGATTTAATCCCCAAGCAGATGAGTGGCACTCCAGAAGCTCACGTGGATTCAACAGGAATGTGCAGAGTCAGTATTGCTACTGTACACTGCTGTATTATTAATACACCGCAACATGTGAAAGAGTTTCTCTACAGTCGAGGACAAAAGGATTTTATGTTTAAACTTATAACAACAAACTATTGCTCTTAACCGATGCACTGTTTTAGGCTTTCTTTATGATAAAATATGGTAAAAACGTGCGGCTTTGGGTGGAAGGAAATGTGTTTTACAGGCGTTTCACACGAGAAAGTCTCTCATTTCGCAATTACATAAAATTACCATGTTGATAGTTTTACCTTAAAGGAACATTTCCCCAGACTTTACATCACTGCAGACTATTTTAAGCATGCCATTGTTGTAGGGCTGCAACTAACAATTATTTTCATTGTCAAAGATATTCAGTTTACTGTCATAGAGGAGAAAAGAAACCAGAAAATAATTCACATTTAAGAAGCTTGAATCAAAGAATTTCAACCTTTTTTCTTTTCTTCTTTGTAGCTCTATATTGTTGTTTAGGTTTTTCTCCAGTGCTGTTTCCTACCCTTTGAGTACAATATGAATATCAACTGCAGATATTTCATAATATGTAGACAATGAAGGTAGATATATCTATGGATCGATCCTTCTAAATGAACATCAAGTTCATTTAAGGTATTGCAAAGACATATTTTGTTCATGGGCAGATGGAAACCTCTGACATTTGAGACTTTGCACAATGTATCTTTCACAAACTGGAGCATTGAGGATTCAAGTTTGTTTTCACACTGCACTAAACTGAATGTAAACTAATGTGATAAAAGAAATCTAGTTTGGTATATTTGGTCTTAGTAAATCGAGGCGATGTTAAACTTGTTATGTAGTAAATGGTGCATGAGCAACCTAAAATCTGGACATACGAGAGGGTAAGTACAGAAAGCCTGCAGGAAAGATAATAATAGTTTGATTATATGCATACTTGTGTTTTACCACATTATTAAAATGCACTGCCCTGTGAAGAAGCTCAATTCTGCCATCTGGTGGATATATAAACACAACATTTTTTTTAATGTGTGTGTATTTGAAGCTTAAATGTTAATCACCTGCCTGGTGTAATGCCTTGGAAAGATGATAAGAAAATCTAATTTGCGTGGAATTCAATAAAATGTGACCACTTAAATGATTTTCATTATCAGGTAATTATACCTTCAGAAATTCATTGGCTGCTTCCTGAAGAGAAAAACTAATTATTATGGTTGATTATGTACTGCATGCCTGTCGTTTCTTCATTATTTATACATGATCTGCAGGCTATTATGTCAAAGGCTTCAGGTCAGTGATTGTAATCCAGTGTGAAGGGCTCCTAGAGGTCAGTGGTGGGTTGTTGCTTGGATACTAAACCTGCATCCATTACAAGGGCTTTTTAACAGACGTGTGGCATGAGCACTGTGGTTTGCACCTGAAGCTTCTCCTGCCGCAGTGGGTCTTAAAATAATGTACTTTATGGAGTGGATTTATCAGTGTATGTTTATATCAAAATTACATTATTTAAGAAAAAAAAAATGTCTCATTTGCTTTACCACAGTTTCAAACCCAGCTTGGGGCCCTTCTGTGTGGAGTTTGTGTTTGATAGTGTTAGATAATCTTTTTCTCAGTTTCTAGACCCTCATATTGTCCAGTTAATCTAAGTTTACTTTTGATTTTGTTAAAGATATGCAGTGTTTGCTGTACATTTCTTTCTCTTTGGATGTAAGTTGGTTGATCCACAGTTGCTCAGTCTGTATAAGGATTGCAGGCTTGGGAACCGGAGGTTGGATAGTGCAAGTCCTGCACAGACCACCGTACGGAGCATGGACTCAAAACCTCTAGCAAAACCATATCACAACATCTGAACATTTACCTGTGCTCGGACGGATGCTAATAAAGTAAAACAGAGCAAAGCTGGAGAGGTTTTAGTAGAGGCATGTTAAGGCGGAATCTCCAAATCGGCCATTTGGGTACCATCTGTTCCATTTGACATTTTCTCAGATAACTATAAAACTCATTTAATTTCATTTTCAATGTCACTATAAATATTAATTCCACCTAAATAAAACTTTGTTGTTGTTTGTTTTGAAAAATCAATCAATCAGATCTCTATACATGTTCCCATTCAAAGAAAACCATAACCCAGTGGTCTATTATTTGACCAGCTCAGGATGAGGTCAGTACCCCGATTTATCCACTAGAGCAGGGGTCAGCAACCTTTACTATCAAAATAGCCATTTTAGGCAAAAAATAAAATGACTTTATTCTCGTAATATTATGACTTTATTCTGGAAATCTGAGATGTTTTTTCCCTCAATGTGGCCCTAATACTTCGTCGTACATTTGCGCTTTGGCCCTCACTGTATTAGACTTATATACTATATACTTAGACTATAAACTGTGTTACTTTCATCACAATGCTCAAATGTTTTGCGGCTCCAGACAGATTTTTTTATTTTTATTTTTTGCCTAAATTGGCTCTTTTGATAGTAAAGGTTGCTGACCCCTGTCATATCTGAAGGCTCTGCTGAGGTAGCAGCTATGTTTTAGAGGACAATAACCTCATTACCAGCTAGGTTAGAGGTCTCCGTCTTGTTCTCTTGGTAACAGAGCTTTGTAATGGCAGCAGCTGGTTTAAGGTGTTTTTTTTTAGTAATATTGTTGCTTGTTGTGTTTCTTCTGACTCAAGGAAGTTCTTATCAGTGTGCACAGTTTCAGTTGGGTGTTTGTTTGTCCTATTTCTCATAGCCTTGGTTTGTCAGGGACAGTTGGGTAGCTACTCCCACATGCCTTTATAGCTGTTTAGGTCAAATTTAAATAGTCAAATTTTTTGATTTACACATCCCAGTCACTTTACTCCAGAGATCAGGATGTCCTGCAAGGCTCACTGGTATCAGGCAAGTGTCTTTAACCCTCTGAGACCCGACCGACTTTACTGTCTTTCTGAGGCTGTAGCAGGTTCAGTTTTAGAGCTAGAACTAGATACTGGGGTCTCTAAACAGTCTTGAATTACATGTATTGGGTATCACTGTAAAGCTGAGACTCTTTTGGATCCAATGAGGCCAATTGTATTCATGTATGATGATGTTAGTCACCATAGTAGCCATTTCATTGTAGTGAGGCCATTTTTGGACATTTGACCTCACTGTATAAAGTGACCTGTGTTCACCTCTAGGATAATCACAGCCCCATGAAACTTTACAGAACAAACTACAGACCTAGGGCATTCAGAGGATGGATGGCTTTCCTAGGTAGATTGACAATAAGGGGGTTTCTGAGCAGTTTCCAGACAGAAGTGCTCACCATCCAATCGCCGAAAAATGCAATTCTTGCAGAGATCTCCAAATGTCAAAAGTTTTTGATCCAATATCACAGCATGGCTTTTTCTATGGTGTTCCTCAAGGCCTTGGTGTCTTAATGTGGTATTTTGGAGGGATTATTGATCTTTTTTTTTTTATCAATTCTCGATTGGTAAAATGGTTCAATTTAGTTCCAAATCTCTGTAACAAATGATATCAACTCAAACATTGCTGCAACAACTTATGGGACATAATAGAGCATGGGAATGGCCATCATATACTTGATCATTATGTTTTAAGTTCTTACACACTTTGACAATTTATTTTCAATAACTAATGAATTAATGAATTCATGTTTATATCTGATATATGACTAGAACAACTTGACTCACAGTGCTGAGCTGCATCTCAAATTAATCTTCAGGTTGCCAGCTTTCAGATGATGTATACCACTTCTATGAGACGTCCCCCTGTACCCCCCTAAAAAAGACAAAAACGGGTCGAATGTGGGTCTCGGGGGCTTAAATACTATTTTCTGGTCAAATGAAGCCTTTGGCATTCTTTTTGGGAGACGTGGACATCTACCACCAAGCTCTAGAATAACTCTAGCAGACATAGATATGGCCAGCACGTTTGCACTATTCATACAATTTAGAGACTTTCTCAAGTGAAGTCAACGAGCTGAAAAGATGATCTCTCCAGTAGATATGGGTATTTGGTTCTTTATTCTGGCTCATCTAAGCCATATCACCACCAGGTGTCAGTAAAGTCCAATGGATCAGACAGGGAGTTATGAACTGTACTGACTGGGTGTGGGGTGAAATCACAGTGATTTACTCAAAAAAGGGGTATGTAATTGATTGAGAGCAAAAAGCTTAAACAAGTTCAAATATACAGCATGTTTAAGGTTAAAATATAATGTGTTATAATGTGAATAAAATGCAATTCCTCAAAGTACAGTAAAGATGGCAGAGTAGTCTGGCATCCTGCTTGTTAAGTCTTCTCCTTTCACTACTCATTACTGGTATCCAGCCAATACTGACAGGTGTGACCAGCCAAACCATTTCCTCACTGAAATACCCGATTTATTTATTTTATATTTATTTATATTTGTAAACAAAATGTTGGCTTTCTGCTCTAATAATTCACTTAAATGTCTAACTTTATCATGCAACCCATGTAAACCCTGTCCTACTGTATATGCTATTGTCACTTCTCCACCTGAAATCTACACACTTGGGGTCTAGTCTACGACGGAGTATTAGAGCCACATTGAAGTCATACTATTTCAAGAGAAAAGTCATAACTATTACAATAAATAAAGTAATTTCCTCCTCCATAAAAGAGGCAATTCCCCCCAGGTCTGTGTGGCTCTTTTTTCAGAATAAACGCAGTTTCTTGCACAATCTTTTCAAGGTCCTGATATTTATGATAATGTGGTGCTTTATGTGCCAAAAGATGAAGTATTTAGTTATTTGTGAAACCTTTACTAAAGTATGCATATGTATCTAGGGACAGGTGTTGCAAATTAGCCTCCGCTATAAGCACTATGATACTTGCATCAGATAGCTGTTTTTATGTTGTCTATGTACATTGTATTGGTCCCTATTAAATAAACCATGAAGAAGAAGAAGTATAATTTCACACGATGCTCCACGTTCCTCATTTTCACACAGGCGGCACGCTGCTCAACTGCTAAAATAACACGTAAAATTACTACTTTATAATATTATGACTTTATTTCTCTTAAACTTATGACTTTATTATCATAATATTACGACTTTTTCTCGTAAACTTCTGACTTTATTCTCATATTACCACTTTTTTTCGTAAACCTATGACTTTATTTTCGTAATATTATGACTTTATTCTCGAAATCTCAGATTTATTTATTTTTCCTCAATGTGGTCCTAATACTCCGTCGTACTAATCACATATATATAAAAGTTTGAATTATATATGTAATTTGTGTCTTTATAAAAACATGATTCAATACAGGCCTGTTTTCCTGCCCAAGCAATGGGAACAAATCTTTTACATCATGAAACATTTGCCACATGTTCGTCCCTGTATTGTATAGGAGGCCTTACAGGTCACTTTAATAGAACGTTCATATCTTGTGTTTTCATTCATGGTGTTGGGGGTGTCTTTTTGTTTAGATCATGGATTGTGCCTTTAAAGAGTGACTATAAATGCAGAATTAAAAACTACACGAGATAAAAAGCCTTTGTGGGAAAGACTTCATGCAAGGTTGGACAGATGATCACATGGGTAGGCAGGCACAGGAAGTGCGATGGCAAAGCTCAGGAAGACGCACCCTCTGCTCGCCGGCTGTGAGCAGCAGGAGCTTCCTCTATAGATATCATCATTCAGATGTACAATTCTCACACTAATGTGTTTGTGGGATGTGGATTCTCGTTCATGTGGTTTTATTTTTGTCCCAATACACCAGCAAACATGCCCGTGCCACTGTGGGTGTGGGTTTACTGTGGGCAGTGTGGGCAAACCAACACTAATCCCATCTGGGCCCCCTGTGTGTTAGGTTGAGGGCTTGTGGGCCAGGCCTGGGCCTGTGGAGCTTGCTGGAGGCTGGTCCAGGGCTGGAGAGACAGTGTTAGGGATGTTGGGTGAGGGCTTGGGGGCATGGGGAGCTTGCTGGAGGATGTCCAAGGGCAGCAGAGTTAGGGTGAGGGGTTGAGGGCCGGGCCTGGGCTTGGGGAGCTTGCTGGATGATGTTCAAGGGTCAGCACAGAGTACCAGGACCATGAAAATCTCTGGCTGATTTTTTCAAAGTGTTTTTGCCTTTTTTTCCTCCCTTTTCTAATGTCTTCCAAAACAATTCAGTCTGATACAAAAACCATTCATCAGCCATTTCTGCTTTTTCGTCTTTTTCATCTTCTCTAGTGTGAAGAGGTTTTCCCTGCTCTCCAAGGGATTGTAAGCACAGAGTACCAGGACCACAACATTTCTGGCTGATTTTTGGCTAGACCGCAGCAAAGCCGGGTGAGTGAGCAATGAAGTTGTTGAGTGATGAAGTTACACCTTTGGTTGTCGAGTGTTTGAGATTCCTCATTGGTCGTTGCTCTTTCAAAATGAAGAAGTGTTTCTGCTGGTAACATTTTGCCGTTTATTTACCTCTACCACAGAGGGTACTATCTTCCTTTTAAAGGTCCAGTGTGTAAGATCAGGCAACATCTAGCAGTGAGGCTGCAGATCGCAACCTCTCCAAGTGTGTATAAGACAACTATGGTGGTCGACGTGAAAACGCGAACGGCCCTATCTAGTGATAGTTGTTGTAAGAGTAGTGTAGATCATTTGGAGCAGAGCCAGTGCGTAGAGTGTGTGTGTACATTGGAAGTGAGTGGTGAAGCGAGAGAGCTGCGGTGAATATTTGTGAGTGAACAAGTGAGCGAGTGGAGCAGAAGAAAGAGTTAGTTTAGCTTTGAGAATACAGTGTAAACCGCTTATAATGATCATGTCTGTCCAGGTCACATTGATCACTTTAAGCGGATGATTATTAGAACCGAATTGTTGTTTTTTGTGCATCATTTCTAATGCAGATTGCCATCTAATTGACATTTGTATATTTATTACATGAATACAAAGTAATGAAACAGACAATGACTTTCCTTTTCCCATCACTATATCAATGTGCACGTAGCACAGTTATCCAGCCGGAAAGCAGACGGTCCGTGAGGCAAAGTATCAAGGAAGTAAAGTAAAAAACAAAACAAAAATTCAACTATTAGTCTAATGTAGTTTTAAAATGTTTTTCTATATGTTGTCATGTATGAAAAGACCCAAAATGAACACTATAAGCGGACTATTTGATTACTATAAGCATATAATAAGTGAATTATTTAATCAGCATTTGTATAGGAATGATTCTGTCCCAAGCTTTTTGATCCATATAAGTGGTTGATCACTGTAACCGTGATCACTATAAGCAGTTTCCACTGTATCAAGTGAATGTACAGCGGAAGTTGCAGTTTGTGCAGAAATAATATAATAGTTGTTTCCCGGCGGCTGAGTGTTGTGTCGGGGGTTAACTCTAGAGCGAGTAAAGTTTTCGTCTCCGGCCCAAACAGGAAAAGTTAACAGTGTTTGGTTTGTCCATTCTACGCTACTGTAGAAACATGACAACCGGCTCCGTGAAGAAGCCTCGCTTCCTATGTAGATATAAACGGCTCATTCTAAGGTAGCGAAAACACGATTCTTATTTTCAGGTGATTATACACTAAAGAAAACATACTTATTAATATTATATTCCATTTCTGCCAATAGATCCCCCTAAATGCTACACACTGTTCCTTTAAGTTAGAAAAAGGAAACTATAACAGATGCTGTACACACCAAAGATATATATCAATGGTAGACACTGTAAATGAGAAATATAGGTGTGAGAGAACAAATCGACAAACACATGGCTTTTCTACAAAACCTTGCGTGGTAATAAATCCTGAACGTTTGACCGGGTGACCCTCGCTTCTATTCCCCTGTTGCCAGTGGGGATTAGGAGACTTGATCAATAGCCAGCTGTCATCAATAAGATGGCATGGCTTCTGTTGATGGGCCCCGGTGGGAGGAGGGGGCCGTTAGAGGCCTGAAGGTATGGCGGCGATGGAGATCCATTGGTCTGAACCTGACAGCTGCTGCTGCTGCAGGAGGGAGCGGTGCCTGACTGTATATAGCCATGGCTGACATCCTGCCACAGGAAACTACAGCAAACCTCAATGGAAAACAACAAGGGTGTTATTTAGAGTGACTTTGCCTTTTCAGGGCTCAAGAGTGCTGTAACAGCCTGCTCTGTATTTCATGTTCTCTCTCACTTGCTGAGCTCTTTTTAGCCTCAGACGAACTAAAAGTATGTTTTGCTCTTTCCATCATTCCTGATATTTTCACCGAGTAATGTAGTGCTTTACTGAATATTATTTGTGGGTGGATCAATCAGAGGCCCCTTTCACAAGGCAGACTGTGGTCACATCTCGTGGACTCATGTGAACTAGTCTGACTTACCCCCCTCTCGGTTTAAATCCATGTGGAGAGCCAATGTGTAAGTTTGGAGACTGGCCGTCAGACTTCTCACATTAAAGTCAGACAGCTGGGTCAGGCAGGGAGGCTTTTAAAAGCAGAACTTTTGCTGAATTATTTCTGAGAATGCATAATACATGACCCAGAGAGATCACGAGGGAAAGGAGGGAGTAGCGAGAGAGGAAAAGAAGGGAGCCTGAGATCTTTCCCAGTCCCATCTTCCATCCCCTTTTCACTCTTCCCCTCTGTCACATCATACATTCAAAGATTTCATTCACCTCTCCCTCTCAATGTCCCGCCCGTCCTTGAGAAGTAGCCGGGCTCCAGCAGTACTCACATTCTTGCAAGTCATTATCAATCATAGGACTGAATGCGATTAGAGAGGCTGTGTTTTGGCTGCAGATTAAGCCACTTATCACCAGCAAGGTCTGTGAAAACATCCATGTAGGAACACCCTTGAATAAGACTTTTTCAGACTGTCTCGCCCTCTGACAAAACATACCCGAACTACGTACCGTGTACAGTAATCCGCTGTGTGTCATGTGGGCGTTGCTGCTTACCAGAAAGTATTTCCCGTATTGTTTGCAGCGTTTACATGAAGGATAAAGATCCCAGTAGAATCAAGTCTGTGTGTGATGTAAAGACTTTGCTTTGGCTCTGATTTTTCTGGCCATATTTGACAATTATGAACAGACACTGAGCTCACGCTCTCTGCTGCACATGACTCCTTTTATACAAATTGGCTGTGATTTGATTTGCCTCCTCAGTGGGTTATAAATGGGGCTGCATTATCCCAGCTTACTGGCCACGTCTCGTCTGATGATGTGAGCTGGCCTGAAGTTGGATGTTGCACCATTGTTGTAGTTTATTTTGGCCTCAGAGGCGTGAGCAGATGCTCAGTTTTATGGGTTGTCCAGGTCATAGTATGTCAACGTGCGTGTTCTGTACTAACCGTTACTACTCTCCTTAGCACGTTTGGTAGGTGAAAACAGTATTGAGGTGTATCGTGAGCAGGATTCCCACCTTTAAAGCTACAGTAGCAGTTTAATAATGAAACATATCTGGTGAGTCTTTTCTCTGTACTGTCCTGCATTGCAACACATTACCTTGGAAACAAGGACTCACAAGGACTGTCATTGGAGGCCAGGATCAAATATTATTTTATTTTAATATTATTTTATTTATATAGCCCAATATCACAAATTGACCTAAAAGGCTTTTTAATCTATATTATAATATATATATATATTTATATATATATATTCATTATACTAGCTTGTCACAAAGGAGGCTAAATAACGCTCCAAACTTAAGCTAAATTTTGGCAAGGAAAAAAGGGAATGGCCATTTTTAAAGGGGTCCCTTGACCTCTGACCTCAAGATATGTGAATGAAAATGGGTTCTATGGGTACCCACGAGTCTCCCCTTTACAGACATGCCCACTTTATGATAATCACATGCAGTTTGGGGCGAGTCATAGTCAAGTCAGCACACTGACAGCTGTTGTTGCCTGTTGGGCTTGAGTTTGCCATGTTATGATTTGAGCATATTATTCTATGCTAAATGCAGTACCTGTGAGGGTTTCTGGACAATATATTTATGTTTTGTGTTGTTAATTGATTTCCAATGATAAATATATACATACATTTGTATAAAGCAAGCATATTTGCCCACTCCCATGTTGATAAGAGTATTAAATACTTGACAAATCTCCCTTTCAAGGTTCATTTTTAACAGATAAGAATGTGTGAATAATTTGCGATTAATCATGGGCAATCATGTGATTAATCACGATTAAATATTTTAATCGATTGACAGCCCAAATTTTTTACCAATATTTTATTGCACAATGCACACTCAAGTGGTTGTTTCCTTTTCCAAGAGGACAGATTTTTAGTAAATCATCTGCTTCCACTAAAATAAAATGAGCAGAAAAAAAAAATAAAAATCCAGTTTTCACTCATTTGGAGGCTCCCTAGCGTCCTCTTATGGTGAGCCTGCTAAATGGAGTGAGTTTGTGAGTATAAGTTACAAGCTCTTAACATAAAAAAATAATGTTTATATTTTCTATAATAAAACTATAGAGCTTAAAGTGTGTAAGAAATGTTCCAATGTTTGGGTCTTGAACTCACAAACAAGTCAATATACACAGTTGTAGTGTGTTGAATATAAAAAGTGTAGTCTGTTGAATATAAAAATAATGTTTATATTTTCTATGATAAAACTATAGAGCTTAAAGTGTATAAGAAATGTTCCAATGTTTGGGCCTTGAACTCACAAACAATTCAATATATACACTGTAAAAAAAAGTGTAAAATAACGGAAATTTTCCGGCAGCAGTGGCGCCAGAAAATGTCTGTTAAAAAAAAGGGAAAATACTGTCCGTTAATTAACATAAATAAACTGTAAAAACAAACAAACAGTAATTATCTTTATATAATTAACCTTTATTACTGTAATTTTACAAGAAATATTTTACTTTTAACATATATTTATTGTTAGAATAGAGTAAATCTAAGACCATTTACATATAAGTCACAAATGAAACATGTAATTTTACGTTGCAAAAGCCCAAATTTACATTAACTCAGAAGTTTTGCATAAAAAAATCTGTATTTTTACAAGAAATATTTTTAGAATTCCATGAAATCCTTTTCTTCTAAAATAAATGAATTGTTAAAATAGAGTCATAAACATCTAAAAAACAGAATAATTATCTTTAAATACAGATAATTACGAGTGTGATTACAAAAATACTGTAAATCTAAGACCATTTACATATGAATCACAAATGAAACATGTAATTTAAAAAAAAAAAAAATTCTGTCATTTTGAAATACAGACAAAAAATGTCAAATTTCATGAAAAAAAAAGTTAAAAAAAATGTTTTAATATGTTTTTAATATTATATTAATATTATATAGAGCTTTAAAGTGTGTAAGAAATGTTCCAATGCTTGGACAAGTCAATACATACAGCTGTAGTCTTGTTTTGTTATTGGGGGGTAGATGGTGCGCGCACACGTTGTACACGCACGCGCTCATGTGTGCATGCGGGTTTTTTTTGGGGGGGGGGGGTGCTTATTGCGATTGCGCTCTCGCAGTCTTGAATTTGTCCCGCGGATGCATGTGAATTTGAGAGAGGAGGAGAGAGGAGGAGGAGGAGAAGAAGAAGAAGCTCTCCGCTCTGCAAAAGTGAGCAGAAGCGGACGTGCTGAGCAGAAACAGATTTTTTTGAGGACAAGCAGACGAAAGTGCAAAGCTGCACACACAGAAAAACGGCAGCAGCAAATAAGCCTCGACATAAGTCAGTATTTCTAGTGTTTTTTTTGGAGCACACAGGAGGTCGCTTTGTGGGGTACACACCGTGTCTGCTCGTTGGTTGACCAGGACGAGCTCCGGTGATGGACCAGCACTGGTGAGAAGAAGACAAGGACGTCAACCAGAAGTCCACCGTGCTCTGAGAGATAATGGGCTGTTTTTCTTCCACTGCTGAGGAGCGGAGGGCATTGCTGTAACACCGGGTTGGATCAATGGCAGGGGTACACGCTTCAGATGTTGTGTCGGGACATTTTCTGGATCCTGGAGCCCAGCAGGGCGCGACCAACAACAATACAGCCGGGATCACCACCGGCGATGCGGCCGCGCTGACTTTCACCGGCACCCGGGCGTACCTGGAGGTGTCGGCCGCTGCTGCCCAGGGCTACGGAGCCGAAGGAGTTTACACCAATGGACGGTACAGCAGGGAGCACCACAGCAGCAGTCCGAGGATCGGGAGTGGCAGCCGAGATAATTCATCCGAGAGAAGTCAAGTAGGAGCTGGAAACACACCTTGTGGCATCATGAAGGTTGGTTTGATTTACAGACACTTAAATTCTCATTGTCAATGATTGTCAAGGTGACACAAGGGGGGATTTTGCTAAGTGGCTGTGCTGTAACAAAATGAGAATACAAATGTGTGGTGAGACACTTCCAGGGGTCATTGAGTTCCACTATAGGTACCCCAGAAAAATGAGAAATATATTATAGCAACTAGAAGTTGAGTACATGAGAGAATGCATAAGGGGATTACCCCCAATTAGACTTTATAGCAACAACAGAAATATATTACACTCATCAAGAATAAATGCCAAAATCTTCACAGAACATCTGCTGTATTTTATGTCCTATACACATGTGGATGTCCCTGCATGTTGTGTGTGAAATAAACAGACACTTTGACATGAAGTCAGCTGTGCTATAATCATCTAGATAAACTAATATATTTACAGAGATGTTAAACTCCTCAGACATGCAGGTTGTATCTTTCTGCTACAGCTGCAGTGACCTTATTGTTGCTACAATACAGCATTTACTAAAATGCGTAACAAAATAACAATACAAATGTGTGGTGAGACACTTCCAGGGGTCATTGAGTTCCACTATAGGTACCCCAGAAAAATGAGAAATATATTATAGCAATTAGAAGTTTAGCACAAGGAGAGAATGCATAAGGGGATTATTACCCCCAATTATACTTTATGCCCACACTTATAGCACTTCTTCAAAGAACATCTGCCCAGAAAAATGAGAAATATATTATATTGTTCAAACAGAAGCAAAAGGAGCCTGAGAATTTGCATTATTTCTGCTACAGCTGCAGTGACCTTATTGTTGCTACAATACAGCATATACTGTATGCTGTATTGTAGCAACAATAAGTAACAAAATGCGTAACAAAATAAGAATACAAATGTTTGGTAAGACACTTCCAGGGGTCATTGAGTTCCACTGCCCAGAAAAATTAGAAATATATTATAGCAACTAGAAGTTTAGCACAAGGAGAGAATGCATAAGGGGATTATTACCCTGAATTAGACTTTATGCCCCCACATATAGCAACAACAGAAATATAATACACTCATCAAGAATAACAAAATCTTCACAGAACATCTGCTGTATTTTATGTCCTACACATGTGGATGTCCCTGCATGTTGTGTGTGGAATAAACAGACACTTTGACATGAAGTCAGCTGTGCTATAATCATCTAGATAAACTAATCATCCTAAACTCCTCAGACATGCAGGGTGTATCTTTAATATCGGTTCAAACAGAAGCAAAAGGAGCCTGAGAATTTGCATTATTTCTGCTACAGCTGCAGTGACCTTATTGTTGCTACAATACAGCATATACTGTATGCTGTATAACCACCCTTTTTGGTTTGATCTATGACCCAAATAAAACGTTTTAAAAACAACTTTAAATGGGTAGAAGTAACCACCCCTTTGGGCGAATTTTTGACCCAACAAAATATGGCATTTTTACTGGGTCAAAATAACGACATTGGTATGGCTGATTAACCCAATGTTAATAATAACATGTAACACCAAAACTGGGTCAATATAACCCAGTGTTTTGGGATTATTGTTGACCCAGTGGTTTTTATACCCATTGGTACTTGGTAAACTTTACCCAGTACTGGGTCAGTGCTAGTTTGATCCAGTACTGTGTACACTTACACTCCAGTACAGTATAGTACAGTACAGTAACACACCAATACAGTCATTAGAGAGAGTTGTTGTGTATTTCTGATATTTTTAAGTTTAGCTTTAGATATTACTATATGTACTATATATATATATATATATACTATGCTGTGGTATCTGCGAATAAAATGTATCACAAGAATGATAAAGTTTTTAGTAGAGTAGCAGTACACCCCGGGTTACATTTTTTTAACACTTAACAATATAGAAGTAATTGCAGGTTTTGGCGAAACAGATGGTGCACAGAATATACCCAATATACCAGAAAACCTGAGTTGTGGGCCATTTCTCACCATATAGCTCTTTCAGCAATGGATGGTAATGATGATGATGTTGATATTTTTAATGGTTGCCCAGCCCATAATTAGTGCTCCCATTACTGGAGGTTAATCAACTGGTCTTCCGCACACCAGGGATGCACCGATCCGACTTTTTCAGTCCCGATACCGATTTAATACCTGGGCTTTGGGTATCGGCCGATACTGAGTACCGATTTGATACTAGTTAATAAGCTGTATGCCTCACTGTGTGGAAGTGACTGGGATCATTCTTTTATGTGTAAGGCAACATCAGGCCTGACTTAAACATTGCTTTCTTAACTTTGTAAAACGAAATGTAACAAATAAATACATAGATATAAATTAATAAATATTGATATTTATTATTAAAATAATAAATCATACACCAACAACAAAAACAACAACAACAACAAAAATCTTCAAAATGAATAGGAATTATAGTTCAAGTGTAAATCTTTTTAATGCAATTGGTCAAAACTTAAACAGGAATTAAAATGACAGTATACTGTATAATGTATATATAATATAAACATAGAATTTAATGGAATAGATTGGCCCCATTGTCACTGATATCCCATCTAGCTATATGAGTCCACACACTGACATAGGCAAGATGGCAAGTTTCCTCATATGACTCATGTATTATTACCCACATGTTATGCTTTTTAGTGCGCAAGAATGCATTGTTTTTACAACACAATCTGTCAGCATGTCAGACTGCATCATGGGGTCCTTGGTAGAGATACAAGTATTGCGTAGGCGGGACACACTGGAGAGTTGCATTCTGTCATATCAGACCTAGTTTGCTTGGCAACTGACACAAAACACTTTCTAATTCTTTGTTACCCCCGTTATTGGATTCCCTTTGGATGTGGGCAAACACCCTCACACTGACAACATGCATGTTTGTATGGACGCAGACCCTGACATTAGTTGAGTGTTGTCAACGCAAATAAAGGTGGAGTTCTTTGCTTTTTCATCCTGAGCCTTTTCCTTGGTATTTACAACAAAAATATTTGTTTTTCATAAAAAAAACAAAAAAAAACTTGTTTCGAAATCCCTCCTCGCCGTCCACAACAACCAGTCCACCTGTGTGTGAAGCTCACAAGCAAAACATAACAGGAAAGCTTGAGGGGATTGTGCCGTCTAAATGTGATGATTACAAACCTTCAAAGACTGATTCTTTGAATATCATGTTCATACGATGTTAGGAAGTGATCCTGCTGAGCTTCGCTAGCACAGTGTGATGAAATACAGCAAATTCTCATGTATTGTTCTAAAATAACCAGAGACGGCTCCAAAGACCCAGACACACCAACTCGACATCAAAGAACTAGCAGCGATGAGGGTCGACTGTTGTGTCGCCTCACTTCGCCTGTGTCTTGAACACACTGCAAACACTGCAGCCGATGGCCTGTTAGGACGCACGTTCTGTGCCTGCTTAAGAGGACATAACTATCCACACCAGCAGGTGGCGGTAGTCTGTATTCGTCATTCAAAAAGGAAAACCGGAAGACCGAGGACTGCGGATATACAAGTCGTTGTTATAATACGTACATCAAACAAAGCGGCGTATGCCAACCATTTTCACACCACTCTCACTCACCACTTAGCTTCATTCCAGATGACCATGTCGTTGTGAAAATATCCGTGTGTTGGAATGATCAGATGAGATGAAGATGAAAAATAAGAGAGCCTTCTGTGTGTGACTTTACTTTTGCGTTTGCTTGCTTTCCTCACTTCCGTTTCTCTTCTCGTGCGCTGACTTGTTTGAGCTGAACAGCCAATCAGAGTGATTTCTCTCATCGATGAGCGCCGCCACTGATTCAACATGCTGAATCGGCCGAAAACCCACAGACACAGGCAGACTATAGAGCTGACGGTGCGGGACACACCACAAGAACTAGGGCGACAGATACTCACCGATGGCCCCAAACTGTCCGACAGCTGACCGTCAACAGTGGCGACGCACAAACCCATTAACTGTCATTGTGTAGTTTCCATAACCGTGATCTCACTACACTGGAAGGAAATTTGGTATTTGAGTGTTTTATATACATGAAATGTTGGTGTACTCTTGTCACCTGAGCGTGACTCTCTACAGTTGCGTTTAATGACCGCAGTAGTGATCCATTATGCTCTCTCAGAGAAGTGCCCTCACATTTCCAAGGCTCTTCTTCTGACGTGAAAGGCTGAATTTAAGGCCGGTAAATTGTGCACAGCTTGCGGAATTCCCTTCTTTTGTGTTTCAGCTGCACTTGAGACACTTCAAACATTTCTTAAGATATTCAACTATTATTAAACTGCTGCTTTTTGATGGAATTTTAATAGATTTACAGTTTCCGAACACGTCACCAGTCCAATATCTTCTCCTTCTTGGGGGCAGTTTCAAGGAAAGTCCTTCATCTTGTTAGCAAATGTCCTTGGAGTTACTTTAGTCTTTTGTTGATCACATGGTGGCCTTGTAGAACAGGTTTGAGCATTCAACATGCATATATTCAAGGTGAAACACTCCTGTCACAGAGCCTGAAATATGTCTTGTACCATTTGATCTTGTCATGTTCAGCAGGTGTGTCTAAGCAGGGTTAGATTTGCCTGAGAGCACCTCTAGAAAGATACATCGCACATTATAGTCACGAAATGATACGCACTGTTAGAGCAGAGCATGGTGGGAAACTGGGTCAGCCATTCTGTACAATTGCTTCATGTATAGCTTCAGCAGAGCCACCCACACTTGAGCAGCACTCTTCTGTGTGTGTGTGTGTGTGTGTGTGTGTGGAGGTTTAAAAGGTGAAGGGGCAACGGGTCCATGGGAATAGGGAAGCAAATGAGCAATTACTGCACTGCATTACCTCATTAAGTTGGCCCTCAACAAGCAACTCTTAGAAGAGAGGAGTTTGTGTGTGTGTGTGTGTGTGTGTGTGTCCCTTAAGCGGGCATGCAACTTTGTCCTCTTGCCATTTCCTCAGCGGGGTGACAGTGTCATGGTGGAGAGGCTGCAGAGTGGCTAGAGGGGTGTTTGTGATGCAGCCTTGTTATGTAAGTCTGGACTGTGGACAGCTGCAAGGCTGGCTCCAGCCTGGCTGCTGGGTGGAGGGAACTGACAGCCAGCACAACTAACTAGGGAAGGAGGAGCAGGATTTTTATCAAGAATGTAAGGTTGACTCTATTGCTCTCTCTATCTCTCACTCTATCTTCCCTGCACTCTGTACAGTCCTTAACCTTTGCAGCAGATTAAAGGTCAAACATTTATTTTCAGACATCTACAAGAAGAAAAAAGTGGTTTAAAGTAATCCAAAAATAAGGATAGACATCGATGATGTAACACTGTTAACGTCCATCGGGAAATTAAAATCAATAAAGATGACACGGTTATCAGTCTTGTCTTGATGTCATGATATCAATTCATCTTCTCATACATGACCTCATATTATAGATTTGAGCCAATATGGCCCAGTGTGCTCCTCATCAGCTCAAGAGTGTACAGGGGATGCGTAATAAGGGACAGGCATGATTGGCTTGGGTCAATCCTGTCGACTGAGGGCGAAAGCTTCTCTGATTGAGTGAAAAAGAGAACATCCTAGAGAAGGAGGTGATTCTTCGATTTTGCATTAGGAGTCGACGGATAGTGGATTTTTAAAGGTCGTTATATAATAATGATAGTTTAGAGCAGGAAAAAGCCGATAGCCAATTAATCGGCCGATATCTTCTTTACTTCTGCAGCAGCCTAATCGACTACTTTTGTACACGCCATTTTTAATAAATCAGTCACTCAGAATCTAATAATTCGTAAGAGAATATCCTCAAGTGTGATTTCCCGTGAGTTCCCGGGGTAAGGAGGATCCTAAAGTGTGCGACTTGATTTCACGAATGGATGGTTACATGGCTGGATTATTTGGAAGAGAGAACGCCAAATTTGTAAGTAAGTTAAAGTAATGAATGATTTCTTTTCTTCCCTGGCTGCCCGTCTTGTATCGGAGACGAAGAGCTGATAATGTTGCCTTATATATTCGAGAGAGAACTTTTTTTCTCCCCCTCTACCTTGACTTTGTGTATGAAGCCTAAATGAAAAGCGGTGATGTACAGTACGTCCCCGTGTGACCGGTGGAGGCTGTGCAGCCATCGGTCACTATCAGAGCCCAGTTCCGCCGATAACGCCGATAGTTTGTAAAACGTCCTATCGTCTACCTCTAATTTCAATCAGAGATTCAACTCCTTTGTATTTAGGTCAACTAAATTTGGCATCTTTAGTTTAAAGGGGAGATTGAAAAAATCACAATCTTGTTTCTAAAAAGACAGAAGATTCCTGGGTTAAAAACAGCAAACTCAAGGTGTAATTTTGGTCCACTTGCATTTCTAAACCTGCATCTGCTGAAGTGATTCATTCTAGGGCATAAAAAGTGATTTCAAATAACCACAGGCGCTGAAATGCTCCTTCCAATTTCAAAGTCATCTTCCTCCACTCACCAACCTTAAAAATAGAAAAAGCAGTTCAGTACTGTGTTTGACCTCCTCTGGCCTCGATAACAGCTCCCACGCATCGTGACTCAACAGAGGTGTTCCAGTGTTAAAGCTGACCATGCAGACATGAGTGCCTTTCATAACTGCCCAAGGTTGATGATGGGTGGATGGTCTTTTTCATGGTGCATTTGAGTTTATCCTACAGGGGTTCAGGGAGATTGATATCAGGGATGGTCGATAGGTCATTTTACCTGAATGCTCCTAGAATCTGGAGGATTTCCTCACTATGAGGGTGTTGAAAATATCTGTCCCCTCGGGGGTTCATAATAGTGGAAGTTGTTATGATGTGAAGGTGTACTTGTCTCTGGCATCAAGGCATTGATTCTACAGGTAGTAATAGACCTTGTGAAAAGAATCGGCCCCCCCTACTCCAAATTTGTAGTGTGACATTAACTGTGAAATTAGTTGAGGCGCCCACGAATACGGCTTTTTCTGTCATTTCACACTTAGCAGCAAATTGTCAGTTATTGCTGCACATGCAAAACTAGTGTGGAAATAGAGCTGCCGTTGCATACATTTGTTTACATACTGACATATTATATAGACTTATGCAAATAATAAGGAAGCGTCAACTCCTTCTGCACAACATGTTGTTTGCATTGGATTGTAGAAACTGTTTTTGTAACCAAATGATGGATGTTATTTCCTCAATATCCCCAAAGGTGTCGAAACTCCCTTGAGTAAACACTTTTCAATAATGCTGTATTTGTCAATCATTGAATGACGTCTCCTAAGCAAGATCAGCTTGATAAATTGTTCAGTAGTTGCAATGAGTGACTGCTGATTTCAGTCTACTGTCCTGCATGTTGGTGTTTGGTATGTTTAAAGGGGACATATCATGCTCATTTTCAGGTTCATACTTGTATTTTGGGTTTCTACTAGAATATGCCTACACGGAAGGTCTCATTTTTTAGGATAGGTCACAACCTGTTCACACTTTGGCAATAAAACACGATTAAAAAACATTTATATGTGTAAAAAACTTACAAAGAGTCCCTTTAAAACCGGTGCAGAAACGTAGCTGCAGGATCTGTCAGACAGGAGCACAGTGTCTTAAATGTCTGTCCCCTGATGAATCCCACTATCGGGCTGCCGCTGCTCCTGGCTATTGTTTAGCTAATGTGAGATTTGGCTGATCCTCTGGAGGACACCTCAGTACGAGCCTGAACTTATAACACTGATTACATTTAGTGGGATCATCTGAGATGATGATGATGATGAGAATAAGAGCGTATCCACGCCTCACTGCTCATATCACAGGCTTTACGTAGAATCGTAGATTAAGAGCTCCCTCCAAAAATCATTCAAAATAATGGAATATGGATAGAGATCCAGAAAGTTAGAATAAAATGCACGTATCTTTTTTGAAAGGGTTTTAAAGTAATTCCCATGTCTTCTGCAGCAGCACCCCGAAACTGAACGCTCAGATATTTCAGGAGATCTGCACTGCGTTGCAAGGGAGGAAGCAGAAGATGTGAAGTGGTGATTACAGACGAGACGTCTGGGGCTGCTGAATCATCGCTTGCTCTCTTGGCTGCCTCCCTCAAAGCACCAATCTGCAAAATACAAACATTTCAAATAGGCCTCGTTGTATCTGAATCCACAGTTTGGCGTCAAACAGGGAGCATCAACAGTTTCATAAAGGTCACTCAAGAGCCCCAAATACCAAATACATTCCTAGAACAAGAGTGATTAACATCTCAGCGGAGCAAATTTAAACAAAGAGGAGCTGTACTTTATGTTTGTTTGGCTTGTTACTTCAAGGTTATTTGATAGACCAAGTGAGTTTCTCTTGTCTCTCCAAAATGTCTTATCACTTGAAGCTGCGTCGCTGTCATTTTATCAGATCAGAGCAGAGAAAAGACGAGGAATCTAGAAGGAGGGAAAAATCAAATAGAGTCTCTATTGGAGATGTGATATGGAGGGTTTATATCTGAGGTTTTGAAGCTTGGTTTCAGACACTTTCTACAACAGTAATTAGACTTTGAAAACCCTTGGCTTAGAGAAATGTGTCACCTCTTCAACTTTTACTTTTTACCGGACCCTTTATTTACCCGTGGCTACAATTTCAAAGCACTTTCAAACACTAGACTAACTGATATTACAGCTCTGACAATAATTTGGTGTATTTGCCATTCCTCTCACTCTTCCCTTGTTGAGAGACGACACTCTCTTTCCTTGTGGGCATCCGTCTCTTGTTTCAAGGGGGGTGGGGTCGTCCAAAGTTGCCTCCTAATCCTTCCTCCTCCTTTATTCCCTTAGAGGATAATGACTTGAGCTGGGACCTCAATTACCCATGTGTCAAATTGGGCCCCAGGCAAAGACAGCTCTTTCAAACAAGAACAAGCGATTTGATTGGTCACTACCAGGGCATGTTTGGGGCCTTATCTTGACGATCCTTGCGGGACGTGTGCGACAGTGATGACACCACATCGGGGGCAGGGTGCAGGCATTTTATATGTGAGGTCCTCGTGACAGAGGAAAAATCAGGAGATGAAACCAGAAGGGTAGCTGTTGTCATTTCAAGGACATGAGTAAGGATGAGTGATATTCAGATTTGTCAGGCTGGATGTTTCACAGGTTCCTCTGGGCTAAAGGAACTGTAGTCTGATGGATGAATAGGATGATATGTCTCTGAGAGATGCTGCACCTGGCTTTGCTCTGACATGTTTTTTACGGCCTGTAGAACATGCGGCACATCCCCTCCATCACATTTTTTTCTTCTTGTTAATGTGCAGTAAGACAGGAAGGGAATGTAACAGTACACTCAGAAGAGTACTGCATGACTAAGGATGATGAAATGGTTTGCAATCATCAAAAGAGTTCACCAAAATAAAGGGGAATTTGTCATTTGAAAGCATTCGGTGTAGTAGCCCAACTATCAATTGTGGGATCGGGAAATATCTTATAATATAAAATTCAAGTCTATTCAGGAGAGTTTCATTTTGTGCTACTCTCATTCTTTCATTTTTTCTGTCACGGCGTATAGCACCCCTGCCTCAGGTTTCGCATTCTGTTATATTACAGACTTAAGTGTGAATCCTAGGTTTCCTCCAGGTAATCCCACCGATTGGAAGGAAACACAGGAGATGGAGGCGGCTCTGTTTCTTCGAGTGTCTTTCATGACGCAACTTAATTAAAAAGAGCAGAAAACAGGAAACCGGTAAGACCAGCGCCCAAGTCCTCCTCATCGGCCTCGCTTTATTTACTCAGACAGTCAATCTGTTAGGATTGGCCTGCCGGAGGGAGCGCGCTGTCTTCACGTCCGCACCATTTCATTCTTCTGTTCCTCCTCCTGCTGCCCAGGGTGGTCTGGTGCAGCTATCTCTATGCCTGAGAGGAGAACAGGGAGAGGACGATTAGTAGAAGGAGCGGTGTGATGGATGAATCAGGACGTGTGTGTGTGTGATGTGTGTCTTTGTGCACGACACGCGTGTGGTCATTTTCAGTCGCAGTCACGCCGATGTGGGAAGTGACAGTGGTGAGTCTTAATGGTGAATGTTGCAGCATTGTTGCACAGCTTCTCTCATTGAAACAGAAGGGAATTCCACTCTAAACCCTTCAGTCCTGCTTCCTGAGAGAATACAATAAGAGGAGGGAAAAAGAATAATGGAAGATAAGAATTGCAGGCGGAAGGAAGTGATGTAACTTGACCATATGACCTTGTGGGTGGATCTGCGTTAAAGGCCCAGACACACCAACCCGACATCAAAGAATTAGCGGCGATGAAGGCCGACTATTGTCGCCTTTGTCTTCGCCAACAAGTTGCACTGGAACACGTTGACTTGCTTTCCCCGCATCCGTTTCTCTTCTCGAGCACTGATTCGTTTAAGCTGAACAGCCAATCAGAGTAATTGCTCTCACCGATGAGCTCTGCTGCCGACTCGACATGCTGACGAGAAAAACCTCCAACATCACTGGCAACAGAAGATCTACTGCAGGAAAATAAATCCAAAGTATTGATCGCTAGCCACAGTTATCTCTACTTTGACTGAAAGCACATACTGCTACACTTTTCCGGTAGTTTCACCACATGTCAAACACAGTGGTTATGCAAGAGTGCAAGGTTGTGTCTGGAGGTTTGAACTTCCATAGATTTGAGCAGAGACTTCTCTTGTGGAGCTACTGAAAAAAGCCCTCTGGCTCTCTTGTGCTGTCTGGTTTCTATATTGTGTGTCTCATGTCAGTGTGTATGCCAGTGTTGTTCCTGGGTTCTGTCTGCTCTGCTTTGCTGTATTTGCTTTCATTTCTTTCTTTTTTTTTTCATTGCGTTCTGTCTAACCTCGCACCATGTCAAGACCCAGCCAACCACGGACCTCAGCTTATTTATAGATTTCATAATCGTGGGCTTGATCTTGTATTCATCCATTCTTACAGCTGAACAACACAAAGTGCTTTTTGTGTTTTGAGGTCTACGAAGCAGAGCATCCTGCTGTGTTTTCAGGGTGTTGTTGATAGACATCCTGGTGAGATTATCCTGTGATCAGTTTGCTGCTTTCAGTCACGTAGCTAGCAGTGCTGGGTGTCAAACCTCAATACTGATCTGGTACTGACTGAAATGTGTCTGTGGCTCATCAAAAACTGTCAAATACTGTTTGTTCCGTTGAAGGTCTCGTTGGAATTGTAGTGTTGTTTTCTTATTATTTCAAATAAAAAATATTATTCTTTAGACTTTATTCATTGTTTTAGTTTTGGTTCCGAAATCCAGGTACTGTATCAGCAGTTTGCCTCATGAGAACTATTCTCTTTAAGCTCAATAATATAGCTGTAGAATTATTTTTTCCCGAGAACCACCATCCCAAATAAATGATAAACTGGGCTGTAATATGTGTTATGCCACTGTCATGTGTAACGACCCACATAAATACTCAGCTTACCCTCACCCATCACTCCCTGCCATTATGAATCCAAACTATTCAGGGTCATATTTCCTCACCACACGCTTTGGAGCTTTTACTGATGCAGGGTTGTCTCCAACATCACTTTTCAATTATCCATTTTGTGTCTCTGCATCCGAGACATATACAGTATGTCTGTAAAGGGGAGACTCGTGGGTACCCATAGAACCCATTTTCATTCACATATCTTGAGGTCAGAGGTCAAGGGACCCCTTTTTGAAAATGGCTATGCCAGTTTTTCCTCGCTAAAATTTAGCGTAACTTGTTATATTACGTGTTATTTAGCCTCCTTCCTGAAAAGCTAACATGGTATGGTTGGGACCAATGGATTCCTTAGGATTTTTAGTTTCATATCATTCCAGTATCCTTCTCCAGCTACAACCTCTGAAAAACAGAATAGCCGTTGGAATTTGAAGAGGTTGTAGCTGGCGGGTTTTAAAGCTAGAGGAAGGATACTGGAATGATG
This sequence comes from Sebastes fasciatus, assembly GCF_043250625.1. NCBI lineage: Eukaryota > Metazoa > Chordata > Actinopteri > Perciformes > Sebastidae > Sebastes > Sebastes fasciatus. The sequence continues at coordinate 21,687,787 of NC_133807.1, forward strand.
TGAATGGCTGTAGACTCTCAGTCTTGTATGTAGAACTCAATGCATTGCAAAAAGTCGATGCAAAGTGCACACTGCATTATGCATCATACTGAAAACAACTTTAGAAATCTTTCGCTTGCTAAAAACTCATGTGATCAGGTTTCTTTCTGCAGCACTGAGCCGACACGGTCTGAATTCAATAACATGTTCTAGCTTTTGGGCTTTATGGTGAACGGTGATGCTCATGAACAACGTGGGTTGCCAGTGTGTGTTGAGACGCTTGTTGAATTCTAACGTCCTTTTACCGCTGTGGTTGATGATAAACTTTGCCAGGGATTCACAGATGGTGTCATTTTTCTTTTTGCCCTGGCGCAGATGGCACAAGATGAGGACATTTTGGGCTTTAAGTAAAGGGAGCAGAGTGGGATGTGATGGGAAGGGGATGTGATCATTTAATTGCCTTGTTTGATTCAATGATTGATTGGCATTTTATGTTATAAATCAACCTCACCATGTGGTCAGAATTTGCCTAGAGATCATTTACATTAAGCTCTTCCATTCATGCATTTGTTTCATATTTTTATAATTTACCAGTAGTTGTAGTGGCTGCCCACACATTAAAAGAAATCTCATGTGCCTTTTATTGATGAGCCATTCTTAAACTGCAACACCTACGCAACCTCAAATCTCTCGCATTAGACTTTCCTCTTCCACAGGAGACGTCGCTTTCATGTTTCCAGTAATTGCTGTTCATCCCATCACTGAGGCCATCTGCTTGGTTTGTTTTATAGATGTTGAACTGCCTTTCGTGTCGTTACTCATGTCACCCGTGGCCTAGTGTGTGTTGCCCCCCGGGTGTCTTTCTGCAGGTTACAGTGCAAGCACGGGCATGTCACTCACACATTCCTCTGATGCTGCTAGTATTTCCTTCGCAGCGTCAGTTTGTTTTTCTGTGGCTTAAGCAGAATACATTATTTACCATTTCCTCTTCAGGGCTTCACTAAATCACTTCTTTTCACAGTCTACAAGTGTGTTTTCAGCTCAGTGAGGTAAAGCTCTGTGTGTGTGTGTTGATCGGCTCTGTGCAGTACACGTGTCTAGATGGTTTATGTATGTTTGTAGTACTGTACGGTATGTGTGTAGTGGTTAGATACTGACAGAGGAAGTCCTTGAGAATATATAAGATATGAGTTTGGGGATTGGAGGCTTAGGTGCAGGGGGTCTTGTGCGATCCCAGCTTTCTGTCTGCTCTGGGCTGCTGGTCCTCCAGGCCTAAATGTTCTGCTTAGCAGTTTGTATATTTATGTTTTCTCTGAAAGTATACAGTTTGTGTGTGAAGGGGGAGCAGGCTAGGCTTTGCTGTGACTTTGGAGTGAGGGATTTTATGCGTGTTCTTCGCATTGCATGAGCAGTTGAGAGAGATCCATACTTTACAGTGTGAAATGTGATACGGCGCAGTGAGCTCTTCCCCCGGAGCTGGGAAAATAAGAGAGGGAGAAAAGTAAGAGGCCATGATGACAAAGAGGGAGTTCATTCATGTTGGTTTTCTTGATGATTAAAATAAGTTTCAAATTAACATTTTAGATCCATTTGTTTGCAGAATACCCAGGTTCTTCAAGCTCATAAACGATTTCATCTTGTCTTTTAAAGAGCAATGTGAAAAGCGTGTGGAAAGTGCGTGTACACCTCACGAAAAAAAAAATGCAAATGCAAGATTTGCAGAAAAGCACTATGCATCAAATCCAAGTCCAAAAAACAAACTGTAGGACTCAACCACAACCCGCCAATGCTGCTGCAACCATCATCTTTGCAACACATTGTGACAATTGAGACTGGCTAAAAGCTAAAACGGAATGAATATTATTTCCACCACCTCATGTTTATTTCTGCTTCTACGGCTGCTGCAGCTCCAGCTGAGCCTCCCAGCGAGGACACCTTTTTTCCTTCACAGCATGAGGAAAAATTAGTCAGGAAAGGGTCGATAAGTCACAGAACAGCGACAAAGCAAGTGTTGAAAAGCCTTTCAGCACAATCCCTGTGGTTTACCGCCACCCCCCTCATATTTCTCCCCAAAAAACAACTAAGATTTGAGTCCTAACTACATTTTACTGCCGACCATTTGTGATCGCATACTGTAAGATGGATTTGCTACCTTCCAGACAGCCGTTAGTTGCATTTTGTTTTCCAGAGACTTGAATCCATCACATAGAACATGTCGACTCCATGTTTTATAGTTCGCTTGTCATTGTGAGGTAACGTTGTGAGAACAGAGAGACAGTTTATATAAAAAATATATATATTCATAAGCTATGTTGTCTGAATATCATCCCCGGAAGATCAACAATAAACAAACGAATGTTGTGAATAGGATAACCAGGGTTTGGTTGGTCCTTACAATTAAATTCATTTTGCAGCAAACTTTGAAGTCTTGAAATGTAGGATTTTTTTAAAAGTTTTAAAGAGCTTTTAAAGGAGACGTATCATGAAAAACAAAATTTTTTCAGTGCATGTGCACATACATTTAGGTATCTGGAGTGCCTACCAACCCACAAACTGTGAAATAAGACAACCCAGTCAGTTTTTTGTGGGCTGTCTAGATCAGAAAACACGAGATTCAACAAGCCGTTCACTTTTTCAGGAAGGGAGCTTAAAGAGACAGACAGAGAGTTTTAGACCAAGGGTGAATACAGGTATATTTAGACAGACAATATGAGAAAAAAAATGTTTTTTGAACATTAAAACATGTTTAAACATGTTCTAGTAGAAACCCAAAATATATGTATGAGCATGATATGTCCCCTTTAAAACCATCCATGCTGGTAATTGCCATGATGTGACTTTTACATTTAGAAATCACCACTTATTCATCTAGATATTAATATTGTAGTGCAATGCAAGTAAACTTGTACCTGCCTTGAAGCAAATTAATCTAAAAACTGAAATGCAATTTGTAGTTAATGGACAAAACATAACATGTCAAATTACCACCATGGCCCTTTAACACGTTCCTAGTGCCAAGGCGTCTTTTTTTTATGTGGGTACCGCTCATAATGTCAGATTCCAATTAGCCTGAGCAGAGCAGGTCAGTCAGAGTAAGTGGGTACAAATTCTGAGCACAGGGTGACCCATTTGTCAACAGCCTTGACAATGTGTGTGAGAGGAGCCCTCGTTGTCATGGGCCTTTTTTTAGATGGAATCAGAGGTGTAGAGGAGGAGGAGGACGAAGAGGAGAGAGACTGTACGCACATGAGCAAGTAGAACTTTGAGTGCATGATTGTATGATTGTGTGAAAAGGTCAGACACTCATGCATCAGAGAAGTCTGTTTGGTAATCACGGAGAATTAAGGTCAGTGTGTAGCTGTGATTGTCAGCAGGTTGGCGCCGGTGCTGAGAGGTGTGGGTGGTGGCACACAGCGGGAGCCCAAAATAAACAATAATCTCAATCTAATTGATTGAGAGCTCAGCATTGATCCTGACAAGGGATACAACCGTTCTTAAAGCACATTTATATAGTTGCATAGTGTTCAAATAAAAGTGTTGTACATGAGTGGAAACTTTGAATGACAATAATCTACTTCATGCTGGCATATTTTTGTTTATGAGTAAGGATCATCATTTTGGATTTGAAAGATGTGAATGTTGGAAATCTTTGAAAAGGAGAAGATCATTGTTGTGTCTCCTGCTGCAAGAAGATGCTGTTCACCACGATTTACAGTAAAAATGGGCAACAACCATAAATTATATTCACAATCAAGCATTCCATTGATTATTCTGAAGGTCAAAACCATTTAGCGGATAGGAACACTTTAAAGTATAAGAGAAATGAAGTATGGAGGGTATCTGAAATGCGCTTTTGGTTTGCTTTCTTGCAGCGAGTTAGAGGGAATAACGTACAGATCTATGGCCAGACTGCTCTGTTGAATGATGCTCACCAATGGAGAGAAATGAACAGGGAGGAGGAGAGTCAGTCAGAGATGGTGAGAAGTATTAAAAGGCAGAGGGATGGAAATGAAGAAATAGAAGAACAGAGAGGGCACTGTCTGTTCTACAGCTATAGGCCATTAGCACCTTCAGTTGGCAATTATCCTGAACAGCGAGGGCTGCAGTCTTCTCCCGGCAGCCCAGTCACGAAGCAGCAGGATGCAGACAGAGACAGGGAAGTGAAACACACATGAAGGGAGAGAGTGAAGGTACCAAGCCATACATTTTACATGTATCCTTCAGTGAAGCCTCAAGGGTGCTCCTCCTGTCTTTCTGTCCTCATTTAAGCTGAGTATAGTGTAAACAAGGCTCAGCACTAACTTTTAGAAGGCAACCAGGCTTCAGCATTTGGTTGGTGTTTGTTTTGGTTGTCCGATGTGCTTCTGCACTCTGCTCACCCGGGACTGGATCCTGGTTATGGGGGATGGACTGCTGCACGGGCTGCACAGCATGGAGGATGATCCCACTGTAATGCCACTGCCTACATTTAAATATCACTAATGCAACAAATTTATTTTGGGGTGCATGTTTAGCTGTTTACTGTCCCTATTTATTTTATATTTAAAAAGTAAGGCCAAGAATTTGTTGCCAATTTCTCAACCAATGGTAACCATTACTGTCTGGTGTAGGCCTTGTCTCTCAAGACGTTTGAAAAGGCAAAGGCAGCTTTCTCACCAGTTATTTCAAACAGAAAAATGCTGCTTGTGTGAGGACTCTGTTGGCCTCGAGAGACTCTCACACGTGTGTGTTGTTTAGCGGTTGTGAGGCGCCATTTTGAAGTGTAATAACTGGTTTGTCAGACAAAACAAAGTGTGTGTCCAGCAGATGGAGATTCTCAGTCACAGGGGTCACTTCTAACCATACATGTGTGTGTATGTATGTGTGCTCAATTTAATATATAAACCAGTGCTGAAACAATTAATAGATGATTTATTCCTGGATTATTATCCCTCTGTTCTGAGAGATGATTCATTTTATTTTCTTGGCTGAGTTACAACCACCACACAATATATAAGTTAACACAGTGGGTGTAGTCATATGAATTTAGTTTAAGGCTACATCCAACATTATTTTTTATTACCAATTCATCTGTCAATTATTTTTTTTGCCCATCACAAGTTCCCAGATGATTTTGTCTAACTGCTTGTTTTGTACCAACTGTCAAAAACCCAAAGACATTTAATTTACTACAAGTAAAGACAGAAGATATTCCCATTTGAAAAGCTGGAAGCAGACAATATTTGACATTTTTGCTTGAAAAAAAATACTTAAAACAATGAATCAGTTATCAAAGTAGTTGAGTTTGAATCAGCAAACCAATGATCTGTTTACAAATGTGCAAAAATAGAAACAAAATCTGATTTATTTGACATGAAATCTACAGAGCAATAGCAGTTTTATTTCTTTTTCTTCTTTGTTTTTCTTACTTTCATATTTGAAGGACTTGCTGATGAAGGAACCGGGTGGCGGTTGACTGTCTGCTTGTGCTTTTAGGAATCTTATTTCTCAGCCAAATATCACTTCTCTTTTTTTCCTCATTTAGTTTTCACAGTTTTATTCAAGTCACACGCTTTACCCTAATTGTTTACTCAACATGCAGAGTGAATATCCTCCACAACCAATTAGAAACCAAATCAGCAGAAACCCCCTTCTCTCAGCTGAGTATAAATACACATGCAAACATATTCTGCATTTTTATAATCAACTGTGATTGTGCAGTTTTATCTTATAACTTTCTCTTTTTTAAATTACATTTATTTTTTTCAATGCACGGTAATCAAAGTGGACGGCAAATTAAGAATTTAATTGTGCAGTGCAACTTGTTCCCCACATGACAATAAAGCTTTGAATCATGAGTGACTCATTGAGGACATCATAGGCAGAGAGCTGGACAAAGCAAGCAAAGTAGACTGTGCCTGCCTACTGAAGCCAAATAGAGCACCCTCGTCTCTCTAAATCAGCCATTTACTAAGAATGAATGAGAGAATAGTTTCTTAAATTCAATTTTATCTGATAACATTTTATTTTTCTCAGGTCCAGTGTGTGTGTTTTCAGGGGTGTGAGTACAGATGAGCTCACTTTGACCTCTGAGAAACGTAGGAAATAGCTGAATCTGTTACGGCTCAGTATTGCCAGGTTTGCACCAAAACGCACGACCCAGAGACCAGGGAGGTAAACGTAAAAGTTCAGTTTTACTCGCAGCTTCATCCAGTTAGTGCTCAGAGAAAGAGGCAGAAGTCCAAAAAGCAGGCAGGACTCATAGGACTATCTAGCTGAGAATGGATGGGAGTGGGCCGGTATATACAGTACACTGCAACGCTAATGGAGAAGTGGAAGCAAGTGTGCAGGTGGGCGTGGGAGGTCAGGTGACGGGGCTAACTGCAGGTCAGGAGGGAGTGGCAGGATGTGACATGACAAGAGAGGTAGTATACGGCAAGGGAAGAGAGCAGATAGAAAATATGGAACTCTAGTGAATGAAAAAAAAACAGAGCAGACGCATCCAATTCATGTCAGTCATCTCCATCACCTCAGGTAATTAGTATTCACACTGTATTCACAGACACCTCACGCTGAGATTGATAAAACTCCCTCAGGTCTTGCATATGTGCGTGTGTGTTTAAGTGTTGGAAACAGGTGCGCATTTCCTCGTTTGTTTACATTGCTTGTGGCTGTTAGGAGGGTACAGTGTGTGTGTGTGTGTGTGTGTGTGTGTGTTGTTGTTGTTTATACTGGGGAAGAAGCATCCATGGTGCTGGCGACAGTGCCAGCCCCTGCGGTGCATTCTCTCACCTACCTGCCACTTACACTGCAGACTCCAGAGACCCATAGACCCATATGATGTGTGTGTGTGTGTGTGTGTGTGTTTGTGTCGCTTCAAAACACCACTACCGACCAACACAATGGAGCCGCCTGCTATCACAGAGCCGAGGGAGGGGCGGTGGGAAGAGAGGAGATGAAAGGATGAGAAAAGAAGGTCTGGTTAAGGATGCAGGGAAAGCAAGGGAGAAAGATAAACAGCAATGTTTTGGTGGTGGAGAGTATTTTCATATTCGTCAAATGAGGGAATGGAAAACGATAGGTGTGGGGGAAAAATTCACCTATTGCACGATCTTTTTTTTTTTTTTTACGATTTTGAAGTAATTTTTTTAATGCCAGAATTGATATATTTGCTTCATTTGAGTCTTTGCCAAGGTATACGGACGTTACCGCTTTTATTGTTGTAGTCTGAGTAACGTGACGTCATATCTGTTCTGTATCATAACATTGTAATGTATCAATTTAGATATTCTTTTCTAATTAAAAGTCCCTAGAAATGTATGATTCATCTTTTTCCCCCATGGTCTAGTGTTAAAAAAAAATCGTAATAAATCATAATATGGAATCGCAATACTTGTAGAATCGCAATACTTAAAAATCACAATACATATCGAATCGGCACCCAAGTATCGTGATAGTATCGAATCGGGAGACGGGTGTATCGTGGCGAAGATAGAGAGCGAGTTGGCACGAGTCTGGAGAGGTCAAGGTGAAAGCTGGAGGGAGTGTTTACAAGACAGAGAGCTAAACAGTTGGATAGCAGAGAAAGACAAATGGGAAGGAGGCGGAGAAGAAGTTCGGGGTGGAGTGGGGGGGGTTGACGGTCAGCTAAATCTTGAGGCCGGCCAGGCGGCATTAGATTAGCAGATAACCGCGCAGCAATCCGATTATCAAACAGTGATGTTAGGAGCGCTGGAGTGGAACACAGGTGAAGGCCAAACTGCACATCCCAGGGCGACTCCAGACTACAAGCACAAGCATACATCCAACCACACATACACGCACGTGCGCTGTTTGCTAATGTTGTTAAATGCTTTCCTGTCCGCGCAGGAGCTTGTCCTTGTAAGAGGATGTGCTACTCCTCCCTCCTCTCCCGCTCGTTCCCTCCCTCCCATGTCCCGACTCACTGCCAGACGAGGGAGAGATAGAGGAGGAGAGGAAGGAGGATCACATTTCCCAGAGTCAACGCTGCATAGGTGATATAGGAACCTGGCAGCCAGCTATCAGTCATAAGAATCTTCCAGCCCGGCCCGTGCCAAGCACCTTCACAATCTCCTCCCCCACTCAGAAGTATTGATTTCAGACTGACGGGATGTGTGATCGCCAGCGTAGATGTCGCGGCGTGTTTGCCTGCCCTGCCTGTATGTTATGGCTGTCATGTATGTAAGGCCATTAGCGTGCTTGTCATATCAGGTCAATTGCTACGTCCCGTATTGATGGAGCTCTTGACTGGAAATTGAAATAGAGGTCTGCACTGTGGAAATGTGTTATTGACGCAGCCTGGGCTGTAAAGTAAAGTGTATTCCTGCAGCCCCCATGAGGCTGAGGGGCCACGCACGCCTACAAGGCCAGCAATTCAAAATAAGAGGGCCACAGACCCTTTATGAATTTTATTAAGATTAAATAGGGTACACACTTCATAATATTTAATATATTTAAATGTATTTCTTCAGTGACACAGCAGGCAGCAAAATGTGTAATGTAGTGTATGTTGGCAACTGATGACAGTATAGAGACAACCAAGATGAAAAGGAAATACCAGAGTGGTATCCAGAAATGACACAAGAAACAGCAGAATTTACTGCCAAACTCGCTAAAGTGACATCAGCGTTTGGAACCGCACGCCCTGTCAGCTGTGAAAATTGCAGCCCATCACAGAAAGCAGGTAACTATTAGCTTAATAGCCCACTGACAGCTGAACCTAAAATTAGTTTAGATCAGTGAAGTTCTCAGTGCAGCGTTGTCTTTTTGTGATCCAGAAGCTTTCAGACAGTTTCAGTCACAGTTCCTGCTGCTAAGAATGAGTCCTTACTCCTTACATCTTAAAAACAAAAAAAAGATCCGCACACAGCTCTCCAACAGCTGTACCGTTCGCTCCCCTTGGTTATGGATGCTACATCTGTCAGCTTCCTGTTCTCACATGACTCATAATGCAGTTTGCAATGATAATGGTGGCAGACTTACCACAAACTTTGTAATAAGTTTTGAAGCAATGGGTCCTTGATTTCAGACAGAGGCAGACAAAAGTAGGTTTCTCATTTCTAGCCAACAACCGTTGATTTTGCAGGCAGAACTGTTGTGGTTCAGATTTGATTAGCTCTAATTGCACTAACGTTGGCACCATGAGTTTGTTAAAACCAGGTGGCAACCTCCGGGTCTGAAAAGTGAAGCCAATGCTGAAGTGCCATAAACTTGCATTATTTCTAACAGCCAGCAGGGGGCGACTCCTCTGGTTGCAAAAAGAAGTCTGATTGTATAGAAGTCTACGAGAAAATGAGCCTACTTCTATCTTGATTTATTACCTCAGTAAACATTGTAAACATGAGTTTATGGTCTCAATCACTAGTTTCAAGTCTTCTTCAATACAGCATGATGTTCATTTAGTAAATTATGGTCCCATTTACAGTCAAATAGAACATAAAACAGGGTATGCTTTAGGGCGTGGCTACCTTGTGATTGACAGGTTGCTACCACGGCGTTGTTCGGTCTGGGAGTTGTGTTTTTCGTCTTACAACTTTAACCCTTTCAGTGTGTTTTCAGTTCATGAACGTTAATTATAACCTTTTTGGTCACCTAAAAACATCTTATTCATTGTTTGCTTGTACTTAGCTCCACCCTCTTGTGTCACTTCTGGTTGCAAAAAAACGACATGGCGACGGCCAAAATGCTGATCTTGAGGCTTCAAAACGGCAGTCCACAAACCAATTGGTGACGTCACGGTGACGACGTCCACTTCTTATATGCAGTCTTTGGTTAAAACTATTGCAGTGCCTGTTCGGGACGTGGCTGTTCGGAACGGGCTGATTGTTCGGACCCGAGAAGTGCTGCTTGCAGCATTGTCGACACAACTGCTCATTGATTTTTCTCAATATCACCCAGCCCTAATATACAATATATGACGAATCCAATAGAGTTTAAGGGTTTCTTTCAAATTACACCGCACTCCCATGGGTCCCCAGTATTACACCCACCAAGTGTGAAGTGGATCAGATGAACGGTTCTGGAGATATGCAAAGGACACACATACAGACAGACAGACAGATTCCTTGGATAATAGTTGGATTGCTGACTCCGGCTGATTTTTTTTTTTAACGTTTCCAGCTGACTCGTCTTGTAAAAGTAGAGTATAGTAGTGGTGAGAAAGCAGCTGGATATATTGCCTATGCGCTCCTCTGAATGACAAATAAAGGTGAACTTCCCAAACCATTCAAGTCCTAGCCTCGTCACCTCTCTGAGAGTGCTGCTTGCATACCAATGAGAAATGTCTCCTAAATTCCCTCACGTTTGCAAGATGTTTGATGGAGGAGATGCATAATTTCACGCCTCTAGTCAAACATCCATTGTGTGTCAATGTTCATCATCAACTCCCCCCGAAAATTTGATTTATTCCTTGATGGAAGACTTTCCACTTTAGTCATCCATCAGAATTCATTCTGCTGTTGATTAAAGCTCATGTGTATCAAGCAGGCTACGGTGTGAGCTATTGTATCATCAATGATGTGGTGAAAAACCAGCCTGTAACGATACCCATAAGCCTCGTCAGGCCTCAGCCAGTCATGTTAGCAGTACAACTCCTACACGCTCTTTATGACGGGAAGCAGGCCGTTCGATTCAAAATAGCTCTGTGCTGTAAGGCACTATTGGAACTAGGGCAAACTAAGGTTATCGTGTTTTGTAATAGTGATATGTTTTTATTAAATGTTAAAGAAGAGCCAAAACTTTCACACAACATTGATCACATTGAATCTTGATGTGAGCTCTGTGTTTTCAGTTCAGGCTTATTTTCGGCTGTTTATTTGTGTGTCTAGTTACAGCTTTGTCTGGTTTAAGAGCATGACAGAAAGTGAAAGAGGATGTGCCACTGGAATTGTTTTCTCTTCACTTTAAAAAAGCAGAAGCTGAAAGCTGAACAATCAGCTGGAAAAAGTGGTGAGTCGGCTGTATGTGGCTGTGAGAGAGAGAGAGGGAGAGAGAGAGACAGAGACATCTGTGAGGTAATGCCTCATAGGGTTTTCTATGTACGTCTGGCTTTGTTTTTGAGGGACGTTGTGGGGGGGAAGGGGTGTTGGGGGGGCGGGGTCTGCTGGGAAAGAGACAAACCAAACAGCTGGACCTGAATTGAAATGACAAACAGTGACTAAGGATGTCACGAGAACCGATACTTCGTTACCAAGTCAACGCCCTGTCAGGACGATACAAAATGTGTTTGTGACGCAGTAAACTCGCTATCGACCTGTTCACCTATTTTTTTCCCCCTGATAATGCTACATTGCTAACAACAAATCTGTGTTGAAATCAGCAGGACAAGAGCTAGTTAACGTTAGGGAGATGCCATTGATTTACATCAATGATAATGCATTCAGGCTCTATTCAGTAAAGATGAGTATTGGATGAAGGTCAACTTTAACGTTACCATGATGTGTTCAAATGTAATCTTATATAATGTAGTTTTTGGTAAGGAACTTGAATAAATCCAGTTGTTTGAAAGATGTTTTCACAGCGATATAAAATAGATAATAGAGAGGGAATTATGACCTCTTTAACTTCCTAACAAAAACCAGTATGCAAACAGTAATAAAGGAGTGGATGTTGAAGTACATGGGATTTATTGTTTTACTTTTGTTTTTTTACCATGGTATCGAATTGGTAACGAGAATCATGGAATTTCACTGGTATTGGTATCGACAGTAGGTTTCCACCTGGCGCTGGCCGCACACACCGGCGCTGACCGCTCCATCCTCCAAACGGTGATTCCCTATTAACGTTATGGTTCCCTTTATAGCATTAATCTGAAATATTGCCAAATACAGTAGGCACTTTATTTGCTTTTCGCTTTGACACCAAATCCTCCGCCATCGTCTTGTCTGTCAACTATCTCTTGCCCCGTGTGAAATCTGACCCCTAGGATGCAAAAATGAACTAAATGGTTTTATTAGTATAAAAAAAAGCAAAAAGGCGGTGGGCAAGTAATGTAATCGATGTATGCCCGAACACCGCGTAACATTAGTAACACGACTACTACGGCAAGTCATATCGACTACTAAATTTCTGGTATCGGGACATCCCTAACAGTGACCCAAAGGCAAAGAATGTGAAACTTTTGCATGCTCTGAGGCTAGTGGTCGACTGATGGGATATTGTGCAGGCTTGCATCATGCTGACTCAGCACTCAGAGAGAAAGAAACAGAGAGTAGAGAGTCTATAAGCACACTAATGTCCTTGCTGCCCTTTTAAAGACAGCTTTCCATCACCCCTTCCTCCCTGCATCCTCACTGATGTAACACAACGTGCAAAATGAAATTAATCTTGACAGATTGATGAGAACATCAAGAGAGTGAGGAAAGAAAGTGTGATTTCATTTCGATTTTATTTTTGCTTCCAAACAGAGCTCTATCTACGCTGCCCTTTACTTTTTCAGTAATCCGTCCTTTGACACTGTTAGAATTACACCCACAGCTTCACTCACCTTCTCTCACACTCCCATCAACCTGTGTATTGATTCCCCTCTGCATTTTCACACTGTTTGGACAGAGTTAAAACAGGATGACTCATTTCTCCATGTCCATTGTTTTCCTCCTGCACCGGCGGTGTACACTTAGATTGGTGTCCTTCAGACCACCTCTGCACAGCTCAGGAACTGGATGTACTATAGGCTCAGTGAGTGGTGCACAGCAGCTTTCAGCTCTCTCCCCCCACCGGGCTTCTTTCTCACCCACATCTTTTTTTCCTGGCTGATGCTCATCATCCACAGCTATATGTCCCCGCAGAATCATTTTTAGTCCCCTGTTGAATCAGATGATGCATGGAAACATGACGCAATCTGCAGCAAATATTCCATTCAATAATAAGTTTCACAGCCTTGTTATGGTGTAACGTTTCTTTATGCTGCCTGAGGAGATTTTAATCTCAATGACTCTTTAATAGGGGTGTGATGATTCACTCAGCTCATGATACGATACAGTACACGATATTGGGTTCACGATCTCGATACGATTTTATATGTTTATGTGTAAACAGCAGCGGTGGATGTGAGACTGCGGACAGAGCAGATTGAAACGTTGTTTTCCTACCGTTTCATCGTGTTTATGCTTGCTGAACAGGTGTAATAACGCATCTTGGCTTTACGCTTGCAGAGTTTTATTGCACTGACTTACAGCAACGAGCGCAGCGTCAACTCGTCTCCACCGCGGCCTCTCTGATCAGCTGTTCACTGACTGCGCCTGTGGGTGTTGATGTGTGTGGAGCTCAGAAACAGACATGGAAAGGAGGCTGGGTCACGGGCGGACATAGCTCTTGGGGTAAGACACATGCGCAGTGTAACTGAAGCCGCGGCCGTGCGTTGCGATTGGTTCAATTTTGGCGAGGGCAGACTAGATTTTACTGCGCATGTGTTGTACCCCACAGATATGACACGTACTCAGCCTCCTTCCATAGGCCTTGCAGAGCAGCAGGAAGAGGCTGCAGCTTTAGCTCCAGAGCCCGTATGTACGTATTATGCCCTGATATCGTGATTCAGTTTTTTGTCTCGACAATGCATATCGTCACGTTTTTATATCGCGATATTTCATGGCTTGATATTTTTCGTCACACCCCTACTCTTTAACCTGGTTAAATAAAGGTTACACAAGAATTATATATTTGAATATAGATTATAGGCAATATAAGGTCACATATAAAGAGTTCATAACAGGCTGAGGTAGCGAATGCTTCTTTCTAACTGACTATATGTTTCATCGTTTCCAGACGTCTCTTCTTCTGCTGGCCCTTGAGTCTCTGACCTTTGAGTGTAAATTAACACATGAAAGGCAGCGCTGAGTTGCTACGCAACCAGGCCACTCTATTAACCTCTTTGTACATTTTTCTCTACATCTGAAATTAATGAATTATAGCAGGAATGCTGGATGAACACAACCATATTACTGTATACTGTGTATAGTATACAGATTAGAGTATGTACAGTATATTACGCAATAGAATTCAACGGCACCAGAATCTCCAAAGTGACCATGAAGTTGAATCAGCACCTCTCTTCTCCTCTCATTATGCATTTAGGTGCACAGCTATGCAGTAAGCTGAACACACTTCCAATTAAGGTTTAAAAGATGGAGTTTGAAGTTTTTACTGGAAGCAACAGTATTGGACAACAAACTCAATTATAGTTATTACAGAGATATCATAACAGTTAGACCTCAAAGGTACAGTGCTGAAATTAATTCGTACAGTTACAAGGTTTCACAAAAGTATAGACTAGCTTTCAGATTAGTTATAAAGTGCATCATGCCAGGAAGAAACAAAGAATCATCAGTGAAAGATCAACATTTGTATTTACTCGTCACTTAAAGGAATAGTTTGACATTTTGTTAAATACACTTATTCTGTTTTTTTGATAGATAGTTAGTTAGATGAGGAACTTGTTACAGCTCTTCTAATCTCTATAAACAGATATCTGCATAAGGATGCAGAATCGGTGGGCAACTGGACAAGTTCTGGTTTCCGTTTGTAATCCGTCAGTAGTATGAGTGGTATTGACCATTCACGTTTGAGCAGGCGTTGGTTGCACGCAGGTAAACAGTTCGTGTGGAGAGAAAAAAAACGCAGAACACTTTGGCCGAAATTCAATCTCAGAACCCGTTGACTATTGTCTGACGACGTTTTAGACGATTTCCAGCGAACAGAAGAGGAAGTCTTGGCCCAGATCCGTTATCTGGATATCCGCTGGCTACACCGGAACCCCAAATATATTGGCCATTGCCCCCAGAGGTTAGATCATCACCAGGCCATACTTGGGTATTTTAGCCAGGTGTGTAATTGAGATCAAAATGAAGGTCGAGTTAGAAGATGGACGGAGTGAATGGGTCTAAGGGCCCCCCAATTTGGAGTCGCGACTGGTGTGATCCCATCACAAGATGGTCTCTAGTTTTTATTAGATCTGTTTTAAATTATTACCTGAGGAGAGGACACCTCCCATGTGCCCAGTTAGTGGATCAACCACTACATTACTGCTCAATCGTTTTTTATGTTTCCCTCGGCAGAAAAGCCATCAGTTTGAACAACAGGCCTTTCTAATTAAAACCTTGGGCCTTGCTGTGAGTGACATCAGTGTTTTTAGTTCTTCTTAGCAGATTCTTTAGATTAAGGATTGTAAAGCAGCAAAGTATATTTTACAGGTTCTGCCGTCCTCTACTTCAGCTCAGCAACTTCATGCCTCAACTCTCCTTATCTTGATAAGCAGTCTAATTAATTTTGTGGGACAATCTAATACAAGACTGCTTGCTATGCAGAATGTAATATATAGCAAATTGGTTTTTCACTAGCCATTCCTTTTGCTATACTGGCTAAAACATGGAAAACCAATGCTGAGGCACATTATTTTCTTAATGCTATCTGCTGCTGTAGTTTATGTCTCTGTACCTAAACGTAACAGAGACAATATTAATGTTATTATTCATTAATGTTATTAGTTACACCGGTAAGTCAAAATATCTGCTGTGAGAAAGGTGTTCCCTGAGAGAAAAATAATGTACTCTAGGTGGGGGAAAAAATGTTTTTAGTCCAGTTTCACGATATTGGGGAGGGATGGCGGTGGCTATGCAGGCGTCTTAGTCTGCAAAAAACATGTAAGCTCTTAAGCTGTTACATTGACTAGTTGTATAAATGCCAATAGGCTAAGCTTCTTCAAGAGAGAAACAACAAAACGCTTTATCTCAGAGGGCTTCTCTCTTATGACAGAGGAAAGCAGATCAGGCCACTTTGGCGCTCTGTTCACCCCTTTATTTCATCTTGAAAATGCCTGAATATGGGCTTTGATGGGTTGAGCAACATGCAGGGATTCCCCAAATCAATGTTCATATCTGTTTGCATGACCTTGTAATCTGGGGAGTACTGGTACAGCAGCAGCTACAGCCAGAGGAAAGGCACCCATACGGTGTGATGCTCTCATCTGTCATTTCACTTTGCAATTAGATGTAAATGAAAACTCATCATTCCAACACACTGCCTGCCAACATACCTGCGTTGTCATGTCTTAACAAAGCTTCATTCATCACCTGATGAGTTCGGCTATCTGCTGCACCTCTTCTGAACTCCCATTAGCCTGACAAATCATGTCAGAATCTATCCATGGATTATCATTTAATTAATGTGTTGACAGTATGCAAAAAAGAGAGAGAACTCTCTGCATTTCCTTTTCCTGCTCATAATTTCACCGTTATCTGTCACAGACAGGTTTGTGAATAAAATACAAAATGCTGGATGCAGCTTTGCCTAGTTCCCCTGAAGAAAGGTCACCGCTGATGAATTTCAATTACTCGTTGTACACCAGAAATTGGCAGTCGATCGTAATCTCGGTTCAAAAACGTAGTCAACTGCGTTTTGATTGACAACGCTGCTCACTCGTAGCTCGTGAGGAAAAAATTCTATGTGTGAAGGATGGATGCAGATGGAGCTGTTAGGGTGTGGGCACCGCTCAGGAGGCATTTGTGAAATCAATAGAATGCAGAGCTATGATTAAGTGTTTTGTGAGTAGGAACCCTCTGCTACTCTGATGGAAAAACAATATGAATGTATGTGTATTATATGTATGTATGTGGTGTTTTGCTTCCTGTTTTTCTTGAAACTTCTTCTTAGAAGAAGAGACGAGGGACACAACAGCTTTATTCACAGATGACAATCTTATAGCATTATGCATCGCCGGGTTGTTTTTCTGTCGCCTTTATGTTTGATCAGATTAGAAGCTGCGAATTTGCATTATGTTGACTGTGCATGTGCGTGTGACATTTCTTGTCCTTCAGGTGCCCTTGCTATGCAAACAGATCTAAAGGGAAGATATTAACATGTATGCAGAGAACATAACATAGAGATAAAAGCAGTGGAGGAAGGCATCGCATACTTCTTCCTAACATCCACTGCAACCTAAAACTTTCAGCGGTATCATTATCACCTTGCTGCAGTGTTGCAATACTGTTAAATCCCTCCCGCTCACTAAGCTGGTACAGTGGAGCGATGCAGAGCTGGCGTTGCTCTTGTCCTTAATGAGTGTAGTAAATCAGCCAGGATGCTCAGAGATGCAGAATGTTACAATAAGCTCTTTGTACAGGAAGTGACAAAGGAGCTTCCACTTGCAGAGCCCAGTGATTGAACAACTTCTGGTAAACAGCACAGGCGGAGGGAAATAACAAAGACGCTATACAAATGATGGTCATATTAAGCTCCGGTGAGGATGGCGCTTCCTGCAGATGAGTCTGTTTAGACCTGGAGAAGAGATGCCAATAGGAGGAGAGGAAGGAAGTGAGGGAGGGGTCGGGGGGAGCAGCAGATGGATGAGGAGAGGAGCGCCCTGTAGGATCCCAAATGCATTTGACCATCCGGTGTACCGGCCTCAAATGCTGCTGAGTTCACTAAGCTGGAGAAGATCTTTCATTTCACAGAGAGACTGTCAACGCCAAAACCATCTATGCTGTAAGAGTATTGATTTTTTAAGCTCACATAGAAATTTCTTTCACTCTATGTGATAGCATAAAGCCCATATATATATATAGACTCTCTTCCAGAGACTATACATATGCATATATATTATAGACTCTCTTCCAGAGACTATATATATATTCTCAGGGTAGAAAGATAACTAGGTCTTCTATTGTTAAATGCAGAAACTGTATTGTGGTAGAGCTGGATTTATCACTGCAGGGGGAAATTGTTTATTTGAATTAATGGAGCTTTTGTTGTGTTTTTCTCTCCCGTTGCGCCCACCGCCCCCCCTGAAGCCCCCAACAGCTGTTCTGACCCTGGTTCCCCCCCTACATGCCCTTGTAACACCCACACACTCCAGCCTGGTATGTCAAAGCAGCCACTCCGCAGTGGGATTTGTATTTTTCCTTTTTAAAGGACATCGAGTACCACGCTCTGCACTTTTCTCTCTCCATAATTAAGCAAATGCCCAACAAAAGCCTTTGTTGTCCTTGGAGAGATGTGAGTAATAATGTGACTTTGGGCATCGTTTCTACCATTGAAATGAGGCCCCCATCTATGTGTGCTATTTTGGATTTAATATTCCATCTCTAAAGAGCCTTGTTGGTTAGAGAATAGGAGAAGGGTGCAGTGAAGCTGGGAAGTGTTCGCCGAGGTGATGCTGGTTAGGACCAAAGTTGTCTTCCAGGAACCAGGCCTCATAGCTCCCCACAGAGAGGTTTAATGACAGGGGCCTGTGGACCCAGCCCTGCCAGGTCCTCCCTTAAACACTGATGTGGTTCTGCTGGCAGACCTACTGCTTCTGTAGCTGCTGCTTGAAAGCTTACAAGGTTTTTTTTGTACTCCACAGGGAGCTGTAAAGTCAACCACATGAAGAGATAACACAACAGAGGACTAAAATAGCAGCAACAGTGCTTCACTCACTTATCAAACTCATTTTGGTGCTTCCTCCATTTGATACGGTTTCTCCTTGAAGCTTTGTGGGAGTGTGTATATGTGTGCAGTTGGGATCCAAGTAGATCTACATAGGTTAGTGTAGTAGTGCTAAGAT
This sequence comes from Sebastes fasciatus, assembly GCF_043250625.1. NCBI lineage: Eukaryota > Metazoa > Chordata > Actinopteri > Perciformes > Sebastidae > Sebastes > Sebastes fasciatus. The sequence continues at coordinate 21,706,301 of NC_133807.1, forward strand.
TATCTTTTTTAAGGCTGCGTTACAAGCCAGAATTCATGCAAACACAAAGGGGTTACACATAATCTCAAAGTGTATTTGACTCCATTTGAGAGCGGCTGAAAGTCGATACTTCTCTTCCAAAAGACAGAGACTTTGTGATTAAGTAAAGTAAACCTAGAGTTTTTCTGACTCTTGGTGGTCTGGTCTCCATGAAGCCCAGGATTGCGGCTAAGAGGCACTCATCTCTCCACTAGTTGTTCCTTTTTACAATAATGCAGCACCCCTCCCCTCAAACGGCAGTTTTTTTATCAAAGAACTCCTGAAGATCATGTTGCACAAGATTACATACAATGCGTTGATTGTTTTGAAGTAACAATCTTGCCTAAGAAAAAGGGACAGCATGAGATACCGTAGAAGATTTAGCACTGATTCTCCTTCTCTCCGTCATCTTCACATGACCTCTAGCAACAAGAGCATGTCCTTGCTAGGAGAGATGAGTTCAGTTTGATGTGGCGACCAGGGCTTTTAGGGAAACTGGGTCAGCTTGTATCGAGGCCTGGATATCAGCGTGGCTTTCTTACGCATCGTCATCAGATTCACCTCCCCTCCTGCTGTTCAGGGAATCCTAACTCCCCCTCTTCTCAGTAGAGGAGTGAGGCCAGACCTAAAATTAGGAACCGTTGTTCTACCTGTTCTTCCCTTGCACATCAACCGCCTTCTTTCTTCCTGAAGAGTCACCCTGTTTTGCACCCATGTCTTTCCTCTGCTGATCCACCACTAGTATCAATCCGCCAAACCCAATCAGTGCAGGATAGTCCTCCACACTGCACTCCTGTCAGTTGTGTTTCCGGGCAAACACAAAGGTGACCTTCACCCAGAGCTCTTCTGCAAAGTGGGAACATTGAACCACTCTGGTCCCGTGTCCTCCACCCTCCCTTCTCTGTGCATTCACACAAACACACCCTCTTCCTCCCATGTCCTACATTTGTCTCCACCACTGGGAGAAAAAGCTAATGAAACTGTTATTCATCTCAGCAGCTCCCAGCTCTTACCAGTTATCACTAGTCTGCCCCAACCAGTGGTGGAACAAGTATCCTCTACTTAAGCAAAAGTAGTAATTACACATCACAAAAATACATTATTAAAATCCTGCCTTCAAATGACTCACTGTGCAGAATGTCCCCTTGGCAGTGTTAACCGTATTATTACATATTACATAATTGGATTATTGTTACTGATGTGTTAATTTGTAAGCAGTATTTTAGTCTAGTGGGTTGAGGTCGAGCAACTATTTTCTATATGTATCGTATTTTACAGGCTCATTGTGGGTTGTTATATCTTAATTTGTATGTAGAATAAATATTGTTATCAAAATAAATACAATCGAGTAAAAAGTGCATGTCACCATGTTTGAACAAACCACAGCGAAAGAGTCCTCTTTGATGCTCCTATGGATAAAACATGATAAAGTGCCATCTAGGATGTCATTCCAGTGGAGAAAACGTGATGAAGTGCCATTCAGGGTGCCCTTACAGTGGAGAACATATGATAAAGTGTCCTCTAGGGTGCCCTTCCAGTAGAGAAAACATGATGAAGTGCCATATAGGCCTAATCCTACATGTTACAATACTTAATGCGTGCTTGTGCCCCACAGCATGTAGCTGGTGCTCTTTTTATTTTTTTCGCAGTTGCTCCTCAGACAGCTTGAGTCCGCCACAGTACATGTACCTCAGAATTGTACTTAAGTGCAGAGCAAATGTGCTCAGTTGCCTTCCATTAACTGGTATGATAACATTTTAGAGGCAATGTAAAATATTCAAGGCATGGTCCAAGTATGCTTATTAACCAATTAAGTGCAATGGAGAATGATTATCTAATAGAAGAGGAGAAGGAGGGAGCTGTGTAAGGCGGCTCATCATCCTGCAGATCAAAGAGAAGCGGGTGCAAATACCAAACCAGAGTTTGTTTGTTTTTTCCGCTGGAACAGTCCATGAGTTGGTTTGCCAGCTTCTTGACGAGACAGAAGGAGCCCAGCCAAGGATCAGGCTCATGGGGATTATTTATAGAGTTGAGTGGGCTTCACGGACGCAGGCGTGGAATGTGTCAGAGAGAAAATGCATCATTGATCAAAGCCTGCAAAGAGATGTAGTCTTATTTTTGCCAAACGCTGAGCAGAGACGGGGGTTTGGGAGAAAACAATAGCCTTACCAAAGGCTCCATGTGTGTTGCGCTATAGTAATCTCGCCTGCTCCTCTACCCACACGGAGTCCTCTGCACCTACACAGGTGACTGGACTTCTCTGAACACTTGCCAATTTTAGCCTCTTTCTCTACTCGCTACAGCTCTGGATGTTTAAAATACATCCATGGTGGGCGTTCGGAGAGCGAGTGTGCTGCACCTGGAGGCAGGTGTGTACCTCCACAATAATGTGTGGGTTTTACAATGAGGCTGTGTAGGTGTGTGTGTGTATGTAGGTGTAGATGAGGAGGTGTTGAAGGGAAAACAGAACCTCTTTTAGGATTGTGTCGCAAGAAATGGAGGCATCGATTACGGATCCCGTGGTTTGTCCCTTAGTGAATTTCTCTTCAATGCCACTCAAACACAGAACCGCTATCAAGGACAGGCTGTGGTGGTGGTGGTGACGATGTGTGTGTATGTTTGTGTGATGGTCTATGAACACCACGAGGCACATCTGTCAGAGGACAGTACAGGATGCTTCTCGTCCTTTATCTCCCCCACTCTTTGGTCCCATTCAGGGAGTAGAGGAGAGGTGAGATGTAGGGAGGGTGGAGGAGGGGAGGACAGTGTAGCAGAGGTGTCCTGTACTGCAGCAGCAGTACAGCTCTCTGGTGGCAGGCGGGGGCACTTTCCTCTCCCCGCCATTCGCTGCATTGCAGACGGCAGTCAAGGTTATGCCTGTGCGGCCGCATTGACAGACCAGAGTATTGAGGATGCCGGGGCACGCAGTCCGAGAGACAGCGATTGAGCTTCGGGAAACTTGTGGCCTCGTTGTCCTGTAATGGTTTTATTTATAGCCATAGAAACCTTCATGCTCAGACTTGCAAATCCCATATCGACTCCTTCAATTGCACTTGATGTTTCCGGGGCTTTAAAAAAACGCATTTTGCTTCTGCACAGACAACATCTCTCTTATTTTCTTGCAGAGTTGCCTGTCATCTTTTGCCAGGCTGTCATTTCATACGAGCATTGTGTGTCTGAGGTGGAGGGTAGATGCAGCGGAGATGTGTGGCACACGGACTGGCAGGGTGAAATTTGTTGTTAATCAGCCTCCTGCTCATCCTCATCTTCCGCTGTCTGGCTGTGATAAACATGTCAGTCTCAGTCACGCTGCAACTCTAAGGACCGCAGACTGTATGTGGCCAGTACTTCAGAGAGGTCCTGTGCAAAGTTTCATTGGACGTGGATCAGAGAGAAGCCACATCTGGTAGCGTTGCACATAAGAGCCACTGTAACATTCTCACTTCCTGTTCAAAGTGAGCTGTAGTCTTACATAGATAGACACAGAGAAGAAACACAGCCACATTTCCACATCCTGTGTTTGTGTGTGTGCATATACCCATAAGAATTCCTCTGGCTTCCCTTTTTGTTGCGCCCGTAGCTCATGCAGACGATTTCATTGTGAGCGCTTTCAAAACAGCTGCCTCTGTCAGATGTTATTGAGGAAGTGATAGATCATTTTCCACAGGGTGGAAACATTCAGCACACCGCTAGTCTGACCTTAATTGTTTCCCAGTATCAATCTCAACTCTTTACTGGAGCTGTATAAAAAGGGATACATGTAAAGAAAGAGACAGAGAGTATGAGACGGGGAAAAAATAAATGAATTTAGGAACCAAGAGACGCAAAGATTGAGTGACAGAGAGAAAGACAAAGTGGGAGAGCAAACAGTGAAAGGACAAGCAGTAGAGAGAAAGGAGAGGACTGGTGAGGAGACCCAGGTGTCAACGCTCCAGTGTCAACTATTATCCTTTCATTGGTCATCATCGGGTGTCGGGCAAACACACTTTTGTGTCGCACTCCACACTCTCCACATCTTTGGCAAACACAGCCACAGATCCGGTGGGGAAATGAGAAAACACGCTGGTAATGAATGTAATGAGAGGAATGCTTTGAGATCTGACAACACTGTTTAATTAAAGCAATGCAGACCACGAGGGAGTATTAAACATAGTTCTATCTGATCAGAGACGATGAGTGCCTCCAGTAGCTGTGAGGGACTTGGCAAGCGCTGTTGTCAGATAAAAACCCTGCAACTCCAGTTTTATTGACTCTCATGATTTTATTGGAGTTGGGAGGAGACACAGTTTTCCGTGTGCTGTGAAATTCAATTAGGCTTTGGCTCATGGAAAAATTAATTAATCCAAATTAAAAAGGATGCTCAAATTAACAACTGGACACACTCGTCTAAAGAAGTGCTGCAAGAGATGTTTTTTATGATTGTTTTTGGGGCGTTTTGGGGCTTTATTTGACCGTGACAGGAGAAGAGAGAAGGGGAACGACATGCAGCAAACAGTCCGGTCAGCACATCCTATTCCTAACTGAGACGACATGGTCTCCGTTTGTTTGCCTAGAAACAAAGTATTCTGGTAAAGTATTTTTCGTGCACAGGAAGTAACTAATCCACACATAAAAAGAAAATATTAAACTAATTCCTTCACAGAAGCTGAGCACATTATAAAAATAAATAAATAAATAACGTTATTTCAAAACTTTCAAACCACTTATTATTATTATTGACTATGTTTACACGCGCACTAATAATCCACTATTATTCCGAATATGACAATATTCTGAATTTGATACGGGTATATATAAACAGCATGTTCCATTTGGATATTCTGAATTAGGCCCTATTCCAAATTAAGCATTTTTAGATTAAGACATGTGGTATATGCCGATATTATTCAGGTTTTAGGAGCATTCTTTGGACATGTATACAGCACATTCAGAATATGTGTCTCAATTGGTGTTTTTTGGCAATTTGCGACACACAGCCTCTTGCCTGTTTACGGCCAGCTCTGTGCGTTGTACACAAACCAACTGGCTGACATTATACTACTTTTAAACTAGGGCTGTCAAAGTTAATGCGATAATAATAACGTTAACGTAAATGGATTTTAACACCAATAATTTCTTTAACGCATTAATGCAACTTGCGAGGTTGTAGTGGGCTCGGTTTTTAAAGCTAGAGTGAAGATACTGGTATCATATGAAACTAGAAAACTTAAGGAATCCATTGGTACCATGTCATACTAGCTCGTTGCATAAGAGGTTAAATAACGCTCCAAACGTACGCTAAATTTTGGTGAGGAAAAACTGGCATGGCCATTTTCAAAGGGGTCCCTTGACGTCTGACCTCAAGATATGTGAATGTAAATGGGTTCTATGGGTACCCACCCGTCTCCCCTTTACAGACATGCCCACTTTATGATAATCACATTCAGTTTTGGGCAAGTAATAGTCAAGTCAGCACACTGACACACTGACAGCTGTTGTTGCCTGTTGGGCTACAGTTTGCCATGTTATGATTTGAGCATATTGTTATGCTAAATGCAGTACCTGTGAGGGTTTCTGGACAATATTTGTCATTGTTTTGTGTTAATTGATTTTCAGTAATAAATACATACATACATTTGCATAAAGCAGCATATTTGCCCACTCTCATGTTGATAAGAGTATTAAATACTTGTCACATTTCCCTTTAGGGTACATTTTGAACAGATAAAAAAATGTGATTAATTTGCAATTAATCGTGATTAACTATCGGCAATCATGCGATTAATCACGAGTAAATACTCATTTTCATTAGCCATGTAAACAGTTTCGTAGGAATAAGGGTCAAAAACCATGTGCATATAAACGTAGTCACTTAGAGATTAAAGCACCAATGTGCAAAGGTCCCAAGTGCAGCTTTAAGCAGTGAAAACCTTTGGGTGCTTTAGGAGATATAGATTTTCATCTGACAGCAACAGTGTGCCATTTTCTGAATAGTTTTATCCAAAGTACCTGACAGTGCCAGGGGTGTTGCATTTTTAGATGTATGGGTGGCCCCACTGAGAATTGAACCCTGTAAACTTGGCAGACTCTGTTCTGGGACACTCAGACACATTAGTTGAATGGGGGCACAGAGCTTGTACAGAGCTGGCATTGTCAATGGGAGGTGGTGTGAGGTAGAAATCATAAATATGAGCTGATAAAACAACCTTCAAACATCCTCCGCTAAACAGGGAAAACAGTGGAGTGCACATTTGGCAGGAGATTGTGAGGGAATCCAGGGAGAAACAACCCCTTCCTGTGTCTCCCCCCCCCTCAAGGATTATTCTGTTATTATTTAACACAGTTTCTAGAGAATTACCAACATGACCTGACAGACACAATCACTTAGAGTGAGTGAGAGCTGAGATTGACAGCGGACACCTTGCCTACAGAAGAGGACGACCACAGACTGACAGGAAGCTGACCGTGAGGAAATCTCGAACTGGATGTGACTTGACCCTGCAAAAGCAAAGAGACTCTTTCTTTGTGTCTCTCCCTGTCTGTCTCTCTCCCTCATGCTTAGCAATAAGCATGCACACATGAACACTCACCTGAACTGAGCTCATGAAATACTTTCTGCAGAAAATAATTGGCCCCATTGGTGATGGCAGGCGATGGAAAGCGTGAGGAAAGCAGCTGGGGAGAACGAGGGCGGTGTGATGGAGAAGCCACAGGAGAGCCTGACATCGGCTTGCATGTGTGCATTCAAATGTGCGTTGAGCGCCGAAAGGTGCGATAAGACTTATGACCAAACCCGTAGACGTGCCATACTGGATTTATTGAGGGGTTTCATGACTGATAGTGGAAACAAATGGACTCTTAAACATGCATGCTTTGTGACAGAATTATCTAAGCTGTACAGCAGCACTTTTTTTCTGTGGTTCCACAGCTCGATAGCATTGACCTCCACTCTCTCTCTGTGGGCCAGTAATTAGTGAGACTGTTTGGTGCTCTTTAGCTTGTTCAGAGTTCTCTGGGGGGTTTCTACTTATTATCCGAGCACGGAAAGAGTGTTAACAGCAGAACCTTGGCTTTACATTCAAGGTAACAGCGTGCACAATGGGCCACCTGGATGAGCGCTTGATTCACGCGTCTCACCTCCCCTCTCAGACCTTCGATTTTCTCGCCTATTCACACATTACGTTCGTGTTCTGCAAGACTTGCACAAAGATGGTGCGATGAGTTGCATGATGTGCGGCTGAGAGTACCGCTGTGAGAATTAAAGCAGTCGCCCACATGAGAGATTACAGTGACAAACGGTGACAGGCCTGACTTCTCTCTTCCCCCTGACTCTCTTTCCCTCATCTGTCTCTCTTTATTCTCTCCATCCCTCCCTCGCCTCTCCTATTTCCCAAATCTGTATTCAATTCGAAGACGCTTTATGGGCATCACAGATAACAATGCCTTGTTGCCAAGGCAAAACGTTACTGACATTGTATTTATCTCTCTATCCCTCTCCTTCTCTCTTTCCCCCCTATGAGAATTTAGTTTTTCAATTTGATTTAATTTGCTTTATTGGCATTGAGGTTGCACAGCATCGCCAAAACATCTAAACAAATTAAGCTAACATTAAGCTCATTAAACTGGCTCTCTTTCTCAATTTGTGTCAATAGCTTCTTCTCCTTCCTATCTTTTTTTCTTGCATACAAAATCTTTACCTCTCTCTCTCTATGGATGCCTCTGTCCTTCCAGATTTAGGCAGTAGAGTCTGTTAGAGGCTGAATTATGTCTGCCCTCTAAGCTCTGTGTGGCAAGATTCAGATGTCAGTTTGTGTAACCATCTTGGATGTTGGAAGTGTGGTGCCTTGGGGTAGTGGTGGGCAGCCCAGACTTGAGGAGGGGAAGGGAGGGGGGTTGTTCTTATGATGACCTCCCACCTACCTCATCCAAGCACACTGGGGCTTACTGAGCTGTGTAATCCTTCAGGGCAAGAACTCTTTGGCTCTTCGTGTCTAGTGCTTCTGAAGGGAACGGTGTTGGGCTTGCTCCAAAAAAAGACAATACACATAATTATCAGATCACCTCTATTTGTTGATTTAGTTTGTGCAGTAATTCATTCCTCATTAATCACTTGTTGCACTTTTTGCCTCTTTTGTTGAATGTAAAATTTGGGAAAAACAACATTTTTGAGAGGATTCAAGGAAAATAGATTTAAAGGAATAGTTTGTGTGTTTTGAAATGGGGTTGTATGAGGTACTTATCCATAGTCAGTGTATTACCTACAGTAGATGACGGTCGGGACGCCTTCAGTTCGGAGAAGCAGACAAGCGTTACCGCAAGGAACTAAAGCAATGTAATGCTGTGGACAGAGGCAGCAGCAAAACATATTTTAGCCATCTAACAGAAAGGCCCACCTTTAAAAAGTTTCCGCCAGACTCCGTTGAAAAAATCTGTAATTTTACTTCGCAGAACACGGGAGTTGGTTAGTTCGGATTCACCAAAGTCACACAATAACACAAACAAATTAAACGATGGAGGCAGCGGTAGACCAGCAACCCCTGTGTTCTGCAATGTCAAATTACTTTTTCTTTTTCAATGGAGTCTGCATAACGGCTTCGGTTCCCCGTCAGAAACATAGACTGTATAGCTATCTCTCAGGAAGGTAAACGTGCGAAGATATAGCGTACACTTAAACTGATACTGAGTTTTTTAGGTGAGCCTTTTTATTAGGTGGCTAAAATACGTTTTGCTGTTGGACCCGTCCACAGCAGTACATTGCTTTGCTACCGTGTGGTAACTTCTGTCTGTTTCTCCAAACTGGGGGCGTGCCGACCTCCATCTACTGTAGGTAATACACTGACTATGGATAAGTACCTCATAGCTCCTTTAAATAAAAAATGCATAAGATTTGTACTTGTATAAACATTTAAATAGTGAAAATATTTCAACTGGGAGACAGTGAATTATTGCTTCACTTTTCAGGCAACACTTAGAAGAACAACAGTTACTATGATGAAAATCATTAATCTGATAATTAGAGGGGAAGATATTTTTGCCTTGACTGTTTATCAGAGATTGAAAAAGTAATTAGTTACACAAATTACCACTGGGCGCTTTAATGTTACGCTTTACCATCAAAACGCAGTAAGCATGTGTCTTTGTGGCGTCTGTGTGTGTTTGATTTCTCTGTGTTTGATATGTCAATATGTGCATTTGATGTGTAATGTGGCATAGCTGTGACTGTCAGGGTGTTCTATATGTGTGTAGACACTGATCCTATGATCCCCCAGCACACATGCACACATACTGTGTGACTCACATCTCGGAGAGCACGTCATCAAGAGGGCTCTGCTCCGCTCTGTTCTGTCTGCATTCCCCATTACCCACGCTCCCCTGTTGCCTTATTCACCGATTCACATTGCACGCACACAAATGACACAGTAGCTCTGTGGGCGAGAGGAACTGAGCCGTGCCTGACTACTTTGTGCAGAACCCCTTTTTTAGACTTGAGATATGATGGGAGCGAGGAGTAGCGAGTGGCAGCTAGCCAGCCGAGCCGTGACGAGGAGGTGGGATGGTTTGAGGTCTGGTGGGATGGGGAGGAAATGGGCCAGTGGGTAGTGAAAGAGGCAGTATGTCCCACAGGAAGACCTTTAGGGGAGAGATCCATCCTCCGTGTGTTCAAAAACAGGTTGAGTAGCTCAGCTCTCCACTCATACGAACATTTGACAGTACAGCTGAGACTCGTACTCTTTTAAGCCTTCAAATGTTGAGCTACAGTATGATATTGGGTTTTTCAGTCTGAGCGAGATGCTCTCTGACATAACAAGAGATCAGGCAGCAGAGGAAGCCCTTGGGGTTTTATTGTTGGGGTGCTTGTGTTGCACCCACACACAACACTCTCAGGAGATGAAGCACGCATTAGTTTTTCTGATAGTGCTGCATTCCAGGAGACATAAAGCAGACCGGGGGAGCAGGAAAGCCAACCAAATGTATATTAGTTTTAGAGGTGATATAACCATAAAATTTAAATATGATGATTATAAAATTATACAAAGATAGGAAGTCTGTGAAAATAGCTTGTCCATTGTGCCCTGCAGTACCATTTGAACGAGTTATTGTTTTGGCATACTTCACTCAGCGGGGCACTGCCGTGTAACAGGCAACCTGAGAGATCGTGTTGCATTAATTGGCTCCCTGGAGTGGAGTTCCCCATGTCGTACTGCTTATGGCGCCCATTGTCAGGGTGTGACAACAGTGACGGGAGGTAGAGCAAGTGTGACATGCCACTGCCCTTCAGATGATGTTGAGGGACTCGTCTCACAGCCTGCCCCGTCCCCAGCAGCTTCACCCTTCCATCAGGGAGTGTTTGACCCAGCCCGGGGCGGCCGGCGTCACCACAGGAAAGGGGATGGGGGGGAGGTGTGGAGGACTACTGAAATACCCCCACATCACTGCAGCAACAGGCAGCCAAGCCAGAAGCACTCCAGCACACACACGTAAACAGAAATACTGACAGCTCTACCAGGAAAGACCCCAGGGGCTGTGAAAAAGTGGTGAGAGAGTGCAGCAGAAGTGTGGCCGATCAAGGGAAGAACACGGCTCCATGTAGGAAAGTAAAGGAAAACAAAAAGGTTAAAAGATAATTGTTAAAAGGTAATTGAATTTGTTTTTGTTTCTCTTTTATGATCCTGACCTTTGTTTTTTAAGCATACACTGTATATACGTGTCCAGCCAGTAGCTTCTATTCCGAATCAGTAGCTGGTTACTGTTGTCAGATATCGACCACAAATACCCAACACAACATTAGCCGGTGGAGAGTTGATGCAACACAACACATAAACATCAGTCAACAAGGAAAATATTGGCAGATTCTGATGTCCAGCCGAGAAATGCAGCCTTAATCACCAGGCTTATGATTTTGCTTTTGAATTCAATAATTCAGTTTCATTCATGTGTGAAATGACCCTCGACAGACACATTTTTCTTTGGTGGTTTTGATTGAGAGGCTAGAGCTGAGCAGCCTGTCGTCCTACCTGGCAGTCCAGCTAATTGTAACAGCATGTTAATGAGACACGGGATCACCCTCGTGCTCTTTGACCCTCTGTGGCTACAGCACTTCCCTAAAGGAGGCCTGGAAACAATCAGACATGAACAGATCTCCCCCTCTTGCCACTTGCTCAGTCTGCTTTCTGTCTCACAGAGCTTTCTTCAAATATCCCCAACACCGCCTCAATGTAGACGTCCATCTGGTTGACTTTTTGCAAACCAGATGAGAGACCCACTGTTTTAAAAATAGGCTAGAGTTGTTAGTTTTCTCTCTCATGAGGCGAAAAGAGCAGGCTGGTGAAATAAAAGAGCACGACATTTAGGTTGAAATGTGATCTCTTGATTGCGGCCTCCAGATTTATCTCCCTCTACAAGCACTATGATGGGTTGGGGGGCGGGTGATTTGTTGGAGGATTGGAGAGCGTGACAGAATGAGACAAAGATAGAGTTAGCATCAATGCTGTGGTTGGTCCGCCTCTCATGAGAATTGGTTGATAAGTTCTTTTCACTCCAAGATTACCCCTCTGTGAAAGAGCTGGAATTGTATTATCCTCCAGCTGAACCAACAACCCCCTTCTTTACCCTCACAGTCTTGGCAAGGGTACATGCATTACTATGTGCCTGTGGGTCTTGGCACTACCTCTCTTAACAGTTGCATGCAAGTACTTTATCGAGGGGGGGGAATAAATGCTTGAATAACTCTATTTTAACACATAGTGAGCAACCCTTTTGACCTGGGTGGTCCCATCATCATAGGGCCACAGCACACCATCTGGTGTGAGTCCAGTGAAGCCAATGACGAGAATGTCCAAAAGGTTTTTTCATCCACATTAAAGAATTATTTGTATCTCTATTACAGATTACAGATTTGTAAATGATTATATTTAAGTGTCGGGTAAAGAGATAGAGGTCGTAAAACAAGAGAGATGATCATGTCATATCTCCAGCTTTGCATCAAGTGGTGCTCATTAATCGCGATGAGGTGCCGGCTGTCATCTGCCTCTGACCGTCAGGTGGAAGACGGATGGTCCTGAGGGATTTCACTGTGACTGCAGTTGAACCATGCTCAGTGGAGATCCATCAGGCCTGTACAGGCAGTCATTGTCTTAGGGGGGGGGGAGACATACTCCTCTGTAGCCCTGAGGTCCTCTCCCGTTTCTAGTGTTCTTTCTTCAAACTAAAAATGATCAACAGACATGGAACAAGGAGGAAAACTGAGATTAGGTGGCTTTGGTTACATTTATTTCATATTGGAGGTGTTGCAAGTAGGGATGTCACGAGAACCCATACTTAGAAATTCTGAAAACGTGACGGTACTCATGACGAGACACATGGAGTCCCATCGTCCCGGGGACGATAGAAAATGTGTTTGGGATCTCACTATCGACTCGTCCCTTATAATGCTGCATTGCAAACTAGGGATGCACCAGTGCGACTTTGTCAGTCTCGATACCGATAGTGATACCAGGGCTTTGGGTATCGGCCGATACCGAGTACCGATCCGATACCAGTGTTTAATTAATAAGCTGTATGCCTCGCTGTGTGGAAGTGACCGGGATCATTCATGTATGTCTAAGGCCATCAGCCTTGACTTAAACATTGCTTTCCTAACTTTGTAATAAACAATACATAGATATAAATTTACTTAATTGCTATTATTAAAATAATAAATTGTACACCAACAACTTGGTAATAAATGGGAATTACAATTAACAGGAATTACAATTTGAGTGTAAACCTTTTTATTGCAGCAACAAATTGGTCAAAACTTAAACAGGAATACAAATTACAATGTATAATGTATATAGTATATGAATATGGATCTAAATTGCATAGATCTGCCCCATTGTCACAGATACCCGATCCAACTATTTGAGTTAGTATCGGCCCGATATCCGATCTGGTATTGGTATCGGTGCATCCCTATTGCGAACAATAAATCTGTGTTGAAATCAGCAATATAAGATAGATATTAGAGAGGGTATTATGACTTGTTTAACTTCCTAACAAAAAACAGTATTAAACCGTAATAAAGGGATGTCTGTATGTTGAAGTACATGGGATTTCTTTTTTTAACTTTTGTTATGATGATTTTGGTATCGAGAATCGTGGAATTTCACTGGTATTGGTTTCGACTACTACATTTCTGGTATCATTACTTCCTACTTGGAAGTAATCAAGCATCACCACTGACACGTGACTGTGGTAACGATTCTTTTTAAAGATAATTTGTCCTCCTGTCTGAGTTTCAACAATGACAGTCTCAAAGGCTTTGAGTCTAGCATATTTAATATGTAACAGTAATTTGTGGATTGATTTAGTTTTGATTTTTGATGTACTGTTCTATGTGGTATGCATTATTCAACAAGCCTATTTTCCAAGCCCTTAACCAGGCCATCTGCATTCAGGCTATCTAACTAACCACAGCCTTGTGTGGAAATAGGGCAGTGCTGTCTGTCTGCTTTCTGCCAGCTAGGCTCACGACCTAAAAGCTGCAAAAGTTCAGCCATGTCATGGCAGGTGGTTTGTGGCGCATCTACTTTTACAAGTTTGGCTTTTGCCTTGGTTGCAGAGAGATAGTTTCCTTGTCTTTGGAATCGGTTGGCAAGAAATGTATTTATGAGAGGTTGCCCACAGGATGAATAATTAACCACATCTCGTTTGCAGTTATAAGGTAACTTGAAACTGATTTGAGAGCCCTTAACTTTGTTTGAGAGATGAAACCATTGACTTGAGCCAAGCCAAAATCGTATCTCCAGTTTTGTACCCTATCATTACAGCAAGCAGTCCTGTTTTAAAAAGAAACAGACCTCATGCATTACAGTATGTTACGATTTGTCTCAAGGGAAAACCCCAGAAGTTAGTCTGCTTTCACATGAAGGTTCTGCATATTAAAACAAGAGCAGAATAATTAGACAGGGAGATGTGCATTTTAGATGAGCATATAATTATCTCTGAGGCTATTGGTCTGTCATAAATATATTATAAAATGTGCTGATTGTTTTTTTTTAGCCATTTTAACATTCAAATGTCAAAGAAGACCCCCATCATGCCCATCCAACACTGTGTCCCATCTCCATAAGATGGGCTCCATCATGTTGGCTCACTGCTGGGGAGAATAAAAAAAGATTTCCACTAAGCAGTTGATAACTGTGTGTTTTATTGGCAACCCGTTAATATAATCTGTCATGTTTATGCGTTCAGCAGCTGAACACCGTTTACTGATGGGAATGGTATATTATGTTCATCTACATTTTAGCATCTTAACAGCTTGTGTTTAGATTTAGGATTTTTTGTGCGTATATCCATCTAGGTGTAAATCTCTGATGAAAAAGCTAACTCAGCCTTTTATCTTTTCCTCCTCTTCTATACAGTATAATCTCACTGCAGTGTTCACTGTTGTTTACTGAATTCAGATACAAAGTGTAACCAAGAAATCCTTCTCTACCCCAATCCTCCCCAACCCCGTTCTGTTTCCAGGATTGCTCCAAACAGAGGCAGGTGAGGAAGAAAACGGTGTCCTTCAGTTCAATGCCAAATGACCGCAAGATCAACAGCACAGCTGCCTGCATGGCCTTCATGATGGAGGGTTGTGAGATGAAGAAGGTGCGCTCCAACTCGCGCATGTACAACCGTTACTTCCTGCTGGATCCAGACATGCACTGGCTCCGTTGGGAACCATCCAAGAAAGATTCAGAGAAGGCAAAACTGGAGATCAAGGGCATTAAGGAGGTCCGTTTGGGAAAGAAAACTCCAGTTCTGCGCAGCAATGGTCTCTCAGATCAGTTCCCCGATGAATGCGCCTTCTCAATCATCTATGGGGATAACTATGAATCCTTAGATTTGGTAGCTAGTACAGCAGATGTTGTCAGCACCTGGGTGATGGGCCTGAGGTATCTGGTGTCTTATGGCCGTCACACCGTGGACATGATGGAACCCAGCCAACCGAGTCTACGAACGTCTTGGATTGGCTCAGTGTTTGAGTTAGCAGATATGGAAAAGGATGGACACATAGACCTGTTCAGGGCCACCCAGATAATCAAGGGGCTCAACCCTGGAATGAAAGAGTCAAGGATAGAGCTGAAGTTCAAGGAACTCCAGAAAGCTAAAGACCAATATGGAGAGGCAATTAACATGGACACCTTTGTTGAGGCCTACTGTGAGCTCTGCACTCGACCAGAGATCTTCTTCCTACTGGTGCAGTTCTCCAGTAACAAGGAGTATCTGGACAGTAAAGATCTGATGCTGTTTGTGGATGTGGAGCAGGGAGTGGAAGGTGTAACGGAGGACATGTGCAGGGATATCGTTCAGAAATTTGAGCCATCCGCCGAAGGTAGGGAGAGGGCCTACCTCACCATTGATGGTTTTACACACTACCTCCTCTCCTCCGAATGCCACATCTTTGACCCCCAGCACAAACGTGTGTGCCAGGACATGACCCAGCCTCTTTCCCACTACTACATCAACTCGTCACATAATGCCTCACTTCTGGAAGACCACTTCTGGGGTTCGTCAGACATCAGCAGCTACATCCGAGCTCTAAGAATGGGCTGCCGCAGCATTGAGGTCATTGTATGGGATGGCCCTGATAATGAACCAGTGGTGTATGTGGGTAGTTCTGTAGCCTCACATCTAGCTTTCTCTAAAGTCCTGGACATCATAAACCAATATGCTTTTGAGAGCTCTGAGTATCCCCTGATTCTCTGCTTAGTGACCCACTGCTGCATTCCCCAGCAGAGGGTCATGGCACAGCATACGAAGAAGATTCTTGGGGACAAGCTGTACATTGAACCCCCCAACAAGGAAGAAATCTACCTACCCTCCCCTGAGAAAATCAAAGGTAAAATCCTCATCAAGGGAAAGAGGCTACCGCCAAACTGCCCTGACGCTGAGGGTGATGTGACGGATGAGGAGGAGGGTCTGGAAATGTCTCGAAGAGTGGGAGCTAATGAGAAGGACCATCTAAATGGCTTAGGCTACAAGAGACTCAGACTGTGCAGGGAGCTCTCTGATATTGTATCTCTTTGCAAGTCAGTCCAGTTTAGGGACTTTGAGATCTCTAAGAGAGACCAAAAATACTGGGAGATTTGCTCCTTCAATGAGGTCGATGCAAACAGGTTTGCCAATGAGTTCCCAGAGGAGTTTGTCTGTTATAACAAGCGCTTTCTCTCCCGGGTGTATCCCACACCTATGAGAATTGATGCCAGCAACATGAACCCCCAGGATTTCTGGAAGTGTGGCTGCCAGATTGTGGCCATGAACTACCAGACGCCAGGCCTGATGATGGACCTCAACCTAGGCTGGTTCAGGCAGAATGGCAACTGTGGGTATGTTTTGCGGCCAGCCATCATGAGGGAGGAGGTGTCCTACTTCAGTGCCAATGCTCGGGACTCGCTGCCAGGGGTGTCGGCTCAGCTTCTTCACATCAAGGTCATCAGTGGGCAGAATCTGCCAAAACCCCGTGGCTCTGCAGCTAAGGGTGATGTGGTGGAGCCCTACATATATGTGGAGATCCACGGCATCCCAGCTGACTGTGCTGAGCAAAGAACCAAGACCGTGTCCCAGAATGGCGACAACCCTATTTTTGATGAGAGTTTCGAATTCCAGATCAATTTACCAGAACTCGCGGTGCTCCGCTTTGTGGTGCTGGATGACGACTACATTGGAGATGAGTTCATTGGCCAGTACACCATCCCGTTTGAGTGCCTACAGCCAGGCTATAGACATGTCCCCCTCCAATCTCTGACAGGAGAGTTCCTACCAAACACCACCCTGTTTGTCCATGTAGCCATCACCAACAGGCGGGGTGGAGGAAAGGCACATAAGAGGGGTCTGTCTGTCAGGAAGGGAAGGAAGGCCCGGGAGTACACAACCACCAAGACTACAGGGATCAAAGTAGTGGATGAGCTCTTCAGAGCTTCCACCCAGCCCCTCAGGGAGGCCACAGACCTCAGAGAAAATGTGCAGGTAAGGAACTACATACCTAAAGTATTTATGAAACATAATTCCAACACCATCACGATAGTACGAGTGGCACATTGGGTTGTGTAGAGGAGCGATTTTGTTTGAACGTCTTTTTACATTCTGGTGGAGTGCAAGTCAATAACGTCAAAGATCACTCTTTGATTAGTGCGTTTGTAATCCAAAAGTTTAATGAAATAATTTTGATTCTATAGAGCAATGACATTCATTTCGTAAACAATGGCAACATTTGGTTGCACTAATTGCCTTCAGTTTGATGATTTGGTTCCCCACCAGTTACTTCAATCTATAATCAGCGACACTTTTGTTAGCACTCAGCACTTGATCCAGGTAGATTGGGCACTCAGTCTGTAAAGGGTTTAGGTATAGGGCTGAACGATTTTTAAAAGATATCTAATTGCGATTATTTTGACTGATATTGCGATTGCGATATTAGAGGGAATGACCAATGATGATGGTGTGATTGTTGCTGGGATCTGTACGAAACAAAAAAAAACTTTTTCTTAAGTCTGTAGAATATGATATGTAGGCCAGGACATCTCTGCAGCACCACAATATTTAATTTAAAATGCTGTTTTGACACACATTTCACCACAAATTGCAGCAGGCCATATTGCGACTTTGATAATATTTCGATTTATTGTGCAGCTCTACTTAGGTATGGCAATATTGCAGATCTGTTCTTAAGAAAACATGACGATGACAAAAGAAATGTCACAATACTTTTATTTAACTGGATAACATCTTCAACGGCTGAGGCTTTGCTGGAGACTCTCACAGGTCTAAATCTAACATTTCCAACTCTCTGCCCATGCAGTAGATGTTTTGGTGTTAAATGCAGTGCTATGGGGCTTTTCCATTGGCACTTTTGGCTGCGCCGATTCAAACCATGCCATGCTGATTTGCGTTTCCATTACCGGCTTTAACTTTGTTAGTGGCTATTCTCCAATAAAAACAAGTCTACTAATAATACAGGGAGGAAGAGTACAAGCAGCAAAAATAACGGGGGATTTTTCCTGTGAAGTCCCCATCAAATCCCTGCCAATCTGGGCTAATGCCTCGAGTTAAGCCAAGCCAGCACATGTGTATGGAAAAGGGGCTATAGAATAAAGATAGCGGGATCATCAAAATCATTCATGTTCACGCATGAACTACACGATACATGATATTTTGAACATTATATGTTATGTTACAGTAGATTCACTAACATTAATGGTTATCTGAATATTGTTTTTTTAAGTTAAGAAATGAAAAGACAGACAAGTAGTTTCCACCAAATGAAACTGCATAGCTTTTTATTGATTCAGCAGGTCCAAACTGATGTAAGAGTTTCTGGTTGGACTCATTTCGCTTGCTGTTGTGGATAAAAGCTTGTTGCTAATTGTGCTCTATTAATGTTGCATAAGAGAACGGTAATAAAGTGTCATTGCTGTACAATTATGAGGTTTATGAATAGTGTAATCATTAATGAGGGACAAGTTGCTAGGCACTTAGTGCACTACTTTAAAACTCCTCGAGATGAGCAAATGAAGATTAGTAACCATGGTGTATATTTGGCTGATGACCAGTAGCAGAAGACTCTCAGTGCATGTATCATTTTGTTTGTGATGACTGAAGGGTGTGATACGAAGCTTGTCTCATTTGCTCAGTTCACAAATTACAACACAGGGAGAGCCGGTGAGTCTTTTAAATGCCACGGTGTGTGTTGTTTATAGTGCCAGGCTCTTGTCTTCTCTGACAGCTAACAACATTAAAATAATCTTGCTGCACCCTTTTAACTGTTGATGACACGACTCCATCAACAATGCTTTGTTAACCAAGGAAAAAAGGTGGTAACAGAATTGTGTTAAGTAGTAAAAACTGACAAGTAAACACATGCAATGTATTTTTACTGTGCTTCTTAAAATGTATGTGAAGGTGGCAATCAAGTAACAAAACAAGATTATTTCTGTGTAAATTTTCCAAAAAAGAAAAAAAGAAGGGGGCAAAAAATAGCAAAAAAGTTGTCTGGCTCTTCATCATATATTAATAATGTACATAAATATACCTGTCTCACTTTAAATATATGGTAGTAGGTTGTTAATAAATCTGATTACTGATTATCTTGTGTAACTTCCTGCTGTGACCTGGTGTCTTCTGCCAGTAGCCAATGCCGGAAGGATCCCAGTTTTATAAAAATCAAATATATAATGTTGTTTGTTGAAGACATACAATTAGCTGGACTCATGTGTGTTCCTCCAGAAGCTAATGTAGCACACTCCCTTTAGTGTATCCAGGTTGTAAATACCAAGGTCTGTCCATCTGTCTTCAGTGAGCAGTAACCTCAGTCTAATAGCACAGCAAACAAAAGACCAGACCAAACTAAATAAGCAGAGATACGATTAGAGATCCTGTGGCATGCTGTCATGCATTTTTCAGTCGTGGAAATAGGCGATGATCTGAAAGAGGACATTATTTTCCTCTGTAAGACAGAGAGAAATAGGTTTGTGTTCAGAAGGTGAAATTGATCCTGTAATTTTAGAGATAGCAACATTACAGCATAAAGGGCCGTTCACATGCCGCGTTTTTTTGCGCCATCAAATCCATAGTTGTCAATGTAGACACGCAGCAGGCGCGCTCAAAAGCGAGCGTGGCGCTGTTGCCGTTCAACTTCTGGAAAGCTGCAGCACGCACCGCATGTCATGAGACGAGGAGCAACCAATCACAGCCTGCAGATATATTTTCTTTCTTACGTAAATATCAGTCTATGGTAAATATATGGAGGATAAATTAATCATTTTAGTACAGGGCTACCCAGAGCTTTATGATCCAGTTAACATCTGGTTGAAAGGTCAGCTAAACTGACACAGAGAAATCAAGCAGTAAAGCTACTGTGAGGGATTGACGTTGCTGGAAATCCATTTCTTTGTTTTGACTGAGTTTAGTTTAGTAAGTGAGGCTTCCTGCTAAATTACTGCAACTTCATCATCATCAACTTGGCAGCACGCAGGTTTTGATTGCTTAGTAACGGCAGGTGCGACAGGAGCACAACATCCCAAGTAAGTACCTTAGATAAAAAATTAAAGCGGCACGACTGGCAAGAGGAAGATCATTTCAGGAAAATCAGTGGAAATAAAAGTGTGATTACAAACAAATCATGAACAATCCTGATAAAAAAGTGTTTCTCTTGAGGCAAAAGATGATAATATTTGGCCCAATCAAAGTGTTGCTTGTTTGAATAATCAAAATTTGTGACAAACGGATACCTCAACATGATTAGGTCCTAAGCTATGCTCGGCTGTGAGTCAGCATGGGAACATTTCACAAATAAGACGTGAAATATGGCTCACTGAAGTCAGCCCTGTAAATCTGACACAGACTTATCAAACATGTGCTTACTTTTGTAAAACTTAAATCAATTAATTTATGCTACATATGAAATAATGACAGGCATGTCATGTGTCACAGCTGTTCTTTTGAATCGTCTCTCATAATTAATGGCTTCGGAAACTGATCTATAGGCTTATATAAAAAATAGCAGTATGCGACTGGATGTGAATTGGTGTCTTTTAATGTGATCAAACAACACTGGCACCACCGCCACTCCCCAAACCACAATGACCTCAGGTTTGAAATGTAAATTTTTCTTTTTGAAATGAAGAGATAAAAGTTGATAGAATAAATGAAAGAGGTGAGGTTGAGAGGAAGGCTTTAAAGAGGACAAATGAAGAATAAGGCCTTTATGAAAGCTCTCTAGAGGCCAGCTGTGTGGCGCCTGGTGCCTTTAATCTGGAGGGAGCTGGACGGCAGACGTGGGGCCTGTGGCCAACAACCCACAAGGCAACAACCAGGCAAGCTGGAAGCTTCGCCACGCCTGACTTTAAGCCAAGATTAGACGTTAACGCGAGAAAGAAATACCTTTTGTACTCACAAAAATCCCAGATATCATGGCATACAACCTTGACCATGAAGCAGCACACACACACACACACACACACACTATAGATGTCTCAGTCAAAAGCGTTATGTCACCTCACTAAGCTCTTTTAAGGCTCCTTTTACCCTCAAACAGCAAAGCGTCCAGGTGGCCTGCTTTGAATAATAACAGAAAGTGTGTTTGGCTATTAAAAAGACTGAGGAGCTCTATGAACGTTGACCAGTGGGCAGATATGATGGGTTGCCATGTTTTATATGTGGATCTAGGCAGCAAATCAATTATTTCTGTGGGAGACTTGAATGAAGTCCTTTCCGGAGTGCTGCTGCCCATGAACCCTAAGTGTTGATGGAGGTGGAGGAGAGCTGCCAGCCTGGAGTTTCTTTTTATTTGCTGAACAGTGTGTGCTACACATTCACCAGCACTCAGTACTGTGGGCCAGAGAGAACAGAAAAACAGAGATGCACAGATTGAAGCAGAGAGAGAGAGAGAGAGAGAGAGAGAGAGAGAGAGAGAGAGAGAGAGAGGAGCAAACAGAAACAAAAGCAGTGTTGTAACCGGACACGTAGCTCTCATTTGGGGAATGTTAGGGGGTAAAGTGGGGGAGGGTAGTAATTAAAAACACACGCCTCTCATTGGTGTTTTTTAACGCCATGGCGTAGAGACGGTATGGCTTTTACTGCACAACAATTATCAATAAACATTCACGCATGTGGTCCCGTGGAATTATACAAAGCATGATGAATGCTAATAGCTTCGGCTCAGACCACACTGAGACATAAACACATGCAGTCACACACTCATAGTTCTCACACGCGCACCAGGTTTTAATCCAGAGCCCCAGCGCTGTCCCGCTTCCACCATTGTGTTTCTTCTCGTGGCCGTGCTGCAACGCCCCGAGAGGTGTTAACTGTGGCCGAGGCTCAGCATACAGATGCCGACTGCGTCCCCTGGCTACCCTCTCCGTCTACGGGAAGGTCGGACCCCGCAGTGACAGCACGTCCTCTGGGGTGGGGGGAGGTGGGGTGGGTTTTTTCTGCAGGCCTGGAGGTCTAGCCCAGGGAGACGGCCGGTTCCCACACTGCAGAGTGTGTGGACGGATTCTCAAGTACCAACGCTGACATTCCTATTCTCTCTCACGCTCTCTTACCTGCCTTGTGTTTCTAATGCTTCTCATCATTTTTTAGCTGGACCGCAGAGGGCCAGCCTTGCAAACGCAAAAGTCTGTCATAGAGTGACTGAAATCTTTACCCAGCTGTCAAACTAGCCGATCTAGTTCGTCCCCTAGCAGAGTATTGAAGCAAAGAGACAAAACTCTGTTGTTGTTTTTTTTACAATAGCAGCTGCCGCCATTTCGGAAAATGCTTATTATATTTATATTATTTTATTGTTCAACACAGGCCATTTCAGTAGAATATTTATGGAATAGATATTATTTTGTTTTTACTTTTGTAAGGCACTTTGTAGACGGACGTTCACAGGCGTCTGGTAGTTGCTTTCAGTCAAAAATGGCAGAAGCGTAGCTTTACTGCCGGGCGCTGATGTTGCAATGGAACAAACAATTGACTTTCACTTCTTGGCAATATACGTTCTATGCTCCTAATGTCCTTGTCGGACCTGGTGGACATTTACCGCTAGATTTAACATTATAGACATGACCACTGACTTTTTGTGTAACATAAACTCTGTTTTGAGTCTTGTTGTTGATTTTACCAGAAATATTTCCCAGTGAGATTCCGAATCTGTCTTTCGAGGGAGTCCTGGCCAAGACGGCAGCATAACACGTCTCACATGAAAGAACAAGTTCTTCAGTTTTCATCACCCTCTCTCTTTGCAGTTCTTCATGCCTCGGCCTAGACTGCTCTTTTGCACTCCTTCTCTTTCACTGTTCCTTTCTCTTCTTTCACCTCACTCTGTCACGCTCCCCTATTTGGCTGTCTTTTAACCAAGCTAACTGACGTGGTGCCGTGTGAAAAACAGTGGGCCCGGTTTGGGTGCTTGAATTCCCGTGCTGGCAGAAGAATGAAACGCTGTGAGAGGCAGTTGCCTAGTTGCTGGGGCTGCAAAGCCCCTGAAACCAGACGTGCAGAAACGTTGGTGGACTAGAAAGCCGACTGGCTGCTCAAAAACATTACATCTGCTCTGTTGTGAGAGTTGTGCAGTTAGAAGAAATGAAAACACACTGTTAACCAACAGTAAATTAAAGAAGATGTTCTTTTTTGGTTCCAAATCTTATCTTAGAACATGACAAGTTAGATTTTGGTTTGGACACTGAAGGTGTAAGAAACAAATTCTTCTGACAGGTTTGACTGAAAGCAAGTATAATCAGCTCACAGTGCTTTCAGATTTTATCACTTTCTTTGACGACACATTACATTCATTTGCTGGATGCTTTTGACACGTACATTGGGAGCAATTCGGGGTTGAGTGTCTTGCTCAAGGACACATGTGGAGGGGAGGAGCACAAGGTTCGAACCACTAACTTTGTGATTGATGGCAGACCTGCTCTAACTGAGCTACAGCTGCCCCTGATGAAAAATAAGATTTGCTATAGATTAAATAAACAGCACATGGTGAGATGGATGTCTTTATTTGTCTAGAAGCAGAGAGCTGAAATGGTCAGTGGTCCGTGTAGAAACAGGAACATAAGGAATTACTTAATTCTTGGTAGTTTTAAGATAGATATTTGCAGTGAGAGAAGAAAGATAAATACAAAGATAAGTTAAGAAAAGGGTGAGAAAAGAGAAGGAGAAAGAGAGGAACAAGTGACTGATTGTACTTACCACCATCAGGCTGCGGTCAGAGTTTGGCTCCGGAGCCTCTGGGCTGTTGAATGTGCAGACTGACGTTATGGGAACCCGATAGTTTTACTGTCACCAAGACAAACACTCGCTGCTATCTTATCTCGTTTCTGGTCTGAGGGGAGTATCGCAATCCCTCTCGTTAAATCTCCTCACTCAAGGTCATATGCAAGAAGTGGTAGCAATATTTGCCATTCCATTAGGACCACAAGCACTTCATTTGCCAAGCACAATAACTCTACAGGAATTTGCCTTGCCTTGGTTGCTCCGGTTACTTAAGTAGTGACAGTTAAGAGGTTCGGAGCAGAAGGACATGCAGAATCTGTGTGTGTTTTTATTTATTTAATTATACAGGTATGTTTAACACCGGGGAGAGCCGGTAAGAAAGTAACACTTTTCAGATAATCGTCATTTTAAAAGACCAGTGTGTAACTATTAGGGGGATCTATTGGCAGAATTGGAATACAATGTTAATAAGTATGCCTTCTTTAATGTATAATCACCTGAAAATAAGAATCATTAGCTTCGAATGAGCTGTTTATACCTACATATGGAGCGGGTCCTCTCCACGGAGTTCGCCATGTTTCAACAGTAGCTCAGAACGGACAAACCAAACTCTCAAAGACAAAACAAAATGACCGCTTGAGTGAATTTACTTTCCGTGATGCACAACGGCTTTTCATCTAAAACACTGCAACAGTACAACATATCCATGCGAAAATCACCGCATTACTTTTGTACCGGCCGTCCTCTACTTTTAATTCATGCTGCTTCCCAGAGCAACTTAAAATGAGTGAACATCCATTAAACAAAAACAAAATTGACACAAATGAGGCATACAGAGTTGTTTATTTTTATTTGTGCCTTCTTTATGTGTTCATATCCCAATTTTTTCCTTCATTGTGGATGTTTTTTTCCCCCCCAGAATGCCCTGGTGTCCTTCAAGGAGCTCTGTGGCCTGACACCGGCGGCCAACATGAAGCAGTGCATCCTGACGGTGTCTACCTGGCTGATGAACAGCGAGCGGTCACTGAGGGTAACGGTGGACCTGAGCGAGACTTACCCCACCATGGAGGCTCAGGGTCCTGTGCCTGAGCTGCTGCGCAAAGTGCTCAACGCCTATGACATGGTAAATAACCTGCACGAAAATATGCTTTTACACATATCAGCAGTCTTTTGAACAAATGTGTTGTTGTCAGACATCCTTTTAGAAAATCAATATTGAAGCGCAAATGTACTGTATATGCATCTTATACAGTGATCATGTGAGACAATAACATTCTTATTAAAGTGTGTAACATCCCACTAAATATCTACTTCAGGTAAAGATGAAATGTCAGAGCACTCAGGCATTTTAGTATGATAACAGAGGCACTTCCTGCTCTGTGCAGATCTTTATAGGTGCTGCGTTTACAAAAAAAAGAAAAAAAGAATAGTCTTAGTAAGGCTTCCTGCCTTAATGCTAGTTTGCTTATAACCAGTTTTACTAAAACCACCTATTTGACCACTCAGATTGTCAAGCTGCAGCTACTCGTTGTATAATTTCACGAGTCCCTCTCCATCCTGCCTCCTCTCTTATAAGAACACTGCATTTTCCACCACTTGACATTGTCATGGCCCAAAGGGAGGGTTGGAGGACTCTGTCTGTAATTAGTTCTCACCCGCTGCTTCCTCTCCCCTCCTGCGAGGGCTTGGTGGGAGCTGGCGAAGTGGGTCACGAGCGAGGAACAAGGTTGTTTGCGTCCACTCCGCCACGCTGCTCAGGTCGTCGGCGCTCCTTGCTGCTGACACCTACAGGAGTGCTCTGACATCAGGAGCGACGCAGCGAGCGGCTCCAAATAGAATCTGCTTGGGCTTTTATGAGGCCTCGCGCCAGGCGGGGGGTTTGGCACTGTCAGAGCAACTCTCACGCTCCAGTCCACAAAAAAAACTTTCTGGGGACAGGCTGAAAAGCAGACCCAGAATAAGAGAATATTTTAGAGATTAGAACATCCATTATCAGGCCTTTAACTCCTGCAGACCCTTTTACAGCTGACGTCATGATTACGTCACAGTTTTAGCTGGAGGCAAACACAAATCACCTCAGAGTAGTAGGCTAAAGTTACACATTGAAAATGTCATCTTGCTGTATTGTTGTGGGCTCCACCCACAGAAATACGTCATCATTTTTACTAACAGAAAAGGGGTCTATAATGACAGGTCCCATCACTTTTCCTGACCTGTTACTTGCCCATCTCTTAGAAATATTCCTGTTTGATGAACTATATTCGTGGTTCACAGTTTTCAAAGTTGATATTATAGCCCAGGGAGTTAATGAAATTATGTACATACATTAACCTATGGTCTTGTCCTGAGACTTGGGCCTGGTCAGCTGTGTTAGCCTCCCAGATATTGGCCTGTTGGCACACTCCCCGCTCAAGAACAGAGGACCCAATGTGTGTACTGTACGTGTGTGTGGGCATGTGTGTAAATGCATGTGACTTCATGGCCATTTACTGTAAGATATCAGTGTGCGCTGCATGTCCTCAGTCACCCCCATGTGGGCTGCAGCCAGCCAGCGTTGTGACCCTGAGCTGAACAAAGCGTCAGCACACTGGAACTCTGTTTACAGCTCATATACACCCATATCTCTACGTTTATTTATATGCACACAGACGCAATTCTTTCCATTCATCTCCGAACCATTTAGAAAAAAAGTACCCACGGTTCTCGAACACAAAGCAGCCATTGTATACATTCATTAATTCATTCATTAATTTGTGTGCGTACTGATGGTGTGTTTTTTTTTATTATTATTTTTCATGGATAATTGGCCAAATGACAATGTGGGTAACATTGTGTTGATATATTTACATGCAGCTAAAGTGGCAGAGGAAAAACTAATTGTCTCACTCAAAAGCTAACGACAGTTTATTGAGATTCAGAGTTTTGTGCACCAACACAGGTCACACAGGAAGAAATCCACTACCGTAGAGGCAGAGGTGCTACTTTCAAGACCACAATGCAGTGCAGCTTCAAGACACGTTGCATTCAAGACTCTTCCTTGCCGCTGTTGGAAAGATTGTCTCTGTCTTACTTTCACTATTGTTACAACTCTCACCTACGCATACAACTCGCATCCATTTTGGGTTGGTGAAGAAATTATTGGAAACGTGGGTTCATGGAATACTTAATGTATTAGCCAGCTTAGATTCTTATCTTAAACCATCCCGTCAAAGCTAGTTAGCTGGTTGGTAATCTTGAGAAACTAGCAAGAGTCAGGATGTAAAGAGAATTTCAACAAAAATAAAAAAAATATATATGTATTTTTAAGATTCCCAACCCGAGCTTTAAAGAAGGGATTGTCCAAAATTATCTCACTTTACAAAACTGTTTGCACTCAAACCAGTTCTCAAAAGGATAGTCAAACAAGAAAAGGCATGCACACACACAGTATGAGTCGAGTCCACTTCCTGTCTCCCTGTTAACAAGGAGTGTGAAACTTCATTAGCTTCCTCCTCGGTGCTGCGGGGCCGACCCAGCTGCTCCTCCTCGGCCTCTGGGACGATGTTTAGTGTTGTTGTTGGTGGTAAGATGCATAAGTAGAGGTGAAAAGAGGAAGTTACGTCTCTGCCACTCTTGCTTTCCTTGTGGTACCAATACATGTGTGATTTCAATACAGATTTTCGGAGTCAGAATCAACTATATGTGCGAAGTATGTTGACAGATAAGGAATTTGAATCTGAGTAGCTCTCAATGTACTTTTCTTTTGATGGATTAATCGATTAATCATAGCAGCTCTAATGAATAATAAGTTACTTTACATACATACATTCTCTGTAATGTGTTTTTGGTTGTTTGGAAAGCAAATCTGAAAGGGACAGTTCACACCAAAATGCTGTTGAGTTTTTCAAATGTATTTTTTGGGCTCTTTGAGCATCACAAGTCGGGTGCCATCTAGTTCCATTATATTCGAGAGAAAGCAAACATCTCTATCGCTGATATCTTGAATATTCGGCAACTCACACCAATACAATCCAGATTGATAAACACCACTACAGGTAAGTGGAAAAATATGTGTTTTTGATTTTGGGGTGAACTGTCCCTTTAAGACCTACTTTGCTTTTTGCAAGCCTATAGCGTTAAACAAGGCTGTGAATAGGGCTGTCAATCGATTAAATTATTTAATCGAGATTAATCGCATGATTGTCCATAGTTAATCGTGACTAATCGCAAATTAATCACACATCTTTTAGCTGTTAAAAATGTTCCTTAAAGGGAAAATTGTTGAGTATTTAATACTCTTTTCATGTTAACTTTGACAGCCCTAGCTGTAATACTAAACAGACTGCTTCTAATTTTACTTTTCACATGAACTTTATCTAACTTTCTGTTGTACTTGCATACAAGGCGAAATAAATCTGAACCATGTTGTTTACACGCCCAATTAAATTGGAAAGAATCTGCTTCCTCTGATTACAATCTTACCCCAATTAAAGTAATCAAATAAAGACATTTACATGACGGCTACGTTGCGTTAATTGGGTTAAAGCTGAATTCTTAGTGTACAGTAGCCTGTAAACATGGCAGCTAAGAGCCCAAATACTTGCTGTTGAGGGGATCAAATCTGTTGCCTAACAAGGTGTCAATATAGACAAGTCTCGGTAATCTATAGGAAGTCTTTCCCTCTTGGTATTTCTCTTTGCTTCTTATTTACAGTACGATACCATGAAGGTCCCCTGTGTTTGGCTGGGCCTGTGCTCAAGGCTTTTCAGGTATGACCCCACTATGATGCTGAGATGTGATGTAAATTAACTACATGTCTTCTTTGTCTTCTAGATGATCCAAACCAGCAGAACGCTGATCGAGTCGGCTGACGTCGTCTACTCCAAGCTCACACAAGCACAACGCGCAGGTACGCTGCATTACGGGATGAGCAGAGTCCATCCTCCACATCTTCGACACTGCAGAGCATATTGATCACAACTGGATGCGTAAATCCTTTTTTTATTTTGTTTGCCTGCAAAAATAGTTTTTGATGAGATGATAAAATGAAGATTCTCTTAATTCATGTCATTTAAAAAATCAAGCAGCAGGCCCATTAAACAAAGCAGGATAAGTCTGCTACTGTGAGGGAAATGACTGTATCAGACACAAATTAAATTACCGTACCGGTATACTTCTTTAATTTTATTAAGAAAAATAAGATCATACAACGCAAAGCAACATGAATTCATTTGAGAAGATGAATGGTTTCAGCTGCTCTGCTCTTTCGGTCCAGCTGAATCGAGCACTGTGAGAACGCGCATCTGCAACCTCCAAACGTATTATGTGTCGTGTCCTCCTGCCTAATAGAATGAGCGTAGTGTATCCGCCGCTACAGCATCGGCTGCTGTCGATAGAACAGGCCATCATCAGTGAGTCAGCACCCAGTAGTTATCATGTCAGTGGGCAGGTGAAAACAATCAGCCAGCCACACAAACAAAAGGGCTACAGGAGGAGGAGAGCATAAACATCCTTTGAGAGGAGGAGAGAGTGGGGTGAGAGGGGGAGGGACAGCAAAAGGATGGAATTAAAGAAGCGTTTTTAAAAAGGATGCCATAAGAGGTTTGGCCTTTTATGGGTGAGGATAAAATTCACCATAATAAGATCATTAGGAGAGAAACGACTTCAAATCAAGAAATCCTGCAGCCTCTTTTCCATTTAGCACTAATTGTTCCTCATTTGCTGAGCTTCCCTACTACGCAGCAGTGCCTCTGCTGAAGAGCTCCTCAAATGGGAGCACATAGTTTACATACTGACATCTTCACTTTGCATGTTTATACCTCACGTTCCTGCTGTAGGCAACCAAGAGACAAATGTGAAACCTACACAGCGTTGCCAGATGGGAGATGTTAAATCGCAGCAAAGGCTTAACATTTTCATATTTTGAGGAAAATTATTGTAGTCAAGTTGACGTAGCTATTAGTGGAAGGGGGTATGTGTCTCCATCAGTCTGACAATTTTTGTATTAGCCTACTATTACAAAATTAAATTACAAGACAGCACGACTGGAAGCCAGTTCATATTCTGCATGAAAACAGCTAAGGCCATAAACTAATTGAATAAATAACTGGGCTGACTGATGTATTCAAAGCTATCTCTCGTGCTCTTCAAATGAGCGTCAAGCAGCCGTGCTTGCGGGTCACGTTCATCAACATCATAGCCTACGCCAAGCGTGAATGGCTGGAAACAGGGCGCGGGAGAAGAGATGCATAAACACAGACGTGGGGATTCATCCGGAAATGAATTAAAATGGGCAGAGGGCAGAATTATCATACAAATATGATAATTATCGTACATCTGGCAGCGTTGGACCTACAGATTCAGAGCTTGTAATGGCGGGTGTAAACATGACAAGCCATTTGTTGTTTGTGTGTGTGATAAACCCAAAGTAGACAGGGAAGGCTCACTCACTGGCACATGCCAACCCAATATCCTGAGGACGATAAGCCAATTTAAGCCCGCTATGCCCAGCATTACTCCCTGGAGTCACACAGAGGCAGGCATATGCTTCGCTCTCCCCCCAACCACAATAAGCCAAGCTCACATTGGTGCTGTGCTATTACCCAGGGATGAAGGGTGACCGCTGGGGTTTCAATCACAGAGTTGTCCCCTGGCCCAGAGGTTCCCCAGCCCAGAGCTGGAGGCATCTTCAAAGGCGATGACTGCAGACTTGAGCTGATCTTAAACCCCACACAGCCACAGACACATTCGCAGCAGTGTCACTACTAGCTGGAGACCGGAGGCTGCTGCTCAGCTTACTGCTGCTGCTCAGCTTACTGCTGCTGAAAACCTCGTGCTTCCAAAATGTCAAACTTTCAGGAGCCAAACATGGGAATTCCTAAATTTGGAGTTACAAGGTTTTTCACGTAAGCGCAGCATTATGTAAGAATGATACAACGAGGCTGAGGGTTGGAGCGACAGCCCTGAGAGGCCTCAGCTGCATGCCAAACATAGCACTTTCCCTATCGCCCACTCCCACTCCCCTGCCCCCAGCGCTGACACACACGCCTCAATCCAAACCACCGCCATTCGCAAATGTACATAACTGCCATGTCTGTTCATTCATGCTTCCAGACATTTGTTGTAGTTTTGATTGCGATACGTGAGGCGGAAGAAAGATAAAATGTACAAATAGCAGCTTTTTCTCTGACATAATGTGGCTTTCCAACAGACTGCCAAAGAAATAGAGGCCTCAGCAGCACTGTTTACCAAAATCTAATTACTAAGCTTTTAAAATACTACATAATATAACCTATTGCCTCAAATCAAAATTGGGAAATAACAATTCTGAACTTTTAATGAAATTCAACCTCGTTGGCGTAAGGGAATTAAAAGTTAAAGATTGGCTCAGAGAGTCTAACACAGCATTAAAAAAATATTGTCCATTCATGACTGCAGAAGCAAATATGAATCTGTATCTGTGCTTGCAGTGCTTGAATATTAATTAAGAGGATTTCAAGATGGGAAAAATGCTTGATGGGGAAATTATGATGCTTGATACTGCCTCCGTAAATCAACATTTTTAGATCTGCTATAATAATCTCCCCCCTGCGTTAATAAAGTAATTGCTTTCCGATATTAACGCAGACACTTCTGTCCCGCTCCCTCACTCAGCATGCTCTTTGTCCCCTCCATCTGCTTCCTGTCTCATCAGGTCCCCGTTGTCTCTATGTCTGCTGCTGCG
Organism: Sebastes fasciatus; assembly: GCF_043250625.1. Classification (NCBI taxonomy): domain Eukaryota; kingdom Metazoa; phylum Chordata; class Actinopteri; order Perciformes; family Sebastidae; genus Sebastes; species Sebastes fasciatus. Next base: position 21,737,730 of record NC_133807.1, read on the forward strand.
TTTGCTCGTACATATGCAGAATTCTTTCACACCAATAGAGTTTGAAGTCTAGTTTCAACTGTGTCGTTTAATGCAAATTAAATGCATCTATTTTAGGGGTGGGAAAAAATGGAATAAATAATTCCTGACAATGACTGATGGATTTGACTTCAGCACATCTCTGACTAAATTGCTGAAAATCAAACATTTTTATTGTATTAATTAAAACATTTTCCAAAGTAAAAGTCCCTAGAAGTCTATGTTTCAACTTTTTCCCATAGTCTAGTATTAAAAAAACAAAAATCGCAATAAATCGTAATATTGAATCGCAATACATATAAAATCGGCACCCAAGTATCATGATTGTATCGAATCGGAAGATAGGTGTATCGTCCCAGCCCTGATCTATACAGCCACAGTATTGCATTACAGTTAGCCTAATACAGCGAATTAGATTGATTGTGTTGTGTAATTCTTAGAAATCACAGGGCTGCTGGAGAACGTGTGAAACGGATCTAAAACGTGCTTGAACTTGACCTTCATAATGCTGAATATGTGACAAGTAGAACGGTTGAGAGGGTTGAGCTACTTCAATCTAATTTTACAATCAGTGGATCTAATGAAATGCAGCACAGACTCTCCCGTCTGTCTCTCTGCAACAACAAAATCACATCTCCCTAAATGGGCTTTCTCCCTGTTTCTGTCATCTTTGTCTTGTTTAGCCTGTTCATTATAAACATCTCTGATCCTCTAGAGAGCAGAACAACCCACAGAGGACATTGGGATGAACTCATGACTCCCCCAAAAAAAATGCTGCATCTTTTTGTGATGGCTGGCAAAGCATGATTTTCCCTCTTTTGATAGACTGACATGCACCTGTCAGAAGCCATCTCATAAGCCATATGATTATGTAGAGAGACTGAGGATGACAATAGCAGCAGCCTGAACACAGACAGAGAATCAGAGAGCAGAGGCATACGAAGAGCGAAATGGTGGATTTGCATGGAATTGAAGGTTTTGTCCGTATGATCGATCCGGAAGCCAAAGGTATAATTTTGGTGTAATGGCTGTGTGGGAAGTGGAAAAAAGGTGCTATTAGAGGACAGGCTGTCAGCATCGGAGAGAGAGTATGGGATGGGGTACGGTGTGTGTGCGTGCGCTGCCTCTGAGCTTAATTTAAGGCTTTTGATTGGATGTGACACGTTTGCCCTACAGCCATTAAAAGTGTGCTCTGCTCATCAGCAAAACGCTGTTGTGACAAAGCCATAATCACAATGACCATCTGAAGAGAGCGACCTGAACTCACCTCTTACCTCCTGAATTGCCATTCATTTTACTCTTAAGCAACATGGGATGAGTGGCACGTTGGCAAATTCGCCACTCATACAGTAGAGATGAGAGACGGCGATGTGGGACAGTTTTGGTGTTGCTATGGCTCTTACTTCTCTCCTCCCTCTCCTCTCCTCTCCTCTCCTCTCCTCTTCCCCTTCCTGTGTTCAGTTTATGCCCAGTCATTATTGCAGCTAATCAGTTTAATTTGGGCAGTGAAGCTGACGTGTTGATGAGGATGGAGAGGTGCTGGATGATCCCCCCTGGGCGCTATTGATGGCTCACCATCACACACACCGCTAATGGGGGACCAGATAGACAGCTGGGATGCACACTCTGGCACCTCCACTGTGTGTGTGTGTGTGTGTGTGTGTGTGTGTGTGTGTGTGTGTGTGCACTGTACACTGGCTGATGTGACTGCATGGAGAGACAGATAGGCCTATACAGCAGGTGTGCAGTGAGAGCGCACAGGGATTAAGTTGCCTGAATATGAATTCATTAATATCAATTTTGAATTCAAACACATCATCGGAGTTCTATCAGTTAAAATTATCGTCAAAAACACAAAAATCTCCTGTTCACTGGCCAGAGAGGCTGCTCCACCACATCTCCTGCAAAGGGGCGAGGTTATAGTCCCCAATAAATGCACTATTCCCTCCTGCTTGTTTAATAAAAACTGTATGTTTTTACATATTGTATCCTGTCAATTTTACATTATTTATTGAAGAATTTTGAATTGGAGGAATCTGTCGTACTGTCATTAGAAAAATCCTGTAAAAGTAAATACAATGAAGTAATGTTCTGTAAAAAAAAAAAAGTACGAGTGATTATTATCCATTATCAATCTATTGGTTATGTTTTAAAAGTCAAAAATAATGAAAATGTCCTTCACACGATCCCAAAAGTCCAAGGTCATGTCTTCTACTTGTGTCTTATGTGTAATCAACAGTCTGAAACCTAACAATATTCAATTTACAATAATATTAAATAGAGAAAAGCAGCACATCTTCACATTTGTGAAAGGGGAATCATAGATTTTTGACACTTGTCCTGACTTAATCAGTCATCTAAATTGTTATTGATTTATTTCTGTCAATCAACAAATCAATTAATCAACCGATCATTTCAGCACTTCTAACAATAGACATTTCAAAAATAGGATTCTGCAATTTTAAACGTCACAACTCAAGTCCTCTGAGTTATAAATGCTTGTACAGCAGCTGACAGGAGGCAGAGCTTCATTAATGTATTGATACAACATGTATCTCTGTGTATTCTGCATGTGTGATGCGTTCAGCTGTCTGGTTTGAATACAGCCCATCATCTTGCCTTGAACAGGTGCAAGCTCACTGCATGCGTTTGGGAGCTGCTGCCTTCCTGCAACAAGCCTGACTGCGTTTATTTATTGATGTCCTCTTTCCATGCAAAGACTCCCTCCTCTAACTGACTGCTCCGACTGTGTTGGAATGGTTTGACTCCATGTGGACTCCAATACCATGGATATCCAAGGATAAAGACCTCTCCCTCCCTTTATCTTCCTTGGCTTTGTACCGTCATTGTTTTCCTGTGAAAATTCCCATCCTCTATTTCCAGTCATGATATTCTGCCCGGGCTCTGCAGCGTGTGTGACTTGATAAATTAATGAAACACTGATCTGACTGCATGCATCTCCTCCTCACCCCCTTTTCCCATCCTTGTTTTCATCATTTCTTTTCATCCGGTCCTGTTTGGAGATTCTGTTTGATTTCATTATTTACTTACCTTCCTCTTTCTCTCTGCCTGTAGCTGTCTCTTATTCTGTGCATGTGTATTTGGAGGTTCTGCTGCAGTACTCATTACAAAGGCAAAAACCCTTTTCTGCTCTATGCAGAGACTGTAAGCCTTTACTGAGGCGTGTTTTTTTTGTCTGCATGTATGTGTGTACTCAGAAAAGACATGTTGATGTCCCCTCAGTCTTCCTGTCTGTCTAGATTTCTCTCTTTCCAGTAGAGAAGCAAAGCATAAGATCCCGTCTCATCAGAGTGTACCACGGGGCCACATTTTGTTTATTACTATTAGTTTAAGTGACAGTAAGGAACAGCAACTGTGTGACTGTTGGGGGAAGGAAATGCTTAATAATTGGGAAATTAAATGCTTGAAGAGGCTGTATTGCGACGAGCCGCCTCCAGCTAATTTCATCTCTTATTCAGCTCTCTGTCTGCCTTTCTCCCCAAGTCCTGCGATCGCCTCGGCTCAGCTCTGCACCAGCAGCAGCCCATTAACTACACCAGATTACAAGATCAAATCAGCCCTAAACCCTGTTAACACAACTTTCAGGCTCAGAGAGAGAGATTCTGCAAGGGCTCTACATCAGCAATTATATGGAAATTAAAGAACAACAGGGGTCCTTGCTCTTTTTTTTGTGATGTTGAGTCTGATGTGCACTGAAGGCCAGAGATCATATTTTCTGTATTTACTTTTCGACCTTTTGATCTGTTTTAAGTGTGCTGCAGATTATTTTGGAAAATGTTCTTATCCTGAGTGTCAAACATACAATTATGTGAAGTTGCTGGAATGACATTTGCATGTGTGGTGTGGTTCAAAGACAACTGGGTTGAGATGTGCATTGAGTAGGGCTGCAACTAACGATTATTTTCATTGTCGATGAATCTGTCGATTATTTTCTCGATTAATCGGTTAGTTGTTTGGTCTATAAAATGTCAGAAAATGGTGAAAAATGTCGATCAGTGTTTCCCGAAGCCCAAAATGACGTCCTCAAATGTCTTGTTTTGTCCACAACTCAAAGATATTCAGTTTACTGTTATAGAGGAGGAAAGAAACCAGAAAATATTCAAGTTTAAGAAGCTGGAATCAGAGAATTTAGAATTTTTTTTCTCTTAAAAATTACTCAAACCGATTAACCACTTATCAAAATAGCTGGCGATTAATTTAATAATTGACAACTAATCGATTAATCGTTGCAGGCAACCGTACATACAGTTCAAATGATGTGAATGAAGTGAGTTATACCCTAAAGTGCAGTATTTTGAACAGGAGTTTGGTAAGACAGGGATTTGTGGTACTTTATAAATGTTTAAATGTTTTCTATGCTGACCCTAAAAATGAATGTAAATTAATTTCCGTTTTAGTTTTTTAGCTACGATATATCACTACCGGAAAAAGGAAACAGCATGAATTTCCTTCTCGTGACATTGAACCACAGAAACTGAACGGTCTTGACCTTCCGGGAGACGGCGCTTTGCCGCAATTGTGTCACATCGGACACTAAAGTACTACAAAGATTACTGTAAACATTAAACATCCCTACAAAGTTCTCCATCAATGTATTTTGTATGTATATGTAACTACAAACTTCTGAGACATTAGAGCTGGTCCTAACAAAAAAAAAACTAAATACTGTATATAAAAAATAAAATTAAACCTTTCTGAAAAAACTGAAACTAAAACTAACAAACACACTTTGAAAACTAAAACTAATCTAAAAGAAAAAATAGAATAAGTATTGTAATTTTGGTTTGGAGGCGTTTGTACAGTCGATGCTTGAATCAAGATACTCTCCAAGAACAACAACAAAACAGTTTAGTGTAGTGGGAGACAGTGTAACTGCATGACTAGACACTTTTGTAATGCAAATTGTAAGCGGAGCACTGAATATTAAACCAAAGGATTTTATTATTCAATATTGAATGTCTCTGTTTATCTCTTCCCGTGGAACGAGGATGGAGTCCAGAGTTATTTTTCAAAAAACAAGCAGGAGTCTGCCACTGGGCCGAGGTAATTCTCCTGCTCTCCAACAAAAATCAATTTAATTAAAGACTTCTCCTGCCAACAGTTGAGGTATCTGCCTACCAGTCACTGAAAAGAGCTGGGGACTAAAGGATGAATGACTTGTGATGATGGGCCTTTTGTGAATTATAGCGTATTATGTATCTTCAATGTCTTTGCAGTGAGTCAAAGCTGGAGTGGCAGATGGCCAGTGGCTTTAGGAGGAGTTTGTTCTTAAAGCCCAGAGGATTAGTAATGGTCTGCGTGGGCTAAATGAAGCCGGACCTACTGATAGACTAATTAAAGGTTAGCCTGCGTTGCACTACCTCAATTTTACCCCCATTACTGTAGCAATGCATCACATTGAACGGTGAACTGCTGTTGTGGCCTTTAAGGTGCTCGTGAGGAGCTAGATGTCTTTTGTTCTGCAGGGAAAAGTGACCGTACCGTCATCAGGGATGTTCTGTTTTTAGTTCTGTTTGTTAGTTAACAGATGCATGTTGTTGAACAGGTTTCACTTAAACTTGGTGGAAAGTTTAGGAACAAGTGATTCATGAATCTGGATCCATGTGCAGAACTAATAAAGCTTTAAGGATTTGTTTTATTATTGAGAACATGTTGGTGTTTTATCTTGGCCTGCTGTTAATGTACTGGAAGTCAAAAAGGTATCTTCTAAAAGAACAAATCTAGAGGATTGTCCTTCCTTGTCTGAGGTATGCACGCTCTGCATAACTCCTATTCTTAAATACTTCTGTGCTCTCAATGACAATTATTGTCCAGAAACCCCCACAGGTACTGCATTTAGCATTTGCTGACTTGACTATGACTTGCCCCAAACTGCATGTGATTATCATAAAGTGAGCATGTCTGTAAAGGAGAGACTCGTGGGTACCCAGAGAACCCATTTTCAGGTCAAGGGACACCTTTGAAAAAAAAGCTATGACACTTTTTTAAGCTAGTATGATGGTTGGTACAAATGTATTCCTTAGGTTTTCTAGTTTCATATGATGCCAGTATCTTCACTTTAGCTTTAAAACTGAGTGCGCTACAACCTAAGAATCACAAGTTGTGTTAATGTGCTGAAGAAATAAGTGGCGTTAAAACAAATTAGTGTTGACAGCCCTAATGTTCAAGTGTTAATTTTTCTGATAAGTTTGGTTTTAATTAGTTATTTGATGCTATAAAAAGGTGGTGAGACGTCATGATTGACAGCTGTGAGTCTCTCTTGCTGACGAGCTCCGGCCGCGTTCGGCTCACGATGTGTTCGGGCGAGTGACCTCGATACCGCGGCTCCACCGCCCGATCACTACTGCACAGAATCTGGCTCCAAATGATGTCAAAATGTCAGGATGGCAGCTCCCGTATCCGGGATATTTTGGCTTCACTTCTGTACAGTGGGAGGAAGTGGAGACGCGTTGTCCATCTTTATGTACATGTTAAAATAAAAAAAGACAGAAAATGTATAATGCGTATCATATTTATCATATTAATTCACATGTCGTGTGTGTCTGTGTCCAGGTCTGGACTTCCATGAGGACCTGCATCGCATCGGAGCAAAGGAAGGTCTGAAAGGCCGCAAACTTCAGAAGGCGATGGAGAGCTACGCCTGGAACATCACTGTCCTCAAGGTGAGACGGATATATATAAATATATTTATATGTGCGTGTGTATTTGTGTCAAGTACTGGCTAATACCTTTGATTGATGTCAACATGTCAGATTATTTGGAGACTATAATCAGCAGGATAAGAAATCCCAGATTCCGTTGCTGAGATTAGACTACATGGTGTTTTAAGAAAGCTCTCTGGGCTAATTGTGTTCGCCTCCTCTCTAATCCCTTAATCTCTTAATTAATTACTGCTGATTCCAAACACTGTTTTATTTATTTGCTCATGTAACCGTCTTGACAGGACATGATAGGATTGTTCACACTTGTTTTGTAGACACGTACATGCTGCGCTTTTATTCCTCATAAGGGTACATCGGGTCCCTTGAACATGCCTTGAAGATGATGCTCAGCAAAATGCTTTCTTGTCTGTGCCTCTCCCGTGACACGGTGAGATAAGGCTGCCCAACGCCCTCCTCTCTCTGCCTCTGTGAACAGTGATGGTAATACCAGCGCTGATAAAACACCACATGCTGCTCTGCACAGTGGGGCCTGTTTTGCTAAGTAAGGACAGAGCAGCCAGGATATTTTTGTCTCATCTCATCACCCTGAAATCATTTAGTATTGAGTGAAGAAGCTCCCTCGGCTCAGCTTTTTGCTTGAGTGTCAGGTTAGGTCGATGTTTGACTGCTTGATTCTTTTTCTGGCTTTTCAGATAAAGGAAAAGTTATTTGGGCCGCAACTAACTATTAATTTGTTTATGATAAATGTTTCAATTAACTGATTAATAGTTTAATCTGTACAAAAAATACCCAGAAATCAGTGTGACATCTTTAGACTGTTTGTTTTTCCCGACTAACCGATTTAATTTACAATGATATAAAACAGTTAATAATAAAAGCAGCAGCATTCTCAAATTTAGGATGCTGGAAACAACTAGGTTGATAAATGATTAAATGATAAATGATTATCAAATCTGTTTCTGCTACCTTTGTGACTCATTGATTAACTGACATGGGCTGCTCCCTCTAAATTGATTAGTCGACATATCAGTTGTTTTGGTCTTAGTCAACTGAGATTTCTTTAGTTGATTAGTCATTTTTTATGCTTTTTCATGCTAAATTAATTTCTAAGAAACTTATGAACCCATCTCTGGTAAACACAAGATTTAAAGTGGTGCTTTTGTGTGATTCTTTGTGGAGAAACTCAGTTTTACAGATCTGTCGATTAAATCAACTAATCAATTAGTCAACAAAATCTGTATGAGTGTTAGTGGACTATGAATTTCTTTGGTCGAGGACAGCCCTGTTAAGTCCCAGACACAAAAAAACAACATCAAAGACTGTTGCATCGCCTCCTGTCGCCTTTGTCTTGGCCGACAAGTTGCACAAAGACTACAGCCAACTAGCACGTATGTTCTGCGCCTGCGTGAGATGAAATAACTCTCCACACCAGAAGTGGAAGTGGAAGTCTGTTTTTGTCATTTAAAAGGAAAACCGGAAGACCGAGGACGGCGGATATACAAGCCGTTGTTATGATACTAATAAAGCGGCGTTTGCCGACCATTTTCACACCACTCTCACTCACCACTTAGCTTCATTCCAGATGGCCATGTCGCTGTGGAAATATCTGTGTATTAGAATGATCAGATGAGATGAAGATGAAAATGGGAAGAGCCTTCTGTGTGCCCCGTCTTGACTTTACTCGTTGGCTTGCTTTCTTCACTTCCGTTTCTCTTCTTGTGCACTCATTTGCTTAAGTTGAAAAGCCAATCAGATTGATTTCTCTCACCGACGAGCCCCGCCGCCGATTCAACATGCTGAATTGGCCAAAAAGCCTCTGACGCCGGAAGACTAGACCTGACAGTGCGGGACACCCCGCAAAAACTAGTGTTCACCTACAGCCCCAAACTGTAACAGCCGACCATGGGCTTGGCGTGTCAAGGCCTTAACCGACTTAACGTTTCAGCACTAGTGAAGGTGATGGCTAAAGCACCAATAAATCAGTGTTAAAAGCATTTGTGTTGCTTTTCTTCTTGTGCTAATATAGCAGCCGTATGCAACAGCAAGATTTATCTTAATTAAGCTTCATGGCATAACAGGTGGACACCCGAACATAATCCCTTTCTCACCCGCACTCCCTCCATCACCCCCGAACTCCTCCCATCCCCGCCTTGTCTCTCTCCCTCTTTCGTCCTCTAATTTTTTTTTCGATGAGCCACATTCTCAACATGAAGGCATCTTGGCGTGCACACACAACCCCTCCTCCTCCTCCTCTTCCTCCTCCTCCCATTCTTCAGTTGTAAGCTGTGTCTCATACTGAACATTTGGTGAGAGCCTGGTGCGTGTTTGCCAAGGCTGGCAGCCGTGCGCAGATATTTCACCTGTCATCCTCTCCAGATCCTCAGCAGGCTCCTGGTAGATGGTGGGGGAAACAGTCGAGAGAAACAGTTGTGTACTCTCTCTCCCTCTCTCCAAACCCTTACTTTGACAGTCAGATCAGAGCTGTCATGGTGAATGAGGGTATTTGCCCGTTTCTACCAGTCATACCACCCTGTCACTTACCTCACTGCCAAGAGAAAAGCAAAACCAGAGAGACAGAAGGAGAGGCTTTGAAGCAAGTGTCAAGCATATTGTGGTTCATTTTTAAGAAGAATAACATGCTCAAAAAAAATCCTTGTTGTCTCCCAAATCACTCAGCATTGTATTTTCTACTGTAATTAACCGTTTGAGGCATTTTATTACATAACTAATCAAGCCCCTGCTGAAGTCGCTCAGATTTTCTGCTATACAATCGTAACTCTGGCTCCCTTTTGTCTTTCCTGCACTCATTTTTATGCTGTTTCACTCTTGAGCTAATAATAGATTTGTTTTGTTCTATATAGTTCAACTGGGAATCACGCACCACTCTCTATCTACAACCTTAAAAATAATCTACAGTAAAAGCCGGTTATTGAGTGTCCAATTTCTATCAAGGGGATGGATTGATTTTGATAAACAAGTAGGAGATTAGGAGGGAATTTAATGAGGATATAGTGGGGGGATTTGGTGGCTGCCCTTGCTTTGGGCTTAGCCCCCCACGGATAGCTTCAGGCCAGCTGGTGAACGCACCCGAATACGTCGTGATTTGGCTCTCCGGCAGCACAGAACCGTCTCCTCGCTGTCTTATTTTATGCCTGGTGAGTCATGACTTACATAATTTCAGTATTTTTTCAAACATATGACTTATTCATGCTCGTGTTTGGCGTGCCGGAGGGGCTCAGGTACTTGCAGCGTACTAACATCACCTGGGAGTAGAGCGTTGGGTCGCTGCGTGCAGGGCAGCACCTTTACTCATTCTGCAATATATCAGACTGCTGTGTCTGCTTCGTGTGGCACTGAGAACGCTCTCCCTTTCATTTACAGCACACTTCAGTCTGGTGCAGAACAGGTCATTCTGTGCCTCTTCATAGGGATGTTAACTTAATGAGCTGTCACATCAGGTCAGACCAAGTCCAGGCTGAAGTTCAGTGAGAGGTAGGGGGGGGAAGATAGACAGATTCACAACTGCTTACAACTTGTTTGAGAACAGATGGTGGAGTAAAGAAAGCGTCGGACCGGACACGCTGAAAGAGACGGGGGTGTGGCGAGGCCTAAGGGAAAGAGTCAAGACTGTAGAGGTGGAGTTTGTAAGAAGCATGTGGTCTTTTTTTTCCTTTGGCCAGTTCTAATAATATAAGCACCTCTCACACACAGAAATAACCGCCTGTGGAGAAGACTCGACCACATTTCCACATGGCAGAGACGGCTAGCTTAAGGTGGCAGGCAGCCACGGCAGTGGCCCGGATTGACTCGACAGTGCTGTAAAAGCAGGATGCCTGCCCTGACCACTTCCTCCACATATGGCAGGGATCCGTCTCTGGGGTGCTCCCAAATAAAGAGCAGAAATGTAGTATAACATTATCACCATATGACAGCACTGTTCACCAGCTGAGAGGAGCAGTATGAAGGGCTGGCAGGCAACCAGAGGCCTTCATTCAGTGGCTTTATACTGCCCCCTTCTGCATCTTACAAGTCAATGCACTAAGGAAAAAAAAAATCCCCCTTATTTCATTTTTATTCAACGAGGTTAAGGTCCTTTTGAGATTAAAATCTCTTTTTCAGAAGACACCAGGGGGCTGAAATCCTATCTTATCTCAGTTGAGGATGACATTTAGGATTTCTGGTATTACAGAAACATGTTTCCTAACTGCATTCAGCGACAAACTCCTATCTTCTCTTAGGATAAGAATTTAGCTATTACAGAACAGCCCTAACTTTGGGATTTCACTAGTTAGGAAGTTACAATGGCATAGACTCTGTCCTAAAAAATAACTGTTGTTAGGTCATTATGACAATGAAGATGTTGAACAACATGACGGTATACCGGTATCAAGGTATACTGTGGTATGAAAGTTGACGGTTATCATACCGTATACATTTGCTTATCCACGGTATTGAAACAAACTGAGTCAATTGTTTGTGTGTGTGTGTGTGTGTGTGTGTGTGTGTGTGTGTGTGTGTGTGTGTGTGTGTGTGTGTGTGTGTTTTGAGTGAACTTTTCTTTTAGGTGGCTAAAATATGTTTTTCTGCTGTCCCCTTCCACAGCAATACATTGCTATGCTCCGGTGTCGCTACAGCTCCACTTCAAAACACCCGAACGATCCCTTTAATATAAGATAGGAGGTCTGAGATATGATAGGACACAGCCATGAATTTAGGAATCACATCTCTAATAGGACAATAGGATTTTTCATGTCTTTGAAACTTAAGTTAAGATAGACAAGCAGTTAGGGTATTTTTCTGTAATGAGGCTCCAGGCCAATAAAGGTAGCACAGAACTAGCTGATGTTATCTAACTCAGATAGACTGTACGTTAAAGCAGCCCTGAGGGAATGGATATCAAAGATGTTTCCTGTTATTTTTGTCGCCACGTGTTGTTAACAAAGCGGCCTCTCTTTCTGTTTCTCTCTGTCTCGATCTCAGGGCCAGGCAGACCTGCTGAAGCACGCTAAGAGCGAGGCGCTGGACACCCTGCGTCAGATCCACTGTGCAGCTCAGTCCTGTGGTCTCAGTAAGAACGGAGCGGCTTCTCCACAGCTGCAGCATCACCCTCACCCTCACCACCAGCCACAGCAGGTCCAGATACAGCAGCTGCCTCAGGCCAGGACCCACCCACAGCCTCTTCCTCCACCGCACCCGTCCCAACCTCAGCCCCAAACCCAGACGGCACCTCAGGCTTATCTCCATCAGCAACACCCCCAGCTACCACCCTTCCCTCTGGTTCAAACTCTTTCAAAACCACCGGCTTATACTCAGCCCCCACCCCTAACCCAGCTCCAGCTTCAGTACCAGAGCCAGCAGCAGAGGGCAGCGGGACCTCTGGACAGCGTTCCCGAGAAAGGGATGGTCGGTGACGATCCGGCGGGATCCTGCTGACCCGCAGCCTGTGCCCACAGAGAATCCCACCCAAAGAGAGACGGAGAGAGCGAGATGGAGATGGAGAAGGGCGTAGGAGAAAAGCGGGATGCCAGTAAGGACAAGGAGATGGAGGAAGTGGCTGAGAGGATTAAAGAGATGATGATGATGAGGAAGACTCGTCGCGTTAGAAGCGAGACGCAAGTCTGAGTTGGCCAGAAGGAGAAAAGAAAGAGAGACCTCACACTTCAATCACACATTTCTAAACGGGATGGAAAACTGGAAGGACGATGTTTACTCTTCTCTGTCGGGGATTTGGAAGATAATCTTCCATCTGAGCCAGGAGGTTCAGGTCTCTTCTGTCTTTTCTCTTGTGAAAAGGGTAACAGCTGGTAACAAACTTCTGGTGTGTGTTTGTGCAGGATGGATCAGTCCGATATCCCCGTCTCTCTCTGGGCAGTGCTAGTTACATGCCCCTCCATTATGTACTCTAGCTCTGTGGGTACAGGCTTTACCTCACATTGGCATTTTTTTGCCACAAATTTGCCTTTTCGTTTCCAGAGACTCCTCGGCATGTCGTTGAGCTTTTTATTTTTCACGCTCACACACTCTCCCTCTCACATTTTAAAAGCCAACCCCTCACTCCTTTCAACGAAGAGGAGGCCATCTTCATTTAAAGCGCACAGCGTAGAGCAGCTTAACTAGGATGAGCTCTGTAGGCGTCACAGATGTCCATTTCAGCACAAACCAGGAAGCTGTAGAGCCCAGAATAATAATTAAAAAAAAAAAAAACTGCAGCTGCCGATCACATCGTTGCTCTTCTCGCTGGCGCCAACCTCCATCGAGCGAACGCCGCACATCTCCCGCGTCATTCCATAGGATTTAGGTTCTTCAGCATTCCCCGGACTCTCCCCGCAGGGTCTCCTTGTCTCCCCCCCAGGGGCTGTGTGTGTGATGTTAACGTGAGTCGGTGTTTTGGTCCCCAGGGCGTAGCGTCCGTACTGTAAGTGGCGGAGCTCACCAGCCAATCACAACTGGAACATATGACCCGGCCTGTTAGAGGTCAAAGGTCAACAGAGAACATGGTACTGCTGTCAATAAAAACACAAAATAAAGTGAATATAGATGTAAACTGTATGTAAAATGTACGAAGGGAACATATATTGCTATAATAATTCTTGCAGACACAAACATTAATGATTGATATTATAATAACTGTTGTTAGTTCTATTGATATTCTTTTTTTGTTTTTTAGCATTACTTCCACATACAGTGGTTTGACACCTGTTGTTCTGTGGTGCAGATCAGGACAAACCAGTGCGTGTGGGACTGGAGCGAGGGATTGTTACTGGTTAGCGCCACAACACGGGGGTCAAACAATAACCTGACACGTGTTTCACTGCAAAGTGAGTGTGGATTCTGTAAGAGCTCCTTTAAGTGGCCCATTAAAACTGGCTTCATTGTTTATCCCGTCTCCTCCGATTCATTTCTCTTTGATGACTTTATACATACAAGGATGTTAAATGTGCCTAAAGATGTTCCGATACCACGCTTTCCTTCCCGATACCGCTTGCGGCATCTGCCAATATAGAGTACCAATCCAATACCAGCGTGATGAAAATACATATATTGTTCTCATTATTATTATTTAACAGCTTGTTGAATTTTCCACTGTGAATATTGCCAAATGAGTGACACTTTCCTCGCTTTGACTGCCGTTACCGTTACACTCTCCACTAGCACCGCACTGTTGTTGTTTGCTATCGTTACGTGGCAAGCGATCAGTTCTTCTTCTCTGCTCTAAAACAGTAGTTTCAGCCATGATACATCCAGGGCGACAGCACAGTGAAGGCTACTGTTCTGGAGCGGTGAAGAAGAATTGATTTCCGGGTTAAACATGTTTTTGCTGGGTTGATAAATGATGGTATCGGATCGGTGCATAGACTGATACATCTGGTATCAGACAGTATCGGAACAACTCTAAATATGCCCATTCTCTGTTGTTTGACTTGACTTTCAGTAAAGTATCAATCAGTACCTGGACAGATATGTTACTGAGGAATGACTGTGAGTGAAGTGACTTTTTTGATTGCATTCAAACTGACATCGCTGGTTCTTTTAGAGCATTTTGAAAGCAGCTCTCTCAGTGAATCTAAAGCAATCAATAAAGCTTTTGGAAGCCTTTATTGATTGCTTTTGATGCACCACGATGCTGTGATGTTAATTCTCTTGATCTAAAATGCATTTCTTATCACTAAACAAGAAGGAAGACATTTACTTTATCATAAATGAGTTTGCCTATTTAAAGCAATGCTTCCTGTTGTCCATAAGATGGCAACAGATATTAAATAAATGAGGATGTGAGCAGGGAAAAACAACGATCTGAAAGTCAATACTTGCTTTCAAGTGATTGTTGTTATCCTGTTATGTTTATTTATGAGAGGGCCAGCATTCTCATAAGTAACTTTTGGGGTCTTTTTCAGCCGTGGGCCCGTAGATTCATCAACTCTGTGTAGGAGTAAGACCAAACTGTTGGTGTGGTCTTGATGTGTCAGTACGGCGCCTTTTGTACGAGAGAATAAAGCCCATAGAACCTAATTAGTGTGACTTTTGAATGAGCTCGTCATTAGCTCTGAGAAAGGGCATCTGGGCTTTTTTAATATATATATTTATATTTTTCAACTGGTAGGACACATCAGCTAATGACATCCGTCCCTCAGCACTCATCATAATGGTATGTCTTCATAAACCACTGGCATTCGGCCACAAAGAAATATCTGTAGTTCATCAAAGGTCCAGAGTAGTGCCTTGGAGATGGTCTGCCACAGGCGGCTAATTAACGGCAAAGAGCGAACCCTTCAAATGAGCAAAAAGCAGAATTAGTGTTATTGTGTCATATTTGTGGTTGGCCTGAATGACGTCCATCGACGTGGACACCACAGGACAATATAAAAGACACTATTCTTCCCCTGGGGAGATCAGAAGATCAGATGACTCCCCTCCACACAAAGATGCCGTGGTTCCCCTCCAACTTCCACAGAGCGGCTGGGACGGAAACGTCTAACAGGGTAAAGCTGCAGCTCTATTTATTCTTTATTAAATATTAATGAGAGATGTGTTTGACTTCGTAAATTCATGTTTTTTTCCTTATCCTCACCAAGACAGAAACAGCTGATTATAAAGAGTTTTTAAATATAAGTATTTATTCAATTCATGAGTATACGTGGTAAAAAAATAGTTGCATTTGTTATAAATGTTTATAATTGAGCATTTTATGCTTGATATTATTGTACTTGGGTTGCATTTATGTAGGACATAAGGCGTCCTCTCCAACAAAACCTCTTTTTCAGATCAATATAGATCCTAACTGGGACGTTTTAAAAACACTTTCTGAGGGGTGTAGTCATGTGTAATCAATGCTATTACATTGTATTTCACCTAGTTCATAGTCATTTGTTTTGTTTTATATCCCTGTACAGGTCTTGTATCATTATCTATGATTAAGACAATGGTTGCAAATGGGTGATGCCTCTCTGTTTTATCAGGTTCCATAAAAAAATAAACAAAAATAATGATTTCTACAGGATTTATACTGCAAAAAATGCAAAAGCGTACCGAGCATATTTGTCTAATTATTAGTCAAAATATCACTTAATATAAGACACAATCACCAACAAGTAACATTTCAGTGAGATATAGGGACATTTTAGACAATGCATCTTGAATATCTTAAGTGAAAAAAATACTACTTTTGAGCATTACAAGCTTATTATGACACACAATACTTCACAGTACTAGTGAAATATACCTAAACATTAGTAATTTCAAGATCTTTTTTTATCTTGAAAGGCCTAAATCTTGCATCGTATTTTCAAGAAATCTTACCAAGCAAATTTTCACTTGTTCTATTAGCAGAAAAAAAAAAATTATATTCAGTGGGGTTTGCTTTCTTATTTTTTAAGTGCCATTTTTTCCAGTTGCTTTGCCATGACTATGCCTATATAATCACCTGGGGTTGCTCATTACCAATGAACTTTACAAAATAAAATACCTTATGCTACATTGACTAGAGATTTAATAGAGTTTGTAGAATGCATATGTGGAATACATGTCAGTATGATATTACTGGAGGTTCAGTGATTCATATCCTTTATGCATGGATACATAATTGTGCACAGTACCATTATCTTAACAGTTGCTCATGGTGATACTCCTATATATCCCTGACTGGAGGTTAAGGTTTTTATTTTAAAGAATAAATGTCTGCATAATCTTATTGGAAATTCAGTGATTCATATTAATTATACATTTTGAGCCTGGTGCAATGAAGTATTTATAAATAATTCTTAAAGAATTATTTCTGTAGGTTTTTACTCCTGCAGATCTTATTCTTGTGTCAGTTTATTTGTGTGTAAACGGATCTCTTTTTGCCCAGCAGAAAGTCCTGGTGCTGGTCCTGATGTTGCTGGTGTCTCAACTGGCCTGTGATGCTCACAGCATGTCTGATTGCTGCAGACAACCAGCTGGCTCCTGTCGCCTCTACGTGTTGCTGTGTCGCTCTGGCAGCCAGAACTTTGGAGGGACGCTCACAGGGGACGCCGCCGCCGGCATCCTCACTCTGGGTAAACGGGGAGAGGACGAGCACAGTTTGCAGAGCCGTCTCCACCAGCTCCTCCAGGGCTCCAGGAACCAGGCAGCAGGGATCCTGACGATGGGGAAGAGGACTGAGGAGAGGGCCGGAGAGCAGTACATGGACTGGAGGCCAAAGTCAGGATCCACCATCACAACGCTGCTGCCTGCTTTAAGCTAAATACCTCATGATAAAGACTGTTAAAACCCTAAAATCCCACCTATTTGGTGAGTGTTATTACACAAAATTAGTATTTCTTGCTCATGTAAAAACTATTTTGTGATTTTCTTTGAACTGTGCCTTTTTGAATGTGATGTGCTGTGCACTGGTCTATCAGATACCATTAGGAAGATGTGTAATATTGTACATATATGGAAAAGGGCCTGGTGTAATAAAAAATATAAAGCTGACAACATGTCTTTAACCATTCTTGAGTTGGAATTAAATATTTCTTTCATTTTATATTAAGAAAGTGTTCAAAATCCATCGGCCACCTGAAATCATTGAAACATTCAACAAAAATGAAACGCAGTAATAATGATTCTATCATGGCGAAAACTTATGTTGCTTTAACCAGAAAAGTTATGAATTATTATGAATCATTTTACTTAATAAAACTATAATTCTGTTCTATATATCTATCTTAGAAACAGGCTGTGATTCAAATAACTTAAAGTAGAATCTAATCACAACTTACAAAAATCACGTAGAAGGCACAAAACACGGATTATATTATGTTCATCATTCAAACAATGTTAGGGAGTGTGTGAAAAGTGTCTTCTTTTCGCTGAAGGGAAAGTAGTCTGATTGTTTTAGGCTTTTCTTGCCACAGATATATATTGAATTTAATTATTGCAAGATTTACTGAACTCATAACGGTGCCTTTTACAAAGCCCAGTCGCACAAAAAGGTGTATGAATGACGATAATGTGCAAGACAAAAGCGTGTAATAAGACCACCGTTCTTGCTTTTGGCGTGTCATTTGTATGCAATGTAAATGCATCTGTGTAAATATGCTACGCTCAGAGCTAGTGATGTAGAATAAAAAGGGAGAAAGGCTGCTTATGGTGGGAGGGGAGATGGATGGGTCCAACAAACCCTGGACTTTCAACCAGAAGACCGGTGTTTCGTTTTGTAAGTTTGTGACGTTTGTGATTTGTTTTTTTGTACTGATGTTACGTTATTTCCATACTTATTTTAAGCCCAACTCTGACGTTTTTCCTAAACCTAACTAAGTGGTTTTGTTGCCTAAACCGAACTGCAGACATTTCTGTACAAATGACACGCGAAAAAACGCTAAAATGCATCCTCATGACACGTGGCATGTCCTTGTAATGTCATGCTATTTATACGCCCTCTCATGAGATTGGGTTGCTTTTACCATGTGCAGACGACAAATATCATCTCTCTGTAGTGGGGACTTTTTTTCGAAGTAAAGGGGAGGTTGCAAAGCAGACACAAGCTTCACCCCCTCTCCTCTCCACCCCAATAATTGTTGTACAGTCCCTTACACTGAATCTAAGCCCAGCGTCTCAGCCTAGACTTTCTATTTTGATTTAGAACAGTTTGCACATAGGAGCCCATCACAGCATGGGAATAAATAGTGGAACACAAGATGGTGCTGACATGATAAAAAGTGAGAGTGATACATATCCAAAAGGATGCCTTGCATATGTTTTGTAAAGATATATGTAAAATTATTCTACCATCTCTTCTGTTTTCCCTGAGCTGTGTCTAGTCCTCTGGAGCAAAATCTATCAGCACAACTGTGTGTATGTATTTACACTTGCTTTATGATGCCGAAAGATACTTGGGTTTTCTATCTACAATCTAAGGTGAATCATTTTCTGATCATTTTATCAGAATTCAACAACTATATCTTCTTTGTCGTAGGAGCATTGTAGAAAATGACAAACCGTTCTCATCCCACATACTGAAGCTTAGTCAGGACCCCTTGGCGTCACTTTCTAGCCCACTGGGTAGCCCAGCGTGTCAAACTATGACGCTCCATTACAATCGCAGTAAACACATGGTTAACCTGTCAACGTCAACAAATACACTTGCTTAGGTTTAGGAAAAAACTTCATGGTTTGGCTTAAAACTACTGCGTTTGTAATGTGAAAGTGAACCTTTCAACACGTTGTTGGTTTCACACGGGACACGATCAGCGCTCTCCTGGATGACAGCCCCGTGTTTGTTGGACCCATCCAGCTGCCCTCCCACTCATTGTTCGCCCTTTAAACTACATCACCACGCTCCCAGACCACTTTCTCTGAGGGTTAATATAATATTGACGCGGATGGGTTTACATTGCAGTTACTTGAAAGCCCTCTGTGTCTCATACAGACGCCAAAGGGTGCCTTGTGCTTCGGTATCAGACGTCGAGGGGCGTGACCATACGAATGAGAACAGGCAGAAAACGATTGAGGAACTGGGATTACTGAAGCTGTTGGGGAAATGTTCTTGAACTGAGTTCAATGTGCAGACATAGATGATGTTATTACTTGCCTAATTACTAAACTATGCTAACACCTGTAAGCTACTTTCAAGAAGAACTGCTGCTCAGCAACAGGTTACAGTACACCTTGTCTCAAGCGGTCATTTTCCCATAACCATTACATTACTGCTTATATAAGTTTTAAGTTTCTTTATTCATCATAATACACAACACTTACAGAAAGCAATCGTTGGCAATGAAACTTGGTCTCAGGTTCCCTTCAACAATGCTCATTAAAAATGTATAAAAAAGAAAAATCACACAAGTAAAAGCAAAATGAGAATCAAAGACATAAAAAAGTTAAAATATAGAGCTTAAATATTAACATACATAAATAATTAATGTAAATATACATTTCTGGAAGGCAGTATTTCAAATGGATAAGCTAAATGTAAACAGGATGTAGTGTGTATTTGCATGATGAGAAGTAATAAATACATATATACACAGAGTTTGTAAAATAGTAAGTAGAGTATATAGAGCTACGGTGACCGTTAAAGTATTTTAAATCTGACAAAAGGACTCTTGTGTGTATCAGTATACTGTTTTATTATGCAAACTAACATTGATTGTCTATGTTTTTGACCTTTAAGTGTATTTTGATAACCTGTGCGTTAATGAAATGTCAGGTCTCGGTGGATGTGTGATTGTGCGTTACACGCCACATGAAACTTGGAGGAAAGTGGTAATTGGCGAGGACGCCAATACAAAGAAAGTGAGTTGTTGTTTAGAAATGGCATCAGTGGGTTTGTGTGTGTGTGCATGTAGACTCATACTTTGTGTGTTAGTGTGTGTGTGTGGGTGTTTGTTTATTGTTTATGCAGAGTATAGGTAGCAGAGGAAATGTGATATAGATATACAGATAGCAGGCTGGTAGATCCTTCAAGCTGTTGACAGACATCACGCCTTGCAGCAGATATGTAATGTAGTGTCATTGAGCCAGACAGTGAATCATCATCCAATGCCACTCTTTATTCAACCTGACCTCTGACCACCATATGTCCACAGAATAGATATATCTAGACAAAAGATGTACAATCTGAAGCGAGCAGCAACAGAACAGCATGTCTTACCTCACGATAAGAAGTTTCAGAAAAGACACAAAGGTAGAAAGTACATGTAGAAGGACACAGGTTTTGTATGAGAAAGAGAGAGAGATAACTAATAAATCCACTGTGTGTGTGTGTGTGTGTGTGGAAAGGGGGATGGTTCATGCTTTTGTATGAGAGACAGAGGGAGGGAGGGAGGGAGGGAGGGAGGGATGGCAGGAAGTATGGTGAGTGGAGTTAGACTGACTGAAGAGAAGCTGAGGCAGCGCTGAGAGCAGAGGGATGCGCAACTGAAACCTCCTGACTCAAAACTGAGAGAGAAGCTTTAGAGAGCTCCCGAAGAAATGATGAAAGTCTGCAGTTTCCTCACGACAACGTAGAGTAGAAACAACTCCATCACAACATTGTGTGGAAGAGTTAGAAGCCAGAGGAGAGGAGAGGCACTGTGGTTTTTATTTCAGGTCCTCTTTGGGGGAATGGTGACGAGCGTCTGGAGTCTTCAGCCTTCTCCTATTCTAGTACAAGATGCCTGTGATGAAGGGCCTCCTCGCTCCACAAAACACCTTCTTGGACACCATTGCAAACCACTTTGATGGCACTCGTAAGTATATACACCCTGCAAAACCTCATTTGAATATTTAGGACTTTACCTCTATGCCAATGGGCATTATTCTGAGCCTATACTGTTTAAATGTAATTTGTAAGACAAACATTCAGTTCATCCTTTGTGGGTTGATCTTTAGACTCTCTGCTGGTTCTTTGGGCAAACTGTATCATCACAATACTGCAGTCAATGTGTTTCAAACTTTTATCTCCAGAGAAACACATGATCGAATTAAAATTGCCTGCAAATAGATTCCTCTCAGTTTGTTTTTTAAAGCTGTGACTCTACCAGTTAAAGCTTTTAGGAGTTTAGCCTTTGGCATTTGTGTAACCTAGTTTAAGATTTGTGACTGGCACTGAAAAACACTGCTGTCGACAAATGTGTCCAACGATAGTGAGATCCAATTATGAGACTGCGAGTTGTGACAGTGAACCAGAGCTGGAAATGGAGACGGACAGTGCAGTCTAGGATGATGGATTGGAAGTGAAGAGCCACTTGTTGAGCTGCTTATTACGAGGCTTCACTGTTGAGATTCATGCATTTTTCAGTCAAGCTCTTTCCTTGAAACAAGGAAAGAAAGGTTTATGTTTGTCATATTTCACACAATTTGAATCTACCAAAACAAATAATACTATATCCACACACTTGCCCAAGAGTGTCTGCATGTTTTTACCCGGTTTCTCACATATTCTTCAACATTAAACATACAAGGTTGTATTTTCGTGGCAGGACAGACTCTTGCAAGATACATTGATACTTTCTTGACCTTGACATTTGCTTTGTACTTTTGGTGTCTTTGTGCCATGCACAGGGCACATGGTGTAACAAAATGGAAAGTCCATGCAAATGAGTCAACGGAGGTGTTAATATTTTGGTGAAAATTGACTTTTTGACACTGCTGAAAATAGATATCTCACTGTTTCAGCACAGTGTCACCCATTTAATAACTCTGTGATTCTGCCAGCAAGCACATTCAGAAATACTTGATGGGAATGTACAGAAATGCATGCTCATGGAGGATCTCTTGTTGGGTCTCTAAATTATAGTCTAGACCTACTCTATATGAAAATCATCTTGAGATAACTTCTGTTATGATTTGACGCTATATAAAAATGAATTGAGCAATTATTTCAAAATTATACAAAACACTATAACTGAAAACTTGTAATTAAACACTCCACAATCACAAACATTTTTAGTCCTGAAGAAGCAAATTTTTAATTTTCTTATTTTATTTTTATCATCGTTATGTTAAAAATGAAAATATACAAGATTATGCATCAAAAACTTGACACAACAGGACTTTCAATATGTCCACAAATGTAAATTTGACTTTACAAAAAACATATGTGCTCTTGTGTTGCCACTCTGAACCTCCCACACAGCAATATTATATTCCTATTTGGAGAAGGCTTCTTGTTTTATACAGTTTTTTACTCCACACAATCTATTTGAGCAGAGCACGCTGCACCTGAATATATATCTAATAAAGCAGATGCACTTAGACTACACCGGTCTGTGCCATATTAGGCAGTGGTTGTTTATCTTCATGCTTTGACAGTAATGATGTTCACCCGCTGTTCATTAGTTTTGACCCCTTGTTTTGTTGTTTTATGTGTCCAGTCTGTTAGTGTCACCATGCCTTTGAATCAGTAGCGTAGAAAGTCATCTTTCCAGAAAAGGTGTGACAGAGTGTGTTTGGGTCAGACTGTTCATGTCCTTTACGACTTAACAACTTCACAAATCCAGCGTGATGACACTATCTCTGTTTATCGCCCTTGCTTTCTGTATGAGACACACACACATTAGCACGGCAGACATTTTCTCAGTCTTAGCTGCCACAGTACCTCTGTATCAGATGTGCAAGTGGGTGGACTGACCAAGTAGCTGAGTGGGAGGTGAAGAGGCCAACTGACAAAAGATGGCTTCGGAGCAGAGCGCTATTCAATCTGAAGAACTGCCTCGAATCTGCCTCGGTTTCATTGAAAGCCTTTTCTGTACGATGACATCTCATTGGAGACAAATGGATTTCATACAGGCAGAAGAAATAACACAAATACATATTGAGGCTGGGCTCTGGGGAGCCGAGGTGATATTCATGTGGCCCTGATATTTGCAGGGAAATTAATTCAAATGATAATTAACATTATACAGAGGCCAAGAGTCAATCAAATATCACCGTAGCTCAACCATCCTCTTAGAAAGCAGAAAAATATGTAAATTATTCATTTAATCAATTGCCTCCTCCAAATAGGTAATTCATGTCAGCTAATTCAATTGATGGTTTAGAGTATTTTTTTTCTTTGTGGACTGCAGGGTGAAGGGGTATCATATATACAGATTTTAAAAAGCTTCAGTACTATAATAATAGTAAAGTAGCAGCCATAGAAAGCTGCAGCTTTTTATTTTTTCATCCCTCCTTGTCAACAGTCTCTTCTGCTAATTGCCTGCAGTAGGTGTTGAAATTACATCTTTCTCCTCCTCATAAGTGCTGTCATGGATAATTAGACTCATTGTGTTTGAATGACTGCAGTTTAACTGAAAAGAAGTAAATGTATTAGCTGAACGCCGAGTAGAATTGGAGATTTAACAATGAACGATGAAATTAAAATGTCACAACATGCACTGATTTTCTATCTAATCTCAGACGTGAACATTTACTGACAAGAAATGAAGTTTCACGGATAAGCAGTTCTTTGTCCAGTCAGGCCTTGAAGCTGTCAGTGTTCTCTTGAATAACATGAAGCCATAGAAACAGGCTGAGGAGAGGAAGGATGTTTGATTTTAGAGACACGACCTGACAACAACAAGATATACCTCTGCTCGTGAAGATTACAATTGAGACAGCAAGCTGACTGATTTGCATCAAGTGCTCTGGTATATGGATAGATGACAAGCTTTTATTTAATGTACAAATTGATAATTTAGTTAGGACGCATAAAGTGAAGATTGACTTTTATTTTAGAAATAAATCTTGCTTTACTTTCAATACCAAGAAAAAACTTGAGGAAGCTACTTTTGTCTGTGATTGATTCCAGTGACATATTGTATATGCATGCAGCCTCACAGTCTTACAGTCTCTACTAGGGCTGTTAAAGGTAACACGATAAATTTGTTTTAATGCCACTAATTTCTTTAACGCATTAACGCAACTTGCGATTTTTAGGTTGTCATTCTTAAAGCTAGAGTGAAGATAAATATGAAACTAGAAAACCTAAGGAATCCATTGGTACCAACTGTGTCATACTAGCTTGTTGCGAAGGAGGTTAAGTAACGCGCCAAACATATGCTAAATTTTGGCGAGGAAAAGCTGGCATGGCCATTTTCAAAGGGGTCTCTTGACCTCTGACCTCAAGATATGTGAATGAAAATGGGTTCTATGGGTACCCACGAGTCTCCCCTTTACAGACATGCCCACTTTATGATAATCACATGCAGTTTGGGGCAAGTCTGAGTCAAGTCAGCACACTGACACACTGACAGCTGTTGGGCTGCAGTTTGCAATGTTATGATTTGAGCATATTGTTTTATGCTAAATGCAGTACCTGTGAGGGTTTCTGGATAATATCTGTCATTGTTTTGTGTTGTTAACTGATTTTGAATAATAAATATATACATACATTTGCATAAAGAAAGCATATTTGCTGATAAGAGTATTAAATACTTGACAAATCTCCCTTTAAGGTACATTTTGAACAGATGAAAAATATACTATTCATTTTCAATAACCTTTAAAACTGAGCCCACTACACTAAAAAAATCGCAAGTTGCATTAATGCGTTACAGAAATTAGTTGTGTTAAAAGGAATTTGCACTAACGTCTTATTATCTCGTTAACTTTGACAGCCCTAAAATAAATAAATAAATTGATAAAATTGATGAGTGCATGTGATCACCTAATTGATAGGGCTTCAGTTTGAGTATTTTTAGTAAATCCTCACTCATGTAAACACTTAATAAGAGTCATTCAAATCCATTAAATGTGAATCAGGATGAGACCATACTGCAGATCCTTCAGAGGGCACAGTGTCTTGGTAACCCTGTAGATGCAAATTGCAGCATTGGCATATGTTTTATGGGTTTTTTTTCAGCACAAATTGCTATGGCAACGCAAGCGTGGAAAGATCTCGATTTAGTTTCTTGTGAGATTAACTGCACGGTTATCAGGTAGAGAATATACACACGTCTCTAGTGTGTTTTCCTCTGGAACAAACAAGGTGTTAACACCTCCCTCTGTGCTGCCTGCACCGTGATTCTTTTAGGTTTGAAAGTAAAATGGATCAGCTGCGTGTGGTTTTATAAGTCTGTGTATGTACAGCGCAGCTCTCATTAAAACTGGCTGCCTACAGGTGTTCGCCGTTGTCTTGTCATTATAGTGTTTTGCAGCACAGTCGAACAAAGATCTTTGAATTTGAATCAGCTTGCATTCAGAGAGCGACTGAACAAATAAATGAAAGAAGACACCATTCAGTGGACTCGGTCCAAACATTGAAGGGATATTCAGGGTTATGAAAGTAGACATGCATTAGTCAATGAATGTTTCTCTCTACAATAAACCCTGGAGTGCATAACCCCATCATTTATTCTTAATAAAGAATGGATTAAATTAGGTGGATTACTTTATTTCCAAGCTCTAAATTCTGTTTTTAGTGGATGATAGCTTGTCAAGAGGGAGATTACTCACACTCCGTACACAGAAAAGCTATCTTTTGTATGGTTTCCATGAACAGAAAACATGTAAATCAACCTTTTGTTCTTATAGTAACCTACATTAATTATGACATCATGCTTGACCTTCTTATTTCTGTGTACAGCCCTCCTAATAGATTAATGTGAAGAAACTCTACAGTAGTACTGTAGGTGTTTTGTTAGAAAAGAGACGCACAGCTTCTTGCAGATCAAATTCAGTGATTTGTCTAGTTGCAGTTTCATTATAATTTTTTTCTGCTTCACCACCCACACATCCTGCCCTAAAATGACTCCTCAGTGTTCCAGCAGTTTGCAACAATATATATATATTTTTTCAGACACAGTTTTCTTTTTCAAGTATCTGTCTTAATCATACGGTCTGAATCGCCAAGGCTCGTCATCTCCGCCGTTATTTCTCAGGCATAAAAGCATCTTTTAGACTGAGAAGTATTCTCTCTCTTGCTCTATGGCAAGAAAGAGTTTCCTGGGTCGATGGGATTTTTTTGTTATTGCCAGAAAAATTAATCAGTCTTTGGAGTGAAAACTGTTTTGTTTTTTTTTAAACACAAAGAAATGTCTTTTTAGCGGCAACAAGCAACAACATTTAAAGTGGCAAATAGAAATTCTAAATCAACCAGGACTGAAATCTTAAAGTGGCAATCCTTAAGATTTCTATTTGAGTGAAAACAATGGATTTGTGCTTAGAGTTTAGCAGTCTGGAGTCTTTTTAGACTTTTTAGAAATATAAAAAGTCTATGTGTACATGAGCTTCAAGTTTTCAGAATTGTGTGCATAGTTTCTTTTGTTTGTGTATGCAATGGAGAAAAAATAAAATTTTCTGGGAATGTCACCACAAACACCCATTTCATAATAATAATTATACTGCAAATATATAGATATTGCAATACTTTCATCAGTGGGCCATAGGTTCTATCGTCATTGTGTTACCTCATTTGGCGATAGACAGTGACTCAACAGATTGCAGCTTTAAACTCAACTAGTAGCCTACTGTTAAAAACAGATTTTGAAATAAGAGTTTCACAAAAAATGTAGGCGCAGTTGAAAATTTGTGTAGAACAAATCCAAGTGTGTAGGAGCTGGCGGTATCTAGTGGTGAGTTGAGGAGATTGCAACCAACTGAAGCCTCTTCCATGTGCCAAAGGTCTTGCAGAGCATCGGTGGCTGACGCGAAAGGCCCTCTCTAGAGCCAGTTGTTGTAAGAGTAGCATAGGTCATTTGGAGAATAGCAGAGCCAGTGCGTACATGTATGTGTACGTAGGAAGTGAGTGGTGAAGTAAGAGAGAGAGCGGAGGCGACGGGAGCGAGTAACGTTATTAGGCTCGTTCAAGATGAGCCAGGGCCGCGCAGAATCGATCACCAGCAATAGATTTGTGTCCGACTTGATCCCGACTTGCTCTGACGTCATGCACACGTGGGCAACGATAACCTCACGAGATCATAGCAACTGCAATTAATTATAATTATAATAATGAAGGCTATTTATATAGCACTTTTCAAAACGAGTGCTCATTGCAAAGTGCTTTACAAGGCGGACATACAAATAATAAAGGATTGAATCCAATAATAGACACATGCACATTGCTACATATATTTACAAACAAATATAAATAAATCCCAACGTGGTCTGCAAACTACAAGTAGCCTACAGATCGGATCTAACAGGAGGTCACTTTTCCTCTGACTTCCTGTAAATTCTGTGTCAAGGCTGCTGGAAACTGTCCGACTTGACCGTAGCTTTTTGTCACCGCTATTGACTTCAGCCCAAGCAGGAAAAGTTAACAGCTTTTGGTTTGGTTTAGCTTACTCATTAATACTTTGTATATTGTTTGTTTAATTTGTACAAAAAATTATCTGTAAATACGCTAAATTGCTGTTTTACAGGGAGTAATGTTCCAGACTATTTCTTTGTCAGGACCAGTAACTTACTGGAGTCTTGGCTGGTTGCCTGGCAACTGCAAGGTGCACATTGCTAAAACAGATGCAGTCTAAACAATCCTGCATTAAATCACACCTGAAGGCTCTAATGTTCAACTTTATGGCCATTTTGGAGGATGTTGGACTGTATTGCATCATACAGAAAGTTGTTCCTGTTATTAAGCCTACAGTTATTGCTATAAAATGGACAAAATAATTCAAACACATGTCACGCAATACAATTCAACAGCACCGCAAACTGCATCCTCCAAAATGATGATGAAGTTGATCCAAGTCTAAAACAGTTTGAGAGGGAATTGCTTCCTCAAGTGAAGCAGTTCAAGTCGAGTTCACATGTTCTCACGTTGAAAGAAGCCTGTTGAGGTGTTTTGGGCATAGATATAAAACAGTAGATGTGACATGATCTTATGACCATATGGCGGCGATCTTACCTGGGTCCAGTTTTAAACTTGCAGTCATGAACATAATCTCATAATTGTGCATTTATATTGCAGACAAAGATTTTATTTTTTCCAATTTTGCCTGAACTTAATATTTAAGATCCATCTTTGGTATTCTAAATGGATAATATATTACATTAAAGCGACTGTTTGTAACTTCTTAAACGTAGAAATCAATCCGGGGCGGTGTCCCATGCGCGCTCGAGTGTGGCTACGCTGTTCAGACTCAGACTCCAACACAAACTACACGGAAACACCAAAACCGCAAAGTTATATCTAGTGAAGCCCGTCTGCTAAACAGTGTTGGCCGCGGTCGGAGGACGCGGGGGAGACCGTAGCTTTGGTATCCAGGACCGGAGTCTCTGCTGTACTCTGATCCTCTGGGTATCCGCTGCGCTCGTTCTCGCTCTTTCGCTCCACCTCACGTGTATGCGCACACTCCACACTGCAGAAGAGTTATAGCTCTAATAATATCTAGTGAATGTACAGTGGACGTTTGTGCAGAAGTAAATGCTGCAGCTCCTCCAGACCAACAGAGGTTTTCCGAGTCTTGTGAAGTGACGGGGCTCCGCCGCGAGTAACGTTATTGTCTCCGACGGCTGCCAGTGTCTCCCTCCGGCCGCGGTCGGCAGGCTGAAGCAGGAAAAGCCAACACTAAGATCAGCATTGATTCATGGAGACACCTTCGTCTGGTCAGCTAACATTACTGCCAAGCAGCTGAAATATAGAGTGATATTGTGGTTTTAGCTGACGTGTGTCACCTCACTGTTTTGAGTGATGCTCGTTCATGTCTATGTAGAGCGAGCACAAGGGCAAGCAACACAACGCTGACTTTCGTTGACTTAACGGCCACAGGTGTCGCTGTTAACAAGCATTTCTGATTCTTACAAACAGTCCCTTTAAGCAATATCTTGTATCCAAAATAGATTCAGTATCATGGCCTATAGGCAGACAACGTTTAAACGTTACTAAACGTTACATTTCAGCTAATTTATCGTAGCTAACATTAAAACAACGTCTGTTTAGCTAACGGATCAATGCTGTTGAGAGCTAGCAATCAGCAATAACTTTAAGAACTCAGCTGGTCCGTTGCTTGGTAGCTAACGGTAAAGTAACCTAGTTCACTAACTTTTTGTAACTTTAGTTGACCCATAAGTAAAAAAATAAATCTCTCATCTACTCTCTACTGACGTGTGGAAAGTGATGCCAGCCTCTCTGGTCTCTTTGGTCCATTTGGTACGATAATTAGGAGCTGAACAGCTGATAGCTGTCCATTGAGTGGCAATTGTAAACAATCCCCAGGTTAAGAAGGCTGATGGTTATCCCATTACTTATGATGTTATGTCCCATCTCCTGTTTTATATCTATGGTTCTGCATATCTACATCCTGGGCGCCTTCCTGTAGAGGTTTTCGGTGCATGTCTAACTAGTAGGAGACCCAAATCACGTTAGAGAGATTATATATCTCATCCAGCGGCTTTCAGGAGCTGGAAAACGTTGAGGGACGTCTGTAGCCTAACTAACCTTGCTTAGCCTGCTGGCCCCAGATAAGCGGCAGAAAATCGATGTATGTATGGAGTTGTTATAAGATAGTGTGTGTGTATAAAATCCATTGCGTAACCGTTGGCAGGATGAAAACATGCTCTGCATGCTAATTAAGGGCTAAAGCCTCACTGAGGAACTGGTCCCCTATGGAGCCAGCTGGAGCCCTGCTTATATAGACTTCATACACACCACCAGCTTACTTCAAAGCTCTCTATGATGTACACAAGACTATTTCAGGGCTCTGAGCTGAAGGCAGACAGAATGACTAAGAAAAAAAAAGTGGTTTTCTGTTGGTGCATCAACAAACACATCAAATCTGGAGAAAAGTAGCTATGCCTGTTTCTCTCAGAGCCGCAGCTGTCTGCGTCACAGCTGTGCAGTTAGAAAAAACACAGACTAGTGTGTGTTGTTCAATCAGTCTTTTCTTTATTCCTCAAGGTCACACACAGTAAATATAGCTCCAACTTTCACTTCCCTTGCAGACAGTAACTTCCTGCTGGGAAACGCGCAGGGTCGTCATGGTTACCCCATCGTGTACTGCTCTGATGGGTTTTGTGAGCTGACAGGCTTCGTCCGGACCGAGGTGATGCAGAAAACTTGCACCTGCGGCTTCCTCCATGGAGCCGAGACCAACGAGAGTGTGATCCAGCAGGTGGACAAAGCTCTGGAGGGCCAGCAGGAGTACCAGGGAGAAGTCTGCTTCTACAGGAAAAATGGTGAGGATCATATGAGCACATGATCATCCAGATGTTATGTTGGCCATGCACTCTGAAACACACATTTAAACCTAACCTAAACAGTATTTGTACATGTGAGAATTGGTGATGATGTCATGAATATAACCCATTTTCCAGGCCTTTATTTGATTGTGAGGACAATTATTTTTAAAGGACGTGAGGTGTGGTTGGCTACTAGAAGAAAAAACATTGTTATTCCAGCGTTAATAAAAATAGAGTCAATCAGTCTAGGGGGAAGTACGGTCTAGCATTTTAATCTCAGTGTAATAACTTTTTTAATATCCTCAGGAAATCCATTTTGGTGCCTCCTGGATATTGTGCCAATTAAAAATGAGAAAGGTGAGGTGGTGCTGTTCCTCTTGTCCTTCAAAGACGTCAGTGAATCATATGGGAAGAGCCATCACTACAGCCAAGGAGACGGTGAGGCCTGGCTGCATGCATCTCCTAACTTGTCCCGTTTAAATTTCATCTTCAAAATGTCATGTCACATTCATTTATACAAATTAAAGTGGACCTATTATGCTCATTTTCAGGTGCATACTTGTATTTTGGATTTTTACTAGAACATGTTTACATGCTAATGTTCAAAAAAAGGCTTTATTTGCTCGTACCGGCTCTGCTGCAGCACCTCTTCTCTCCCTCTGTCTGAAACTACCTTTGTTTGAGGGCGTGCCAATAACATGCCAGGCAGGTATTACTATGGAGGTATTATATACAATACTGACTTAACTCAGCTGTACAATAATTTGTGCAATAATTCAACTGTGCAATACTGTCATTAATACTGCATTTATACGGTACATTTCAAGAAAATTCTTATTCAGTTCTTATTTATACCATTGTGGCTATATATATATATATATACATATATATATATATATATATTTAACACACTTAAAAGATCCCACTTCTCAGCATTTTGTATTTACTTATTTGCACTGTGGTTATTTGTTATATGTTGCACATCTTAATGCAAGTATTTGTACAAATTTCATATTTCTTATATTCCCGTTTTCTTATTTTAAATTGTAGTACTTACTTATATTTTGTTACATATATTATAGCATTATGTACATAATTTACATGTTACATACTCGTTCTATATACTTACATTTCTTCGTTTACACAAGAGCAACTGGAACGCCCCAATTTCTCTGATTCAGATTCTGATATTATGCAAATGTGTTACTTGCTGACATCACCACGTTACAGAACAAATGGCAGGACTTCAAGCGAGGCGTTTCAGGCAGTTCAGGAGCAGTGTTTCTGTGGGGGAGAGTGAGAGTCACTTTGCAGACCTTTTACATGCACAAAAAAAACCAGTATATAATACACTAAAGGAAAGGGGGGAAAGCACAAAGGCATAATAGGTCCTCTTTAAAGTTAAATGGAATATGGCCTTTACTTTAATTCAGTGATAATCATGAGTTTGCTCACAGGTATGTCAGAGGCTGCTCACCAGAGCAGGAAAAGCAATCCATCGCACTTTTCCCAAGCTCAAGAGAGAGGGAGGACCATCCTGCACCACCTTACCAGCCTGTTCACCAAGAGGGGAAAGAGGAAACTGCCCAATGTGAGTACAAAACACTTGGATCATTAAGATCGTTAAGACCCACAATATGAGTCTCAATATTTCATAATTCATTAATACTGAGTGATGTGTGGCTTCTTTCCTTAGGCAAAGCAAGTCAAGTAAAACATCAAGAAACACATTTATATGAGACCATTTAGATAAAAAATTCAAGAGAATAGAAAATAAAAACACTCTAAATAGAATAATCGGTTATAAAATACAAGAATAACAGTTTCACTGCAGTGTAAGAAATGAATATAAAGCAGTGGTCTTCAGCCTTGATTTAAAAGAAGTGAGTTGCAGCTGACCTGCTGTTTTCTGGGAGTTTGTTGCAGATATATGGAGCAGTTTACAATAAAAGCATCCTTAGAATTAGGGCTGTCCTCGACCGAAGACTAACACTCATATGATTTTGTCGATTAGTTGATTTTATCGACAGATCTGTAAAACTGAGTTTCTCCACAAAGAATTACACAAAAGCAGTACTTTAAATCTTGTGTTTACCAGAGATGTGATCATACATTTCTTTGACATAAGTCATTCAGCATGAAAAAGAAAGATTTCATATCTCAATGACAGACTCGGTCATACTACCAGACCGGTAACACAAGGTCATGAAGTCGTTCCTGCACCTAGAAGTTGTGTGCAATGCAGGAAACGGTTTTGTACAGAGCTGCCACTCAGTGGAACATACTACCATGCTCCTGAAAAAAATCAACTAGTAAAGCTTGTTTTAAAAAACACCAAACAAAGTCTATTCTTCTAAGATAAGTCATGTAATTGTTCTTGTTTGCTTGAGAATGACTTCTCAACTGCCATCTGCTGTATGGCCGCTGTTACTTTTGGTGTTGTTGTTGTCTGGGTGTTGGATATGGGACCTTGTTTTGTTTTGGTGAGTGCGTCCTGTTTGTTTAATTTTGCGCCACTGAGTGCTTTCCTTCCCGGTGGAAACGGTATTTGTTTTGTTCTATTTTATTTTATTCTGATTGCCTTGTTAGATAGATAGACTTTATTGTCCACTTCAGGGGAAATTTGTCTTTGGCTTCTCCAAATAAAACAACGTTACATAATACACATAACACAACACACCCTTAAAACATACAAATATACAAGTGTGTACAATATAGAATAGTGCAATGGGCAGGTAGCAGCAGGTTACATGTTTAGTATTAGAGTTAGCCTAATATTAATGTTGTTGTTGGGATGATTTTGCTTTGTTGAGAGGGTTCTGTGTGGGTAAGGAGGGGATCTAGAGGTGCTGGTTGGGGGTTTTGGTGAGACATTTGTGGCTTTGTGTTGTTGAGTGTTCATGTATGTTATATGTTTGTGTTGCGTTTTTATGTGTGGACCCCAGGAAGAATAGTTACTGCCCCGGTAGCAACTGATTGGGATCCAATCTAACAAATAAACAAATAAAAAGCATAAAAAACGACTAAACAACAAGACATCTTAGTCGACTAAGACCAAAACGAAAAGTGGGCAGCCCTACTAGAATAAAAGCATTCTCTCTCTTCAAACCACTGCTGTCCAATCAGCACATGGGAACAAGTTGTTTATTCAAGTCTATTCATTATGTGGTGATGAAGATGGATGACATTAGACACGTGTGCTGGACACCTTCAGTGCTTCACGCTGAGCGAATTAATGCCAGCTTTTTCTTTTTGTCAAATTTGGTTTTATTCATCCAAAGAAGTTATTACACATCAGGGTTCAAGGTGGCCTTAAATATAATCCAAGCACTTCAGATTTTTCTCTCCAACTGCGTGGTCACCACAGCAACACGGTGTCAAATCTCACACCTTCCATTTCTCACAGAGTTCTTGTGATCCTTTCAGGTGATTTATTTGTGCCTTTCTGTCTTTTCAGAGTGTGTTTCAGAAGCCGTCTCTACCTGAGTACAAGGTGGCCGCTGTTAAGAAGTCACGATTCATCCTTCTGCACTACAGCATCTCCAAGGCTTTGTGGGACTGGCTAATTCTACTGGCGACCTTCTACGTTGCTGTCGCCGTGCCTTACGACATCTGCTTTGTCAGTCATGACGAGGGCGGCGACTATCACTCACTGGTCAGCCGCAGCACTATAGGCAGTGACATAGCGGTGGAGATGCTCTTCATACTTGGTGTGATATATTTATATTTGATTAAAACATTTCTGTTATCACTGTAGTCAAGTGTTTCTCCAGATAGTGGGCGGTTGTATTCTTCCTGTAACATAATTGGTAGCTTGTACCACTATAATTTAAAATAACATCTGCACTGATTGCACGCTGCACACCAGCTAACCTTCACGTTGAAGCAGAATTATGAAGAGACAACAATGTTCAGTTTATATTAAGAACAACTGTATTTCTAGCTGCTGTGGTTTCCCTGGCGATGGCTAACACGTACAACTGCACCTCCCACCTTTCCTCGCCCACTCAGGGTGTCTCTGTTGCCCCAGGTTACCGATCATAATTAGATTTCTCTCACTTCGTCCCACTTTTCCTCCAACCGAAGTGTGATAGCACATCTGTCATGGGCCTCTGTGACTTCCTATCTCTCAACAAGTTTGACTGGGGACAAAATGAGCTCACCCCCGTTGTTCCATCTTAGAGTAAAGTAAAGTAAATCATTTTGTCAGGGAAGTACGTCTACAAAGAGCTCATCTTTTCAGTGTGGGAGCAAGTGAAAAGTTAAATACACTGCCAGGGATGTACAGTAAATACATTCATTAAGTCATGTGATTGTTATAATTACTGCTAAAGTCCATTTTAGCCTGCAATTTAATATGTTTTCTAATCATCAATGTAGAGCTAGAGTTTTTTGTTTTTTTCAAATGAGCAATTGCTTTCAAATAATTAACGACTGGCATAACATAGTGTACTGCAATATTAATGACTGACATAATCGCACCTCTTCCAGCTATATTTATTTTGTAAGACGAGTATTAGGGCCACATTGAGAGTGAAAAAAATCAGTGATTTCGAGAATAAAGTCATAATATTACGAGAAAAAATACGTAATTTAATGAGAATAAAGTACTGCATACAATTTCAAGAAAAAAGTTATTAAAATATTACGTGAATAACGTCATAACTTTACAAGAACAAAAAAAACTTGTGATATTAGGCTTTTTTCTCATAATATTACAACTTTTTCCCCATAAAGTTATGACTTAATTCTTGCAATATTAGGACTGTAATATTATGAGAATAAAGTCACAATATTACGCGAATTAAGTCATAACTTTACAAGAAAAAATTACGTAATGTTACAAGAAATAAGCATAATATTACCAATTTGTTTTCTTGAAATGGTATGTCGTTATTCTTATTAAATTGCGACTTTTTTCTTGTAATATTATGACTTAATTCTTGAAATCTCAGCTTTTTTCCGCTCAATGTGGCCCTCATACTCCATCGTAATTTTGTCCCCAATATCCATAGTATATATGTATATATAGTGTATATATATGTATATATATATATTATTTATTTTTTTACCGCAGCTATTATTTTATGTATTACAGTTTAAACCCTTTTTATATTTTACTCTTTTCCAAAGTGATCTACAAATGAATCACCTATTTTATAATTGTGAAATACTTATTATTAATTAATTTATTTAATTATTTTTGTATGAACCTGATCTATAGTCCAAGTAAACTCCCAAACTGGCCTCGTTAGACCTAAATGTGTCACACAATCATGAAACTTTGTTCTTCTTTTTATTTTTTATTTCAGTTTTGTGTTACATTTCCTTTGCTTCTCTCTTTTTCAGATATTATCCTGAATTTCCGTACCACCTATGTGAGTCAGTCGGGTCAGGTGGTGTACGACGCCCGCTCCATCTACCTCCATTACTGCACCACTTGGTTCTTTGTGGATTTGATCGCAGCGTTGCCCTTTGACCTCCTCTATGCTTTCAACATCACAGTGGTAAGAATATCTCCAAGTACTGTATGCCCCCAGGATTTTAACTTTCCTGTCTAACTTTAGGACCAGCCACTAATGTTTTAGTAGTGCTGCTCGCCCGGAGCATTGGACTGAAGATGATTATCCCTCTACATTCAACCCCTTCACTGAGCATTGTCGTTTGTCTGCTCGCTTCCGTTTATCCTCCAGATAAACACTAGTACTTCTCATGGATTAGTCTGACTTTGCTTCAGGCCTCAGCTGATTCACACAGACATCTCTCTATCAGTGCTTAAAACTTTTCTGTCTGCCACTGCATTTGATTAAGACAAAGCGTTTTATTTGCTCTGTTCTGTTTATTCATATCCACTGCTCTGTTGCTGCACTGTAATTTGTATTCTACTGTTTGACTTGTATTATTGTATTTTAGCTTATTTTTATCTTCTGTTTTATTTTGTTTGATTATTTTTAATTAATTGTTTTTTTTATGTTTTTTCTTTTCTATCTATTCTTAAAGGTGCGCTATTTGATATCCAGAGCATTAATATAGCAGCAAACAACTATTGTCTTATGTAAAGAAATACAGGAGTAATGTCTACCTGAGCAGAGAATGAAGTCGCTCTCCCTCTGTGTGTGTTGTAATTCAAGCTTCTCCGTGCTTTGTTGACATCGTCGGGCCGTCCGCGCGTGTCTTTAAGTGCATGTTAGTGCATGTGAGCGTGCCCCACTAGCCAGCTCACGGCCGCCGCTCTGCACTGCTCTCATACGGTGGTTACAACTGACAAAGCAGGATTTATGCTTCACACATCCACGAGGATCGCGACTGTGCACACAGCCAAATTAAGTAACGTCACCCTATCAGACATGGCTCTTCGCAGGAGTTCCATGCGGCAGGTTTTCGCCTGTCCACGCACATCTTACATTTTCTAACGGACACAGATGGGTGGAGAAAATGGATAACATTGAGGAGCTTTGAGAATGCCAGCTCATGTCCGTGCAACCGACCCTGTAGAAAGTATAACTGAGGCTTAACGGGGTCTAGACACACAGCGTCGTCGCGGAAGGGTAGCGTCCCACGATCTGATTCCCCCCAGGTTAACACTTTTACCTCTGTCAACCCTGTTAGTGTTGTTTAGTCGTTAGCTGCGAACCGCGGGCTCAGGCTTCGCCACGTTGAGAGACACATGGAGGCAATAGAAATGCTATGAATCTCGTATTGAGCACCTTAAATGCCTTTCAGTCTTATGTAATGGTGCTATACAAATAAACTTGCCTCGCCTCTAACTACAGCCTTGGATTTGTTGAAGCAACTTTCCAGCTAAAAAACATTACGTTCAGAGCAAGTGCTTCACAATAGAGACACTGATTCAAGGTTAGAAGAGAGAAGAGGATGGGTCACAGGTTATACCTACAAATCGTTCTAATGGAACAAGAGTTGAATAGAACTATTTGTGTAGAAATAGGTTTTAAAGAAGCTTTTGTGTTCTGCTCTCTCTCTCTCTCTCTCCTCACCCAGACCTCTCTGGTGCACTTGTTGAAGACGGTTCGCCTGCTGCGTCTGCTGCGCCTGTTACAGAAACTGGACCGCTACTCCCAGTACAGCGCTGTGGTCCTGACCCTGCTCATGTCTGTGTTTGCTCTGCTGGCCCACTGGATGGCTTGTGTCTGGTACGTCATCGGACGCAAGGAGATAGAAAGCAATGACCCTGTTACCTGGGACATAGGTGAGCACACTGTCTGTGTGTGTTTGACAGCTCCAAAACCACTGAATCAAAAGTGTAATGTCCTTCCTCACTCATTAAGCTTGCTGAGACATTTTTAGAGTCTCTCTTGGCAACCTCAACGGGCCAGTTCTGCACATCCCTAGTCATGCTTGAATGCCTCGGCATCATTTCAACCTCTAGCTTGTCTCCTCTCAGCCCAGAGGAAGTTCAGATCACAGACTAATTCAATTATATCGCCAGTAATGCATTATATCATTCGATTATATCACCCGTCATATCACCTACTAAAGGAGAAAGGGTCATCCGTTGAAGCAGACTCATTAGTCTTATACAAGCATCTTCTGACCTCGTCCACTAGGCTGGCTTCAGGAGTTGGGAAAGCGTCTGGAGACACCATATATCAACAGCACCATGGGTGGTCCCTCCATCCCTAGCGCCTACATCGCCTCCCTCTACTTCACCCTCAGTAGCCTTACCAGTGTCGGCTTTGGCAACGTGTGCGCCAATACGGACGGCGAGAAAATCTTCTCCATCTGCATTATGCTCATGGGTGGTGAGTTTACGGGCGATTACAGATGATTCTTCAGCCTTACAATAAATGTTCTGAGATATCATAATGTTACTCCCTCTCCCACCTCCAGCCCTGATGCACGCTGTGGTCTTTGGCAACGTGACAGCCATCATCCAGCGCATGTACTCGCGGCGCTCTCTCTACCACACCCGAATGAAGGATCTCAAGGACTTCATCCGTGTGCATCGGCTACCGCAGCTGCTGAAGCAGAGGATGCTGGAGTACTTTCAGGCCACCTGGTCTGTCAACAATGGCATCAACGCCAATGAGGTGGGTGAAGAATCACAAATTAGCAACCATATGCCTGTGACGTCTTCGAACGTTTTAGCCCTAATAAGACGTTTTTCTGTTAAAGCTTCTATGAGGAACTTGTAACCGGATATGAAACAGTCTCAATTTATTACTGATGCCTCTATATGACCTACGTAAGTAAACAAGACCATCGGCGAGATGATTGCCTAATATCTATATAGTTAATCTTAATGATTGTCTTTGGTGCCACCGGGTCGGATTCCAGCGAAATCAGGTATAATCATACAGGATCACCAGATACTCCAGCATCGACCAGCCCACCGCAGGCAGACTCGCTGCCGCCTTTGACCTGCAGTCAGAGCTCCGACGTGAGATGGAGAGCTCCGTGCCTGGCAGCAGAGCTTTGCCTCAATGCTCCGCCGGTCCCTGGTGGTAGCCAGCACCGACATCACGCTGCTGAGGCCCAGGGCATATTGCTTGGCCCATTGGAGGTTTGTTGCCTAAACCTAAATTGTGTCCGTGGTGGCGGCACGTCATTTAACACATTACGTGCCTTAGGCACATAAAATGAAAAGACAGTAGTATTTGTGTGGAATAAAACTAAGGTCCTAGAAATGCGGCGCTGAAACTGCAGCTTCCTCTATTGCAGGAACATAATGTTGGTAAAATGAGAGGTTTTCTAAAGGGACTCTGGTGCTCGGAAACACTACTGCTTTTGTCCACAGTGACCGCCAAAATCAACACAAAACGAAAGTTCCTTGTAGTAGCTTTAAAGTGAGTTTCTTTTTAATAAATAATGATGTGAATTGTTGAATGTGTGGGCTGCAGAAATGTCTTCTTCATGAACAATTTTGTGTGGGTGCCAGATTCTTGATTCAGAAATGTCATCCTTGAAATGTGGGTCACCTCAAATTCCCTGCTGTCTTATTCCATTTCCTTAAGTAGACGGCACTTTGTCGCAAATAGAACTTCAGTAACAATGCCAGAACCGATCTAGGAGAAGTTCCCTGTAATTACTGTAAGAGTAGGAGTTGAACCAGAGAGAATACTCATTAACACCATCACCGACACCATCTGTAGATAATTAATTCACTGTTGAAGGTAACAGACATAGCCACCGATTTCTGAGAACATGCCGGCTTTAACACCTCGTGTCTGTTTTTATTGAGCAGCTTGGCACGTCATGTGAGCGCACCAACCTTTAAAACCGTGCATTTTCTTTTTTATAGATTCTCTCGCATTTGGCAGTGGAGGTAGAAGTATTCATATACTTTACGCTGCTTAAAGTAGCTCAAGGTTAAAATACCTAATTCCAAGTAGAAGTCTTCTCAACTCAACTCAACTGTATTTATACAGCACCTTTCATATAATCATGCAGCAATAGACAATAAAATGTAAAAATAAAAAAAGTCACTAGAATAAATAGACACAAGAGATAGAAATAATATAAAAACCAATGATTAAAACTGAAACGCAATAAATGACGAGGCACCTTAAGTAAAAAGCCAGGCTAAAAATATATGTCTTAAGGTTTCTTTTAAAGGTGTCCACAGAGGTGGTGGTGTCTATGACACAAGGAAAGTCCCTTTTGGAGCTGCACCAAGTGATTTTTGACCACAAGGGGAGAGAGAGACTCCTGAAACAGAGCTACATGATGAGTATCCTACTGTAGTTTTGTTTCCAGGCGCCTGATGTAGTCACATGCCTTTTACAGTAGCTCTAGTTTGGCCCGTACAGTACCACCTCTTGACTAGAACAGCTGGGTCTTTAGCTGACTAGATACAAAGAGCAACCTCAGCTGGCCACGAGATTCAGTCGTCCAGTTGATGATCCAGTGTGGACTGAACAATTAAAACTATGATCTGCAGAGACAGGTGTCTACAACAAATGTCTTTCAGTCATGATTTCAGTTGTCTGTCCCACATGAGTTTGTCAGAACAGATGCACTTCCGTTTTAACTAATGCAGCTGTTAGCTGTCTACAACTTGAAGCATCTTTTTAGGCTTCGGCTGTATTTTCTTCCTATTTAAACGGGGAACTACATTGATAGTGTATTAGGCTATTGGTGTTGTCAAAACGCTCCTAACAGCACATGAGCAGATCCAGTGTGACACCGACCGAGGACCTCAGCTACCGCCGTTTCATTGCTGACGTGCTGCTTACGCTGTGCAGACAGTGTAGACAAGAAGGTAGTGTGTTTGACTCCAATAGTGATGCTTTCACATTTCATGGAGTCATTTGATTCAGGGTTAAATTAAAGGTATTCCCTAACAGAGCTTAGAAATAGATACAGACTACAGAGCCTTACAGTGTTTAAAGCACAACCAAATCAAATCATCTTTGAAATAGACAATATGCAGTCTGTTGCTTTTACAAGGTTTTGAACTAAGTGCTGCTTTTCATCTTTTTTCTTGGACGTTTGTGTAAAAGCATTGTAGGGAAGCACATTAATAAAAGAGACAATGATCACTCAGAGGGGTGGGGGGGTATTTAGTATGTCCTGAAGCACTGTAGCAGATGCTTTTGAGCATCAAATGCTTTCCAGTGGTGATTGAAGATTTATTTTCTTCCCTGTCCTCTTTCTTAGCTGCTGCATGACTTCCCAGATGAACTGCGAGCTGACATCGCCATGCACCTGAACAAAGACATCCTGCAGCTGCCTGTATTTGAGCGAGCCAGCAGAGGGTGCCTGCGCTCCCTCTCCCTGCACATCAAGACATCGTTCTGTGCACCGGGGGAATACCTCATACGCCACGGAGATGCCCTACAAGCCAACTATTTTGTCTGCTCTGGCTCCCTGGAGGTTCTGAAAGATGACGTGGTCCTGGCCATCCTGGGTCAGTGAAGTGTAAAACATGTCCTCTCTTATTCATTCTGCACCTCTCAGATTGTTGTAACCCCTCTGTTCTAATCGACAGGCAAAGGTGACCTTATTGGGGCTGATATCCCGGAGCAAGACCAGGTGATCAAGACCAACGCAGATGTGAAGGCGCTGACCTACTGCGACTTGCAGTACATCAGTGTGAGGGCTTTGAGGGAGGTCCTGGGGCTGTACCCGGAGTACGGCAGCCGGTTCAGCTCTGACATCCACCACAACCTCACCTACAACCTGAGAGAGGGCAGTGAAGCTGACGTAAGATATTTGCAATCACATCTAAAGAGTTAAAAGCACTGCAGAGACAGACAGAAACTTCAATGTACCAGTGTTGAATGTCTCTGCTTCTGCTCATTAACGACAACATACCTACACTTTGCCACCAAATGTAGAATGTGTGTGTGTAATACCTTGTTAATTTGTACTTCAATATCTCCAGGGAGTAACGAAGTTTCCATGGTCGTCCAGGCTGCCTCAGGTATGTGCGCCTAATTACTTCAGCCTTTATCTGCTTGATGCATCTGGCTCATCAGTTACAGCACAATCTGTGTTTACATCATAAGGCATTAATGTGCTTTACTGAAAACTTAGGCCCAATCTCAATGTCCACACTCACAGACTTTGAGGCGCGTTCCCGCAAAGTCCGTGAGGGTTTAGGTGCTGTCCCACTGTCAAATCATCGAGTCCTTGACACAAGGTTACCAGGGGAAGCCCGGAGGTGTAAATAAAAAAAAAGGTAAACAAAGAGGACGGCACATGGGTGTTCAGCCTGGCATATTTAAATTTAAGACATTAACATTAAGGATTTAAGATGGTAGATAAAAAACACATGATATCAGAGTGATGCAAGCATTAGACTATATTACACAACTGCTTTATTCATCGACCATTTCTTTTAATTTTGCTTAATGAAGTTTGACAAAAGTAAATTGATTATTTGACGGTTACCTCTAGTCTCGTAAGGCAAGAGCCTGCATGGAAGACGTTCAAATAGGCAGTACAAAACATAAAATCTACAATTGGCGTCATCATTGTAATATCATATGTCGCCGCAAAGTGCTGTCCCATTCATATTTATACCATTTTGAGCACCTGCAGCCCCTCACACTCAACCATTTACCAGGTGACGTCAGTCAAGTCCCTGAGGGTTCAGGGCTTTAGGCCTGAGGGGGTCATTGGGATTGGGCCTTAGAACTATGTGGTAAATGTGGAAAACGGCACATTGACTGCTTGAATTCAGATACATAGCTGAGATAAAGATGGATATGATGCTGCTAAGTAAAGTGATGGACACAGCTTATATATGTGGACTTCATAGATGATTAGGTAATCAAGAGATTAAACTTTAAGCCAAAAAGTGAACTAAAGGACTCTGCAAAAGGAGCTAAAATAAGCCTGTATGACACAAAAATCAATAAGACAACACTTTTATAATAACTTTATAAAAAACAGTTTTCAGAAATTTAAACTTGCTCGCTAGCCTGCATGCTGATACAAAATAGAAATTACAATAATGTCTAAAAATCGAAATATCACTTATTAATGTAATAAGATGTAGATGTTTGTTTCCTATTTGTGATTTCTGGTCTGTTGCAGAGGAGAAAGCTCTGCTTTTATATTTTTATTTAGCACTTTGCTCTTAACACCAGATACACCATTTGACACCAGAAATTAAATTGGACTCACGGGATGAATTCTTACATTAAATATGATGCTCCTCTGCTGTATGTCTGCTGATCTGTGTCTCCTAATGCTACTGCGGAGCATCATTAGTACCAACAACCTGTCCAGCTTGGCTCACTAGTTACACATGGCCTCGGGGCATGGTTACAGCACAAGTACAGGTTCAGCCTTCGGTCACATAAGGCTCCTGACTCCAAGAACGAATTTTCATAAATGTATCATTATATACAGGTCAATAGTACCCTGGAACTCTTTGCCCAAAATATTATATCTACCATCCATAACAAGAAAACTTTTAAAAAGCATACAAAGAAATATCTTGCATATACCCCCACATGTGTATGTGTGTGTTAATATGTGTGTCTAGGTGTGTTAAATATAGAAAGCACACATGTATGTCATGTCATTTTTTAATATCCTGAAATTCTTTCATTTGTCTATATGTCTAGTCTGCTTGCTTTAGTATGACTTTATATATATGAAGTGTCTTTTTCTCTGTTTTTATGTTTAATCACACTGCTATGTCTGGTACTACTTCGTCCTCAACTTCTCTTGTCTGTAGTTTTATTGTATGCCTGTATTATATTTTTATTTTCAGGACCCCAG
Organism: Sebastes fasciatus; assembly: GCF_043250625.1. NCBI lineage: Eukaryota > Metazoa > Chordata > Actinopteri > Perciformes > Sebastidae > Sebastes > Sebastes fasciatus. The sequence goes on from NC_133807.1 coordinate 21,781,166, forward strand.
GAAGACTAGAGGCACATCCATGTGCTTCTAATGGGGATCCTTTAAATAAGCAATAAACAATGTTTAAGTCTTTATTCTTGCAGAGTGCAGCTTTAAAACTCTTGCAGCTTCCACTCACTTCCACAAATCAAAGAAAACATCTAATTTTCCAGCCATTGCCTCCTCAGGGTCATGCCTCTAAGGACCATCAACTACCCTATATCGTTGAGGCAGATGATGCCGAACGTGGAGACGACATGAGACACTCCCAGCAGAGGAGAGTGCCTCTGTTACCTGCAGGCAGCCCTGTCCGTCAGCCCTGCCTCGGCACCCTGTTAGGAGAGGAGCTCCGCCACATCAACGCACTCAGCATCTGTCGCTCACCGGTTCAGGGCGGCAGAGGTCCAAGCCCATCTTCTCAGCCATTTGCCCATCAGGAGCTCTCGTCTTCTCCTTTGTCCAGTCTTACCAGTGACCCAGGCTTGAACCACCGGCCTGCCAATCTACTCATGCCATCCTTACCTTGTATTAGTCCACTGAACCTTAGCCCCAGGTAACCTGTTCTTCCTGCTTTACACAAATATGATTCAAAAATCAGTTTGCATCTATTTATAATTACATAACAATGATTTGTGTCTCTGCTAGGGTCGTGGATGGAATTGAGGACAATGGTCAAACGTTTCAATTTAATGTAGAGCAGAGCGAGACAAAGACTCATGTAACAGGTAATGTCTCTGCAAGCTGCACAATGGATGGAAAGTGAACTTCGTATATGGGAATGGGGCAGCAAAATATTGATTAAAAACTCTTTTCAGGAACAAATGCTTAATTCTAAATTATGCATGGTTGAATTAATATAGGAAAATATCAGATTATGAAATTTTGTGACTCATTTTCTTTCTTTATTTTGAAGCAGTAACTATAATCCTACTCATTTGGGGTTAGATGTCATATTATATAGATATTATATCTCAGATCAACTCTGTTTTTTATCCTTCTTCAGATCGGTTCCAGATGAGTGCGAACCTGCTTCTGGAGACAGAGGAAGTGAGACAGAACATCAGCAAACTGAACAAAGAGGTATGATATAATATTAGACCCAACCAGGGTCATTATAGTAAACTAAAATGAAAATAAGTAGTACAAAATCTTTTTTGTAAACTGAAACTAAACAAGAACTATAGAAAATCTAAACTGAAATGATATTGCTGCGTTAAAATTAAATTAAAACCAATTTTTCTTTTACGTCTCAGGTGAGCAACTTAAACCAAGAAGTATCCAACCTGGCCAAGGAGCTCCATGACATAATGCATTTCCTCCAGTCTCACATGGCCACGCTCCATACACCTCCAGTCTCTTATGGCATGCAGCAGCAGCCCCATGTCCCTTTAAATATCGCCACCGGTCTGCACCTCCACCATGAAGCAATCAGCCACCCTGCCAGAAATGTGTGGGGCTGCAGCGGGATGCCCACCCAGGGCAGAAGTCCCACCTTGCTGCACTCTTCAAGACCTGCGTCATCCTGTTTACACCTGTGTTGCTCTGACAGAGAAGCTCATAGGTTACAGAGCCAGTGTGGCCCCTTCCAGGCCTCCAGAACGACCCCAAACTCTCCCTACATGACCCACTCACATGCCCAGGGAGGTACACCCCTCCTGGGTCTGGCTTCTGCCTTCAGTAGCTTCCCAGTGATTTGTCAGGCCCCACAGGTGCCCTACAATGCCTCTATTCCCACGATGAGCAGCTCTCACCCGCTGTGTTCCCCAGTGAATTCTGTCTGCACCCATCCACCGCTGAGTGTCCAAACCAACTCTGATCCCAAACCCCAGACACCCATCCATTCCTCCATCACTTACACTGGCCAGCCGCAGTATCACACTGCCTTCAGCTCTCTCGCCCCCTCAGCAGTCCACGCTGCAACATGCACAGGGCACAACCAGGGCCAACAAAGCTCTATCAGTGGCCCCAGGCAAAATGACCCAGTAGGATCCAGTCCTGTCCACCACACACAGGACCTTGCATGTTCTCTGGTAACAGACAGAGACTGTAGAGCGTCACTGTATCAAGAGAGGACAGACAGTATTGAATCTCAGGATATGAGCGGCAGTGCTCCAACTGTAGAAGTTCAACCACCTCTCTTGGACGTGGAGGGAATACAACGCCCACTCTGATGACCTCAGTATCTTGTTGTGTAACTGTATGATAAAATGTACCTTTAAAGACTTTTGGTGTAAAGTTTCCATCAAATAATGCATGAACAACTGCTGAAACCCTACTGCCACAACTCAATAAAACATTTTGTAAATTAATTTGTATCCCTGTTTTTTGACTGGACCGCAGAGTGCCAGCCCTACAAACGCAAAAGTCTGTTACTGAGTGACTGACTGAGTGATGAAGTTACACGATAGGTCAGCCGTGTGTTGGAGTTTCCTCTTTGGCCATTTCTCTTTCAAAATGAAAAGGCGGGTAATAATCCTTTATGCAAATGAGCCCTGAAACTTGGACCAAGCTGCCAAACTAGGCGTCTAGTCCTAAAATGAAACGAGATTCAGGAGTGGGATAGCCTATCTCTCGCTTAAAATGTTTTCAGAAATAGATTTTGGTGGATTGTTTAGACGGAATAACAGGCCGCCATACTGTTTTCCTGGCGAGCAGAAAACCAGGGACCAATTAGGTGCACTCCATGATAGGATACATCACCGCTTGAACATCCAGTTGTATGGAGCAGCGCGTCCCCTAGTGTCCTTGCCGGACCTGGTGGACATGTACCGCTGGATTTAACATTATAGACATGACCACTGACTATTTGTGTTACAATTTAGCCACAAATTCACAGACTCACCATACACGGTCCAGCTATATACTTGTTTTTGACCGAGTCTTGTTATATGACAATGACAATTAATATCCACCAAGATGTGCACCAAACACTCTCTTTAGCATTCAATACAGGATTATTTGGATAGTAGAAGCAAGTTAAAAGTGAAAAGCATTATAGCAAAAGGGATATTTACTGTACAGTATATATTTTCACTTTCATTATAGACCTTTTCATTGCCATTCTGTTGCTAGGGCAACAGCTTTGGTCCTAGTTCACTTCCTGTCAGCTACGGCATTAACAGACATTGTAACAGGAAATACAAAGGGGCCCATTTAGAGTGATTATGTTGCCAAGTTTGAAAAGCCAGACTTGTTATGAGCTACGGGTGTGCGGCGCCACTCAGTGGTGGCAGGTGGTTATAACTACAAAAGGCTGACAAGCTCGAGTTATGCAACATATTATAGTTACATGCTATTTTTTCTATCAGGTTTGTAATTCTGTTTATTACAATTATGTTCTCATTAATTTAAGGGTCATTGTGACTGATAATAATACTAATACTAATGACACTTCTACTAATAATTCTACTAAACCATATACCGTTACAACCCAATTGGGAACGGCTCAAGGCATTACTACTAGTCTTCAATACACTGCATACAGGCCTAACATAGGTTACCCTGTAGCATGTAACATTAAATCCTGACCTGAATGGTGTATTGCGGCATGTTAGCTGTAATCTTGAAGTAGTTGCATTAGTGTATCATCTGTAAAAAAACAACAACCAACCAACAAACAAACAGAAAGGGCCATTCTATCAATGTTGATTTGATGCACAGGGTCACACTAGAGGAAGCAAATATATATTTGTAATTTTTTAGACAAATTACAGCTTTGAAGATCTACATATCACATATGAATATCAGGCAAGAACAGACCCCTGGATCATAATCATTAAAAACATGATGGTAAACACAAAGTCTGACTCTCATTATCACTATTTTTAATCTGCAGTATTTTAGGCTGCAAGCTTCATTGTGTCATCTTGCCAGAGTGAATGTTTTTCAGACTCAAAACATGGTGAATGTCTTGATTAAAGAGAGTTTCCTCCTTCAGTTTGATCTTTTTTTTCTGGTTGTGCACGTTCATCAGCACTAATCTAGCAGCAAAGAACAACCAGCAAGGCCATGTAACCAACAGCAACACAGTGAGTAAAACAAACACAAGGTGAGTACATGCACATAGGAAGTAAAACTGAATTGAAGAAATGGGTAGGTGAGAAACCACAACTGGAATGGGATCTGGGTAAAAATAAATTACAAATAATAACAAAAGTATTAGCATAAGATGAGATAAGATAAGATAAGATAAGATACGATTGTAATTAAGTACACTACTTGAATAAATGTACTTTGTTACATTCCACCACTGTATTCAAATAAATAAACATGAATTGAACTCATTTCAAATTTAGTAGCTTAAAAGTAGGCCTAAGTATTTTATCTCTGATGCTTTAAAAAGTTGTTTGCAGTGTTCAGGTTTTGTTTTTAATTTAAATATGAATCAGATTAATAATTATGTTGAAATTAAGTATATTGATGACTTGGCGCAATATTTGTAAATCTGAACTCAACTCAAAACTTGGCCGTGCACCTCATTATGCAAAATGGCCCATTTCAGAATCATATATTTTATATTACTGGATAATAATATACAGTATAGTAATGCATTAATATGTTCATCATTTTAATGTTGCAGCTGGTAAAGGTGAAGTTAATTTGAATTACTTTATATACTTATGATAATATGTAAAAAAGTGATGAGTTGATTTATATTGTGTATTAATACCCTAAATCTGCGAACTAACCAGTAACTAATTTCGGCCAATACATGTAGTGGAGTAAAAAGTACAATATTTGCCTCCAAAATGTATGGAGTAGAAAGGTAGTATATAATAGGAATACTCAAGTAGCGTACAAATTGTAAGTAAATAAATAAATACATAAATGAAATGAAATGAAATGAAATTTAATTTAATTTAATTTAATTTAATTATAAAATAACAAAAATAAAGAAATGCACTTAGTTACATTCTATGGAGTACCACAAGAGCCACGAAAATAGTAATAAAGCATTTAATTGATAACTAATTGCACAATAAAAAATAGGCATTAATACATTTGTTTACAAATTGATTTATTAATACATGGATAAATGGATTATATAACAAAGTAATTCATATTTTGACATTTTAATGTGCAATAAAAAGAAGAATTATGAAAGGAATTTACAAATGAATTATTAATCCATTAATAAATAGTTCAAGTTATATACAGTATATGTATATATAAATAGATTTTCTTTTTTTTTCTTTTTTTACTTGTGTATATTCTTTTTACTTATTTCTCTATTTTTTGTATATAATATGTTTTTCCTGTTTCTACACTGGCTTCTTTTATATTAATATTAGGTTTGTTAAGTTTCTTTGTACCAAGAATGTTATTATTGGGGACGTTTGTGAATGTAACATACTGTATATAATGATATATAAATATGAATAAATATAATATTGAAAAAAAATTGTTCACGTTAAAAAGAGGATTTGCAAAAACACTATAAAACAGTCAAAAACATAATTTAAAAATACATTAATACATTTCTAAATAAATAATGAAATTTAAAAATCTATTTGAAAATGCAGTTTAAAAACTGGATTAACAAATTGAATCATTAAAGGGACTATTTGTAACTTTCAGAATTGCTGCTTAACAGCGACACCTGTGGCCGTGAAGTCAACGAAAGTCAGCGTTGGGCTCGAGCTTGCTCACGCTTGCTCGCTCTACATATACCTGAACGAGCATCGCTCAAAACAGTGATGCGACACACGTCAGCTAAAACCACAATATCACTCTATATTTCAGCTGCTTGGCAGTAATGTTAGCTGACCAGACAAAGGTCTCTCCATGAATCACTGCTGATCCTAGTGTTGGCTTTTCTTGCCTAAGCCTCCGGGGCTCCACACGGAGTAACGTTATCGCCTCCCTCTGGCGCCCGCAGGGAGACACCGGCAACCGGAGCCTCTCCTCCGCTGCCTGCTTGCCGGCACCCGGTGTCTCCCTGCGGGCGCAGGAGTGAGGCAATAACGTTACTCCATGTGGAGCTCCGTCACTTCACAACACACGGAACACCTCTGTTGGTCTGGAGGAGCTGCAGCATTTATTTCTGCACAAACGTCCACTGAACATTCACTAGATATTCTCAGAGCTAAACTAACTCTTTTGCAGTGTGTTGTGAGCGCGCGTTCACGTCTAGAGGTGGAGCGAGAACGCGCGCGCTGTGTCAGTGAAGGCGAGCAGGCAACGGAGCAGTGACTTCAGCCACACGCGAGCGCGCGCAGGCGAGCCGGTACATTTATGCGCTTAGAAAGTTACAAACAGTCCCTTTAAAGGGACTGTTTGTAACTTTGTACGCGCATAAATGTAGCGGGTCGTCACACATGCGCGCTCGCATATGCGCGTTCGCGTGTAGCCGCTGTACCCTCCTCCTCTGCCTGCTCGCCTTCACTCAGACAGCTCAGCTCGCTCCACCTCTAGACGTGAACGCGCGTTCACTCCACACTGCAGAAGAGTTAGTTTAGCTCTGAGAATATCTAGTGAATGCACAGGGGACGTTTGTGCAGAAATAAATGCTGCAGCTCCTCCAGACCAACAGAGGTTTTCCGTGTCTTGTGAAGTGACGGAGCTTTACGTTGTCTTCTCGTTACCGACCGGGTGCCGGTGTCTCCTCTACTCTCTCCGGCTGCGGGCGGAGAGAGCAGAGGAGACATGCTGCAGAGCTCCGCTGCATCAGCCTGCACTTAGGCAGGAAAAGCCAACACTAGGACCAGATCTAAATCATGTTCATGGAGAGACCTTCGTCTGGTCAGCTAACATTACTGCCAAGCAGCTGAAATATAGAGTGATATTGTGCTTTTAGCTGACGTGTGTCTCCTCACTGTGTTGAGCGATGCTCGTTCAGGTATATTTAGAGCGAGCAAGCGCGAGCCCGACGCTGACGCAGGTGTCGCTGTTAAGAAGCATTTCTGAAAGTTACAAACAGTCCCTTTAATAACCACTGTATTCAAAATATTTTTAATTTTTTTTTTAAACTTAAAATGTTGTATAGGTAAGCATTTTAGCTATGTTTGCGGTGTTAATGATTCATTTCATCATTTTATTTTATGTATGTGTCGTCCCCCGGTGCAGGGTGTACTGCAGAAAGTGGTGTCTCGTGTAGACTGATGCTCTGCTCTCATTGGTCAGAAACCCAGCTGACAGAAGAGTGGGACGTTCCCGGAAAAAAACTCGCTAACCGGAAGGGAAGGCCAGAGCCTCAGCAGAAGAAGAAAAAGAAGAAGAAGAAGAACACAGCCGCCGATGAGACCAGCGAAAGAAGAAAAAGTACTGTAAGTAACTTTACATTATACAATACGGAGGAGGTTAAACAGCAACACTGCTGGACTGGTTTGTCAACTGTCGTCTTTAGTCAACCGTTGAGCCAAGTCCGTGTTCAGTCTAACGTCCATCAGACACCGAGAGACACATAAACACATAAACACGTCCTAAAAGACTCGACACAAACACAGCTGAGAAGCATAACATAATCATGTTTTATGTCCAACAGCAGACACAATAACAAGCCTGAGTTAGTTAGTTAAATGTCAAACAGCTGACGACGTGAGGCCGAGAAAAGGAAAGTTGTCTGATGACGTTTGTCGATGCTAACCTAGCCAGCTAGCTAACGCTGTCAAGTTTCATCTCATTTCCTTTAAAGAGTTTAGCTCGTTTATTGTGTCAACAATTCACACAAAGCCAAGCAAACTACGTCTTAATATCTGATGTTAGTAAGTTAGTAAGTTGGCAAACTGCTTAGCACAACTACTAGTCAGTGTTTATGCTATTTAAGTTATTTAAAAGGCTATCAAAGCTAAGTAGCTAATGTTATATCTGTGTTTATTTGTTTATTTGTTTATTTGTTTTGCACAATTTAAGACTATACAACATAACAACAAATAAATAAATAATAATATACAGTGCAGGAAGAGGCAAAAACCCACTGGGCTTATCTGAAGCCTCCACCTATAGAGACAAGATTAATATAAAGAAATGATATGACTACATACATATATCTTTACCATCCATCATAGCTTCCAGGACACATTATGGTTAACTATGTTATAGTAGTTGATTCATGATTTTCACAACATCAAACTTCGTTATCACTCTTGCTAAAGCTAGATCAACTTTTACATTTAGTTAATTGTATCTATTAATGATAACATTGGTAGCATACACTAGTTGGGTAAACATTGCTTCTACTTTGAGCCTGTCAACTAGCTAATACTTGTTGTTAAACCTCAATTCACAGATAACTGTCAAGCCACTTGTTTCCCCTAAAGTAAATATATTTTATTTTATAGAAAAAGGTCGTTTGAAAGCTCTCTTTTTGAAAATGCTGTTATGGTTATAATATGGACCTGAAAATCTTGGACAAAAAGTAAATAAGGTACAATCATTGCTGCATTTTGAGTAAATACAAGATGTTAAGTTTTGCAAACTTCATGGATTTTACATTATGTAAAGCTTGTGTTTAAATGTTTGAACTGTCTTTCTGCAAATACATCATGAGACTACAGAGCTGTAGCAGATCCACCAGAGCAGCTTCAAGTGGCAATTGTGAAAGTTCAATTCTGCAGAACATCTTTTTCTGTGAAAGGAGCGAAGTCTTGGAATTCGCTACCTGATCACTTGAAATCTGCTGCAAACTTTACCACCTTTTAAGAGAGCAACCACATCATGTTTAATTCAGCGACAAACCTGCACTCATGTCTAGTTTTTACATGTAAATGTGTGCTTTATTGTATTTATTTATTTTTCCTGTACCCATTCCTGTTTTAATCTCTTATTTTCACGAAAAGCCCTTCTACGGACAGGTGTTGCAAATTAGCATCCGCTATAAGCACTATGATACTGGCATCAGATAGCTGTTTTTAAGTTGTCTATGTACATTGTATTGGTCCCTATTAAATAAACCATGAATGAATATAACATCAGATGCATTTTGAGCATACATCAATTTACAAGTACAAGTTTGAAGTTTTAACTTAAGAGACTCATCTGAGGTAGTTTAATAGGGTTCACACAGGTTCTCACACTCAGGCCACTAAATGCCAGTAAGCTTGTGTTTTTTCACACATGAAGTGTGATAAAGACATCATTACTGCTGACAGCATTTAAGTTGTAATTCTGCCAGTTTACATTGTTGGCGTTAATACTTGACTACATGTGTATCTCCTTACATTTAACAGCACATGCTTGTATCTTTGTAGCTTCTGTTTATTATGGCTGAATAAGGGGAACAGAGCATGGACCTTTGAGACAGAGAAGGGAAATACTTGCTTTAGCTCTTGTTAGTTTTATGGTGCATGAACCTTGTCCTTTTAAAGTAGTGACAGCCCTGAAAGAAGTACTGTGAATTTGTCCCCCATCAATATACATGATATTATTGTCATTTGTCACTTTTTTTTTTTTTTTACTCAGGCTTTTTCAGCACTGTCTGAAGTTGTAGGTCAGTAAGGTTGAACTGACAACTAGGGCCCAGTGTGTTTTAATTTCCTAAAGTGTATTATGGTCGGAGTATGTGTATAAGCCGGTGGCGGTGAGCCGCCATCAACTAGGCCCCAACCTTTTTTATATCTGCAGAAAGGAGCAAATTGACGTACCTGTTTTTATGATTCAACAAAAACTATTTGGGGAAAAACATGAGCAACACAGTCTCACGGCAGTTGGGGAAATAGTCACGGAATTTAATTTGATTCGTGTACATAGACACAAATTTCCCTTTTTTTCGTGACGATCAGCATGACTTTCAACAACGTATTTTTCGTGAGTTTTCTTACGAATGTCCAGCAACACGTGACACACATGTCAATTTCCGCTCCAGTCTTTTCAAAATAAAACTACTTAGTTAGGCTTAGGAAAATATCGACTTGGTTAGGCTTAGGCAACAAACTACTTAGTTATGTTTAGGAAAAGATCGCGGTTTGGATAAAAATAACTCCGGAAGTTATGTGACAGATAAATGGACTTTGACTTGTGGTTTCATGCGGGACAGGAACACCGGTTTCCTGGGTGAAAGTCCTGTGTTTTTTGACCCATCCATCCACCCCATCCTTCTCCCTATGCATTGTCTGCTGCTCTCTATGCTCCCCGGTCTATGTACACAAATCAATACATTACATTTTGTGACTATCTCACAAACTGCTGTGTGACTGGGTTGGAAGGGGACAAAGGCTATTTTAGGTAACTTGATGAGTTGTGACCTGAGGCCATTTCTTGGAATGGGTGCAGATGGGATTTTATTTTAATTTCAACTAGATTGCACCTATTTTAATGCATAACGGAAGAATTTGTAAGAGAAAGTCTTCCTTTTGTCTTTTGAAATGCCATGTTTAGAAAAACGGTTCAAGCCTCACCCTATACTGTAAGATTAATTGCAAATGATGAGCAATTATGTAACTTGGTGCCCTGAGGACTAACTGCTGTTCATTTTGTTTTCAGTTAGTAAACATCTTTATTAGTTTCAATTTTTTACTGTGATTTCACGAGGAGGTGCAGGTTTCGGCTGGGCCTATGGATCGCTATATTCCTCTATGTGGGTACAGAGCTTTTCACACAACAGTCACGACACAAGGAAGTGCCTGTGTTTTCCTATTGGCCTGGCTAACTGGTAGTGATGAGTATCATGTTTGCTTTTCCTGTGTTGTGTCCCCAGTTTCCCTGTCACCGTCACCAAAGCCATTCTTTATTAGAAACCCACACAGTGGAATGGCTTACCTTCTAGATCAAGAGCATTTCCTGTTTCATTAGAGCTCTCAAGGATTGTTCTGCTTTTGTGTCTTTGTTGTTGTTTTGGGGCAAAATGTTACACAGCTTTTTGCCAATAATATGTAGGTCTTGAATACATAGCGTTCATTGTAAATGGAAGTTTACTACTTCCAAGCGAGAGTTTGACCATTTGGCATACTAGACAAAAGGAGGATGGTGATGTAGCCCCTCATATAAGACACCACCAGTTCTCCCAGTACCCCACCCTTCAGATGAACTGAGCAGCACAAGTCCCTGCTTGTGTTCTTGAAACTGGTATAGTGACAAAGGTTGTTTGACTACTACTTAAATGCGTGACTGAGTTCAGATTTTTTCATTACATGTTGCCGCACTGTCAAGTTTACTTAAAATGTATATGTTTATTTTCTATAATCAATAGCTAAGTTCCTTGTAAAGAACTTATGCTGTAATATATTTTAAATTGCATGGCCTGCAATCGAAAAATCAGCTAGGTAATTTTTCTTCTTGATTTAAATGTCCTCTTTACGATATCCAGAGCATTAATATTGCAGTAAACAACTATTTGCTATGTAAAGATATGGAGGAGTAATGTCTACCTGAGCAGAGAATGAAGTCGGTCTCCCTGTGTGTTTTGTAATCAAAGCTTTTCTGTGCTTTGTTGACATAGCCGGGTCAGCCATGCATGCTTTTAGTGCATGTGAGCGTGCCCCACTGGATAGCTCACGGCCGCCGCTCTGCATTGCTCTCATACGACAGTTACAGCCGATAACGGCGTCACCGTCTTCACGGAAGGGTAGCACCGAACCTCTGGGTCCCTGGCTCAGCCGTCGCCATGTTGAGAGCTGTGTGGAGGCAATAGAAATGCTCCCAATCTTGCATTTAGCACCTTTTAATTATTGCAAAAACTGAGGCCTCTAAACTGGCGCTGTTGGTTGAAAACTGCATTTGAACTTCCATGTTTTGTTCATGGCGAAGAGGAAGAGAAGAATCCAAACTTTATCTAAATATAATATTTCAGACCGAAACTATATGATATGAAATGCGTCTTTTCTTCAAAACTGGGAGTCCTAAAAACACTCTAGGAAACTGTTAACAGGTACTCAGACCTAATCATTTTTGCTAAAGTTTGTAGTGCAATGCGTGTTTGAACATGGAGTTATGTGTTTCTTCCTGAGAAGTATTACATTACTTTATTAATTTGTTAATGAGTATTACCACTATCATTTAGTTTTTTCTTGTGACAACAACAGACACAGAGGAAGGGAATCATTATTTCGCAATGGGAGGCTACAGCATTTGCTTTCATAGAGTGAACAGCCATTATTCAAAGGGATATTGTATCATTTTATTATTTTTTTGTACACCAGTTTTGAATTTGAATAAAACTGCCATAAATTAGTTCTGTGCACACACTCCCATATTTAGGTGTTCAATGCACTGCAATCCCTGCTAAGAGCTTGGGTATCATGCTGGCAGCGGAGCATACAGGAGGAGGCCACGATGAATATTTCACAGGCTTTCCCTCTAGTTTGCTCCTTCTCCTCCCCCTTTCGCTGACCCATGTGCCACTGTCTCTCTCTGTGACCCACTTCCCTTGTGGAGGTCTTCAGAGCCCATTAGGGATACCATCAAAGCATCTGTCGCAGGCTGCTTAAGATGTGTGCAGGTCTGTCTCAGTGAAACAAAAGAGCCTCTGATCGCAAACTAGAAAGCCACTTCTGCATTTATACTTTTGTATGCTCATTATTGATGTTACTGTTTTGGCACTTAACAGTTACTATCATCAATCAGTAGGTAGCAGACTGTGTGTGTGTTTTGCTATTAATAGTTGTGTACTACAACATCTGTTGGTAGCAAAAATAAATCTTCAGCCCAGGACACATAATTTGTTTTGCAAGTTACTCTTTATGTCTTTGAAACCTTCTTTCACTGTATTCATCATGTGAATGGCTCCAGCACAGCCTACTTTTTGTGTTGGCCAAAACTTATAGAACATAGAAAGTAACTGTGCTGCATAACAAAACCTTTTCCCAAGACCCGTCACGATAACTACTTTTGTTGAACGATATATTGTCCCAGAAATAATTATGATAAACGATATTATTGATATAGTAATTAGGTGATAATTAGCAAGTAACCTATTTGAAATTTCTTTGGAATTACTGCCAAATTACCCCAATATTTACCTAAAAATTTATAAAAAAATGACTTTATTATAAACATTATTTAATAATTCTGTTCCGACAATAAGTCACACAATGGTGAGATTTGTGCCTGATCAGAAGTGTCTTCTATTAGTTTTGGTTTTCCACCTCCGATGAAGAGCAGCGCACAGCAATCTTCTGCACATCTTCTGTTCAAGAAAAGCAATTAGGCTAGATTTGAGGTGTTTGCTTGTCTGGTTGTTTTGTAGGTCTGTTTCCACAAACCCAGTCTTGAGGAATGTAAACAGGTGAACAGCTCGTCTCTGCTGCCTGCAATATAATGAGTACAGACCGTCTGTTCGACCCAGTGAACAGAGTGTCTTTATTCCTTCTCCAACTCTGTTGCTGGCCGCTGTGAAGGATTCCCTCTGCTCTCTCGGGGCTTGTGATAGTGTGAGTCTGCTAGTTAAAGAGTCCAGTGAGACCTTAAATGCACTGCTGATGATGTCTGCTGTAGTTGGATACAGGTGTACGTCCATGCAGCCTTCTTAGAAAATCTATAACAAAAGTAAACAGATTTGGTAACATGCTGATGTTGGAGACTATTTCTTTAATCATAAAGACAACTTATTTTTACGTTTGAGTAAAATGGGAAAACTGTAAAGGAACTGGTATGTCTTTGTATCCCATAATGCTCTGTGGCAGTGATTTCACAGTGACTTGCACAGCAGAAATGCGTTCATAATGAATATATGCAGCATGGTTGGTTGGTACACTGTCAAATGAAACATGCCAGTTCTTAATACTTTATGGACAGAGCCATGATCTCCTGTCACATGCTGAAGCTTAAGTCCGGCTCAGCAACAAGCTGAGAAATAAGCCTAGACCAAACTCTAACTATTAGAACTTTAAAGACTATCAGCAGTGACGTCTTTCCTTCAGTTTTCCTCATTCTCAACATTTCATTTCTCTCTCAGGAATAGTCTCTAACCTCCTACTTGTCTTTAGTATGTTGTTGTGTTTCTGCATTACAAAGCTGTGGCTATCCCAAGTTTTAATGTGCTCAGCAGTAAAATGTCTTCTGCAATCTCCACTTCCTGCTTTGAGCTGAGTTGTGTTTCCTGCTTTGACCAAGCAGAAGCTGGCTGACCTCATGTGCATCACCCAACTGAAAAAATAGATTAGGCAATATTTCATATATGCAAAACAGGCCGCCTTCGTGTGCTGTTATCACGTAAAGTTGTGTGGATAATTTGGGCTAAATTAGGTTGAATGAAATGCTTTTAAAACTTTAAAGTACAGTTCTGTGTAACAGGTTCCTTTTAGTACTGAATCTACAACAAGACTGAGTCAAAATACATTTTGGTCCTTCCGAAAAAAAATGTGGTCACCGGAAGTTGCCTTGTTGATTTCATTTTTGACTCGTTGATTAATGTTTCATTATGTGGTTTTGGTATCACTACATGGAAATACTCATAGAGATCTTAACACTATAGGCATGGCTTCAAACTGTTGCCAGATATCTGTTAAGGGATGACTCACAGGAACAAATGTGCTGAGCTTATGCTTGGGGGCGAGTGTTGGGCAACACTTAATACTAGTTTCTATGGTTTGTGTTTCATTTCTTCAAATTATAGTTTTACATTTGTTTACACCTACCTCTGTTCACGTGCACTATTAATTCTCCAGATCTACATAATTCTATTTGTATATTATAATTGTATGCATTTTTATACTGTATATATTTTATTTATTTCAAAATATAGATAGATTGATAGATGCATAGATGTACTTGATCCCAAATTGGGAGGCAGGTTATCCAGGCAATGCACAGGAACAGTAAATACAAAGTAAATATACATACTGTATCAACACCAGAGATATATATATATATATATATCTTTAGTATGCACAATATAAAGAATATATTGGATACATTATGAATATACCAGACTACTACAACTAACTTAGAAAATATAAAATATAAACATAGAATAACAATAACATACTATGTTATTCTATCTATTCTGTGTTGTATTAGTGCCCCATGTACATATCAAAAACACACACTGTTAGGACAACCTGTGGGAGCATGAGAGGACTCAGTTTCAAACAATACATAAGTGTTCTCCTCCGGTAGCACTTGTTTATACTAAACATGGTTCAATGATAAGCTCTTCATTTGGAGGCCCCGCCCCAGTGTGATGCATGTTTCTGTGTCAACAACTTAAACTCTAAATTGTCTGATGGTAATCTTGGCTAAAACAAAAGCTTTAGTGCAGATATATTTTACAGTTACACCATATTTTACTTAAGTCATGATTACTCTTATTGGCAAGTGCCAGCAGGAATCAATGAATTCATCTCGGTTTGTTTTTTTAATTAACTACTTACTATAGAGAGGCAAAGTCTCTCCCCTTCTGGTGGACCCCATGGGATCTTATTTTGGAAAAACGGTAGTCAACGGCAAGAGACAAATATTTTTTTGATTCTGTTTGAATTGCGACATGAATAACACATATGACGTTTGTCAATTTAGAACATCATTTTGCCAAGTCAAGAAGGTCAGTTTGTCGTAGGTTTGTTGTATTATCATTTACTTTTTTGTGTGAAACCGCGATGAAGTACATCTCTTGTCTCGTACAATAGACATCAGCCGTTGCTGGTGTGAGTACATCCCAGTACGGAACACACAGGCATCGTAGCTTCAGCGAGAGAGACGCCACTACGTGATTTTTGGGTGTGTAGTCTAATTACATATTTTCACAGTCTTATACTACAACAGTTTTACAACAAACCGACTTTCTTGACTTGCAAAATTATGTTTTAAATTATGTTTTAAATCATATGTGTGATTCATGGAGCAATTAAACTGGATCAAAAAATGTTTGTCTCTCGCCGTTGACTACTGTACATGTTTTTTAACGAAATAAGGTCCCATGCTGGTCCACCGTAAGGGGAGGGACGTTGCCTCTCTATAATATTTAGCAGCTAACATGGTTGTTTTTAATAGAAAGCCTGTAGAGTAAAGCTTAACCTACTGAATATGTTGTGTTTTCCAGCTCCCACTGGTGAGGTCTCCTCTTCCTCTGGCTCATCTACCTGCCTGAAGCGTCTAGCTCAGCCTCACCAGCCCCTGCACCAAGCCTAAAGCCAAACACACTTCCTCCCTCTTCTCCCGGCTTCTACTTCTCCCTCCCGATTTTCAACACTATGGCAGGGCGAGGCGGACCAGCACGGACCAACGGCACTGCAGCAAACAACAAGATCTGCCAGTTTAAGCTAGTGCTGTTGGGGGAATCGGCGGTGGGGAAGTCCAGCTTGGTGCTGCGCTTTGTCAAAGGCCAGTTCCACGAGTACCAGGAGAGCACCATCGGAGGTGAGGGTCTTGTCTTTGCTCTCTGTCATGCTTTAATGGCATCATAGCTGTAACATCTCTTAATGTACAGCTCAGAGGGATACAAAGATATAATCAATGGAATGATTTAAAACTTATATTACAGAACTTCACCTAAACAATAATAACAGAATTATTACACAGCCCATACAGTTTTCATCCCATTTTTTAAAACTATCATTGTCATAAATGCATCATGTGGCTGTACAGACAACATTTTCAACATGTCAGTGGACAGTAACATGAATGCTGAAGCAGAAAGAACATGTTCCTGCTGGTACAGAGGAACTGATTGCTCGCTTGTCGGTCTTAATGTTTTCCGTTGTGCAGGAGAAGGAGTGGCAGAACCAGTTCTTTGCAGCTGATCACCTGACTCTCCCATGAGCCACCAAGCTCCTCACACATGGGAGACATTTATATTGATTTTGCAGGAACTAATTACATTTCTAAATATTTTTGGAGCTGAAAATAGACAGAAAATGACTTTATATTTGTCCTCTGCAAATACCAGTTCTGAGGAGGAAGCGGAGGAGTGAGGTTACTTGAAACAGGAAGGAATTGAGACAACAATGGGGATTTCCTGGACCTCCTGTAGACCAGTGAGGCTGGTGAAAGAGTATTGTTACATTTTCAAGCAAGAATATTATAGTCTGTCTGTGGCTTTGACATTTTGTCAGAGTGGTGGCGTTAAATGTGTTGGTTTTTCTACTTTATGGTGACTACAGCTTGAGGGCTACAGAAGTAAACTTTTAACTCGGATGTTAAGTGCAAATCCTCAGTCCAGCTGGAAAAGCAACATTGACAGGTTTCCACTGGAGCTGCTGGTTTTTTGTTCATTATTTCATTAACTTTACTCTCATCTTTCCCACTGGTCTCCCACAGCCTAAACACTATGAAGTGCCTGAATCCTTCAGCTTATTGCTGAAATGACAATGTGCTTTCTTTGTCAGTATGCTGGATTTAACAGATTTGACCATGAACATGTTCTCATATTCTTATTTTTAAAAACAGGAAGATTTAAGTCTGTTGTCAAGGGGACATATTATGCTCATTTTCAGGTTAATTCTTGTATTTTGGGTTTCTACTAGAACATGTTTACATGTTGTAAAGGTCCAATGTGTAGGATCTAGCGGAATCTTGTCTCTCCTGTGTGCCAAGCGTGTTGGAGAGCTACGGTGACCGAATGGCCCTCTTTAGAGCCATCTGGAGCAGAGACAGTGCTTAGAGTGTGTGTGTGTGTGTGTGTATGTTGGAAATGAGTGGTGAAGCAAGAGAGACAGAGTGGCGGTAGCGGGACCGAGTAATGTTATTAATTTCAGACCAAGCAGGAAAAGATAACAGAGTTTGGTTTGTCCGTTCTGGGCCACTGTAGAAACACGGCGGTGCAACAAGGCGGATTCCATAGAGAGGACCCGCTACCTATGTAGATATGAAGGGCTCATTCTAAGCTAACGAAAACACATAGATTCTTATTATCAGGTGATTAAACACTAAAGGACAAATAATTATTAATATTATATTCCATTTCTGCCAGTAGATCCCCATAAATGTTACACACTGGTCCTTTTAATGTTCAAAAACCTGTATTCACCCTCTGTCTGAAACGCTTTGTTTTAGCGCCCGTCTCTTTAAAAAGCCCGGTCTGCTCTGATTGGCTTGCGAGCAAAAATATGGTGCACCTTTACAAAGGTAATTCTCAAGCTGTAGGCAATATATACTAATGTGACATAGGAAGGGGAGCCAAATCTGAATGGCTTTCTGAATCTTATATTTTCTGATCTAGACGGCCACAAAATTGACTGGGTTAGTCTTATTTCACAGTTTGTGGGTTGGTAGGCACTTCAGATACACAAATGTATGAGCACAAGCACTGAAAAAGTGAGTTTTCGTTGATATGTCCCCTTTAAAGTTGACGTGAAATCTAAATTTATAGTCTACAACCCATAGAAACACTTAATGATAAACTGATTATTGATCATTAACGTGGCTGACAATCAATTAAGGAAATTGCTTATAATTTGCGTCCCTAATAGATAGGGCGGCAACTAACAATTATTTTCATTAGCGATTAATCAGATAATAATCAGCCCAACATCTTCTTCTGTTTTTTTTTTTGTTTTTTTAAATCAAAGTTTTTTTTATTAATTCTCTGAAATGCATACAAACATAATGGCACACAAAACCAGATGCTACAATAGATCAATTACAATTAAGGAAAAAAATAAATTGAAGAAAACAAAATAAATCTAGGCACACAAAATTAGCTACAAGTAGAAACTTCAGACCAAACTTCATAAACCTTTCCTTGGTAATTATTATTCCAAGTTGGTTGTTTTGTAAAACCGAGAAAAGCAGGAAATAAAGGAAGAGCAGCAGAAACATAACTTAATTTTGTAATTTCTCTGTTTTGCGTTGAACCAGTGTTTCTTCTCAATGTGTTCCTCCATCTGATGAGTAATGTGGCCGTAGGATGTGTGGACAGGATGCTCAGAACGAGTCAGCATGTTTTATATTCTCCTGAACCTTGTGGTCAGCTGAATTGCTGGGCAAAGATTACAAAGCTTTAAAGTATGTGCAAGTGAGTGCTCAGTTTCCTCCGTCCGTCATGTGACAGTCGGCTGAGTAAGCGACTTGTATGCAGTTGTGCCTGCTCGCTATGTGCTACAGTTTGTTTTTACTGTACACATGATATTCTTTTCTCTTTTGTGTATTTCCATGACGCTGTATTTCCCCGTCATCATGTTTTCTTAATTGTGCTGTTTGTATTTCCAGTCAGTTCTGTAGAGGTTACATACCTCCCCGAAATTTTTATTTTTTATTTTTTTGTCTTTTTATAATTTCAGTGAGTAACGTTCCTCCTCGTTTCATCATGGTCTTAATCAGTGTATTATGAAGCAGGGCTGTAGTTCTCGAGTCCAGTCTCCCACATTTTTTAAGTCTTACACTTGTCTGTTTCTCGTGCCATGTTGGACTCTTGGTCTCGGCTACTAAGAACTGGTCAAGTTGTTCTTAGTCTGTTATAGGGCTGCACAATTAATCAAATATTAATCGCGATCACAATTTTGGCTTCCGACAAATAAATGAACATGATCGCCTGCAATATTGACGTAATGCACATTCTGCTCATAGAAAACTCTGCTGCATATCAAATCAAGCGCTTCGTAAACTAACAGCTAGCCACCAGCCGGTGATCGAGATGATTTGGCTTCACTTTTGGGTGTAGATATTATCTATACAACCAATGGGTTTATGATTAAATTAAGAGCATAAAATTATTTATTTAGCTCTTATCATTGCTAATTTTGCTTTTGAAGTGCACCAGACTGAAGCATTTAACTTTAAAATGTAGCTAACAAAAGGGTATTGAATATTCCTCTATTTTTTCATTTTGCAACATATATAGCAGGAAAAAAATATTGCAATGTCAGCTTTTTCCAACATCCTGCAGCTCTAATTTGTACATTAGCAGGAATGTAGCACAGCATGGAAGTGAAAACAGCGCTCTGTTTATTTTAATGTGAAAGTGTAATTAAAATGTTGCTAAAATCATTGAATAATTGTGATATCAATATTGATCAAAATAATTGTGATTAGCATTTTGGCCATAATCGTGCAGCCCTAGCCTGTTATGTACTAAGCATTTTGCCTGCATTAACAGAAATGAGCTGTTATCCAAGCTTTGTGCATGATTACACTGGAGAGCTTTAACTGGTCTCCATTGGCCCAACTCCTTAATCACTATATTAACATTGAAAAGACACTATTGCCAATTAATGGTCTTGAACAGGTTTTTAATTTGCTCTTGACTCGGACTTGACTGGACCTGGTCTTGGACTTGATTATGTTGGTCTTGACTACAGCCCTGTTGTGAAGTTTAAATGTTAAATTCCAGTCCTATATATGCCTACTGATGATGATTTTCTGCTCTTATTTCCTTTTCCAGCTGCCTTCCTCACACAGACGGTATGTTTGGATGATACAACGGTCAAGTTTGAGATCTGGGACACTGCAGGACAGGAACGGTATCACAGCTTGGCACCCATGTACTACAGGGGAGCCCAGGCCGCCATCGTGGTCTACGATATCACCAACACAGTAAGTTCCAGGGTCTGTGACGGGACATCAGCCGAGACAGTCTTGTGTCATCTGTTTGCTGACCCTTGTCTTCCAGTTTGGGTTGATGATTGCTTAATTCAAGAGACAGTTCCAGACCTTTGCTCTTTTAACTCATACGTAACATGTGAAACTTGCATCAGGGATTTAAAGTTTAAAAGCACAGTGTCTCATGAGTGTTTTTTTTTTTTTTTTTAAGGATACATTCACACGTGCAAAGAACTGGGTGAAGGAGCTCCAGCGACAAGCCAGCCCGAATATTGTTATTGCACTGGCAGGAAACAAAGCAGATCTGGCCAACAAGAGAGCCATAGATTTCCAGGTAAAGAGGGATTTTTACAGTCTGATATTGAAGTTCACAATTATTTAATGAAATTAATGAAAGTTGTCAATTTGTCCGTTGCTGTTTGTTTCTTTAGGAAGCACAAGCGTATGCAGATGACAACAGTTTGCTCTTCATGGAGACTTCAGCTAAGACTGCTATGAATGTCAATGAGATTTTTATGGCTATAGGTGAGTGATCAACACATTTTACTGTCCTGTAAACCTGCAACAATGTGCTGTTTAATCTGCCGATTACTTTCTCCATTAATCGATTGATCATTTTGTTTATAAAATAATGGGGAATGTAATTTCCCAGAGCTCAAGATGGCACCTTCAAATTCCTTACTTTATTTGACCATCAGTCCAAAACCCAAAGAAATTCACTTTACTGTAATGCAAAACAGGGAAAAACAGCAAATCCTCACATCGCAGTTGCTGGAACCAGTGTTTGCTTACTTAAGTTACTGAGAGGAACTTTTAACTGGTTATGAAACAGTCTCAATTTAATTCTGGTGCCTCTATATGACCTGCATAAGTACATCGTTATCGACATAACTATCAAGAGAATAATCAATAATGAAAATAGTCATTTGTTGCCCTACTGTCATGTTGCCATAGTGCAGAAATTATGTTGTTGTCCTCTAAACCCCAAACAGCCAAGAAGCTTCCCAAGAACGAGTCTCAGGGCGGAGCGGGTGCTGGCGGACGAACCAGAGGCGGCGTGGACCTGCAGGAAGCTGCGCCGCAGGGCAGAAGTGGCCAGTGCTGTGGGGGCGGGAACTAACTAAAACACGAAAAACGCGTCAGCTGATCTAACCGATCCACAGCTTCGATCAACCAGACCAGATATTAGCCAGCTGTCAAACAATGTCCCATTGGTCAAACCAAACCAAGGCCGGACCAACCACCCTATGAGCACCAATTAACTGTTTGGCAAACGAGTCCACTGGCCAGTAAACCGCCAGACCCCTCTGACGGTTGAACCAACCAAGAAATCAATTTACAGAATCGTGTTTTAACCCCAGGACTTGCCAATCCATGACCTCTCTATTGATGATGGACACTTGACGTCACCTTAGGGGAATAAAAAAACGTCCCATTCATGGAAGAAGGAAAAAAAAAAAAAGATCAGTCATTACCAATGGCACTTAATAGGGCCATCTTGCTCACCTTTTCTGTATTTGTGTGGAGGGAAAAAAAATGAAAGCAACAGGAATGAATATAAACAGGCGTATTGTCCTTTCTCTTCTGCCCTCTGCTTTTTCATGCACCGTAAATTAAAAGTATTTCCATCATGGTCTTATGACACTGTTAAAACTCCAGGTGCATGCAGCAGTCCTTCACTTTTCTGTCTTGTTCCTGGTCAGCTTCCTGGAAAAGATGAAGAGAGAAGGTTTCGTAACAGGAGAACGGGAATGGACCGATATTTCCTTCTTGATAGAGCTGTGTAGATTGAATTATTACATTGTTATTGTTATCACTATTATTATTATTACTTCTTTTGACACAGGCTGTTCAGTATGATTTTAAAGCCTTCAAGGTTTTACAATCACCCATCTATGTTATCAAACCATATACAGTAAATAGTACTTTATTAACATCACCCATAAGTAATTTTAGCATTAATGTAATGTTTTTGAATCATCAGTGTACAATGACAAATACATGAAGCAAGATTTGTTTTCTTGACCAAAATCACAACTGTGTATTGACAACTGTATTTGTATCAGACTTTTCAAGTTTATAATCAATCAGTAGTTATTGTCAAAACAATATCTTCCCAATCTCTACATGATGTTTTGTCAACCTTAATTATTTTGTGATGGATTATTTTTTTTTAATGTCTTAATTTTTTTTTTTCTGAAGATCTATGGTATTAAATGCACTGGTTCTGTCTCATCATCTTTGTGAATTGAGATGTTATCGTCAGCTTCCTTTCCCTTTTTCTTTTCTCTCTCTCTCTTTGTTTTTACTCTTCATATCAGGGAGGGATTGCTTTCAAGTGTAATGTCATCCTGTTATGGCATCGACATCTAGCACAACAGTACCTGCACAGCAGCCACTGCTGTTAGGTTGGGGGACGATAATGGGGAGGGATTCGGTCATGGGTAGATAAAGAAGAAAAGAAATGTAATTTTACCAATAAACAAGGGGAAGGTATCTTTTCTGTATGCCTGTTTAATCATTTCACCCTATCCAAATATTGATGACTCAGTCATTTTAGTAGTGACAACAACCAGTGGGAAGTTTGCTTTTTATTTACTTTTATTTAAACCATCATAACTCTACGTTCAGAAAATATAAAAGACCAAAATGAAAAAAATTCTAAATCTAAAATTAATTTAATTAATATAGATTTATTTTGTGTATTTTATAAGTGTGAAAACATTGAACCACATTTGTAAATATATGGGACTTTTCATACTTTTGTCCACAAACTACATTACCCATAATCCCCAGAGGCGAGGCGTGTTGTTTTCAAGTGCTACAACTTGTCTGTGTACAACCGAGTGTCTTTTCAAGCCAGATGTACTGACACTTCCAATTAGGCTACCTTTAGAAAAAAAATCAATCTAATAATAAATAGTAAAGAGTGATAGACTGCAGTGTTTTTTAATATTCTGTCTATTGATAAGTATTACGGTAATATTTATGTCAGTAGGGCTGTTTATTGTTATAATTAACAAAGTGAGCAGATATAATTGATACCTCTAAAAAATAACAATATCGATAACATTGCAGTTTAGAAATATAGTTATATCTGTACTTTTTTGGTCAAAATTATTTTTGTTTTCCATTTAATTGAATGTGTTAGTGTTATTTATTCTTTATTGGGTACATTCCTTATGCTAAAAAAATGATTATTAAGAACCAAAATAAATTACTACTACAACTTGTCTATGACAGTTACCGCTAAAACAAATAATTAGCTTCATCATTTTATGATTGATCATCGTATTTTGACAACCAGAAGTAATAGTATGGTAAAACACTCACCAACTGCCAGCTACCTCCAGGAGAATAAAGACAGACATAATAACATACCACAACTTCCGGTAAAGACATTCAAAATAAAACTTTCAAATTAGTGAGAGGTGTAAATACTTGCAGTGATAATGTAAATATGGATGTTTATTGATAACAATCTAAGTAAATGTAACGACCAATGGTTCTTTTCTTTTTTTCCAATAAACTTTATTTTAGATTTGTAAACAATCAACGCATAGGTAAGCAATATATATATAAAGGAAAAATACAAATAAACAAAAAATATAATAAATCAAGTAATATAAAACAAGAAACATGCAAGGGATTAATACAAATAAATAAATAACAGTAACTTAAAAACATTCAAATGGGAGCACAAATTTACCGTTTTACTAGCCTTTTTTGTTTTTGCAGAAGATATTGTCTTAATATATAGTTCCATTTCTTTCTTAAAAGCATTAAAGTGAGGTTTAACTCTCGCAAATTTGCATTTATGAATGATATAGATATATATATATAGATATAGGGATATATAGATATATATTTTCCAATAGAAGTTTAAAGTCACATTTAATATTTTTTCGAGATAAATCTAAAAATATCTTGCCACATTTTACAGGTGTGTGTACATTTCCAGAACAGATGGACAATAGTTTCAGTATGAAAATCACACAAGGCACAGCTTATATATATGTATATGTGTATATATATATATAATTTTTTAATTTAACAAAAAAGGACCTAACTGAGTAACGACCAATGACACTTTTGTGGATGTTGAAAGACAAACCGATACATCTTGGTGTTATATGTGTATAGTTTGAAAGCTTTTTGTATGTCTGTTAGATGGAGTAGAGCTACATATTGTTTGATAACAAAATTAACAGATTATTATGTACTAAAATTCCAAAACACCCTTATTGATACTTCTAAAGAATATTGATAATCTCAATTAATATTGGTATCATTCCTACTTATATATAGAATTGTCGTTGTATAACAATAACTGCTAAAAAAAAATTATAATTATCATGATCATTTTATGATCTTATTTTGAAAACATATAGCCGGAAGTAATAGTATGTCTGCATTGACGTACATTTTACGACTTCAGTTGCAGCTCATAACTTTGACCACTGGAGGGCGCTCATGGTTTTAAAGTGAATATGAAACCA